>NC_142925.1:25160000-26360000 GCF_054131065.1 Drosophila arizonae | reverse complement strand
CATGGTGCAGATAAATAAGGATGCTGAGCGTTTATCGCTAGAGAATTTCAAACTATGAATCCTACTGCAAATAAATTCTTTAAATGAACTTCGATAATCGCCAACTGAATACGATGTTTTATATATCGATATTCACCAGTTACTAACGATTCAGAAGTATTGTGTTAATTAAAACAAAGCTAAAAAATAAATATGAATGATTCATCACTGTGTGCAAAAAGTAGTTTTTATAATATTAATAAAATCAATTAGCGGCGATACACATAAATGTATATTTGTATCAACACTGACCAGAGAACACAGTGGTATCAACATATTCAAATATACCAATAAAATATCGATATTCCTATTTAACTGTTTAGTGTTGTAAAAGATTACCATAATATTGCAACGCGTTTTTCGGTATTTTTGTGTGTTTTTGTGATTTTTAACTGCACTGACATCATTTCATTTTCTTTAAGAGTTTTGCTTATTAGAATGGAAGCCCTAGACATTTTGGAAAAAAGAATAGATGCATTGAACCGTGTGCTAGGTCCCCTGCCCGAAGCACAAGTTGGAGACGATGTTAACACAACGAAGACTGCCAACATTGTGGACACTCTTTGTTCTGCCAACGCCTTGCTGAGCGAAGCCACAACGGGACGAATCCAGGTGCAGCAGTGCGTGGGACGTGCAGCGGAATTGGAGAAATATTTGGATCCCAACTACTTGGAGGAGCAGCAGCAGGTTCGCGCCAAAGAAGTCTACATAAATGCCGTTGCCCCTGAGCTATATGCACAAAGCGAACAGCTAGCACGAATCAAACAGCTGGAGCCGGCGCTCGGTGCCGAATATTTTCGGAGCATACCCAGCGAGTGTCTTGACAAGCTCAAGCAGATCACTGAAAATAACGACGAATATGCTCAGCAAAGCGAACTAATTGAGGAGAGCCTCATATTGGCCATGAAGCGTTACGGTGAAATACAAGCAGGCTTGCTCACCTCGCTGGATGCGATGAGCGAACGCCTCGACCAGGTCGAACAGCGCATGGAGCAGCAGAAACGGGCCGAGCTCACAAAGGATGTGTCTCCAAAGGACTAAAGTCCTACACTCCCTCCCACAAGTATTTAACCTTAGATATTGTTCCACTGTTCGCCTGTAAGACTTTTATTTAATACGATAGCAAAATACACGGATCTATTTACTAAAACAGAGCTTATCTTAAATAGATTCGGGAATGTGAAACTAGCCTTGTCGCGTGGCAACAGTAACCTGTACCCTGGTAGATGTAATATTCGTAAAGTACATATTTATGTATATTTCTCCAAAGCTTGAATGATTTTCCTATTCAAGCGTCTTGCACAAAAGACATCTTAGATCTTAGATCTGTGTGAGATATGACTAAGTTGATAAAGCAAAGACCCGATACATCTGCAAGGGCACGCAACCTCCAGCACTTCAAGGATACTCGTTCTATCTTGTTAGTCTTATATGATACTTAAAACTAAGAACTTATGCTGTTGATGGCTTAGAAGCGCAGCTCGGCACGTTGTATTTGGTCGTAGATGGGCTGCGTCAATGGCACATAGCAGCCATTGTCTTGGGAATAGTAGAAGAGCTCGTCCTCGATAGTGGCTGGATTATATCCCTGCTGCTGAAGCTCCACCTTACGCAGCTTGAATGTTCCTGTTAGATCGATGCGACGCAAGAAGCGCAGGAATTGCGGACGGGCATAGCTGGGCACGGCACTGGCGAGTGCTGTGCCCAGCTTGGACACATCCACCTCCCGGGTGGGATCATAGATGGCGGCCATGCCGGCGCGTCCCTCTGTCTGGGGTATGAACACTCCGTAGACAATGGTGTCCTTGTAGTTGACCAGATTGCTGAGCACTGCCTCCACTTCGCTGGTGGAGACGTTCTCGCCCTTCCAGCGGAACGTGTCGCCCGTGCGATCCTTGAAATACAGATAACCGTATTCATCGGTCACCAGCAGATCGCCCGATATGAAGGCCTTGTCGCCTTTGCTGAATACGTCGTAGACGACCTTCTTGGAGGACGCCTTGGTGTCCACATATCCCAAGAACTCGCGGGAGGGATTGCCTTTAACGATTTTTCCTATGAACACGCCCGGCTCATGCGGGGCACACAGCTCACAGAGGCCCTTCTCGTTGCGTATGGGCTCGCCAGTGTGGAGGTCGGCGCGGATAATAGAAATGGGGTAGACCTGCGGCAGTATGCGGGAAACGAAGCCAATGGCACCAACAGTGTTGTCGTTGTTTATGATGTTTGCATTGCCCTCGGTGGCGCCGTAGAACTCGCCCACTTTAGCTATTTTGAAGCGCTCGACGAACTGCTTCCAGATCTGCGGGCGCAGTCCGTTGCCAAAGACCATGCGTACCTGGTGCTGCCGATCGTGTGGCGCATCCGGCGTAGCTAACACGTAGCGCGCCATCTCGCCAATGTACTGGCCCACCTGGAAAGATGCCTGAGATGAGAACTTGTCAAAGATCGCGGCAGTGCTGCCTGCTTACCGTGCAGTGGAAGCGGGCGCAGTCGGCAAAGTATCCCGAGGCGCTGAATTTCTTGCGTATGACCACGGTGGACCCGAAGAGCAGCGCTTGGCCCATGGTCATAGTGCCGCCAGCCGTGTGGTAAAGCGGCAGTGGGGTGTAGAACACATCGTTGTCCCGGAAGCCCAGGGTGTAGTGTATCCCAGCGGCTATGAAGAAATAGCTGTGGCCACAGAGTATTAAACCTACATCATCTGTCCTGCAGAGTCTTCTGGACTCGAACTTACCGCGAGTGCGTAATGACGGCCGCCTTAGGCAGTCCGGTCGTGCCCGATGTGTAGATGTATACCAGCTTATCCTGGTGATCGGCTCGACTGGCCCCGGCGGCGACCTTATCCTTGGGCGCCGACTCCAGCAGGGTGTTCAGCTGCTGCGCTAAGCCCTGGGCTAGGCCTTCCGTGGGTACAGCTGCCGTTGTCTCGTCGTTGAATTGATAGAGCGCCACATGGGCGGGTAGATCCTTGGCAATATCCATGACCGCAGACCGGTAGCTTACGCCGTAGATGAGCGCCGTGCAGTTGCCCACTTTAATGCTGTGCTGCAGCGAGGCGCCACGCAGGTTCGTATTGATCAGGGGCGTGATAACGCCAATCTTGGACAGGCCCAGCCAGGTGCCCACGAACTCGGCACGATTCTCCAGCAGCAGGCCGACTACGTCGCCCTTCTTATAGCCGTGACTGTGGAACACGTTGGCGACGCGGTTCGCATGCTCGTTTAGCTGACGGAACGTCCACTTCTGCGACTCGCTGACGATGGCCAGCTTGTCCGGCTGCCTAGCCACAGTCGCCTCGAACACGTCGCCCACGTTGAGGTTCTTCCTCTCCAGCCGCTTGATAAAGAGTAAGACGCGTATGTACGCAATCAGAGCGCTATAAAGAAACATTTGAGAGATCGCATGGACAGGAAGAGCATCCAATTGGTCTTACACCGTATCGCGGGGCCCAGTCACCGCCGCTATGTAAAACCAGCGCCAGCCTGGCTTTATCACCAGCAGCACCATCAAGCCCAGATAGAGGGCAGCCAGTCCGTACCAGGTTCCCTCGTAATACCAGACCACAGTGACAATCGCGGCTACGACTGGCACCAAGAGCCCCAGTAGAAGCCAGCTGCGGCAGTTGCTCTTCTCCCTGGCATTAGCGTTATCCTGGCCCATGCTAATTTGCACTTCCTTAGGTGCAGTCTGAAATAAATACCAATAGGTCGATCCTAAGTAACTTTCCTTCCAGCTGGCTCTTTGCTCCCAGACAATGTGGAAGCTGTACAGACTCGAGACAATCGTATCAATATTAAATTTTACTGTAAACAAGTTTTTTTGTTAAAGCCAAGAGCAGGGAGAAGAAAAGCGGTTCGATAATTCATATCCCTTGCTGGAGATCATACTGTAATATTTTTAGTCCTATGCAGAATTCAGTGTAACCCCTAGTCAATCACTCCCGATGCAATTGTCGCTATGTTTTATTTACGACATTGACAGTTTCGCTTGAAATATACAGTAAATAGTAGATAATCGAGTATACTAAAACGTAAAGCCTTATAGCTTTTCAAAACGGAATAATTGTATCGATTAATGCCGAGAACTATGTAGTAACTAACACACACATACGACTTTCAGGTTTTATATATGTAAGTTGATCTAAGCTATAGCGCTTAACTATGTAAATCAGATATCTGAGGCAAAAATGTTATTTACGTATAATTATTATTAATGCTTAATATGTGCATATATAGATATTTTAATTTAATTGTTTTGCAATATATACAAGTTCCTATCCAGTGTCCGATTTTAAATGTCTACTACTGTATGTAACCACGATATTGTAGTTTCGACATTCCCAAGCGCAATGTCCATTACTTACCTTAATATCGGTATATGTATATATATTATTTCAAATTTTTTGTTGACTCTCGACAACGATTTTGAGAAACATTTTAGACTGCTTTTGCATAGGGTAATTAAAGACTGAAGTACATTTCCCATAAATAAAACCTGACGCCTGATCCCATTAAAGTCTGTGCCCTTTAGGTTGCTTTAGGTCAAGAGCGACAAGTTTTCATATTTATCCGATTGAGTTCGCGATTTTGCGAACTTTGTTTTGTTTTTGTTTTTTCTTTCGTAGTATTGCTTAACTTGCTAACTTAAGGTACGACAAAAGCTGATTATTGAAAAGAGAAGACAAGACATCTTCCGATTTTGAATTTTTAGCTTATGCTCTTTTTGGCATTCGCATCACATATGAGATATGTAGGAGTGTTTAAAACATATATTATATATTTGATAGAAGTCCAATATTCTGAACGATCTTCACTGCAAACTTATCTATTATATTTTCTTCAATACGAACGTTTTATTAGAAGAGTAGTCAAAGTTGATTATCTTGATTAATGCAAAAGTATTCGTGAATATTTCTTGAATAATGCGTTCATCACTCTGTGGATAGCTCCGTGGAGGTCCACGACTCTGGTAATTGCGGCTTGTTTAGTTCGCACATGGATGACTTGTTCACGTTTTTTATCTTACGTAGCTGGAGTTCTATGTGGGCGAATTGTTACTTTTAGCAAATATAAATATGTGGGTGTCTGATCGAGACTGATCGTCGTTAATTGTCGAAGCGGTGGCCGATGCGATTCGAGATCTCTTTAAAGTGCATCATCGCCTTTCGTTGGGCATCGGCTGCCAGCTTGTTGGATAATCGGATCAACAGGCAAATGGTCAAGGCCGCAGTGAGACCCACTAAATAGAAAAGTATCTGAATTTGGAAGCAGTTCCGTCAGTTGATTACAGGAGTTTGGCTACTCAGCTTTACCTTGTGCCAGATATTCAGTTTCACGGCAACGGGCGGGAGTTCCCCTTCCTCGGCTAGTCGCACATTCTCAGTGCTTTTCATCATGGTCCTTAAATATTGTATTACTCGACGACTCTATCAGATTCTCTAGATGTTTGTCTTTAGAAGCTATGTTTTTATGTTCGAATATTTGATATTATTTTTATTTCTGTTTTTGAGTTTGATTTCCCTTGAATATTTTTCAATATTCATAATATTTGATGTTTACTTCTTAGTCGTTGGGGATTTTGAGATTTGAGAAATGATTGCACAAAAAGAATTATATACTTAAATTGAAAATTTTCTTTTTTATATCTCAAGATTCCCTCGTATATCGGAAATGTTTGAAGAGCATCTTCATCTTCGCTGTATATAGTATATATTTAGTATATATATATTTTATATATTATTTTCTAGACTATTTTTAGACTATATTAATCCGTGTTTCTAAATAGATTCATGGGCATTCAGTCACTATTAAGTAATCTGGGGCCATGCAGGAAATAGCATTAATCAAATCTGAAGTCTTGAGTGCTAATTGTTTACTGTCCATGAGATCATCTTATATTTCGGAATTCCCCAAGAGCAAAGCACTTACTTCCTTATAAATAGTATGTTTAGCGACTACCATGGTAATATTCTATATTTGTAGACATATATCAGGTAATGATTGATGGGCAACTGGCAACTGAGCAGATCTCAAGATTTAACGCACGAGAAATTATGTAAACGTCGCAAATGCTATATAAAGATGGAAGAGAATGTATTCTGTCAACCAGTTTAGAGCTGACCTACGCCATGGACTTGACTTGCAAACCCAGTCGAGCATTTCATATCGAGATGCGACTGAATGGCTAAGCGGACTACAAGAAACTTGTTTCCAAAGATAAAAGCGGGCACTTCGATCGAAGTATATCCAAAATATATGCGGCGACCGAGTATAAAACTATGTAACATGAAAAGGCAGCGACAACAACCCAGAAATAAAAACAATTAACGACATAGGTTGGATTACACTTTGAGATACCCTGTAATCCAGCAAACTCATACGCCTGGAAAATATAGTTTTATTTGAATTTTGGAAAATATTGAGCATCAATTATTTATTTAAATTCTAGTCCTAAATAGTTCAACTTTTTACATTGTATAATTGGGACTCGTGTCAAGCAAGTCTGCTGCATACGCTCCGGCTAATTGATCAAACTCGTTTGCCCAGTTCTCTGCTCACAGGGTGTGAAAAGCATCGGTAAAAAACTGGTTTCGTGCGTTTTATCACATATAAGGTTTTGCCTCAGATCGGGCGCAAAAGCACCAAAAAATGTTAATAATATATCGACTATAGGTTACCTGTGTGGAGTTCAAGGCTGTCGGACCTTGGCCAGGGGCAACAGCATCATTCATTTCGGGCTCCGATGTGAGACAGATGATGCCGATAAGAGTCGCTCAGCGGCGTTGATGGCAGTGTTGATTAACGTCTGCAGTCTGCGGGTAATTAAACTTGGCTTTATTACTACTGTAAGTGTTAAGTATTAAGCTTTTCTTTTCATTTGTTTTTGCTGGTTTATTTGGCTCTCTTCTTTCCTCGGGTTATTTGTTACTTTCAACATGAGATTGCTGGCAATTAGACGCGAGTGAGATGTGAAGTTGAATTGTAGCCGAGCCGACACAATGAAAAATTGCCCTTTTCGTCAGTTGCGGTTCGCGGCGTTACCTGGTACTGGAGGCTGCAATTGGGGCCTTTTCTATTTGAGTGTGGCTCAAGGTGAGGCTTATTTACGGCTTTGGGCTTGGCTATTGTCAGGGGCTTTGACTGCGAGGTTTATGCGTGGCCGTAATTGTTAAAATGATTTTTGTTTATATTTTTTGCATAAGCGGATGCAATTTCGACGCCTCATTAATGGCTAAGCCAAAGCGTAACTCAACTCATATGCGAGCTTCCACTTTGAAATGTATTTTCAAGTACTTATTATGACTCTCAACTAGGAAAGACCTCTTGATTAAAGAAGAGGAAGGCGTACTTGGCTATAACCATAAGTAGTTAAGTATTTGTTATGTAATTTAATAGAAATACCAGTAGCCCAGTTCAGATTTCTTCCAACTTGAGCCCCTTTCCACAGTTTTGTACAATTGTCTGAAAAATCTCGATACGGCACTTGTTATTTAGTTATACAAACTACTTCGTTGAAAAATAACTCAGCACCAGAAGTATATGTTGAGCCTACTCGCACAGGACTAATAAAACTCAGTCTATCCAGTGTCAAGTAAAGTAGAGTATTCATTATGAGCTTTTTATGGCATTAAAATATATTAATAAGAAAGCTCCAGTCGAGACTGCCCGACTACGAGATCCCCTGAACCCTTTGAGCAACCGATATTTTAATAATTATTCGCACATGCACACACACACGCACACACGCAGGCACAGTGGTGGCTTACTATGGAAAATTAATTATTTATTAACTTTTCTCGTGGGTGGACTATCTTCATGAAACTTTCAGATTCTGATTATAGCATGGGTATGTATGCATTTGCCAAAGCCCGAGTCTTTAGTATTTGAAATACACCTTTTACAAATATGTGGGTGAGGGGGTGAGTTTTGAAGTTCTTCAAAGTACATATGAATCTACATTTAACATTTTGGCGACAGTAGCCTTAAAAAATGTAGCAGATATAAATTTATTACGGGTTTTCGAAAATGTCTTTAATCGACAACAAAACAACGGGGAAAGCTATCGATTTTTGAAGCAACACTCGATATCCGCGTGGTATACACGGACCTAGGAAAAAATTGCAAGTGTCTAGCTCTTATATCTTCTTAAATCGACGCGTTCAAACATACTGACAGACGGAAGGACGGACAGACTGACAGACAGACAAACGGACAGGGCTAAATCAGCTCAGCTCGTCGCCCTGATTAAGAACATATATACTTTGTGGGGTCTGCCACGCCTCCTTCTGCCTGTTACATACATTTCAACAAAACCATTATACCCTGATTTCTCATTGAAATTGAGTTCAGGATATAAAAAGACGATCAAGTCTGGAACGCCAGTCTGCTTAATTTTCGGATAGTAAATAAAAAGATAAACTTATATTTTACTCGTAATCTTTGCTCAAATGGAAATATGCTTTGAAATAATTATAAACATTTTATGTTTTCATACTAAATAGTTTCGTTTTTTACTTTAACATCTTGTGAGTCTATTTGATACAGAGAGACTACTATACTATACTTTTTACTATAGCGAGACATCGATGAGGGATTCATTTCTAATTATTTGTGATTGGGTAACGTACAAATTATATATAAAACAGGTATATAATTACAGATAATCCATAGAACACTGACTTTGAAGCGCAATTATTTTCTTGCTCTTGCTCTTGCTACTTTATTCAGTTAATTAAATCAAACTCGAACTACAAGTATACAACAAAAAGTAGTTAAGATATTGCAACTGCAGCTGGGTTTTTTACATTCAGCTTTCTTGTTGCTGTTGTTTATTTATTTATTATTATTTTTTTTTTTTAACTTTGTTATTATTGTTTCCCTGGCGTAGTTGCAATGAGGCCAAAGTCCCGGCCAGCAGTCACATCTTCACAAGGCAACCATGCTGAATGATGAAGCATCTTCACTTTCACAATGTGTTTCATTTTCTCTTCAATTCATTTTCACTCTTTACTCTTCACTCTTTGTTGTTAGTTCTTTTTTGCACTCCAACAACCGTTGCCCACTCTAAGTGAGGGCTCGAAAAGCAAATCTATCGACGCGACGTCGCGACGCTTAACTCGAATACGATCTTCAGGCAAAGCTTTGTGGCACGCACTTATTCACTCTTGTTGCATATGCGATTTCCGTGAGGTTCCAGTTGATTTGCTGCCAAGTGTTTACTGTTTCATTGTTTCGTTCGCTCGTTTTGCCGGTTGCGTCTATAGGCCAACAGCTCAGCTCGTCAACTGCGCCCAAGCCGAGTCGCTGCCCAAGCTCAAGCTTATGGTTTCAACTGGCAGCAGTCGCCGTCTGCGTCGACGTCGCGACGTCAAAGTTGGCTTCAGGTTAAAACAATACAAGCTTCGCAGCGCAGCTGCACCTGCAGATGCCAGTGTGTATGTGTGTGTGGCAGTGTATGGGTGAGTGAGCGCTGGCTCTGCTACAAGTATCTTAGATAGAATTTGATTGCTGCCTTTGATTGAAGTTTTGGCTCCTTGCGTGCATATTTTTATTTGGTTGCACGCACGTGTAAATTGCTGGCGCAAATATACCCTGTATACCGTTGAGTATATCAACGACACAGTATGGTCTGTCGCAGTTTTTCAGTTTTGAGCAAAAAAGATTAAATTAACATTATGTTTCAAAATATTTCTTACAATTTTTTAATCACTGTTGAATTTAATTTTATAAAATATTTATTTATACTTTTTGTAATTTTATTAAGGGATTTTTAATACTTTTTAAACATATACTAACATTTTTTATATCTATTCAAAATATATATTATTTCCCTTATTTTTATGTGCTGTCTTTACTTATTGTTCATCTCTCGTGTTGTTTCCGTTGTAGCTTCTTTGAGGAGCAGGTGGAATTGAAACGTATGTAATATGCTGCCTATTTTAATATTTTTATTTTAATTTTAATTATTCGTCATATGCTCGTGATTTTTTAGTTGTATCTTATTAAATAAATGCAAACGTGGAATTGAAACAAACTATTCAGTTGAAAGAGATTTAACAGCAGAAGCACATTTTGAACATATTCGCACATGACTAATCAAACTCAGTCTAACCAGTCTCAAGTATAGTAGAGTATTCATTATGAGCTTTTTATTGCAGTAAACTATAGTAAAAGAGACGATCAAATCTGGAACTCCAATAGAGATAAAAATACACAAAATGGTCTGCTCAATTTTCTCATAATAAATTGCTTCAGTTTTTTGTAAAAAAAATTATAGTTGTAGCATTTTATAGGATCACATGGAATTGAAACGTAACTTTCATATTTTCATTTTTACTGATAATAGCCATTATTAATCCTAGTTGGATATTAGCTAGACCGAATTCAGAGTTTACTAAGGGTGCCTCAGGATCGAGCATTTTTCAGTTTTAGAATTCTCGCAGACCGGTTGCCGTTAACATTTCAACGGGGGGCGTACAAGACACATCGACAATGTCGCTATAAAAACAGAACCGAATATAACAAGCGAAAGAGTGTGAGAGAGAGAGAGAGAAAGAGAGAGCGACGAGAGCCTAAGAAAATACTATAAGAAATTCTGCACGCAACATGCGAAGGGTAGAGTGAGGGCGGGACAGAGCAAGACAATTGCATTTAATTCGAAACACGTGTTTTGCTCTGCTCTCTTTATCATATATACATATTTATATGTATATGCATGTATGTTTTATATGCGTTGGCTTGTAGTCGTGAAGAGGGAAAGAAAGAGGCGGAGAGGGAGGGAGAGGAGGCAGTCGAGCCCTCTCTTCCTCTGGTCATGCGTGCAAACAAGTGCATCACAGTTCAGTAAAGCTTTGAATTCAAATACGCGCAAGCTTATAAAAGAAAACATATATATGAAAGATTTTTATATTTGTATGTATGTATATGCATGTGCATGCATATATACAGATTAACATGACTTGGCTAAATTGTCTCAAGAGCAGAGCTCAAATGAACCAAATGCATTTGTGGGAGATTCGGAACGGGGTTAATTGACATTGCGAAACTATTTGAAGTTTTCAGATGAGAGGTATTTATAGTTAGTGTTAGTAATATCCAAATCTGCATATGTATGTTGAAAAAATTACTTCTGATTTTTATTTACCGAGAATTTCACATTTATTAAAAACAGACGTCTATTCAGTGTTATTTCAACAGTGCTGTGAAGTCAATTACGAATCGATTAGCTCGTTCGAGTGTGCCTAAGCATTTTCGCAAACGAGTTGAGTTTATTGATCTACGATTATGTATGGATACAATAAATCAATTGAAACAACAGTTACTTTAGGTGTACTTTAGTACCTTAGAATGTGTGCCTGGAAGAAAAGCAAGTAGCTAAAATTATTTGTCTTTCATTTTTATAATTGATGGCGCTTTCTTCCCATTCTTAATGGGGGCTTAAAAGCAAATAGTGGAAGCCTAATGGAGACACACATATGTCAACTCATCTAAGCTGAAAGACAAAATGCATTTTATAATGACAACGAGTTTTAAATGCTCTTTGTAAGAAGCACTAGCACATGCCTTGAAACCTGCGCAGAGCTACTACTTCAATGATGATCCTAGCAAACAGTTCAATATAACCTACATAAATACTTAATTTAGAGATTTTAGTACTGTATTTCGATATATGTTTCTGGGACTAATTATAGAATCTTTGAAATACAATTGATCTGCGCTACAGTTAATATAAAGATTAGGTATATTAATGTAAATTTTTGTTGCGATAAGCGCATGACTGGTAATTGTGCCTACTTATTGGCTATGTAAATCTAACAACCCTTTGATAAACTGGCGGAACGATTGACAGTTTGCAGTGTAAGATTAAGCAAAATAATATTACTCGTGGCTTTATGAGTTGATTTTTCAGAGAGTGTCAATATACCAGTAACAGGTGCAATATTAATACAATATTATGCTAAAATTACTATTCCAAATGGATATAAAGATAATGTTAAGTAGTAAAATATTTCCTACTTAATTAATTTTCTACTTAATTAATTATTGCTCTGACACATAAAAATGTATAAAAATTAGTTTATGAAATTTAAAAATTATTTTTAATGCACTCAGTGCTTGCAAGCTTATAGAGTTACATGAACTCTAAGCTATTAAGATTTATGATTGGCTTTTAAGAATATCTTTGAATTTGAAGAGGTTTTCTCGCCTCGCAATCGCATCCCATCGTACATATACCTGCTTCAGCATCTGTCATCAACAACTTTCAATGGCAACTCAGGCATGGGCACTAAGAATTTTTATAGCTATGCCAATCAACAGTACCCCGACCATGCAGATGCTATAACGCCATATAGATATATGAACTCGTATACAACAAATATAACAAGCCAGCAATGAAATGCCCGACATTCAACGGACTTTTTCACACATTGCCGGGACATAAAAGTGTCCGTCCGTGCAAAAAATAAATGCATATATATATAGATATGCACATAACTTAATATAGGACTGTATGTGTACAATACAAATATATATACACGTCCCTTCAGAGACGAGCTGCACCCTTGAAGCTGGCCCCTTTGCCCGACTGGAGTGAAATATCTGTTCTGTTGTTGTTTTTGTTGCTGCTGCATTTTGTCAAGTGGATTCTGGGTCTGAGATCATTAACATAACATCGTTAGTGCGCTTATAATGAAGTACTAAACAGCTCGAAAGAACCGAACCTGAATGCATGGTAGACGTTTGAACACTCTTCACAAGAGAGATATACTCTTCATACTGAGATACAGAAGAACATCCTATATGGATTTCGAGTTGCGAGGCAAGGAGCCCGAAAAGCCGTGATACCTATCACGAGTAGCATGATTGAAAATAGATGATTCAATACATGGTTGGTGTTATATGATTATACAACTGATTTATTCCGACGCCTTGATCAATGAATTTCCTCTCGCCCTTTATGACTAACCTATAACACCCTCTCCAGAAGGCAATGGAGAGCCGAACTGAATATTGTCAAGTGGCTGTTGGGTGTTGTTTTATGTCTCCGCGCTTGGCACATGATTAGTTTTAGAGACCCATCGACGCCGAAGAGCTCTGTTCCAGGCCAGTGCCACAAAGAAACGCATATATTTGAATCTGTATGTACGTATATATTATATACACATATCTGTAATACGAATTCAATTGTACATATTTGAAAGTCTTGTATTACGACAGCCGGCAGCACGAATTGATAGATGCGGCCGTGAAAAAGCGTGGCGTGGAAAACGCGCATCAGTGTCCATCAGCAGCTACAGCCGAAGCTATACATCAGCATATATGTATGAGTATGGGTAAGTATGTGTGTGTTTGTGTTGGTATGATTGGCCTTTGGGGATGCTCCCGCGCTGTCAGAAATTAATCTTTTTGGGCAGCCGCCAGATGTTGGCTGCTTGCGGTTTGCCTCGCCGGCGCAAAGTGTCAAGCGTTTACATCAAATGTTGCAGCGGACACTGTTCCCAGAACCCCCACCGAACACAAAACCAAGCAGAACATAATGAAGATGGAGAAGAAAAAGAAGCAGAAGTAGAAAGCGAGCAGCCATCGTTTTGGTAGCTCGGTAAACGATCTTTCTTTCTTTTATAATTTCATTTAAAATTTTTTTTTTTTGTTTTTTTTTTTTGGTAGAGTTCAAACAGGCATTTTACTTAGTTACTTCCTGACTACCCCTGTTCGAGTCACTAAAATCTTTTTGTGTAAATAAACAAAAAGTGCGTCGATTGGTCGTCGTTGTTGCTGTTGTAGTTGATGTTGTCTTTTCATTGGCGACCGCCAGCACTGACGCGATGTCGCTGCCAGCGTCGCTGCCTTCGGCCTGTGCTTTTTTATGGACGCTTTTTTGTTTATAGACAGCGACTACGTAGGGGTTTATGTGCTGCGCTCCTTCGGCTGAAAAAATATAAAAGCAAAATATTTATGCGCTCGACGCGAGACCCGCCATCAACTACCAGCAACCAGCTACCCAAACGGACAGACAAATCGACGGACGGACAGACAGACAGACAGGCGGTTCCTTTTCAGTTCAGCACCCGCCTTGCGCCTTTAACTATACCGCTCTCTCTCCCGCTCTCTCCCTCTCTCTTGATGAGATTGCTCGATTTTTGTGCACTATGTCTAGCAGGCCGTAAAATGATTGATATCTAAAAGGGGTATTTGTGTTGCTAGAGGGAGTATGCAGAGTCGGCCTATCTATAGCAGAGTTCTTTAATTAATAAATGCTTTTTGTTATGTTAATATTTTTCATTTATTTAACTTACAAAACTTTTATTTTAGGCATATTTTAAATTGTTCCCGGATGCTTTTACTTATTGGTATGTACTTAATTATTTATTTCGATGAATATAATTGAACTTGCATACTTTTGGGAGATGAGAAAATAGCATTAACAGATGTCAAGATCATTTGGATCATTTGGAATTTTGCAAAATATTTTTTACAAATGCAAATCAAAGATGGTTATAGCAAGAATAAAACTTATTAAAGAAGTTTAGTTTGTAATAGAGTTTATGTTATAATATAAATGTATATGTTAACATAAATATATAGAGCTATGAAGAAAGACTAATGCTAATGCTAATGCTAATGCTTCCTTCAATCATTGAAGTTATTGGGGAACATTGCTACAAATTCTCAGAGGGACAACGGCAATAAAGGCTGAAATTATTTCATTCCGTGGATCGCCGAAGAATCAAATAAAATTGACTATTAAGGAATAACATAAGGAATCATAAGTGTAGATTTAAGATGCTTAAATTGACATTAAAAAAACTGTAAAAGATTGAGCTCAATTAAAAGATTTTCGGCTATCATAAATTATAATAATATATAAGAATATGTAAGAAAAAAAAAAAGAAAATTTTATAAATATGTATAATTATAAATATGTCATGAAGAGAATATGTATAATAGAATATTATACATCAATATTCAATAATCTTCAAAATACACCAATTTGAAGCAATAAATAAAAATGTTGGAACGAAACTTATCAAATCCATTATATACGAACATAGATTATATTATTTATTTTTTAAAATATCTATGAATTCATCCTTCATATATTATGTAACTTAACTAATTTATATGTATTCAAAATTATACAAAACTAAACAGTAATAAAGTAACTGTTATCAACATAATTCGTAGCATTTGGTTAAGGATGTTAGAGGGTACTTTTAGTCGATCAATTGCCACGAACTGCAACTGCTACAACATTCTAATATACATACGTTTTTCTATTATAGTATGTACTTTTATGCCTATACGAATTCAAGATACATATATTTTTATGTAAGCGTACCTCTGTCAGTGTATGTGCGTGTGTGCGTGTGTGTGTATACATTAGTGTGTCTAGTACATTAGCGCAACTTGCTGCTGCTGTTGTTGTTGACGTGCGAAGCCAACTCGGGCGTTTGCCATTAGTCAGCTGGGTCAACTTGATGAACTTTGATCGTTGATTGATCGCCGCATGCACTCGAGCTGCAGTCAGCGGCAGCCAGCACGACCAAAACAACATTAGCAACAACAACGAAAGCGAACTGAAGGCAAATTGCATTTTCTGTTGATTTGATGCTGGTCCAGTTCGACAAATGCCTGAACACCTCGAGACGCGAATATTGATTTTAATTACTCAGTCTGTGCATATTTTGTCGCATTCAACGTTGCGTGAAGCAGATGTTCTGCTAAGCGAAGGTTTTCTAGTGCGAGAGAGAGAGAGAGAGAGAGAGAGAGAGAAACGGAGGGAGACAGAAAGACAGGAGGCTTCCTACTAAAAATCAATCAACAGGCCTCAAATGAATGCGTTCGCCTTCTGGGTCACATACAATGCAGTCTCCTACTGCTCCAGCACTTGCTCCTCTTCCTCCTCCTCCTGCCATGTCTCGCTCGCCTCCATCGCTAGCTTCCGTTCTTCGAGTAGCTGCTGCTCGCATTTCGAAATTCGAAACGCCTCGTATACTTTTTGGACACACCGTGTTGCTCGCAACATGGGGGCAACTGTCTGGCGGCCCGCAGCACTCGGCAATTGTTTTAAATTTTGTTTTAATGGTTTTGCCAATAAATAAAATCATTCATAGAAATTGCCATTAATATTTTACATGGCCGCAACTCAATAAAAATATAAATGTAAAATCTTTATTCGAATCGAGCATCGTTCTTCTTCAAAAGTTATATAGAGCTCGGCACAGTACAATAATAATAATAATTTATGCTAAGTAAATATCAACACAGAAAAAATTTCGTACTCAAATTATAATTGTTAATATATTTGAGTAATACGTAAGAAATATATAAGTAATATATATTTATAAATGTTAAAAAAAAAACAATAAGGCATTGGTTAGCTCCGGAATGCAGTCCAGAAATGAACTTAAAGAGTTTTGAAGAGCCATTGAGAAAATATCCAAAATTATCAAGAGGATATTTCAACAAACTGAAGCTGACTTCAGTGCAGTTAGATATCCATACCCAGGACTAATATCTAAAGACTAAAGTTATAGAAACTGCAGCTAATTAAATCTGGAGTTTGACAGGCAACAGAAGAAAATAGGATAAGGCAAGCAATTCCAATTCACCATATATGTCTGTTGTTCAGTGTGACGCCCTTTTGTCGGGGCTGGTAAGTTGCCTGAATGAATCGAAATGAGAAAAGGAGGATTTTTCGACACATACATGGGCCGTGGCTGAGCGTTGAGGAACCATTAGGCGGCGCCTACTTCAGCTCAGGCAATAGCTAAAAAGGACACAGGCACAACACGCATTCAGCGCCTACTCCCACGCGCGCTGTTTTCATTTCATTTACGAGTCGAGTTGAGCCGCGTCGAGTCGAGCTGCTGTCACATATGTTAGGAAAAAACGGTGTTTGGCAAGCAACATGAGGTCCTTTGGTCAGAGCCTTGCTGTGATTCGCAGCGCATGCCATTGACTGCCATGTGCCACAACGATCGTCCTTAACAGCCATGTGAATTTTTGGCATGCAAAAACAATAGGAAAACTACAATGGACCGAAATCAGCTTGAAAATGGCGGCGCAAGGACATGCATATGTTTATGTAGTAGCGTGCAAGATCCCTCATTTCTAAATTTAGTTACCCAATCTATACGCGCGTTATTTGAGAAGATTCTCAAATGCTCTTTAGGTACCCAAACATCGCAGACATAGTTATTGGGGGCGTTGACAGTTCGGGGTTGGGGCATTCGGTATTCCCATATAAAGGTGGTTTCGTTCGCTCCTTGAAATGATGTATATATATGTACATATATATGTGTATATATCTGAAAATGTTCCTGCGTTTCAGGGAAACTCTAGCTCTCAATTGGATTGAGTGGAACTAAATATGTTTTCTTATACTGGAGAATTAGGGTTTTCGGTTTCCAATGTCAAGGAAAATATGATTTCCTTATAAGCATATAGTATAGTTCGAATGAATATTTTATAAACGTACTGTTAAACCCGCTAATTAGAGGATTTCGTATCGTTATAAATTTTATTATGCTCCTTATCTAAAATTATTATTTTTGTATATATATTGTAAAGTTACATTGATGTGTTTTACCAAAAAATATTATTAAATATTTTAAAGTTATGTTTTTGTTCATCATTTCCTTTATGTTTCATTCATATCTGATGATTTTATACTCGCCAAATATTGTCTATTCTTCTCTCTTCTTATAGTAAATACTTGTTCTTTATTAAGACAGATACTTATACAGATACATTTATATTTCCTTGAAGTTTTTATACCCTAAACCCTTTGTAAAGGGGAAGTGTGTAACAATAGAAGTCTCCAGTCTAGAGCCAATCAGTTTCTCAAACACCTTTTCCATGGTGTCTAACAGACAGATTGGTCTATACGAAGATGGCCCCTCTGGTGGTTTGCCAGCCTTGGGTAGCAATACCAAGTTCTGGGCTTTCCAGGCTGCAGGGAACGTCTATGCGTGTGTGTGTGTGTTTTGTGTAAGCAGAAAGACGCGAGAAATGATTGAAACAGCTATTGATCGAAGGGTTCAGGGGATCACGTAGTCGAGCAGTCTCGACTAGAGCTTTCTTACTTTTTACATGCGGGGTCTGCAACGCCTCCTTCTGCCTGTTACATACTTTTAATAAAACCATTATACCCTGATTTCCCATTTTCAATGGGTTCAGGGTATAACAATGTAAAAATTCTGCAAAATAAAGCGCTAAGAAGATGGACTGGAGCTAGGTGGTTCGTGAGGAATACAGTCGTACAGAGGCATCTAGAACTGATTTTAACGATTGCAGAGCTGATTAGGAGACTCAATTCCAGATACGTGGACAGACAAGCAGCTCATCCAAATCATCTCTGCTAGAGCAAGCCGTTTGTGGATCCTTAATAATTGATATAACAAGGACTTTAAAAGTATATCACAATCTTGTAATACTTAGGTACCCCTGCTTGATGCTCAAACTTAAGTAGAAGAGAGGCCAGAGTAGGCAATATATATTTTTCTCTCTCTTTTTCTCTGGATGTCTCTCTCTCTCTCTCTCTCTCTCCACCACTCACTTTGGCATTCGGCATTCAAAGAGTCGCAAGTACCTCTGTATATATTCAAAGATTTACCCCACTTACGGAACGACTGTGTATGTGTATCTACAACAACCTGTCAACGTGGTTGACTGGATATTTATCCCTCTACATATGGGCAAAGGAATAGGAATAGCATAGCCCACAGTAGTTTGTATATAATTCGAAACATTCATGCCAGCCTGTCATTTAAAAAGCAATTAAGTGTAGCAACTAAAAATGATATTTGGTGCGTCTTTGAAGCTCTCCACGCAGACTAAATCAACTGACTGAGCTAATTATGTGAATTTTAAATAGCCATTTTTGGCGACATAAATACTTTTGTGTACACATTGTAAACAGTTTTATGCGCAGCCCGGGGAAACTCCAAGCAAAATGAAATACAAAAAAACAAAAAAATCCAAATGAAACGAGAGAAAAATAAAAATGAGTATTAAACAAATGAACATAAATCACCGGATGTGGATGGTGTTCCCATTGCCAAGCCCTCGGCTGACGTCGTCTCCGGTTGCCATTTTCTTTCTCGACAGAATTTCGCTTTAAACGCTTCTTTCCCATGAGCAAACGAGGGTGAGAGAGCGAGAGATATAGAGACAGAGAGAGAGAGAGAGAGAGAGAGAGAGAGAGAGAGAGAGCGAAAAAGAGTGGAACAGATCTTCGGCTCTGTATCTTTGAGATACATAAATGTGGCTGCCTCGACTGAATCGTCCGTGGTATGACGTTACGCTCTAAGTATGTCGTCGACGTTGTTATGTATACATTAATATATATGTATGTATGTACGTATGTGAACTTATGTTCATATATTGCACCATAAAGTTGGACCCCCCGAACGGCGACATTTTCGCGCCTAATTTAATGGGGGGAAAATATTCAGCAACAAAAACAACTACAAGAGCAACAACAACGAGGAGGAAACAACAGCCGCAAGAAGTAAGAAAAATGGCGGCGATGGCGATTTGATGTTTTTCGTTTGTTTGAATTATATTTTCTTTTAATTTATACATTTTAAATTAGTTAGCGCTAGACATACAATTAAACCTAAGCAATATTTGGCTTACATACTTTTAAGGATGCTCTTCTATTCATTTCCCCTTTTATTACGGTTTATTATTTAAATAATGTTTAGCTTAGTCATCTATAAGATATGGAAAGAGCTGCAAGTGCTCGCTGGCACTCGCATTGGAATTATTCACGCTGTGTGCATTATGGTTCAGTAACTGGAAGCCCCAATGGCAGTGGGCACTACTTCTCCTGCGCCCACTCCTGCGCCTAGACCTTCTGGTGCTGCGCGTCGCCCTCCATGCGCCAGACCCCAAATAGATAGCTCAGTTTCTCGGGCGGAATAATCGGCGCTCCGTTCGCCTTGCGCAGGCACTTGAGATCAGCCTCGGCCCCATTGGCGGCACTCAGCAGGGTGTTGGCATTCCCATAGCCAGGCGACAACGGCGACGACTGCGCCTCCAGCGCCTTTAGCAGCGAGATGTCGCTCGAGCTGAGCATGCGGCAGAGGAAGTCGATATATCTGCAAGGATGAGAGAAATTTCGATAAGATATAGAAAATCCTTTAAAAACTCAGCGCAGCTCAGAATATTTTTGAAGCATAGAAAATAACGTATTTTGAATTTAATAAAGAATTATATAGATATTTTGTAGTAAAATTATGAAAATTTAAGTAAGAAAACTTTAACTTTCACTGAAAATTCGCAAAACTATTTTTATTTATATTTAATATTCAGATATTCTTGAAATATTTCCACAAAATTTAATTTTAATTTCTGTCAGCTTTCCGGCATTTTCCGTAAAATATTTGTACTTTTTAACAACTAGTTGAATTATTCCTGGCACTTCGTTGAGCTGGGGATATTTATTTGGGTTGCGCTCCTATTCGAAATAGTCTTCGGTTCATTGGAATTTTCGGGATTGCGTAAAGTTTCCAACTCAGGTATGAGCTGCAGAGCTAGCAAGAACTGGGTTAAGCCCAGGCCGGAAATGCCCGGCGTAAACGATTACGGACTTACCTTGTGGCCAGCTTGAGCGTCTGTATTTTGCTCAGCTTGTCGCTCGGCAGAGTGGGTATGATCTGCTGCAGGGCCTTGAAGGCGTCGTTGAGGCTCTGGGTGCGCTGGCGCTCCCGGACATTGGCCATGACTCGCTGGTTGCTGAACTCGTCCGTCTCCTCCGACTTGCTGGGCTTGCGCTTGAGCCGGCGGCGGGGCTTGCGAAACGCTTTTCCGGTCACGTCGCCGGCATCCAGCAGGCTGCTCTCGTCCCCTAGACAGGTGGGCGACATATCCTCGAGCTCATCCTCCTTGGCATAGCCGCCCACTGAGCTGAGCGCGGTGTGGCGAGCATATTCCATATCGTCGCGATCGGAACTCGAGTAGGCGCTGCCATTCAGACTGTTAGCCGGTTCATAGGCGTCGTAATTCGGTCTAAAGGGGATACATATAAAGTAAAGTAAGAATACATAATAAGTAAATAGTAATCCATTATTTGTAGAGATTTAAGTCTTAAACCTGTGTTTCTCCTAAAATACTTTGTACAAAATTAAATACTTTGTACAAATCTTATGGACTCTTCTGAGCCAACTTTAAGTATCGAAATTTTCTTTTCATTTTGTATTTTCACTTTTAGATTTTTATGAGTTTTATTTAATTTATTAAAAGAAACAAATTAGTTGAAATTTTTAGTCGCTCATATTTTGCATTTATTTATTTTGAAAAACAAAACCAGATCTCAAGTTCTTTTTTTTTTTTTTTTTTACACTAGAAACACACATATGTAAATGGTATGTATGAATTGGAAATCTCGTTCAAGGATATTGACTGGATATGATTCAACATTCAAAATATTCCAAGAGGAGGAGTATTGAAATATGCACGTAATACATATGCATATCTTATATAGTACATATCTCGTTATTCGCATAGAATATATGTGAATATAATTTATATTCAATTTTCATTTGTGATTCGAGAAATGTTTTTATTCGAAGTGCATATTCGATCTGGTTTATGTTTCTATATAATAAAGCTTTCCCGTTCTAATATTTCTCAATTTAAATGAATATTTTAAAAGGAAAAAATCTTCCACTATTCGTATACTACTGCTCGTATCAGAGTTAACGGAAATTGGTGGAACGGTGCTGCTCTATTTAGATTTAAAGGCTTTACATACCCTGCTCTGTAGTTGCTCTGGAAGTGAAGTTGTTGTTGTTGTTGTGGGTGTTGATGTTGTTGCTGCTGCTGTTGCTGTTGTTGTTGCTGCTGATTGATTGCTTGGGGATATCCGCCATATTTAAAGATTTGCGGCTTGTGATCTTGCAGCTCCTCGTCGGCGGTAAAATCGAAATGCGACTGTGAATGAGAGTGGGGCGAGACGCAGGAGGTTTGTTGGCTGGGCGCCTGCGTCTGCGTCTGAGCTGCGGCCACCTCGTCCACAGTGGTGGGCAAATAGTCCACATATAATTGTTGTTGCTGTTGTTGTTGTTGTTGCTGCTGCTGCTGCTGCAACAGTTTCTTGTGTTCGGGCTGCATGGACAGGGCGTCCGATTGGCAGTCGTAGTCGCTGCTGCTGCGCGACCGCTTGCCGTGTTCGTTGAGCAAGTAGCCATGAGGGGATGCAGCTGCCACGCCTCCTGCTGTTGCTGTGGCCGACGCCTGTTGCTGCTGGTCAAAGCTGTTTTGGTTGTTGTTCAGCTCCAGGCTGCTTTGAGCGCTCTGATTGCTACTGGTACTGAGCACCTCGTTGCTTGGAATATTATAATCCGTATCCTCCAACTCAGTTATGCCATAGGCCGCATAGTCCGCAGCGTTGGGTGCCAGCGAAGGCAACGGCGCATATTGTTGCTGCTGCTGTTGCTGTGGCTGTTGCTGTGGCTGTTGCTGATGCTGTTGTTGGTGCTGTTGGTGTTGGTTGCTGGGTTGGTGTTGGTGCTGGTGTTGCATGTAGTGCGCTGTGGGCTGGTCCATTAGCTGCATATAGGCGTGCTGCTCCACCTGGATGAGCTTGATGACATTATGTTGCAGCTCCATGATGTTGGGCAGCGTTGGCTTGTAGCTAATGTCCAGCAACACCTTTGGCGACACCGAGCGTGTGCTCATTGTTTGATTGTCGATTTCGAAACTATTTGACTTGACTTTTGCACTCAACAATATCTGTATATATATATATTGAAATCTATATTTATATATATTGAATATATCTTTTGCACTGTTTATCTGTCTTGTTAACTTGGCTGACTCACGCCCCGCTTTCCGTTAACTTAGCTCGTGTGTGCACGCAGCGACAAAGACGAAACACAACTGACGCACGATCCTGCCGGCCATTGCTCAGATCGATGTTTTGCGCTTTGCTCGTTCGCTATTCGCCATTCGCTGCTAGCTCTTCTTGCTGCGCAGCACATTAGTTGTCTCGCTCTAGCACATGGAACGGCCGCTTGACGCGAACTCGAGCCTATGGCGACCGCTTCGCAGGTATGACGTCAGCTCAATTCGCCTCTGTCTGCATTTCGCTCTTGGACTTTCTCGATCGCGGCGGCTGCAATTCCGTTCGTTGGGTTTTGTCAACTGACTGAAGAGAGCAAGCGACCGATAGCAAGAGAGCGAGGGAGACGGAAAGGGAGCGAAGCAGAGTAGGAGTGATGGAGAGCACATTGGATTTTTGAGAACCTGGGTTTATTTGCTTTTGCGAATTTTTCGTATGCAGTAAATGAGAAAAGTAGTAATATTATATTTAAATATATTATTGATTATTTATTACAGTATTATTCAAGGATGATATACATATAAAATAATAAATTTATTTTTACATAAAAGTTACTATTTATAGAAGAAATCATTATTATGAAGATATACAAAATTATTAAAAAAAAAACCCGTTGGCAAAGAGCGAGGATATCTAAAAATTGATAAGCTTTTAGAAAGTGTGTACAATGCAAACAAAAATAGTAGTATCTTTTATATTAAACACCTAATAATAAACATAAACTTGAACCCTTTAAAATATTTATTAAAAGATAATTTTTTAAATGTGTTAAAATACTTTCTTTTTTATATGCTTCACATTTCAAAATATTTAGTAAATTTAAATTATAACTAAGTCATTTATAATCATTACTTTTTTTACTAAAATACGTAACATTAGTCTTCGACCCTACATTAAATATCCAAAAAAGGAAACTCCATAGAAAGTTTTCATTATGCGTAATTAGTAAATTCCCACACACACACACGCTTACATGTATTTATATAGGTACATCTATATAGGATCTCGTCTAGAAAAACAGAAAAGACCTAAAATACGGGCGAAAGTCAAATTTCCGGATATAATTATCCGCCTGCCTGAAAACCGAAAATACCCGATTAATGCGTCGAACTAACTTCCGTTGGAAAATACGAGGGTAAAGGTACGCCGGAATCGCGTCCTTTAAGGACTTACCTAACCCGCGAACGAGGCAGAGAAAAACCACGATAGGGGTTTTTTTTGTCTTCACTTTATGCTCCGTCGTGGGCAATCTTTACCTGATTGGTGAGTGAAACCTATAAAACATGCATTTCGATGAACCATTTTATATTTAAAATATTTTAATTAACTATAAATTCCCTTTACCTTAGTTTTCTCAGCGTTTCTCAGCGTTGCATTGAATGTGGGCTGAAGGTGATGCCAATAAAAATCCATTGGAGCTTGCGCTTGGTTGTTGTCTTTGCTACGATCGCAGCTGCGTGAAAAAGAGCGCAGCACTTGACTATAATACAAATAATAAAGTTTATAGTGGCGCCTGAAAGTATGCATACACTTTGCTGTGCGTCTTATTTATAGCAAATCATTTGTTTTGTTTTTCTGTTTTTGTTGTGTTTGTTTTTGATTTAATTCTTTTTTTGCTTTTTGTTTGAAGTGATTTGCTGTTTTTAGGTATTGGCTACGCTTAAGTCACGTAGTATATTGATTTCAACTGCGTTTATGTTGATTTCGATGAGCAGAAGAAAAAAGTACATGCAGGAGAAAAAACGTAACGTCTGGATGTTTTTCCTATAAGAAATTCGCGCTCTGATCCGAGCTGAGCTCTGTTTTGCGTGCAAAAAGAGAAGCAGCCGCTTTCCATTTTGACAATTCCAATCCTAATCCTGTCATCTAACTGCATGTGCATGTGTGAGTGTGTGTGAGCGTGAGAAGCAACTTTTGGTGCACGTAAATCTCGCTCGACAATCAATTAAAATTAAAATATTTTTTATGTCTCGCATTGCGGCATGTCAGGCGAAAAGGAATAACAAAGCAACTACAACAAGAGCAACAGCATCGGTAGTAGCAGCAACGAAAACAACAAAAACAATGTTGTCTACATATTTGAATTGACTTTTGATGATGTATCACGATTTATTGTTACCAAAAATGGTTGTCAAAGCGCGTGGAAAAGTGGATCAGCCGCGTCTAACGGTGCAAAGCGCGGCGAGAGGCGAGTGCAAGCTGGGGGTAAGAGAAAAAACTCCCACAGCTACGTCGCGGGTTGCCCAAATGTCTTTAGTCGTCGCTTCGCGTTGCGTCTGCGCTTTAGACTGTGCGCCTGTTCGCCCCGCTCGTCGATTCGCCAATTCGCCTCGTTTGCGTTGTGCGCTTTGCGTTTTGCCTTTTGCGTGGCGTAGATGCAGCGCAAGATTAAGCAGCGAAAACACAAAACTAACCGAAAACAAAGCGTAACAAGTCTGATGGACGTGCAAGCATCTGAAGAGCAGTCACACACAGATTCAGCGGTGCTTTATGTGCTGTTATATTAATTGCTTTTGGGCAAACGCCGACAGCCAATGAGAAACGCTGGCGCCAACACCTACGCCAAACTTGTCGCGCGTCTGTATGTGGCTATGCATGTTAATTAATAATACGCAAGCAGCCGCACATATGTATAGACGCTCACACACACACACACACAAACACTGCCACTACTAACACACACAGGTGTGAGGCAATGTAAACAGTTGGCCACCCAATAATATGCGCGCCAACTTGTCATTTAGCCTAGCTCCACCTTAACAAAACAAACAAACTGGCGCACACACACACACACACACACACACACACACACACACATACACTCACATACGCCTATTCACGAATACAGACAACAACATACAGGTATGCTGAGCTGCTCCAACGCAACATGTTGGCTGCGGCTAGTTTCATTCCAGCAGCGAACGTGGCGCTAGTCGGTCGTGTGTCGCGCTTCGTTCATAGTCGTCCCAAGCTTCGCGTAAAGACAAACGGTACAATACGAACTCCTTTTGGCTGCCCGTCGACCGTTATGAGCGTACGCTTCGCCTGTGTTTCAGTTTCAAGCCGTTTCTTCGTTCCGTTTGCCGTTTTCCGTTTGTCTTCTTTGGGCTGCCGGCATTTATTGCAGTTGCTGTTATCGTTTGCTCTCGTTTTTTGCATTTGCTGCGCGTGCGTGCGTGCGTTTGACTTAAATGGCGTTTTAAGTGAAATTAAAATGACGGATGTGCTGTAATTTGCACACACACATAGCAAGCACACACCTACAAGAAATACATATGTACATACGTACTCGTACGTAGCTGAGTGTCAATAAATTTTAAACACGCGGCAGCCCGTGGGGCGTAGCATGTGCCTAGCCTTTTGATTACAACTACACAGCGCGTGATTGCAACGCCCCAGCAGCAGCAGCAACAACAACAGTTGATCGAATTAAGTGTGCATCGTGTGTGTGTGTGTGTGTATGTGCGTTTGCTGTGCTGATTGCTGCTTGTTGCGCCCGAGGCTGCGTGTCCGGCAATTTAGCGGATATGCAGGAAAATGTGTAACACCCCCGCCCAGGAAGCCAGCCGGCTGCAATAAGTGCTAATAAGTGAAGCGGACCGGATGTATTTATGAATTTTGTGCGTTTGACGCCCAAGCGTCGGCTCACACAATAAGCGCGGACAGTGGAACAGCGGAATAATTGTGGAACACAAACACACGCACGCAATCTCAATACGGTCATGCGCTGCCGCCTCAATAAATATTTGCCTATGGCCAGCTAAGCAACTCGCGCACTCACTCACTCGCTCAGTCGCTTTCTCGCTCACTTGAATAGCAGCAACCCCCTCGATCGCACGCGTCACGCACTGCAAAGCTTTTCGCTTCGTCTGCAAGTTGTTTTTGCACAATGCGGCGGCCAACGTCGCTGCCGCCGCGATTGCTTCGTCGCCGTCGCTAAACCCGAAGCAGAGAGAAGAACAACAAATTTTCCAAATTTTAAATAGCAATTACAACTATCGCCCGCTTGGTGCGTTGCACTCTGCCTGTGTCTTCTGTCGTCGTCTCCGTCTCCGCCTCCACCTCCGATTCCGCCGTTATTATTGTTGTTGTTGTTGTTGTGTTTGTTGTCATTGATTTGGCGGGTAGCATGCAGCAGTGGCACACGGTAACAGCTGCTGCGACAATAGAGACTAACTACAATAGTTGCAGCGATTATTTCAAGCACCGTCGTCGTCGTCGTCGCCAGCGTTGCAGTTGCTGTCGTAGTTCCGTAACGTGGCCAGAACGTTGCCGGGCAATTATTATTTTGTAAGACGTTTTACAATTTAATGGTTTTCATGGTAAGCACCACTCGACTCACAATGCCGGAGCACCAAAACGCCAATGCCATATGCTATGTGCCCCCGTTTTTGCTCAGCTCGGCTTAGCACTTTCCCACACTCTTACACTTTCCTCCCTCCAGGCTCCTGCCTTCTCGCACCTTCCTTTTCCCTGTCCCAGTGCGAGTCAAGTTTTCTTTGCCTTTTCCCCTCTCTTTCACCATCCACGGCCTTGTTTGCTCTGCCCTTTTTGGACAGCAGACGCCTCTGAGTGCATCCGGAGACACACGGAGGCCGGGCTGACACCTTCATAGCAATCGTGGCACACACACTCACACAGACTTTTTCTTATCTTATTATACCCTGTTTGATTTTCGCTTCTTCCTCTTTGCTTCCAGAATGGACTGGGATCCGACCCTCTGTCAGCAAAGGAGGTGAGTTTCGGTATTATATAGAACCTTTAACTACACTGAAGTCTTATAGGTTTAGAGCCTTCATAATAATCATAGATCATCAATTGAATACGATAGAATCGGTAAATGGTGGTTAGGATCTATGAACCAGTAAAAGTATATATACCTGAGATATTTTCGATAAATATCTTATTTCAAACGAATCTAAAGGATCCCAACTGATTCCTCTGCACATTAAAACATAATTAAAGTTCCATCACAATTGAATGACAGTTAGCATGCAATTACTTTTGTTGTTATTAGGTGTTGAATTCATGTTATTCTTAATTTGATATTTATTATACAATTGATAAATTATAATTGTTTGGTCGATTAACTACTTTTGTATTTGCATTCATGTTCTCATCACCATAGACTTCTCCTCTATTATAGAAGCTGCCACTAGCATTATTAGAGTTACTTAGATTGTAGATTTAGATAATCAAATAAACCTGAAGAGAATACCAAGAGAACAAGATCTCAAAATTGAAACTGAGCTGAAACTATCAAACTAATGAAAAGGAAATTATCGATAAAAGATTCTATATGTATCGGATATGATATACCAGTATAATCACTTCGTCCTCAGATATTAGCTCCCCCATCCAGTCAATTCGAATCACAATCAATTAAGGTGATTTGCCTTCATTCTTAGATACTTTGAAGTAGACGATGTAGTTCGGCGTGTGGTAACAGTAATGATATCGCCAAGGCTATTCCCAGTTCTGCCACTGGACAACTTATGGGGCTCATCAATTGCAGCAAATCGCGCACGCCTCAAAGCAAAAGCCGCACAGCAATTGATTTTTTGCCCGAAAAATTCCTGTCGGCAAATATTATTTGCCAGCTCGCATACCAATCGGAAAACAATCCATAAAACTGGCCATCAGCTGGGGCGAGAGAGAAAGAGAGAGGAGTGGAGGTGGGCCGGAGACGGCGCTGACGACGTGACGATGCTGGACAGGCGCAGCTAATGGTCAACTCCTCTCGGGCTCGGCGCCTATGAGACATTTCAGCACGTCTCACACAAATTAGCGCAGCGATTGCAACGCCAATAACAATATCGTAAAGAAGGGCGGGCGGTCTGTAGGAGTGGGGACCGGGCTAGGCAGGGGCCTCTACACTGGCAGATCAAGAGCTCGGGCAATAAATCAGCACAGTTAAGCGAGGCAATTAGATAAAATGGCTGAACAGTTGTTGGGCCCGCATATCAATCGCAATGCATCTCGATTCGTATCGACTCTCGGCTCTCGGGTCTCGGCTCTCGATGTGTCCGATGAAGTTGTTGTCAATGCAATCCATAAGATAAAATAGCCCAAAAGTCATCGATTGCATGTGCATTGGCCTTAACGGCCCCAATGGCCCCAGTGGCTCCAACGACTGCTCCGCCGGACACAATCGAAGACAAACTATCTAATCTAATGTTGTTTTCAAAGGCAATGAGCATTTGTTTGAATAAATAAATGCAGCAGCCGCAACAAACTAACAACAACAATAACAACAACGACAACTGCACCTAACATCGCCTCAGGGGTAGCTCGACTAAAACAATACCTTGTAATTACCCTGAGCCATATTGCAAGTGAGCGACTTTTAATTATCTCTTTTTAATTACCTAACAAAGAAAAAAAAAAAAAAAAAAAAAAAACAATATTATTGCTAAAATTACATACGTTTTACAGTCAGAGCTAAAAGTTCAATCAGTTTGAAAATCTAAAGGGTTCTAAATGCATATAGCTAAAATCTTTGATTATAGGAAAGTCATAATTTTTTCAGAGCTGAAATCAAAAGTACGAAATAGAGTAAGAATGTAAAGTCATTTCGTTGTATTTAATTGAAATTCTAAAATAATTCTAGGTGTAAACGGATTATTTTTAATAGCTAGAAATAAATAAATAACTAGAAATAACTATATATATTTATAAATCGTTTCAGTAGCAAAAACTGAGCTTAAATATGAATAGTCTAATATAGTAGTATTTGTAATATGTAATAATAAGTAGTACTAATATATAGTAATAAAATATTGTAAGATAACATACAAATAAAAAGTCTATGTTCAAAATGTTCTGTTCTGTTAAGATAGATGAGGCCCTGAACTTTATTCGAATTTAAAAACTCTGAAGAAGCATACAAAATTGATTTATATTTTCTTAATATATTGCTGCAATACGGAAAATTAGATTTGCCTAATACTTAGGCTAGGTGAAGATCAATCATACCCTATTAGCAAATGGCATATACAGGGCAGGCAGCATCGCGTGGCTGGCCAAGTGTAAAAATCTCAGCATCTAGAAGTTGGCCAGCTTGTAAATCGCCCACTCGACGCTGACATTTTTTCATAATTTGCGCTACAAGCTTGACAATTGTCGTTTGTTGCCCACTGGGCAATGTTTTTATTGTTGTTGTTGTTGTTGTTGCTATTCTCGCTGTTGTTGTTATTCTGTTGGCAGCTTGTATGCAACAGCAGTGCGCTGCATCCGTTTGGCCAAAAGCTCTTCGAATGTCGCGAAACGCGAAGTGTTGGCGCTTTCGCACCTCCAGCTCACAGCTTCAGTGTTCCAAGCAGTACCTCGTTTGCCCTCCCCCGTCCTCCCCATCCCCCTTCACACTTTACACTTCGCACTCCCAAACTCCCTGCTTCCTCCCTCTGATGCATATGCAATGCTAAATTAAAATTTATCCGTTTTATGGCGCTGCGGGCAGCCAATAACTGTTTTAAGCCAGCTCTTTTTGTAGTTTTGTTATACATATATATAAATATCTTTTTTTTTTAAATATTTGTTTGTCGGCTCGGTTTTATTGCCGCTAGTTTATTGCTCAAAAATTTCGTAAGCGCTTAATGCGCAACAATTGCGGTTTCGCATATGGGGCAGCAAGAAGAAGAAGATGAAGAAGCAGAAGCAGATGCAGAAGCGTTCGTCCCGACGGAAGTCGTTTGCGGTTCCACGCAGTTGAATTCAATAAGCCAAACAGCCACCAAACACGCACACACACACACACACACACACACACACACGCACAGACTCTCTCTCTTGTCTCTCTCTTCTTCAGCATTTTGTCAAACTTGATTAGCCGTAGCCGTAGCTTATGGCCTTATTGTTTACTTGCATATCTAATAAGCCACATTCTTAATCATAATGATGTTGTTCTTGATAATAATCTCAAAATCTTTCAATCTTTCCGCCTCACTCTTTCTCTCTCTCTCTCTCTCTCTCTCTCTCGCTATCTCTCTATCTGTTACGCTCAATCCATCTCTATCTCTCTCCCTCTGTGTTCTTCTTTTGCAGGCAGAGGGCCCTCCGGTTCAAGTTGAGCCAGTTGATTTGAGTCTACGTTCGCCGCGTGGTAAGTTGCTAATTATACACATTCCCATCTTAAAGCTCCATCTGCAGCTACTTCTATACACGGGGTTGTTGTTGTTGTTTTTTGCCGTTCTTTGCCAACGCTCGATAAATATGGTTCCGAGTAATTAATCAATGGACTAGCCGTAATCTGCGTAAGGTTGGCTTTTCTAAACGGGTCAAGTGAGCATTTCGAAAAGAAACCATTTTGCATCTGGAGTGAAAAGCGATCGGAGGCGGGATTTTTAATTATAACAGTTGGCAGCTTAAGTAAGTCCCACTTTCGTAGTGGGTGGCAGGTAAAAAATCTGTAATTGATAAGCAGAACCAATTTTATGGCTAAACCCTAAGCGATTTGCCACAGACTCAAGACACTTCAATGAAAGTTGAAAGTTTTCGAATAATTTGGGATGGATCTTTCACAAAAAAAAAACAAAAAAAAAAAAAACAAACAAATTGGTTTCTAGATAGTCGCTGAAAATAATTAAGCTTAAGCATTTACCGCTTAACCGCTTATAAATCATTCAAAATTATTTTTAAACCATTTTCTCTAGACATGAGAAATATCCGCTGAAATTTTACTTAATCTTTAAATAACTTGCTATTTACATCTTTTATCGATACCTCCAATTATCTCTCTGAATTTGCTTTTTTTTTATCTAAATATAAATATTATGTTTATGTGAAATTGTTAGATTGATATATATGTATATGTATTTTAATCAAGACATCCGAACTTAAAATTCAATTCACAAAATTCAAAGCTCACAAAATCCGATTTATTTAGATAACTTAAATACAATATTAGACGGACACGTGTGGCATCTGAATCTGACATTCTATCTATTATCTTGTTTTTATCTTGATTAATAATATTAATTTTAATCAATTAAATATATTCACATTTGGTTGTAGTTAAAACTGACTTAAAGGCAGAATAGAATGACAATGCGATTGACATAGTATCGAGATACATAGCAAACAGAGCGACAGAAAAAATAAACTAGATGGAGGCCCATTTAGAAGTTTTTCTGCGATAGATTGTCATTGATATTTGTGGAGCTGCGCTTAAAGATTAATCATGAAGTCGCTTGGCTTAAAGAATCTTTTAATTAGCGGACTTTATCAAATTATGCAAATGCTTAATTAAACGAATTGCAAACAGAAATGTTTTATCGCCTGCAATCAGATTTATTGCGTTTGCAATCAAAATACTTATCTACCGGATAGCCAAAGTTCCGGTTATACCTTTATGCATGCGAATTATGTGCGGGGCATGTGTGTTCCGGGTTTTAGGCTTTAGTGTCAAAGTTCATTCGTTTGCGGTGGTAATATATTCAATCTAGGCGAATGCGAATGCCAAACTCTGGAAACAAAAAGCTATTAGGGTCTCTGGCTTTAGCCAAATGCTTATGGGCTTCTCTCATATATATTTAAATATTTCGACATGTCATATCTAAGAGCGAATGAATAAGCAGACATATATGCGCATATATCATCATATCATATCTATATATATATATGTATATATATTCTTTATTGCGAAAGTGAAAGCATTCGCTAACAGTAGTTAATGCTCAGGCCTTACATGCAGCTCGTTTAGCTAATGAAATAGACGCGCTTAATTGTTTCTATTTCCATTTTGATTTCCATTTAATGCGAGTGCCTCGGGCGTCATGCAACCTGTTGCAGGCGTAACGCTGGCTCGTAATCAACATGAAAATCACTTGTGGGCCCATAAAACGGATTCACGTCGATTCCCTCCGAGCGTGGCTCCATTTCTAACGCAACGACAATGGGCCACAGCTGTTGGCTGCCCACTGAGCCAGAACCCGAGCTCCAGTCGAAGGCAGTTAAATTGAGGCGGCAGCAGTGGAATGGTATGAGGATGAGGGGGTGGGGGGGGTGGGGAGGGGGTGTTCGCTCGGATTGGGCCATACCATCTAGCGCAACTAACAAGCCCATAGAGAGCGTGTGTCGCTGTTGTTGTTGTTTTTGTAGTTGTTGCTGTTTGGTTCTTGTAGGTTTTACCACTTGACCGACCACCAGCTGTTGACCATTTGACCTTTTTGGCAGCCTTTCTCTTTGACTAGGCGCATAATGTGGCTGGTGTGTGTGTGTGTGTGAAGTTAACAGCAACGCCCCAAAACTGTTGCCCACTGAGTGGTACTCACCCGTTCCGGGTCTCGACTCATCAGCAGCGACATCATCAGAGACTATCTTATAAGATGGATGTTTGCCTCGGCCAGATAGATAGTTATATGGTTGCTGTAGCTGCCTCTGCTGCCGCTGCTAAGCCTGAGGCCGTAGGGTGCCCCAGCGGTACACATAATTTAATTAAGAAGCAGAGCTCGGGTTGCCTTAAATGGCTATACAGTAAGATTAACAGCTAAGAGCCGAAACGCGTTGCGTTCATTAGACTTCGACTAAAAGAAAAAAATCCAAGGAAAAAAAATGTATATATATATATATATATATATATAAAGTATAAAGTCAGAGTGGCAGTCGGCAGTTGCGCATATTAATCAATTAGGCATGATATTAGTGAGGGCATCATTAATTTTGTCAATATGCTCGGGCTATCGAGACGCGCAGAGAGAGGCCCATTCAGTCGCTCGCTCTTAATGGGTTTCCTCTTCGGCTTTGTGGCGTGCTACCACAGCGCGCGAGTTGTCTGCTGATCTGTGGCAAATGTGTTAAATAGCGTTAAAATTTGTAAAACAAACGGCACATAATGGGAGACCCCGTCTTAATTTTCAAGTTTAACGGTCATTCAGCATTGCCCTACGCTGTATATATGCTTATATACCATATGTAAACTCGTATACACATGCGAATATGTGTAAACACTTGACTATTTGGCCACATAAATTATGGCTTTTAAATAATTATGCAATTAGGCAGCGGCCACGATAGCCGATAGCCGATAGCTGATAGCCGATAGCCCCGAACTGCGAATGAATCGAATGAAGCGGAGAAAAGACAACAAGCTGGAAAATGCCTAGCAAAAGAAGTGGGTGCCCACAATATACCCTCTATTGGGCAAAGATCTTGCAATATATAATGTCAGCTTATTTAGGAGTAACCAAGATTAGTGTTACTAATATTTGCATGGTTATTTTTCCTCAAGAAAGGTTAAAAATAAAAACAAAAATCTATCGATTTGTATTTAAATAGTGTATGTTCTGGTTATTCTAGGTAAAAGATGGCAGTTAAATGATATTGGAATATCCGTTCATCATCTAGTCAGCCTTGCAGAGCAAGCTGGCCAGGGTATAGCCAAATTCAGCCAAAAAACTGCCAAATAAAAAAGGCTGTCTGCCGAATCCCCGACAGTCGAGTGCGAATTCCCACCAAGTCTAATTGCAGGCTGGGAAGCGTTGCAGCTAAAGCGAAACAACTACAACTTGATTTATTTAAGCTACTCAAACAGCCCATAAATAAAGCTGTTGAACTAGCCGCACTGAGCACAGAGCACGGCACAGCTCGGCAGAGTTGGGGCTGGATGAGAGGTGGGAGCCGGTGCAGGCGTTGGTCGGTGTCTCAGCCCAAGTCTCCCAGCCTGAGACTCCGCGCCTCGGACTGCTCCTCTGCGCGGCTGGCTCGGCACTTGGGGGCATAGGCTTTCAGGTTAAGTAGATGCGGCGACACGCGGGTCGTTGCCAAAGCAAAGGACCTTAAAGACGGGGCAACGGGCAGCGGGTAAGGGGCAACTTGCAACATGGTGCAGCACTCTAGCGAGCAGCAGAGCATTGAATGATATGCAAGTTTCGTTGTGTTACCGTTGCTGCACTTCATCGATGCGGCTGCTGCTGATTTTGGCATCTCGAGCGATAGACCCCAACCTCTCTCTCTCACCCTGTCTCTCTTTAAGAGATGGCAAATCTTTCATAACTGCAGGCAGCGGCCGCTCCTTGACTCTGAATGCAGCTCGCAGAGAATTCATTTGCCTGGCCCGCACAATGCGATTGTTTTTTAATTATGCCCGAGCGGAGATGAGCGGTGCTGAGCTGTTGGCTGTCGGCTGACACCCAGTCGGAGGCACTGGGGATTGGGGACTGGGGACTGGGGACTGGGGACTGGCAACTGGGCACAGGTCCAAGTTCTGTCTGTTTAACATGGCGCGTATGTAACGCGCTTGTCGCTCGGCTCGTTCGCGTTGACTTGGACTCCAGTTGACTGAGTGACTGCCTTTTTGAGGTTATGTGAAAGGTCAAGTTCGTGATCGCATTCAAACATTTTTGCCAACCACTCATCTTGCTGCGCAGATCGGCGTACCGACTGCCTGCCTGCCCACCAAACGCCTCCAACTCCAACTCAACCCGGGCCCAAGTGAACCCAGCCTAGTCGTGGATGCAGCGGGGGTAAGGCCGTGATGCGAGTGTGAGCCCGACCCAAAGCCCAAAGACGACGACGACGACGTCGTAGAAAAATTGAAGATGAGCGTGCCACCACCACGCCACGATTCTGCCATTGCCACACTGCCAGCCCCCTTCTGCCCCACCCAGTCCCCCACCCGCTGCGCCGCTGCACCGCTGCACCGCTGCCTGCCTTGTCGCACCAAATTGAGTGAATGTAAACTGTGGTTTACTTGTTTCCAGCGTTGTCATAGTAATTTTTCTGCACTATAACAACGGGCAGCGTCGCCTGCAACTGCTCCCAGGTCCCAGCTCCTAGCTCCAGTGGCAGCAGTCACAAAAAAAAAAAAAAAAAAAAAAAAAAAAAAAAAACAACAACAACAGAAAACAGATGAAAAATGGAGATGCTGATGACACTGGAGACACGTTGTCTCTCTGGCAATCGTGCAACTGACACACCAGCACCAGCAACAGCATCTGCAACAGCAACAGCAACAGCAACAACAACGAAATGTTATAGCAGCATATGCCACACGAACCAAAAATTACACTGGACAACACAGGGTGCGGCTAAGGTATGCACAGGGCGGGAAGTGTGCAGCAAGCTTGTGTTTTTCTTTTTCTTTTATTTTGGGTGGGGAATCAGTTGGCTCCTCTGCTCTTCTGCATTGCTTTGAGGATAATTTGAATGTCGACTGTTGCCTCTGTCGCTGCCGCTGTTCATGTGGTTTCTCAGGCACTTTGATTACTTTGTGGATTAGCTGCCTACATGGAAAATCATTTGCAGAGAGACAAAAATTTCATTAAAATATCAGAGCTCGCTCCAGCCCAGTTTGATGTTTACTTTAATTTAGTAATTGATTTATATACATATATATAATGGTTTGGTTAAATGTATGTAACAGGTAGATCGAGGCGTGGCAGACCCAAAAATTATTTATATTTATGTATTTAGCTCTGTCCGTCTGTCCGTCCGTCCTTCTGTCCGTCTACCCGTTTATCCGTCCGTCCGTATGTTTGAACGTGTCGATCTCAGAAGATATAAGAGGTGGAGACTTAAAACTTTTTGCGCGTGTATACCACGCCAAATTTATATAATTTCGATATATGTTAAAATTTACCCCTCACCCCCATATATACCTCTCACCCTCACCGAAGAATTATTGTGAAATATTAGTTCCTCGAAGGGTTCGAGGGATCTCGTAGTCGAGCATTCTCGACTAGAGCTTTCTTACTTGTTTGAATTACTTTTGGAGTTAGTGAAGTTTACATCGTTGCATTTACTTTTTATTAGTATATAAAATGAAATAAAAAATAAAAATAATAATAAATAAATAAAATAGAAAATAAATTAATTAAATTCAATACAATAAAATAAATAAACGAATTAATTTTAAATAATTAACGGTAAGGGAATCGATAAATTTGATAAAAGAAATTCTTCATCGTATTCTATTGTTACTATAAAATAATATAAACTATATAATCATAAATAATGTTTATGAAAATTGAAGCTGCTTTGACTAGGACTGGGGTCACACCCACAATTAAGGAGTCAATTTGCTCTCCTTTACTATTCTAACTTGGCAATACTTTCACCATGTCATCTGCCCATCTCATGTATTTCGCAGCCAATTAAGATCCTCATAGGCTGTGCAGAATAATTTATAATGCATAAATATTACGCAGTACAGGTACACAGGTTGCGGTCTTGGTTTTTCATGGTGGCTTTGCAGGCGGACTCGCTGCTCAGTCTAAATTTATTCAGTAACCTGAGACTGATCACAGACATGCGTAGCTCTTGGCGTCAGTTAACGCCTAACAAGTGCCTCAGTGCGCTCGACAGCTTGCCTCGGGCAGCAGCGGCAGTTTGTTGGCCATAAATCAACGCCCATGTGCCAACTGAACAACTGGGCAACTGGGCAACTGGGCAACCAAAAAACCTGCTGCATAGTGCACTTCTCACTGAATGTGTGCCCAGTGCGCATCTTCCCAGGAGCATGCGAATAAATGCTACGACAGCAACGACAACAACAGCAGAAGCAGAGCTAATATAAAATAAATAAAAGACCAAACAAAAGAAAAATAAAGAAAAGCAAGAGCCAGACGCTGCAGAGATCTGCAGATCCCCCGGCCCCAGGGCCTGGTCTTCAGCTTTAGCCTTCGCTTGGGCCTGGGCATGTAGCAGCTGTAAGTAGATCCACGCTTTCGTGAGCAAACAATTCGAAAGCTGACAAAAGTGCTGTGCAATAACATGTTAACGACGATCTCAGCTGCCTATCGATGCGAGTGCGAGTCGACGAGGGCGGCAGAGCGTGGGGGAGTTCTGTAGTCACAGCCCACACGACGACGAATCATAAGCCACGACGCGAACTGCTCCTTAAGCCAAAAACCAAAAACCAAAACAAATAAATATATTTCTTCATTTTTTTTGCGCAGTTGAGTTATCGATGCTGATGTATATCGATCGCATCTGCATCGCGAGCTTTCGCTGCCCGTGTAACTCATTAGCTGGCAACTAATTTCGCAAGCGCTGCCAGACAATGCCACAGAGCCGAGCGGCATGCTGCACAGAAACTGTAGCTGCATATTTATTGGTCATAAGTGCGCCGACAAAAAGCAGGCAAGCAACAACAAAATTGTTCGGAAATTTGTCTCCAACTAAAAAATAAAACAAGTAAGAAGGCTCCAGTCGAGACTGCTCGACTAGGAGATACCCTGAACCCTCCAAACTGATATTCTAATCATTCTGGACTTCTTTTATGCACACATACATACACATGCACGTATAAGCACGCGCTTTGCAAACTGCGCAGCTAGCAGCGGCTGCGCTTGGGCTGCACTGCAGTGTGGGCAATATAACGAGAATTTATTTGTTGAATAATTTCTTTTGTAGACATACGATCTTAATGAAACTTTTAGAGCGTAATCATATGGCTTAAATGTGTGTACATTTCAAAGCACAAGTCTCTAGTACTTGAAATGCGTTTTTTACAAATTGGGGGCGAAGGGGGCGTGGTATCCAAAATCTGTAAATTACAAAATCTTTGTATCCATTAACTTTATATACAACGCAAATTTGAAGTCTCCAGGTCTAAAAGTGTTCAAAATAAGCTGAAAAAACATTGTCGATTTTTCGATTATTCTCGATAAAAAAGTTATCGGATGAGTTATCGAAAAAATAAAGCAAACTTGTACTGCCTATGGTATACACGAGTATGCTTGCCAAATTTCAGCTCTCTAGCTCTTATATCTTCTGAGATCCTTTTGCTCATACGGACGGACGGACGGACGGACGGACGGACGGACGGACGGACGGACGGACGGACGGACGGACGGACGGACGGACGGACAGACGGACAGGGCTATATCGACTCAGCTCGTCGTCCTGATCAAGAATATATATACTTTATGGGGTCTGCGATGATTCCTTCTGCCTGTTACATACTTTTCACAAAACCATTATACCCTGATTTCCCATTTTCAATGGGTTCAGGGTATAAAAATGGCCAAAAAGCGCCGCAAAAAACCCAAAATGCTTGCATATTAGCAATTTGCATTGTTTGGCCCGCAATATGTGTGCAGCAGAGGGACAGACGGACGGCGCGACAGACAGACGAACAGACGAACAGACGGAGGGACTGGCTGGTGTCTGCACTGGTTTCGAGGCCTTTCCAACTGCTGCAGGCCTTATATAAAAATAAAAAACAGCCAACAATAGCCTCTGGCAGCCAGCCATCCAGCCAGCCAGCCAGCTAGCCAGGCTTGTACGTAGCTGTGAAAGAATTCTTGGGCCAAATGCTGGTGCTGCCTTCGCTGCTGCTGCAACAAGCTGCATCCGCCTCCAATTCGTGCACCCGCGCACATGCTCCTAAATGGAGCCTTCGTGTAAACAGAAAAATTTGACTCATGACTTTGTTGTGCAGCAGACTCAGCGACAGCAGCAAAAGCAGCAACAGCAGCAGCAACAATAACAACAGCAACAAGAGCAGCAGCACCACACATTCACATCCTTTTTTGGCGGGGGCATGCAACACAGTGCTACACTTTTAGTTTTGCTCAAATTAGTCAGCGGGATTTTTGCGGCTGTGTTTCTACAAATTAACGCCAATTTCGTATCACGTTATTAATAGTTACCATTAAATTGCCCGCTCCACGCTCTGATCATTATCTGGCGGCTAACAAGACAACAACAAAAGCCGCAGCTACGGATAGTGGATGCTGCCTGCCTGGTGGTTGCTGCGGCTGCTGCCTTGTGCCTGGCTAGTGGGTGAACCACTGTGATTCCTTGCGGGTGCGCAATTGGCAGCCACAGCTGGCCAGCAACGTCTTGCCTTAATTATCTGCATTGCCAAAAAGAAAAGAGCAGCAGCAGCAGCAGCAGCAACAAAAATAAACTATACCAAATTGTTTATTTTTTTTTCCTGTTTAGTTTAGTTTCGATGAGGTCTAAGAAAAGCAAAAACAGCTGCAGTCGCGTCACCTTTGTTTGCCGTATAGAGCGCGATAAGCTTGTTAACTGTTAACCAAATCTGTAGCAGGCCACCGAAAAATGGCCAAAAAAGCAGCCAAAATCGCTCTGGCTCTGTGTGCACGCCCACGTTCTCTACATTTATGCAGCTAGCCGCATGGTGCACTTTTATTAGGCTTTTTATTCGCCAGCTAATCAATGAGCCAGCCACTGCCTAATTAACATTCGCACGGCCTTAGAGATGACAGCTTGAACTCGATAAGGAGTCAGAGTCAAACATATCGGAAAATCTGACAGGATGTCGCACACATGCATAAGTACAGAGAGATAGATAGATATATGTGCATATCTACATATTATCATTTAGTTGCAATTATATATATATATTCATTCAGAATAGGAGGTTCACATAATCGATTTGACATGAATTGCAATTGGTTCGCTCTAAAAGCAAAGGCGAAGATTCTTTTATTTTCGTATGGAATACAATTTGTTACATATATTTTCAAAACAGACTTTTCAAGTAATTTAAATAATCTAAATATTTTCAGGTTAGCCAATTCTCTCATTTTTTTTAGTTTCAGTTTTAGATCTATTGGATTTACTAAGGATCTTATACTTATTTCTTTAAAATCTATTGCAAGCAATATCATTTCAATTAAAGCAATTACTTTTGGCTGCGCTCTGACTAGATTTACGTCTATATTAATTGACCTAATGGAACGAGTGCTCTGTGCATTGCACATGTCCATCTCTGACTTGTGGATAGTTGACCGACATTTGCGGCTACTCGAGCTGGGCCCGATGCCGGCTAGATAAGCAAATGTGAATCGGATAATGTCATGTTGCCATGTCATATGTTAGCAGCAGTGGTGCAAAAAAGAATAGATATACAATATAAGAGTAAAAAAGTTACAAACTGGAGCAGTAAGTCAAAAGCAAAGTTGAAAACATTCTTATCGATTACACCTGAGACCTCAATCAATAAATTGATTGTTAGCGATCAGTTTAAGGCTGGCTGGCTGTGGTAAGTGGTGCCTCGGTGGTGCAGCAGCCACCATGTGCCGCGCATACAAAAGAGTGGTTGTTGTTGTTGCTGCTGTCGCTGTTGCTGTTGCAGTTGCTGTTGCTGTTGCTGTTGGTCGGCTCTTAAGATAATCCGAGTGGCTGCTGCTCTGCCTGGCCAGCTCGTAGCCTCTGCGCTAGCCTGACTCTGGGTCCAAGTCCGAGTCAAAGCATTTTGATCACAGCCAGGCGATAGGCGGCTGAGCTGCGTTGTTAGGAAGTCGTCGCTTGGCCGTTTGTTTGTTTGTCTTGTGTGGCTGTTGGTTTTGTTGTTGTTGTTTCATTTCGTTGGGGCATAAAGCAAGATTTGTGTAAATGTCAGGTGGTAATAGTGACACTGTGCGCCACTTGATTGGTTTTACTTCTGACCAGCTCAGCAGCAGCAGCAGCAGCAGCAGCAGCAGCAGAAACAACAACAAAAACAAACAGTGTTTTTTGTTGGTAGCCTCGTTGAATTGGTCGCAAGGCTGTTATGGTTCTTGTTGCTGTTTGCATTTCTTTAATTGGCTCATTTTCACGGCACATGTTGGCCAAAAAAGCCCAAAACAGTGCAAAAAGACACGAAAAGCAAATGAAAAAGGTAGCCAAATATTTATTGCTGCATAAAATGAAAAACACGACTATCGCATCGAAGCCATCAATAAAACATGTAAATCAATTGCAGCGCATACATGGCGTATGAGTAATGTTGATTTCCTCCACCGTTGGCAGTTGTCAACCGAAAAGAACTCTGTGGACGTTGTGACAGCTCGAACGGAATCGAGCTACAGCTTGTCCCTGCGCCCAATACCGTGAGGTAGCTCACATAAATTTATTTTTAATTAGTATAAACATCGAATGACATGAATTTGTTGACACGAAAATATTTATAAGCAAGCCAATATTTCCAAAGCTAATAAATTCCCAATTATTTTGAGTTTTTGGTTAAGCCTAGAAAAGCGACTTAAATTAAAATTGATATTATTTAATCGGAACTGCTCTATCCTGGTAATAAAGATATTCTTGGTAGTAAGGACTTTCGAAGATTACATAGTATATATTGTAAATGTTTTATTATTATTATTATTATTATTTATTTATTTTTTTTTCATTTAGTAATTTTAAATTTTCTGAACCTCTGTGAAAATGTTTGTCACAGGCAGAATGAGGCATGATCTAGCTTTGCCCATGTCCATGTTTCAGTATGTTATCTAATTTTTTATCGATTTATATCGATAGTTTGTTTTTTAAAGCGACGCTTGTAAACTTTTAGACATTATAAAGCTTAGATACCACAATCCTTGGCACAAAATTCAGAATAATAGAAGAGAATAAGTTCTCTTAGCCCGAAGCGCAGTCTAAGCGCAGTTTCTGCGTCAACTGCGAATTCAGCAGAGCATGCTGATGCATGCGTATGAGTGTGCATGTGTCGTTTATTTTGTATGCCAAAAAGAAGCGTAGAATTATTGGAATACCAGCTCCTTATATAGATTGGGCATGTGATATTAATTAAAAATGCAGTCTCATAGAGACCAATGAAGCCTTCCATAGTTCGTAAAAATCTGAAGAAACACGGTTAGAAAACTGCTGACAATTTAACGGCCACGTTGAAAGCAGCTCGAACTTCGTTTTCCATTAGCTTTGAGAGACTTTGTTACACCCGAAGCCCATCAGGCCTATTGATGGTCTCCCATGAGGCACATGAGACTACGAATAAAATAGGAAACTTCTATTTGCTTGAGCAACGCCCACCACGAGGCAACACCCAAGCCCAAAAACCAAACGGCAATTGTTGCAATTGCTGTGGCGGTGGCTGTTGCAGTTGCAGTTGCGCAGTTCTGCTGCCTGCTGATCGTAAATTGAAAGCACACGCTGCGTCATCAAAGTCATTAAACTGTCGACTGGTTACGGAAGTTTGTGTGTTTTATTATTATTTTTATTTTCGGTTTCTTCTTTTTGGGTGTGGATATGCGTTTCAGTAAGCGATATATGCGCAAGAACGTCTCGAACATGTTTGCGTGTGTGTGGGCGAAGCTATGTGTGGGCGTAGAATGTGGCAAGCCAAACAGACAGACAGACAGACAGACAAACGGATTGACAGACAGACAGTTGGGCAGACAGACTGGCAGTCAGTTAGTGTGGTTGCCGGATTGTTTGCTGCTCGCTCAGCCAGAAGCTGCTACGGAGCCGATTTTAAAGAAATAATAATAAAAGTGCTAAAGCATTGCCACTTCCAGCCCAGAAAAGAAAAAACCCAAGCACTGTCGGGTGTGTCGAAAAGCTGGCGACAATTTCGCAACACTGCCAAATGATGGCAAATGTTGCTGCTGAAAGGTGTGTTCTGCCCGCCAGCAACAGCTGAATGCAGTCGGTGCATTTCAAACGCGTCGACGCTTTAATGATACGCAAGTGGCAGGCGGCTCAAGATGCAGCAATGCAATGCGCAATCACAAGAAATCATTTGCCTCTCGCCTGTTTTTGTCACCTTTTGAGCTGAGCCGACAAATTTGAATATCCGAAACTCTAATCAATCATAATGATTCTGATTCTATTTCGATGAGTGAAAAGAGAGGGGATGCCGCATAAAGAACTGTTGGTGTTTTTTGTGAATTGCCGCAGGGTAGTCTATGAATGAAATCAATTTGGAAATTGTGGAAAAGTCGAATAATTTGAATTCTATTTAGATTGTTTGTTCTCTATACGTAGGAATATCTAAGATTGCTGTAGTGCCGATTATAGCAAGGATAGAGAGATCAATATACACGATTAGTCGCCCTCAGCTCTACTTTATTCCCAGCTAACCAATACTGTTAGACGAAGACAGAGGAACGTACTGACATCGCTATATCTGGCTGATACTAATCAACGGCCCCTCCCACTATGCGTTACAGATTTCGTGACACATCTATAATGCCCACGGCAAGGGTATGAGCAGTACTACAGAAATCAAGCAGCGGGAAATAAAACTAAAAGCGACGCCTCCTCTGATTTCGTTGGCGACTCCTCCGTTAATCGTGACTTTCACAATCAACCTTCAAAAGGTTTTTCGCTGCCACAAACGAGTAGCGTGTACCAGGCGCAAAATGAGCTGCAAACAATAACAACAACAAAAAAAAAAAAAAAAACAAAAACAAAAAAAAAAAAACATTTGAAGCGTTTACTTTGGCGCTTCATCGAATATTATTTCTCACGTTCTATTTTTTGTTGCTGCTGTCGCCATGCCCGTTGTTGTTATTGTTGTTGCAGTTGTTGTTGTCGTCGTTGTTATGGGTGATTCGTTTTCTTGTTGCTTTTGCTTATCATCGGAACTGACTCCGATTGAGTCAAATGCAGCATCATCCGCAGCAGACAGTTCTCATTGCTTTAGTTATTATGCTCCTATTTTTACTGGAGCACTTTTCTTACATCAAGAGTTTCGTTCTTCTTCTTTCTTTTGAGTTTTATTCTACTCAGTGTAGTGTAGTGTAGTGTATCCGTGTAAATCAAAATGACTTAAGTATATAGTGGAATAAGTGGAATGAAATACTCTTTGGAGCAATAAATATTTGCATGTCCGTGTACAAATTTTCCATACTTTTATTTAATCACTTTTTTCGTTAGAGCTACACACTTACATTCATTGGTGTAGAATTATTATAAAACAAGTAAGAACGTTGCAGTCGGACGTTACCGACTGCGGAATACTCATTCACATCCCATCAACAATTTAGTAGTTAAGTTTCGCTCTAATACTGTAGAATATACAGGTTTTCAGATTTTTCACGCCCCTACTGGGCGTAGACACCTCATTTTTGGTCAGTTCTTAGAACGAGATGACGGTACCCTAACTGCAAAGCTTGAATGCTTACCCTCAAAGAAGGGAACATTACAGGGTATATGCCACGCCCCTAAAGAGGCGTAAAAACTACTTTTTGGGGAATCGATAGAGGAGGCTACCAGTAACTTAACTATCCAAATTTGAAGCTTCTAGCTACTATATATTATACTTACTTTTATATAAATAAATAAATATAAACTCCTGCGGCAAAGCTTTTTGGTCTTGGGTGATCAGCCCGAGTATATACAAAATTTGAGGTCTCTAGCATCAATAGTGTCCAAAATATAGCAGAATATAAAAAATCACTATATCTTCAGGTCCGATTTGCCACACTCCTAATGGGCGTAGACTTATAATATTAGTCATCATTAAATGCATTTTCCGATTTGCCTACGCCCCTAGTGAGCGGATCGGGAAAATTTCACCACTTTATAAATCGGAGATACACACGAGTATGTGTTCAAAATTTCAAGTCTCTAGCTTCAATAGCGCCGAAATAGATGGTGTCCATACGGACAGACGAACAGACGGACGGACACCAAGACGGACATTGCACAAAACCAATATACTGAATACAATTTAAACTATGTAGTACATAATCCAATGTGAAAAGCATCAAGATTATCAGGAATTTAAGATGAACTCACGAGCTCCTTCACCTTTCAGTTATATAATTATTATTAACAAAGTCGACAACGATGCTATGTGAACTCGATTTGTATTCAAATATTAATTTGCATTAATAATTTGATCTATTTTGTCAGCCTATAAATTAATAAATATAGCAATGCTCGCCTAAGAAACCTCAGATTAAAAGGAGGTTAAATAAATGCACTTATCATTTAAATGCAACTGACGTTAAAATAAAATATAAAGTTAACACCTCTGATGTGATCACATTGGACAAGCTCATGAAAATGTAGTGCAAATTGAAATCAAAGCTAAAAGCTATGATTAAAGGCAATCGAAATGGCAATGCCGCGCGGCATGCAACATTGCGATAATGCATGTAGTCAGAAGCACTCAAACCATTTGCATTTCCATTTACAATTAAATACTTCCTGCCTCTGTCAATTCGATCGATGCATTAGTTGGTAATTTCAATTAAGCCGTAGAAGCCAAACAAAACCAATTTTCAGCTCACTGAAGAATTGAGTTGAGCCGATAGACGATGGAGTGTGGACTGAAGACTGTCTTGGCCTGGTTGCATGTTAAAAATCATAAAAAAATGTTAAATGACAAGCGGGCGCATGTACGTCTATCCGTCTGTCCATCTGTCTGTCTGTATGTCTATTTGGCTGTTGTTGTTGTTGTTGTTGTTCGCATTGTCAAATTGCGATCAAAAACGCAACAAACGAAACATGCCACACGGTGCCAAGTCGGGGGACGCAGTTGCCAACCAGCAGCATCATGAATCAACAAGCCAACAACTAACAACAGCTACAGTCAGAGAGACAGACAGACAGACGGACAGACAGACAGACAGACAGTTGGTATGTTGGCCAGGTTAACTGCTCAGGCTGAATGCGTTTTAACGGCTACTTGTCTTTGGCTATTTATTGAAAGGATTTTCAACACTCACACACTCGCCCAGTCAGCAGTCTTTCATGCATTCAATCATTTGAAAGCGAATGCTTCTGCGACTGCGACTGGGGCAGCGACAGCGACAGCGACAGCGACTGCGACTTGCAACAAGTCGCACATTTGCGCCTGCCACATGTCAGCTGTGGCATCACCGACGCGAATCGACGCGACGCAGCAGCATTTGATTATGAGCAGCCGCCTGCGTCTTGGCTGGCTGAGTGGAAGCCGAAATCGATAAAAATAATTGGTTGACTGCGTCTGAAACTGCAACTGCAACTGCAACTGCAACACGGCGACGACAACGGCGCTCGAATTCTGTTGAATTTGCAGCTTGACATGAATTGCAGCTGATCTGCTTGGCAACGGGACGAGACTAGCCACGTAGCAAGACTAGCCAACTGCGATGCCGACGCCGACTGCGACAGCGACGTCAACTGCAACTGCAACTGCGAGCATTACAACATGGACAACTGCGAGCGCAGGCAGCTGAGCTTTTCCCACGTTCGTGAAAAATATTTCTGCGCAAATTATTGAAAGATAAAATACAACAACAACAACAATAACAGCAGCAGTAAACAACCGAAAATTGAGCGCATTTTAGCTAACGATTTGAATGTGATGTACTCGTAAAGTATGTGCAGGATGTTTTTGCAGCAACTCGATCAATGCAATCCAATTGTCCAAGCCCATATTGAGTCAGCTGGTATTTGGGATGGATTGGAAATAGTTGGGAGCATGTAAAAGCGTGTATTAGCGGCCTAGTAAGCGGTCGACTGTTTCGAATCTATTTTTAATTATACCTAGCTAGAGACTTGAAATTCGGCATGCATACTCGTGTATACCACACGCAGTACAAGTTTTGCTTATTTTTTCGATAACTCATCCCATGTCGTTTTTATCGAGAATAATCGAACAATTGATTTGGTTTTCTCAGCATAATTTGAACACTATTAGACCTGGGGACTTCAGATTACTGTGTATATGATGAATACGAAGATTTTGTAATTTACAGATTTTGGATAGCACGCCCCCTTCGCCCACAATTCATAAAAAACGTATTTTAAGTACTTGAGACTTGTGCTTTAGAATGTACAACCATTTGATGACTACGTTCCGAAAACTTCATGAATATAGTTCGCTACAAGAAAAATTATTCAATAAATAAATTCTCATAATATTGCCCACACAGCGCAGTTAGCAGATCGCCTGATTATGCACTCATGTGGATTCATCTGCATGTATGTGTGCATAAAAGAACTGCGGAATGATTAGAAGGGTTCAGGGTATCTCCTAGTCGAGCAGTCTCGAGTAGAGCACTCTAACACTCTAAAACGTGGTTTTTTAGTCCAATTTGAGAGCCTCTTAATTGAGCATACGAGTAAGATATGAGGAAATCTTTTGAAATCCTGTTTATTTATCTTTCAAGTTAACGAGCGTCATTGTGTTCTTTTAATTTGTTCGATTTTTGTCGATAGCAAATAAATAGGATAAGATATCAAAAAAATATGATAACCTTGAACTGCGTAATGAATATACTAGCGTACACTAGTAATACACTATAGACACGTAAAATCAAGTCTCTAGCTCTTATATCTTCTGAGATATCGGCGTTCATACGAACGTACAGATAGACGGACAGGGCTAAATTCGCTCATCCTCTCGGCCTGATTAACAATATATATACTTCTGTCTCTCTGTCACTCCTTCTTCTGCCTGTTGCATATACAAACCACATAACAAAACCATTATACCCCGATTTCCTTTTTTCAATGTGTATAAAAGTAGTCAATTATTTTTCACTTGTAGTTCATAGGCATAATTAACGAGAACTAGAGCATATATAGTATATAGTATAGTATAGAGTATATATTCTCGTAATATAAGGCAAAGGTAAATCAAACAAGCATCTATCATGATTCGTTATAAATAAATAACTATACCATTTCTGTAAGGGTTGTGCTTGCAATTTGGTTGTTAAGCATTTCGAGTGGAGCATCTAAAGGGTATCTGGATGTCAGTTGATCAATAAGTACTGGATGCAGCATCACTTTACGTTTTATGGCTCAGTCGCAATTTAATTAAAGCCCGCAGAGCCGTTAATTATTACGCAAAGAGTCTAAACAAATGTTAGCAACATTTTATGCACTCGCGAGTAGCTCGAATGTTTGCAGTTTGTATCAAGTAGTTGCTGACAGTTGTCACATGGCATTCGCTGTGGTGCTGCGGTGGTGCAGTGCAGTGAACGACGACAACACTTTAAAAATTAATTGCCGAGATTTATGAGCCCAGTTAGTTGTTGCCTGAGAGCCAAAGAGTGCGTGCTCCGACCGTTAGTCGGGGCTGGCCATATATGGCGGCTTTATGCATAAGCTGAACCACATTTCAGTCACTTCACGCTTTTATCAGTTTAAAATATGAAGCGGCAAACTATGGGAAAATCTCTTTAGCCTCGTCTCTCTCCACGGAGTTGCAGTCAATTGTGTGGCAAAGATTCGCGGCCTGCGATAAGGCGGCAGCAGTTGGGGCCATGCGGATGCACTTGAGAGCGTGGGGCAAACGCTCGCAGCATGGGTGCTCCGGCCAGCAGATGCTGCCAGCAGATCTCTGTCCAACTGCAGCAGTCGGTTATTGGAGCTAGTTAATGCTGTCAGTTGCAGAAGCAGTTGCAGTTGCAGTTGCAGTTGCAGTTGGCATGCCAATAATTAGACAGTAAGCAAAGCAAAGTCGCAAAGCAACGCTGCAGAGCGCAGCTCATTGGGGCGTTGCCACTAACTGCAACAGAGACTGCAGCCAATCCGAGTGGCTGTGCTGTGCAATCAAGAGCCGCGACAAATTGTGCACTTTGTGGTCACAAATTGAGTTAACGCTGCCAAATTAGCGGCATAAATTTATCGCTCTGAACCAACGAATGGACCAACGTCGACTCGAAGCGGACTCCAAGACACAGCCCCAGACACGGGGCTCGGACTCTCCACGCTCAAGATTGGGGCTTAATTAAGTCTTTACGTGGCAGCGGCAACAATTTCAAATGGGTGCACAGCTCGGCCGCTTAAATAAATAAATCTGGCTGTTGTTGTTGTTTTTGTTGTGGCCAGCAACAATTGGCGCTTGGCCGCTTTGCCAATGTCTGCGGCCAATAAAAGATCGCAGCACGCTGATTTGACAGGTGAACAATTTTGGGTTGGGCCGCAGTCCGAGTGCTCCAACTTGCCAGACTGCCAGACGGCCAGCCGCCAGCCAACCAGCAGCAACAACAGTTGCTGAGGTTGTTGTTGTTGTTGCTACCACCCACCTGGACAGCTTTGTGGCGCACACATTTGCTCGTGCCCCACAGCCTGCATAGATTATTCGAACAAACTGGTGACAACAAATTAATTTAAGCGATTGCCCGATACCTGACTAGGTAGGATATTGGGTCTATTTGGAACTTGTATTGTTGGCCTGCCACAGCAACAAGTTGCAACAAAAGAGAAGAAGAGAAGTAAGAAGGCTCTAGTCGAGACTGCTCGACTAGGAAATACCCTAAACACACGCTCTGCTTACTACGCAGTAAGCAGCACTGCGCTTGGGCTGGTTATAATGTGTGTACATTCCAAAGCACAAGTCTCTAGTACTCGAAATACGTTTTTTAACAATTCGGGGCGAAGCGTGCGTGGTATCTGTCAAAGTCTCCAGCCTAAAAGTGGGCAAATTGGGCTTAAGAAACAAAATCAATTTTTCGATTATTCTCGATAAAATGGTTATCGGATGAGTTATCGAAAAAATAAGATTAACTTGTACTGCGTATGATATACACGCGTGTGCATGCAACATTTCATCTCATTAGCTCTTATATCTTCTGAGATCGGCTTGCTCATACAGACGGACGGAGGGGCGGACGGACGGACAGGGTTATATCGACTCAGCTCGTCGTCCTGATCAAGAATATATATACTTTATGGGGCCTGCCTGAGATGATTCCTTCTGCCTGTTACATACTTTTCACAAAAGCATTATACCCCGATTTCCCATTTTTAATGGGTTCAGGGTACTAAAACATACGGACACTAAGGAGATCTGTGTGTGAGTGTGTGTGTGTGGCAACTGCTCGTGTCTTATCGAATTCACTTGTTCCTGTGGCATATCGTGTTGAACATATATCACAGATTGGCTGCATCCAGCCGGACAGCGCGACATTGGTTTAAGCGTCGCTTAAGCCAGCGAGTCGATAAGCCAGGTTTGTAGTTTGTGGTTTGCGCTGGAGTAAGGGGAGAATGTTCATGACTTAGGACTTGGTCGTGCCAATTGTTAACTATTTGAATATAGATTTCAATAACCAACATGAACTGTGTTCATATTGACAGTTTGTTTCTAGTGGGTATTTTTATCAAATATCAGAGAGCAACATTAGTTGCAAACGATTTTATCGTTCCCTCAAAAATATAAAAACTATGTAATGCGTACTATAGACTTGCAAAGCTCATTTATAGTTGCCCGTTGAATCCTCCCTTCGATAGTTTAAACTATCGATACTATCGATCTAATATTTCTGGTGCTTATAGGGAACTTTATTATGCCCTAAACTCATTGAAAATGGGAAATAGGGTATAATGATTTTTGTGAAAAGTATGTTATATAAAAGGAAGCATCGCAGATCCCACTAAGTATATATATTCTTGATCAGGGTGACGAGCTGAGTCGATTTAGCTTTGTCCGTCTGTCCGTCCGTCCACGCATATCAAGTTTTGCTTTAAAAATCGATACTTTATGGAATTTCGACTTTGTCAAAATTTACCCCCGCCCCTAATTCACCCCCTTATCCACATATTTGTAAAAGACTTATTTCAAATACTAGATACTTGTGCTTTGGCAAATACATGCATATCTTTGTTATCGTGTTTATGCGTGCGTGCGTATGTCTGTGTGCGTGCTTGTGTGTGTGAATGTGCGAATAATTATTGATCTCATAGTCGGGAAGTCTCGACTACAGCTTTCTTACTTGTTAGATTAAGAGTTTCATCAAAAGTAAATATTGATGCTAAATTGCTACTGATGTTTTGAAGAAAAAGGCGAATGCCTGCAGTGCAGGTAGAAAGGCAGTTTACGTTAAATTAAACGGGAAATGATTGAATCTATGTGAGCTTGAGCTACCGTCTTGGACAGTCGGTTTTATGACTCTGCTGCTGCGGCTGCTGTGGCTACAGCTCCAATGCGCCCCAATCCTCCATCCTTGTCGAATTGTATGCATTTCACTCTGTCAGTGCTCGTCTCAGTTGATTACTTCATTTATAGCTGTCTGGCCGCGATTTTCTGGCAGTGTTTTCTTTTACTGTTTTTTGCTTGTGGCTTATGCAAATCTTGCCTGCTTTAAAATTGATTGCACACTTCAGTGGGGCAGGCGCATGACTGATGCGATCGCAGCGACCATCAAGACGGCCCCAAATAAATATCACAATGCTCAGCCATAAATAAAAAATAAACTAAAAAAAAAAAAATATATATATATATATATATATACAAAGTTTATTGCTAAAACAAAAAAGAAACTAGGATTTCGCAAGGTCAAACGGAGCGTATGAGCAATGTGGTCCAGCGCTCGAGCTGACTTGGCTGCTTAGGCTGACTGGGCTGAGTTGGTCTGGTCTCAGAGTCTCCTGACTGGGCCCTTATACTTTTCAAAAGTCAACAGCAGCTTAAACTCGTTTGCAAAACACTAACGGGCTGCCTCATGCTGCTCTGCCCCTGTCTGCCCCTCTGCTGCACTCGCTTCCACTCAATTTGTTTGCCCTGCGGCATTGAGAATTGGAGTGTCAAACTTTCAGCTTTCAATGCACGCCAGGATGCCGCAGCCCCAGTCGATGGCGATGTCGATGTCGATGTCGATGTCGATGCCGATGTGGACGATGTTGCCACAGCCACAGCTTCAGCCACAGCTCCAGCCACAGCCACAGCCACAGCCACATCTACAGTGAGCAGCAGCAGCAGCATCGGCAAAGATGTTGCTCTAGCCACGGCTCGCTTGCTGTTTTTGTATTGACATTAAATGAAATAATCTGCGATGATTGTGCATTAGTTGCAGCAGTCAGCAGGAGGAGACTCCGGTTCGGCCATGGCCAGAGCGGCATGGAGGGCTAGTCCGTTAATAGTTCTAGACTGCTGTATTTGGGAGAAGCTACGTCGTGGTTCCCATGGCATGATTTTGCATGAAATAATGTGGCGCACGAGTGGGCGGGCAAATGCTGGAGCTCCAGCTAGAGCCGAGCGGGGGGCCACTTGTCGTGGCAATCGTTGCCAAGCTGACTGCCCGACTGCCTGGCTGGCTGCCTGGTTTAGTTCGTATCGGGCTTGGATGCTTCATTCAGTTTGTCTTTTGGTTTAATTTTTTGGATTTTTGTCTCTCTCTTATTTTTTAGTTTTTTGCTTAGCCAAATTTGCGACGAAACAGGAACCGTTAACTGCTGCAATTTGTGCTGCCAACGTTTCTCAGTTTGTTTCCCACGTTATAATTCGTTAGATTTCCAGTGCCCTCACTTCAGTTTTGGGCCGTTCTCGACTTGATACAGTTTTTTCTTTTATAGCTTGGGCTGCGCACACCTAATGACACTCGCTTAAAATAGTAGTCAGGCATTTGGCAGCACAAGGCTAGAAGAATTCGGAGTAGGTATTGCTGCTGGCATGAAATTTGTCAACGCTCGAGTCAACAAATAACACACATAACTTCCTCTTAAAAATGGAGAATTCTTAAAGGAATTCGGATGACTAAGGGGAAGAATTGGAAAGGCATTGGAATACTGAAAAGAACTAATGAATTTAGTAAATTAAAATTGAAATATACATAAAGCATCAAGACTTAAAGTATTTAGTAAAAACACCATTATTATATCAATTCAAATATCTCGGGGTTAAATTAAATTAAAACATATGTAGTAAATATTTAAAATACTAAATATACATATTTTACAAATATTCAAAATACTTTACGTTGTACAATAATTAGGTATTAAATTAATATATTTAAATATTTTATAAATAAATCAACTTTTTTAGACTATATTTATAAAAATGTAAATAGTGGATTCATATGCTTTCCCGAAGGAATATTTGGCCTGAAATTAGATACCACCTTAGAAATGATATTTTGAATCAGCTCAGCGCATTTCATTGGGCCACTTGTTGCGCCGGGTTGGGCTTGGGACGGGACATGCTGGCTGCAGTTGCTCACACTTGGACTTGTGCGGGCATTGCGTGAGGCTGCAGCCTTTCTCTTTTTGTGCTCCTACTTTTGCCTCTTCTGCTCAGTTTGCTCTTTTGTTCATTTGCTAAGTGCGCATCACGTGCAAGCAATTATTTTATCAATCATTTAGGCACTGTTGTTTCTGCTGTTGTTGCTAGACGCTTGTTGCTTGTTGCTTGGTGAGCCTCCTCGCCTGGCTGGCTGGCTGCCTGGCTGCCCGGCTCTTGGCTCTTTTTCTATGGCGCTGTCCCGACTTCGGGCTGGTGCTCAAACAGCGAAAACGCATTTAATGTCTGCTTAGTGTGATTACGACGCATTAATGCCCGTTCGCCAGGCGGCTTCCCTCCGTCCCCCCTCCCTCTTCGTTCCCTTCTCGCACTCGAGCTGCCGCTCTGCCTGCTGCATGTTGCATCTCTTCGTTGTATTTTTTTTACTGTTTTGCAGTCACCGGCGGCGCGTCGCGACTCGCTGTTGTTGCAGTTGTTATATGTGTGTTAACTTTCAAATAAATTAAACATGAAGCTGGGATCATTTATTTCACTCGCTCCACCTAACTCGCTAGCTCGTTTGGGCCCGACCCGGCACGGCCCGGGCCAGTGTGGCACCTGGTTCATACGTTCGCATATGTATGCCCACTCCATCCACTGAGATCCCAGGCATCGTCCATACTGTGCGCAATGTTTCTTCATTTTCACATTAAATGCGCAATTCCCGACATTTGTTTGAATTAACACGCAGCAATTACCGCTCACCAGCTCCAGACTGTTTAATTCATGGATATTATCGCGTATTAGAGACGCACGTTTTCGTTTAGATGGATGTGTCGATATGCCAAGCACAGTAGTGTACCAAAGGGAATATATAAATGTTACTTGACTTTGAAAAGCGATCGAGAGTAAAATATAGAAGAACGCTATATAAATGAATGATTTGTAATATTTGTATCTCGATCGTTTCTCCACTTGATAAATTCTTCAATTGAATTAACAGCTCTAATACTTTTGCCAAACATTTATTTCATTTTTATACTAGCTAGAGACTTAATTTTTTCTTAGTTTCCTCATCTCCAACCCCTCACCATAATATTTGTAATCAGCGTATTTTAAATACAAAGACTTGTGCTTCGGCACATGCCCGAATTTTAAATGTTATGATCACGATCTACAAGTTGCATGAAGATAGTCCATCGACAAGAAAAGGTATTAGACAATTAAATTCCCATGGTAAGCTCACACTGTAGTCCATCGTAGTCGAGCAGTCTCGACTAGAGCTTTCTTACTTGCTTAAACTGAGTAATCTTAAATTGCATCCCACTGCTTATATATATATATTTATCATTAGAAGAAAATAAACACAGTTCTCTCTAAAAGAGCACTTAGTCTAAATTAAGCTCATGCAGCCGATTAAGTATTATGGATAATTTGTCCATCGGTTAGCTGCTTAGCACAACTCGTGTCCCAATGGGCGATACAGCAAGCTCTCTAACATCTAATCAATAATAAATACGATCAATTAATCATTGCACTAAGCACTAAACGCCTCACAGGCTTAAAAGGCGAACAAACATGTATTCTACACACACACACAGACACACACATACCCACACACACACAGCAGTGGACACGCATGTAGAAACCACTTTAAGTGACCGTCGCATCGTTTATCTGCAGAGAAAGAAATGCATAAATTATTTCTCAGAGGCATTTTAAAACGCCTGTTGGGCAACTTTCCGCTGCTCAGGCTCTAACTCTAGCTCCAGCTGTAGCTGATGCTGCAGCGGATGCTGATGGCGATGCTGCTGCTGACTAACTGCTCCAGAGCTGCGACTGCGACTCCAGAGCTGGATGCTGCCTACTTACGAGTGCTGACCATTTGGAAAGCCTTCTGTTTCGTGTCCACGCTTTTGTCCATATTTGTACACAATTAGCAATGACACAAAAAATAAAAGTAAAAAAGTAAAAAAGTAAAAAAGAGGAAAAGAAAACCAACGAGCAGCTCATACAAAACGAAAAGCAACAGAAACAAACTTCACACACCATAAATCGATTATCATTGCGAAAATACACGCACACACACACATTCAAACACATGGCACACACTTGTGCATTAAATCAAATAGCGCATTTTACGCCTCTTTGGCTGTGCATAAATTTATTTATCGACTTGTCCATCGACGGCTGGCCGTCGCCTTATCGCTTCAATCGTCAATCGGCATTGCGTATACGCCATGTATGCGGCTGCCGTATGCGCGCGAGCGCATGCATAAAATGTATAACAAAATTGTCATTAGCGTAAAGCATTTGTTAACCGCAACAGATCGCCCGATAAGCCAGCCAGCCAGCCAGCTAGCCAGCCACAAGGTGTCTGCCCATTCCCATTCCCATAGCCATACCCATAGCCTAGGCTGTGCTGCCGGCCACTGGCCAGCGGCACATTCATCAGCGCTGCCGTCGACTGCCGTCGCTTCCAAGTGCATCAATCGGTGGCCAACACGCGCTGACAATCAATGTGCGACAGGCCGACGAAAAACGGGTCCAGTTTCTGCTGCTGCTGCTGCTGCTGCTGCAGTTGCAGGCGGCTGCAGTCTTCGCCTGCCTCGCATTGCTTTTCACACCTTCGCGGCTGCCGTTTGTGGCATCGACTTCTTTTTTTTTCTCTCTTTTTTTTTTGGCCAGGCCTAGACGTGGTGTAAAATGGCTGCATGATTGACATTGCGTTTGGTATCTCATCTTGGCAGCAACAGCTGTTGTTGTTGCTGCTGTTCCTTATTGACAATGCGTTCGGCGTTTTCCTAGGCTTGGCTTGGCTTGGCTTGGCTTTAACTGCGGCTTTGGCGGTGGTCGCTGCAGCTGCTTTGATGCCACCACCGAGGAGCCAGCGCACATTAAGGCTAACTAAAAACAAGTTGCGTTGACATACCAATTAACTTGACAAATACATAATTGGTAGCAAACAATTAAATGTTTCTCGTTTTTTGTTCTGCCATCTTTCTGCTGGGGACGCGCCTGGGCCAGCCAGCCGGCGGGCAGTTAACTAACGTGGCTAACTGAGCTGCCAGCCCATTTTGCTGTCAGCTTATGAGCGCGGAGATTCATTTAAATTTATCTAGTTGTCAGTTGTGCTCAGCTTTAAGATATTTGCACAATTTGCTCATAAAAAACAAATCGAGCAATGAGCAGCAGCAGAGGGGGACACACAAAAAGAGAAACATGATAAAACGAGAGGGAAAATGAATAAAAGCCACATACAAGAAATACAAACAGAAATAAAACAGCAGCCGCTAACGAAGCGCCAACAACGTAGAAGTCAAAGTCGCAGCCGAGGAGGAGGACGACTATGTGGCGATGTGGGCAGAGCCGGTCGACGAGCACCCGCAGCAGGCTATGCTCGACTAAAGACACAACTTGTCACACACTAGGGGGAATGTTGAGCCAGTTGATCATATTGAATATATTTATATATATATATATATATATATATATATATATATATATATATACATATATATACATAAATCAAAACTCAAGAGTTTTTTATTCTTCTTAAAGGACTCATAAATATTTATGGAATTCTATAGTTTTGGCTGAGCAGCATTTGTATAAATATTATTTTACAGTTAGTATAGTATTCTTAAAATTTTTAAATTATATTCTTTGCCATTAAAATTTCTAGGGATCTAATGGGAAATTGTAAAATGGAAACTCTATAACTATAATTTGAAGTAAGACTTAACTTTAGCCATAGTAGAGCATTAATAAAATCGTTTGATGCAGCTAAGAAATTACTTTTCAACTGACTCTTGTTAGTGTTGTTGTTGTTGCAGTTGTTGGCTGTTTGTTTGGCCGTTTGGCAGGTGCAGTTTGCATTCGCTAGTGTTTGTCGCTGTTAGTGTTGTTGCTGCTGTTGTTGCTGCTGTTGTTGTTGTTGCTCATTAGTTTTTCGCTGCCACAGTCTACGTCTGCTACCATTTTGGGCTGGCTGGGAATCAAGCGCTGGATTAGCCAGCGCTGAGCCAGTGTTAGAGCTTGGAGCTAAGAGTTAAGAGTTAAGAGCTTAAGCCGAGTATCGCAGCGCTCGGCGGCATTCAGCGTTCAGTTTTCTGCTTGGCCAAGATAGATAGCAAAGCCAAAAGGAAAATCGAAACATTTGCCCAGCTCTATCGCCAGTGTGGGAAACTTTTATTTCAAGGTTCAAAAGACGCCCGCAGAGTGTGAAAAATAGTTGAAAAAAAAAAGAAAAGCATGTGTGACTCTGTGTGTGTGTATGTGTATGTGTGACTGTGAATTTAAAGCCTGGCGGCGTGGCTGAGGTTTTGGCTTGCCCCCACGGCGAATGCGCAATGCCATAAATTCTGATGTGCTAACATCGAAAGTGTTGTCCGTGTGAGTGTGTGTGAGCGTGTGTGTGTTGGGCATTGCTCATACGCCATGCTGTTTCATAATTATAACTTAAATACGACAGTTTTATATAAAAATCCACTAGTAAATCAATGTGCGCGCGCCTGGCAATTAACTGCCAAGAAACGTAACAGACATAACGACGAGTCAGTTGGTGCTGGGTGCTGGTGGCTGCTGTGCTAGTGTGGTGCTGCGGCGGTGGTGCAGCGAAGCACGTCGCCAGACAGAGACTCAGACAGACGGACAGACGGACAGACAGACGGGCGGACAGACAGCCAGCCAGCCAAGCGAACTGTCAATTATAACCAATCGCACACCAAGTGCACATTAAACCCTATCAACTGTTTTTGTAATTTATTGTTTGGTTTTGCCAACAAGTCGCATTTGGTGCAAGATCCGCATTGCAGGCAGCGCGCACTGCACAGCAACACACACACATACACACACACACACACACACACACACACACACTACACAGCACTAGGCGCTGGCAACCCGGTTGCAGTCTGCGGCTTTTGGTCGTCAGTCTCATCATAATTATCGCTGGCTGCTCGGGCGGCACGTTCAACGCAATCGCGAGGCTCGCAACTCGCAGCGCGCTCCCAGCCAAAGTCAAATGAGCAGTTTATGGCTAAGACGACCATTTTGAAGACGCGCCAAAGGAGCTGCCATGCGGCTACTAATACGACTCTTCAGCTGTGTCTCTCTCATAATGTGTGTGTGTGTGTGTGTGTGTGTGTGTGCCACTCGGGGCAACATTCACTTTTTTTATTGCACCACTTTGGCAATAGGCACAAGTGTGATTTCAAATCTCTGGGTCGCCTAAACGCGCACCGCCACTAAATTGGCAGAAATATGAAGTCAGCGTGTGCATTTCGGTAAAAGCGGTGATTATATGCGCAACGGGAAAATGGACATCTGTCCATATACATACATATACTTATATATATATATATATATAGATACTACATACATACATATATATTTGGACACAAAATATATGACAGTCAGCCGCCTGCTGCTGTTGGCCACATAATGCGCATTAGCATATGCATTCGCATTCGCATCGAGAGAGCCGAGATCCAAATGAATGGTCCCTTCTAAGCGTCGCAATTGCAAATGGGGCAACACACCGCAAAATGGCTAAATGGGGAAAAAACGGCACTGTGGGCTGACGTTGATGGCCAGTTCAATTAAATGCCATCAATTTTAATAACACGAGGCAGTCTCTCTCTCTCTCATGCATACACACACACACAGTGCGCTACCTTGGGCGCTGTGCAGCCAAATGCTGGCATGGAAATTACAAATGCATCAGCAACAGCCACAGCAAGAGTCGGCTCGAGTTCCCGGTTCGTGTGAGCATGTGTAGACAGGCCGGAGCTCTAACGCTAACGCACTTGAAGCACTTCGGGCTAAAACAAGCGGCCGGCCAACCCGGCCAACAGACCCGCGTTGACGGTCAGCGCAGCGGCTGAGTCTCTGTGTCCCTCGGTCATGCTGTGGCAGGGGGCCCCAGACAAAGCACTTAAGCATGGGTCACTCTTACAGTTTGCCAGCAACAACAACAACAACAACAACAACCACCACAATAGCACCGACGGCGACAGCCAGCCAAAACGAGGGGAGCTTTAACAAGTGAAAATTGAAAGCGGTAGCCGTAGAGAAGGGAGCAAAATCTAAAAAAAAGATAAATTATACAAAACTAAAAATAACTTGAATACAAAATAGGTTACATATGTACAATATATAAACAGATTTGACTAATTTTAACTGTTGTTTAGACTATATTTCCTTATAGTGTACTAATGTAGGAATTTGTCAGACTTTATATTTATATAATGGACATTAAAATTATATAACATATAATATGATTCTGAACAGCGAGCGCTTAGTTCCTTCCACACACATTTCAGTCTTACCAGTGAACTAAGTCTGAATACCTGTGATTCATCTCTTCTCTGCTGATTTTAATAAATATAATCAATTAAATATGTGCATGAATAGAAGTCGATATTCATATTCATAGCTAACCCAGCTATAATATCTTGGTTCACAGATCTAAAATAAAATAAAAGTAAATAGTCGACAAATAAGGTGATACCCAAGAAAAAGAACACTGAACCTTCCAAGCTGATATTCTAATCAATCTGCTCTTCTTTTATGCACATATATGTACATGCAGATGAAACCACACGAGTGCATAAGCAGGCGATCTGCTAACTGTTCAGTAGGCAGCGACTTTTGTCGGCAATATTATGAGAATTTACTTGTTGAATAATTTATTTTGGACTTATCTTCATTAAGCTTTCAGAACATGATCATAATGTTCACATGTATGTATATTCCTAAGTATGTACTTAAAATAAGTTTTTTACGAATTGTGGGCGAAGGGGGCGTGGTATCCAAAATCTGTAACTTACATAATTTGTATGTTTATAAACTGTATATAAAATTAAATCTGAAGTCCCCTGGTCTAAAAGTGTTCAAAGTAGGCTGATCAAATCAATTCAGTTTATCAATTATTCTACATGCATACAAAATTTCAGCTGTCTAGCTCGTATATCTTTTGAGATCGGCTTGCTTATACGGACGGAGGGACGAACGGCCAGACGGACAGGGCTATATCGACTCAGCTCGAATCTCATAATATTGCCCACACTGCAGTGCCCAAGCGCAGTCGCTGCTAACTGCGCAGTCAGCAGAGCGCGTGATTATACGTGCGTGTGGATTCGTGTGGATCAGCTTAGAGAGTTCAGGGTATCTCCTAGTCGAGCAGTCTCGACTAGAGCATTCTTACTTGTTTTAACGTCGATTGAGTTAACGGAATTTAATGAAACTTTCAGCATATGATCTACATATTATATTGAATATTTTAGAAATTAAAAAAAATGAAAAATCATTCACAATTAGCTATACTGGCATCTGACTTGAACTTGCATGTTTTTATTCGATAAAACATAACGGGATGATTTATCGAACTTTAAAGGCATATACGGTCAAACATACGGACAGACTGACAGCTCGTCGCCCTGATCAAGAATATATATACTTTGTGGGGTCTGCCACGCCTCCTTCTGCCTGTTACATACCTTTAACAAAACCATTATACCCTGATTTCCCATTGAAAATGGGCTCAGGGTATAAAAAGAGAGTGAGAGAGAGAAAGAGAGAGATATAGAGAGGAAAGAGATTGCGATTCCGATTCCATTTAATACGGAAATAGTCTAATAATGAGTTATCAATTCTGAGCAGACGGTAACATCTAGTAGGAGACTTCCCATTGGATTTTGATTATTCTTATTATTTATTTAGTTTACTACGAATACTCATGCATTTGCATATGAAACAGTGTAACTACAAAAGTCGTCAAATTAGGCTTATGCAATGAACTGGAATAACGAATCGAACATCTAAAGCAGAAACCGAAAGCAGATTTAACAATTAGGCAGATTTATGTATTTAAATACAAACCATATTACAATTTAAGGCGACGGAACATAGAGATATAACAATGTAAATGGGTCGTAAATATGCAAATACTTTCGTTAGGTTGACTATACAGCTTTAAAATATGTTCTTTAACTTATAATATTCAGCCCGTAGTGCATTCATTAATACGAATTTGCTAAGGCTAAAAATGGAATATTCGTCATTTATTGATATATTGAAATGAGGAAGAAGTGCGAGAAGGCAAATTAAAGACAGTAGGAGACAAACGAATGGAAGGTGGTAAAGCAGTACAAAAATATTATTAATAGTTTGTTACTATGAAGAAATTAATTAATGGATAATTATGCTTTGGCGTTTTAGAGATTGAATCTATCGAGACAAAATGTAATTGGGGCCATTGTGGTTCCCATTCGAGGCTAACTACAAAACATAATTTAAAAGGTCATGAAAAATATAGTCTGACTCTCGACTCAAGGAGAGGATCATTTTAATATTTCGATACAAATTGAATGAAAATCTGGTAAACATAGTGACAGATCCTCTTGAATTCTTTGGGTCCTACTCCGTAACGGAGTCCTCGAGCAAGTATGCAAGGCTGGGAGATTACTTTGAATTGATAAGTGGTTGAATGTTTGCTTATTATTATTAAGGAAACATTGAAATTATTGTTATTATTATTTTTTTTTTTTTAAGATTATGATTTATTAATATTATAGTTTCGTTAATTGAAAGATAACCCGTATATTTAGAGAGTATTTTAGAGCGAGCTTGCCCTAGATGTTCTTCTTTTTGTTCAGTATTGCTATATATACTTAGAATTAGCAGCTCAAATTATTTTTATACCCTGAACCCATTGAAAATGGGAAATCAGGGTATAATGGTTAGAGGGTTCAGGGTATCTCCTAGTCGAGCAGTCTCGACTAGAGCCTTCTCACTTGTTTTTCTATTAATAACATATAGAATAATTAATTTAATCAATGATTTTAGTTAGAAGTCGTCTCAACCCGAGCGTTCTGATCAATATTCATTATTCAATCGGAACTAAGAGCAGAGCACAAACCCATAATCCCAACTCGCGAAGACAAGTACAGTCAAGTGACTCGTAGTGCAGAGTGGAGACTTTCATATGGAGCACGGCGAAGCCCTTCTCAAGAGGTGGCTCCAGCAGAGTAAAGAGCTTGAGAGAGAGAGAGAGAGAGAGAGAGAGAGAGAGAGGCTAGACAGTTAGCTGAGGAAACTGACAGCCGTCACGCAGGCATTATGGCATTCGATTGCAGCCAGTAGTTGTGGCAGCTGTTGTTGCTGCTGCTGCTGCGACTGCTGCTGTTGGCAATTGATGTCGCGGGCGCCAAAATCGACACACTTGTCCCTGTAGCAGGGGCCGTGTGCTCGCAGCCGCTCACAGCCGGGCCGACTTGCTCCGACTCCGACTGGCAATCGGCGGCGCTCAAGCACAGGTTAAATGGATCACGACTGCACGGATTTGATGTCCGTCTGTCGCCGTTGTCTGTCCGACTGTCTGGGGCCCATAAAGTACGCGACATGCAAACGTTTTTGATGCAATGACTCGATCCGCCTGGTTCCAGCCCGGCCCGGCCAAGCAAAATTAGGAAATTGTGTACAACTGTTAACTGACAAGGCAAAGTGTTCCAGACAGTTGAGGCAGTTCACTTGATGTCGACTGCCGTCGCCCCCTCCTCTGCCCAGCCTCAGCCTGTCTTGGCTAAAGCTAAGCTGATTTTATGCCAATACCCGAGCACATTTAACGAGTCTCATTAAGCTTTTGCGACCATAAAAACTCAACAGTTGGCCATTTTGTTTAACTGACGTTCAATTGCCTTTACAATTCCAGCGAGCACCTCGCACGCCACCTGCCCCAGCAGCAGCGGCAGCACCACTAGAAACAGCAGCAAATCCGCCACCAAAGCAGGACCCAGCAGCAAAGCCTACAGCAGCTCCAGCAGTAACTACAGCAACGGCAGCTACAGCAATGGCAAGCAGGCCTCATCGTGCTCATCCTCCGTTAGTGGCTATGCAAGTGCAGCTGGCTCAAGCTTGGGCGCCTTCGGGCGACAGCAGCAGCAGCAGCAGCAGCAGATATATTCTTCCGGCGTCTCCAAGTTGCCATTCTCGCCATTCTTTGCAGCATCGCCATTCTTCTTCACGTATCGACGCATCAGCAAGCAGGAGGACAACAACAACAGCTGCAGCTACAACAACGGCAGCAGCAGCAGCACCAGCAACAGCAACAGCAACAGCAGCAGCGCTCTCATGCAGGACTACGATCGCAAGTTCAGCTTGCTGAGCCTCTTCAAAAGTCCCTATAAAATCACCGATGCCCAAGCGTCCCGCAAGTGCTCCTCAGCGAGTGGCGGCAACAGCATCAGCGGCAGCAAGTCCGCAAGCACAGGAACAACTGTTGGCGGCGTCTGCTCACCGCCCAGCTGGAAGAGCTACACGAGCTCAGGTGGGTCGACGCATGCGGCACTGAACCCCGCCTTTGGCGGCCTGGCACTAGGTGGCGGGGCGCGTAAGGACAGCAGCAGCAGCAGTAGCTTCAGCGGCATCAATTTCGGCAGCAGCGGTGCGGGCAGTGGCGCCTCGTTCAGTCGCGACGCCGCCTCCAATGGCAGCGGCTTCAATGATCTCTATAAGAACCGAAAGGTACACAAGTGCGACACGGAGGGCTGCGACAAGGTCTACACCAAGAGCTCGCATCTGAAGGCGCACAAGCGCACGCACACAGGTGAGTTGCACAAAATGGCGTCTAGTCTAAGCTTATTATGTTCTTCTCATGACTCACACTCACACTCACACTATCACAAGCTCTTATCGTCATTTTGGCTCATTTGCTTTTCCATGCGCAGGTGAGAAACCGTACGTGTGCACCTGGGAGGGCTGCATCTGGCGCTTCGCCCGCTCCGACGAGCTGACCCGCCACTACAGGAAGCACACGGGTGTCAAACCCTTTCGCTGTCAGCTCTGCACTCGCAGCTTCAGTCGCTCCGATCACCTGTCGCTGCACATGCGACGTCACTGAGCCGCAGGCCATATGGGAATACTCAAAAAATAGCCCCGACTACGCCCACGCCCACGCCCACGCCCACGCCCACGCCCACGCCCACGCCCACGCCCACATCAACATCATACATAGGAAAGTGCCCATGATGAGGCCGTTTTGTTTTGACGTTTTCTCCTTATTATTTATAAAACACTGTTTCATGCATCACTTTGTTCGTTCAGTTTGTATGTCTTAACGCTTAAGTAGCTCAATTTAGATCCGTAAGCGGGCTCAAAGCCCAGTCGAGTTGTAAGGAATTAGCCAGTAAGTAATTCAATCAAAAGACAATTTGTAAAATGTTTATAGCATCTAAGCAGACGTTGCCTTCAAGAAGCCAAGTTAACAAGCGGTACTACGAGTATAAAGACAGTTTACTACTACACTACCTAAGGAATTTGATATATTTGATATTTGATATTTAGACATTTGTATTGGTGCTAGCAACTGGTGTGTACATACATTTACTAAACGCGATACGTTTACATATCCACAATACATTAGCCAGTAAGAAGGTTTAACTAATTTTAGCGCAAATTTTTGCATTGGAAGTTAAGTAGAAAATTTTATACGAAAACAGAAGAAGACGGTAAATCAAAAGAGACCACAGACACAAGAGGCAGCAATATTTATAAATGACAATCGTGCGATTTAATCAACTCTGATATAATTACTCATATATTTATATACACATATACATTCGTACCATACGAAACGGCAATTTTAGTGCAGTCGATCGACTAACTAAAAACATTCCAAAACATTTATAAATGAACTTCGTAAAATATTTGACGGCCTATCATGCTATGCTATATCGTAATTATTGCACGCCTTTCAATTCGCTTCTCAAGCAAGCAAATACAATATGAAGTTGTTTATTTTTCAGAATTCAGAACTGATAGCAGACTTTATGCTTCTGCTGTGTTATTTTCGTTAGTTAAATTTGTATTTACCTGTTAATTTTTATTACTTGAAAATGATTTCTGTGAGAGCAACGAAATTAAGTTCTTTCTTGTTAGCTCTTAATTACACTTGCTGTGGACTTTGAAGCCAATAAACTGAGATCAGAGTCGATAAATTCGCCAGACTCGTGCAACGAGCGGCGCAACAGAAGAGCTGCAACTGCTACATAGATTTATACAAGCCTCACAGAAAAAAAGAAGCCAACTGCAACCATTCAAGACAAAAACAAACGAAAGAAACAAGATCAAAGTGTATTACTTTTGTACGCCAATACCTTATACATACCTACAATACATATTTTTTTGCTGAAATAAAAATAAAAATAAAAATAAAAACTTTGTGTACCATAAACAAACAGACACATACATACAGACAGGGGCTAACAAAAATATTTGCTCGTGGCTGGAGCTGAAGCAGAAGCTGAACAATAACAAGAAACGGGCAGCTCATTAAGCCACACAACAGGCCCGGGTCCAAATCCGCTGTGGATTTTTATTTAAATGAAAAATCAATTGAGCGCACAATGGCTACCAAGTGGCTGTCCCTGTCCACTCCGGTAACCACTAGCCACTAGCCACTAGCCACTAGCCACTGTGCGCAGTCCAGAGCTTAGCCAAAAGATGTGTGGCAAGTTGTCAACAGCGGCAAACGGCGGCAGCTCGGTCTGCGGCCTATGTGTGCTCCTCTGGCCTCGCCTCGACTCCACTCGACAGACAGCCTAGCTTGGCCCCATGGATTGGGGTCCAGCAACACGCACCCGCCAATTGTCCAGGGGAGCATTGTCGTCGTTTGTCGTCGGCTGCGCGCGCGCGTTGTTTGCAATAATAAAGATGACAAATTTCTCGTCATTTGTAATTTCAATGCGGGCCTTGGATTGGCTTCTTTTTCAGTTTCTTTCTTTAGCTTTTAGCTTTTTATTTTTTCTCAGTTTTTGCTAATACGCGCAACTGGTTAGAGTGCTGCTGCTATCTCTTTTCCGCACGACGACGATGACACCTGCAGCGGAAATCAGTGCATGAATAACGTTTCGATCATTAAGCTAAAATTGTGAAATATTACGTATACGCAGCGGCAATTTATTGGTAAATTAATAATCAACCCGGCCGACAGACAGTAGCTACCTCTGCTGCAGCCGGCGTCGACGTTAGTAGTGGCATCGGCATCGACGTCGGACTCGCTCGATGGGGCCGCGTTTAGCATAAAGGTTAAACATGTATAACATACCGGTTTTTTTGGGCTAATTAATATACTACTCCTATACGTCTGATTGTATGTCTAACGAATATGCCTTTTGGTCAGGTCATCTTGGTGAGGTTGACGCCAGGTTTAATGACCCGCAGCACATGCAAATGAGTAAAAGTAAACAAACCAGCGAGGCCAACAAACCAACAAACTAATAAAGCCAGCAATATACTCGGGCTGCAATACATTTCTAGACTCGCACGTTCCTAATATCTGCAATAGTTTTTAAAATATTCACAACCATTTAAATAAAGTACAAATGAGAGAGAGTATATATTGTAGTTTTTGGATAGGTATTCAATAAAATGTCTTGATGAATCATCAAATTATTTATGCTAAATTCTGAAAAGTTTTGATGTTTTCATCGTAGCTATTTAACATCAATATTGATCTGAGTGGAAGTTGAATGCAAATTTTTTTTCACTATCAGTATCTTTCCGTATGTAATTTAGCGTGCTCCTCTGATTTGATAGTAACAAGCCAATAAAAATAATGATATACACAAACGAATGATCTATACAAAAGTGTCGTCCTTTTAAGATCATGCAGTGCTGCAGTTTATCAAATTTATTTGGATTTTCTAACGAGGGGTTAGTAGGCATATGAGTCCGTAGGTCTGCCAACTTAAATATAAATATTTCACTTTTAATTCAATAATTTCAATAAATTCTAAAAAAAAAAAAAAACCTTTCCAGTCTATAGAGAATGCAGTTTTCCCCAATCTGTGACGCCCCTACTGGGCGTAAATACCTCATTTTGCTCAGTTCTTAGAACGAGCTAACGATACCCTAACTGCAATTGAATGCTTACAGGGTATTTTCCGATATGTCATGCCCCTAAAGAGGCGTACAACTTATTTCTAAGGCGTAGAGCTGCTGGCTCTTATTAGGAGATATAAACTTTTGCGGTTTGCCACGCCTCCTTTGGCCGGACATCTATCCGTCGAAGCCTTTTGGTCTTGGGTGGCCAGCCCGAGTATATATACAAAATTTGTCAAAAATATAGCGGTATTAAAAAATCACTATATCTTCAGGTCCGATTTGCCATGTCCCTAATGGGCGTAGACCAATAATTACGTGCAAAATTTCAGCGTTCTAGCTGTAATACTCTTGGAGATATAGTCTTATCCGATTTAACACGCCCCCAATGGGCGGAGATATATCCGCCATAGTTCGTAATCTGGGGTGGTCGATGCGGATCTACATTCCATTTCAGCTTTCTAGCTTTTCAACTAATATGATTTCTAATATATCGGAAAATGCATTTTTCGATTTGCCACGCCCCTAGTGGGCAGATCGAGAAAATTTTAACACTTAATAAATCGGGGATATACACGAGTATGTGTTCTAAAATTCAAGTCTCTAGCTTCAATAGCGCCGAAGTGAACTGCGTTCATACAGTCAGACGGACAGTCAGACAGACGGACGGACAGCAAGACGGACATTGCACAAAACCAATATGCTAATTCACTTTCGAGAATGAGTATAAAATAATTCACTTTCGTGAATGAGTATAGAATAATTAATTAATTAATAATTTTTTGAATGAGTATAAATAAAATAAAATAAAAAAAACACAAACAATTTTGATTTTGCCTTTGATTTCATTATTAGTTTATTTAGTGCAGTCTCAAACTGAAACTCTCTGAAACTAATTTTAAGAACCACATGTTTGGCTTTGAATATATATAAAAGTTCATGAATCAATTAATGAAAATGAGCTATAAAATAAAATAAATAAAAAAGTATTTGTACACTTTGAGTGCTGTGATCTAAATGCTTAAGAGCTTGTGCCATTCACAAGGCATGCAGCCTTGACATGCATCCACACACACATACATACGCGCTCGAATAGCTCATTAAAAGCCAATAAAGTTGCAGCTATGCATCAGCAAACGTGTCCATCAAACGTGGCCTGCCACTTGGAGCTCCATTCGATCAGCTATTGAATGCGGATTCGGGATCGATGCTGTCCATCAGCAACAAAAATAAAAGAAAAACCAAGAAGAAAAAATAGACAACAACGCTCCAATAACCAAATCGCACGGCAGGTGGGCTGGCGGAGAGGCGCAGAGCTCGAGGGCAGAAGGAGGTGAGGCTGGAGGACAGCAGCTGAAGTGTGTGTGATGGCGTGTGTGTGTGTGTGCAGATACCCAAGCCAAACACAGTTGGCCATTTTTAATTTATTGTTATGCCTCTATGCTGGCTTTTGGCTGCTGTTACTGCTGCTGCTGCTGCTGTTGCTGCTGCTGCGGTTGCTGCTGGTCGGCAGGTCACCTGCAATTTATGAAACTGTGCAGCTTTAGCGGCCTGAATTTTGAGACACATTTGGACGACTGTCGCAACGCCAGTTACCTCTCCCTCTCTCTCTCTCTCTCTCTCTCTCTCTCTATCTCTCTCTATCCGCTGCTCTTGCGCTCTCTTCGTTTGATTTGTGATCGATTGTGTGTCGTTACTTTGCGACATGGGGCATGAAATCTTTGACACCTAACGGTAACTGCCAGCCAGATCGCAGTCACACAATCACAATCACAGTCACAATCACAATCGCAATCGCAGTCGCAGTCGCAGTCGCCCCCGTCGCAGTTTGCCTTCTAGCTTCTGCATTAAATTGGAACAGCCTCTGCCCCTATGGCGCCTCACCCCTCCCCCGGCAGCCCCTTGAAGCTTTGTGTCGCCGCATGTGCCTCGGAGTTGTCAGCGCGTTGCCAAAGTGTTGGCAGTTTTGCCATTTATTTTACAGGTGAGTGAGTATAATGGACAGGCGGTCTATGCCCGTCTATGCGGAAATGTGGGCCTCTGCAGCATGCTGTGCGCGTTGGCTCAATTAAAAATGGTCTGGGCCACGTTAGCTGCCTCATTTGACAATTGGCAATTGCCTAATAGAGGCAAATGGTCAATGCTCTGCTGATGTTGCTGATGCTGCTGATGCTGCTGATGCTGCTGCTGCTGAGGCTCTGGCAGTGGCTGCAGGCTGGCGTTTCTTTTAATTTTGTTTGGCTAAAATGCTTAAATTAAAATTCCCATCACACCATAAAACCCATAAATCATCTTTTATCTGAGCGAGTCTATCGGCGCATGCGCGCACGCCAGCATTCAACTTGGAGCGAGCCAACAGCAGGAAAAACTCTCCTCACAGCCTCTCCCTCCCTGTATGTATGCGTGCGTGTGTGTGTGGGGAAAATGGTGCTGTCTGCATGGCCAGACTCGGCTTTGGGAACTGCAAACTGAACCTGCTTCGTTGCCTTAATGAGAATTTAATATTTTTCAATAAATATTTGTAAAAGGCGCGTTCGCCTGTTGAGGCTGAGGTTTTCAATGGCCTCTGCAGTGAAGACGCCTGTATAGACTGCGTCTGCATGCCTGTGTGTGTAGGTGTGTCTTGTGTTTTGGGCTATAGCCAGACGTCTGCTTGGGCCATGGACTATTTGGCCAGATCTATTATTTGGTGCGCCAGTGACGGCAGCCAAAGGATTCGTTTATAGGGTGGACTACAGCTTCAGATCTGTAGCCCAAGCCTAAAACATTATCTTTAAGACTTTTGAACATTTCTTTTACTAATGTCTGTAAAATATTATATTAGTGAGTACAATAAATTTTAATAGTAATAGTAATGATAATGTTAATACTAATAATAATGCTGATTCTGTAAACGAAATGAAACAAGTAAGAAGGCTCTAGTCGAGATTGCTCGACTAGGAAATACCCTGAACCCTCCAAGCTGATACTCTAATCATTCTGCACTTCTTCTATGCACACATACATACACATGCATCCAGACGCACTTATAAGAACGCGCTCTTCTGACGGCGCAGTTAGCAGCAACTGCGCTTGGGCTGCGCTGCAATGGGGGCAATATTATACGAATTTATTTGTTGAATAATTTAATTTCTAGACGTACAATCTTAATGAAACTTTCATAACGTAATCATAATGTTCATATGTATGTACATTCCAAAGCACAAGTCTCTAGTACATGAAATGCGTTTTTCACAAATTGGGAGCGAAGGGGGCGTGGTCCAAAATCTGTAAATTAAAAAATGTTTGTATTTATTATATGTATATACACAGTAAATCTGAAGTCTCCAGGTCTAATAGTATTCCAATGAGGCTGAAAAAACCAAATCAATTTTTCGATTATTCTCGATAAAAAAGTTGTCGGATGATTTACCGAAAAAATAAGACAAACTCATACTGCATATGGTAGACACGAGCATGCATGACAAATTTCAGCTCTCTAGCTTTTGTATCTTCTGAGATCGACGGACAGAAGGACAGGGCTATATCGATTCAGCTCGTCACGCTAATTAAGTATATATATACTTTATGGGGTCTGCCACGCGTCCTTCTTCCCATTGCATACTTTTTCACAAAACCATTATACCCTGATTTCTGAAAGTTGTTATCAAGATTGTATGTCTACAAAAGAAACAAATAAATTCGCCTAGTATTGCCCACACTGCAGTGCCGCCTAAGCGCTGTCGCTGCTAACTGCGCAGTCAGCAGAGCGCGTGATACACGTGATATAAGCATGTGTAGAATATCAGCTTAGAGGGTTAAGGGCATCTCCTAGTCGAGCAGTCTCGACTAGAGCCTTCTTACTTGTTAACATATTATATACATCTGTTAATTGTTGTAATACATTTTTATTCAAAGATAATATTTATATCAATCACAGAGGGGAAAGGAAATGAATTCAAAACTGCTCATGCTACGAAGTGAGAGTATTCGGGAACACGCCTAGACTCAGCTCGAGTGTTCAGAAGGCGCCCCCTTTATTAATTGTTCATTACCTGACAATGTCACTGCGTGTGTGGACTGCACTTAGAGTTGTTATTTTGGAGTTGCCGCGACTTGTCGCATTTGTTGTAAGCTGGCCCTGCCCCTGACAAAACAAAAGCCTTGCATGCTCTTGCATACCAAATGGGCAGAGAGGGGGAGAGGGAGAAAATGGGGCGCAGGCTGGCTGGGCTTTGCGTTGTGCAGAAAACGGAGCGCGTCAAAGACCGTAAGAAACCGGGAGTTCAATGCGTTCGAGAGCTGCCGCCAAGAGTCGCCAATGCATGTGGCAAGTGGAGTCGAGTTCTTTGGGCTTTGGGCTCGACCGCGTCGCTGGCGGCGCGTGCAGACGGTTGTGCCTGCTTTAATATGCCAAGAATGACAATCAAATGTCACCTCTGGTGCGCCATGTCTAGACGCGGACAACAACAGCAGCAACTGTTGCAGTTGCAGTTGCTGCCCAAAAGAAATTGCATGCAAGCGATAGCTGGCTGCAACAACAACAACAATCTGAGCTACCCTATACAAACATATATATACATATATATAAATGTCATTTCCCTCATTATAAAGATAGCATAGAGCGCTGACCAGAACAGCAAGATTGCAGCAGCGGCAGCAACAGTTGCTGCCGCTCTGGGGGCGCAGCAGCGGCGTCACATTTAAACGTTTAATGATAATTTATGAATGTTGTTGTTTTTTATTGCAACAACAATGCCGTAAACCAATAAATCTTAAGGATCACATAAATCTTGACGCTAACTGCGCAGTCGACGTCGCTGTTGCCGTTGCCGTTGCTGTTACTGTTGCCAGTTGCCAGTTGCCAGTTGCCGTTGCCGTTGCCGCTTGCCTCTTCCAACGTGCCACAATAATTCGGCATTGGGTTCTGTTGGCAACTCTGGGGCACACTTGATCAAACGGCGGGAGTTGCTCCGGCTGACAGCTGCAAAACCTTGATGGGATTGATGATTTTGTGTGGTGGTGTCTAGTGGTGCAGCTTCAAGCTCCTGCGGTGCCACATGCTGAATGTGTTAATAGGCCAGTCTATTGGCAGGCCATTTGACCAGCAGCTGATGCTCGATGGCTTTTTAGAAAGGCTGCGCATAGGCTAATTTTTTTATGTGCCTTGTTGCTGTTGTTGTTGTGGTTGTTAATTTAATTTTTGCTTTTCATGGTTCGTTAACATATTTTGCTTATAAGGATTTCCCGCTGCAGAGCAAAAAGAAATCACAAGCTGATCAGTGGAAACATGCCGCCAAGCAGCACACAGAGGTTTCAGCACTGGGCTGTTGCTGCTGCTGTTGCTGCTGTTGCTGCGGCTGCTGCTGCAGCGGTGGCGGCGGCTTCATTGTTGCAGGTGCATGTTGCCGCAACAATGCCATAAATTGTGACATTGGCTGCCTTTTTTTTATATTTGCTCTCTTCCCCCTTTTTGCAACCACTGCTGCCTTGGCTAACGCTTTTTTTTTTTTTTTTTTTTTTTTTTTTTTTTTGTAGTGCAGCAGCAGCAAAAAATATATAAGAGCAGAAAAAACTTAGAACGAGTTTTGGCATTTACGACTCACTCACTCTGCGGGCTCTGCTGATGCTGCTGCTACTGCTGCACCAGGCAAGAGCCAACAGTCAACGGTAGCTGAGCTTTATATATATAGATTGCTATACATATATATGTATGAATGGATATATGTATATTTTGTTAAACTTGCCGCATTATGTTGCTGCTTAATTGGTTATAAATTAATTAAACGTCGATTAATAATCCGGCTTCTTGTCAGTTAAACGCCGCCGACGCCGTTGATGGCAGCAAGAACAGCAGCAGGAGGAACGACAACAAAAGCAACAACAATAACAGCGGCAGCAGTAGGAACAACAACAACAACAACAAGCATCAAGCTAGTTGGTCTTTGGCTTAAGCCACGTGATGAGTTGGCAATAATGAACTTGTTGTTGTCGTTGCTCATGGCTTGAACTTTTCCCAAGAAGCTGGAGCAACAGCAGCAGCAACAATAAAAACTCATTAATGGGCCACGCCGAAGCAAAGCCAACATTTATGGGCTGCCTGGTCGTATCAATGACCATTTGGGCGTTTAGGGTTAACAGAGGCTGTCAGCTGCTTGTCAGTGTAATTGTTGTTTTTTGTTTCTATACCCTGAACCCATTGAAAATGGGAAATCGGGGTATAATGGTTTTGTTAAAGTATGTAACAGGCAAAAGGAAGCGTGGCAGACCCCACAAAGTATATATATTCCTGATCAGAGCGACGAGCTGAGTCGATTTAGCCCTGTCCGTCTGTCCGTATGAGCAAAAGAATCTCAGAAGATATAAGAGCTAGAGAGCTGAAATTTGGCATGCATACTCGTGTATACCATAGGCAGTACGAGTTTGCTTTATTTTTTCGATAACTCATCCGATAACATACTTTTCGAGAATAATCGAAAAATCGGCATTGTTTTTTCAGCCTAATTTGAACACTTTTAGACCTGGAGACTTCAAATTTGCGTTGTATATAAACATAATGGATACAAAGATTTTGTAATTTACAGATTTTGGATACCACGCCCCCTTCGCCCTCAATTTGCAAAAAACGCATTTCAAGTACTAGAGTCTTGTGCTTTAGAATGTACACACATTTTAACCATATGATTACGCTCTAAAAGTTTCATTAAGATTGTATGTCTACAAAAGAAATTATTCAACAAATAAATTCTCATAATATTGCCCACATTGCAGCGCAGCCCAAGCGCAGCCGCTGCTTATATGTGCATATATGTGTACATAGAAGAAGTGCAGAATGATTAGAGTATCAGCTTGGAGGGTTCAGGGTATCTCCTCGTCGAGCAGTCTCGACTGGAGCTTTCTTACTTGTTTATTTTTGTATTTTTTAATTTTTTTTTTAATACATTTTATTTGTATTTATGATACTAAGCAAAACAATTTTTGTTGGCCGAGCAGCATAAATGCAGTTTGCATTTTGTGCAAATGCACTGCGTTTGCGAAGTTTTTTAGTGCTTGCACCATCTTTTTCCCGTATTGCTCCCGTATTTCCACTCTGGAAAATGATTCAAAAGGTCACACCTCAAGTCCATTATTGGGTGATTTGATTTTTGACCTTGTTTGAGTTGAGGCTGCAACGGTCGCCCAGAAATTGGTGACTGCATAGTATGTGATGGCGACCGATCGCGCAGACAAAGCTGAAGATGGTGAAGGTAAATTGTTGTTCTTCAGTGGACGACCTGGCAAGTCTTTTGACTGATATCCCACTAGATCCGCTGCAATAGACTCTCGAAAATACGGAAGCTCAATTAATTACTCGCTGCTTATGGTTTTCTTTTGTACACGTATAGAATGTAGGCCTTTGTTATGGCCATATCTACTAAAAGGTATCGGCCCATAAGCCGATCCATCAGATCCACACGCCCCATATGAGCATTATACTCTCTACAAACTTGTGGACAGTCAACTTTTACATGGCGCTTCGACTTTCTGCCGACGAACGAGATGTCTTTGCTGTTCCTTCTTAACGCCCACATAGATCGATAATAAGCGAACGGCCTTGTTGTCTTTCCGCAGTACGTTATTAACCTCCACTCCACATGAGGAGACAACGTACTCAACTGAAAAACCTCTTGACTTTTCCTTGATGTCACTGTCGTTTGGTAGCTTGCAGTTTGGTATCCGATTTACACGAACTGTTCCCAAACTATAAATCCCTTTTTTACAAAGGTATACAATCAAAGGCAACGATGTGTAAAAATTGTCAAAATTTGATGTTATATATAATTTAATTGTTATTAAAAAGTTATTAAACAATTAAACTCCCATAGTAAGCCCACACTGCAAGCCATGCGTGTTTATACGCCTATGTGTGAGTTTCTTGTGTAAGCAGAAAAACGCGAACAATTATTGAAATATCAATTCTTAGAAGGGTTCAGGGGATTTCGTAGTCGAGCAGTCTCGACTAATGCTTTCTTACTTGTTATTATTATAGTTGCCCAGTGACTACAGGAATCACCTCTCTTTCAGTAATAACACTTAAAATGCGATCAAATTATAATCCAGGTTGCAAATCCTAACTCACAATCGAGGCATAATAATTTTTCGATAAGAAAAATTAATTTTTATACCCTGAACCCATTAAAAATGGGAAATGGTTTTTGTTAAAAGTGTGTAACAAGCAGAAGGAGGCGTGGCCGACCTCAAAAAGTATATATATTCTTGATCAGCACGACGAGCTGAGTCAATATAGCCCTGTCCGTCTGTCCGTCCGTATGAGTGCGTCGATCTTAGAAAATATAAGAGCTAGAAAGCATGAAAAAACAACATCAATTTTTCGATTATTCTCGATAAAAAAGTTATCGGATAAGCTATAAAATAAGATAAACTTGTACTGCGCATGGTATACACGTAATTAGTAATTCTCCGAAATCCCCCGTGATTCGCCATTCGTCTCTTTAATGTGCCATTCGTCTTTTAAAGTCATTTGAATTAGGCGAAGAGTCACAGATCAAAAATTGTTGGCAAAGAAATTCTTTCAAAAGGGTGTTGACTCAATACTATTGACTGATTCTTTAACTATACCAACAAGAATCTCTTCACAGGTTACAGGTCTGCATCCTCAAAATAAACAATCATAAGCGCAATGGAGCTCAAGAGTAAGCTATTTCTAGACTGTGGTCGCAGGCTATGCAGTATTTTATAATTTGTCTTCCTCAACATACCATGGATGGATCGAATGATCTGAATTTGTATTTTATATAACTGTGAATTCGCTTATTCAATTGAATATTTTAAGCTATGCACTGAAATCAAAACACTTGGACTTTTTCGTACTAGTAACGAGGCATGGCCAAGATGCTTAAGAGTTCGTAAGACGTTACGCACATTAGTAAGCGAAGTTCCGAGATACGTGGAGCATTATTCTCAGAGACCGGAATCAGCTGATGCTCTTTAATCTGACAGCTTTTAGATATGATTGTTGCTGTGCGAGCGAGCTGTCAATAGTATGTGAGTGCGAGGGAGACGCACTCTTAGCTAGCATTGTTATTGTTGTTGCTCTTGTAGTTTATTTCAACACTTTGTGCCGCATATCCACTCGAGGCGACATCCAAGTGATGCCTTTTGTTGATCGAGTGCTTGCTACGCACTCCACGCACTTCAGCAACAGCAGCAGCAGCAGCAACAGCAACAACAACAATGACCTGCTACATATTCCACGCTACTCTGGAGCGCACGAATCGAACGCAGAAATTTACGAGTGCTCATAATAAGTATTTTTTCTTTTTTTTACTTTTGGGCAGTGGCGATTAAATCACGGCCCGACCCGGCCCAAACAAGGCCAAAATACAGAGGAGCAGCATTCGCGGCAGCAACTGTTGGCCCGATTTGTGGCTGTGTAGGCAGCAGCCGCCGTTTAAATGTTTTGTGTGCTTCAAGTGATTGTTAACCCATAGACGGGTCGCTCGCATAATGAACCTAAGAAATCGCAACAGCGGGGCACTTTCTCACAGTTGCGCCTGCGTCTAGGCAACAAGTGCCAAACACACATGCATGCACACACACTGACACACATTCGTAAACTATGGTAAAGGCTTCAAACGTCAAAATATACGAGCGCGCAGCGATTTAAACTGTCAACGCGGCCGTAAACATTCCCAGCGAGTCGAAGTCCGAGCCAAAACCGGAACTGCAGCTATCTATGGCTGAGGCAATTGCCTCAAACAGACGCTAAGTACTTGCCGCAACTAAATTTGCTTATGAGCAGCACGAAAAGAGTTGTTGGTGGAGCTACAACAGTTGCTGCTGCAGCTGCCGTTGTTGCTAATGCTGCTCGTAAATCCTGGCCAGCAGTCGGAGTGGCCCGCAATCGCTAGAGAAGCATCGTATTACGCTCTCTCATTCTCTCTCTCTATGTGTGTGTGTGTGTTTTTGTTTTTTTTTTTCACCCTCTCGCTCTGTCTCTGCCGCGATTTTTGTTTTGTGATGTGGAACAGCGTCAATTTGTTAGATTTACGTGCTATAATTAACGTTCTAATCATCGCAATTTGTAAGACACGCGGCAGATAATCAAGAAATCAACCAACAAATCAATTCCAGTGCAAATGCAGAAACTCTTTGTGCTCTTTGAATGTGACATATGTAATTATTTGGGGGAAAAAACAAAGAAATAGGAAACCCCAAGGATATCTACTACAAGCTAAATTAAATTAAATTACACACTAAACCCTAAAAACTACGCGTCTATGCCAGGAATAATGCCATAGAATAAACGGACTATATAGTTTTTATACCCTGAGCCCATTGAAAATGGGAAATCAGGGTATAATGGTTTTGTGAAAAATGTAACAGGCAGAAGGAACCTTCGCAGACCCCATAAGTATATATATTCTTGATCAGGACGAGAAGCTGAGTCGATATAGCCCTTTCCGTGCGTATGAACGCCAGAATTTATAACTAATCCGATAACTTTTTTATCAAGAATAATTGAAAAATTGATTTTGTTTTTTAGCCTAATTTCCACACTCAAATTATGTTCAGGGTATCTCTTAGTCGAGCAGTCTGGACTAGAGCCTTCTTACTTGTTTTTATTGTATTGGTTGTATGGTCCTTAAAAGTTAGACTTTTGTCCAGTACCCAAGTACCTGACGTTTGGTTCCCATTTTAAATATTCCGAGCCCAATCTGATGTCCAAGACTTGCACCCGACAAACGCCATAAAAGTTTAGCATGGACTACAACCTACCGAGCTGCTGCCATAAAAAAGCTTTGTCGGGTTAAATGCTGTTGATATTTGGTCAGTTGCATTGTAGCCTTTGGGGCGTGCTTTGAGTTCGTTCGCCGCCCACGCAGATGCACCCACAAGCACACACACACACACACACACATATTTCAACAACGACACACACGAAAGTTGAAGCTGTCATTAATTTTTAAACTTTTTCTCTCGCATTGTTGCTTAACTAATAAAGCTAAACTAAGCGTAAATACTTGGAAGAAAACGCCGAATTTCTTATTGTCATCGATGGGGCAAGGGTCCTTGTTGTGCTTTACAGCTTGGCTTAGCCTTTTAGCCGCGCGCCTTTAGAATGTGTGTTGCTGTGTGTGTGTGAGTGTGTGCTAAACTTTAAATTGTCCAATGTTACGTGCCTCGCATGCGGAGTTTATAAATCCAAGCGCTAACTGTAAACATCAACAGTTGGGAGAACTTGTGACTCGCCGGCCAGTAAGCCAGGCAGCACCAACAACAGCAAAAAACACAGCAAGCGAAACTTGCAAAGTTCAAACGCAAACGCATGCAACGGCAGCAATACTAGCACAGAAGTATGGCCATGCTGCTCGTACTCGTATAGTCCCGCTTTCCTTGTCTTGCACATGCACAGGCCGGCGCGGCGCTTCACATGCTGGCCACTTTCACCGTTATACTGAATCTTTTGTTGTTTTCGATGTGTGCCGCTCTCTTTAGTTGTTGCTTTTCGCTCGCTTAATGCGAGGCTCGCTGCTCTCTCTCTCTCTCTCTCTCTCTCTCTCTCTCTCTCTCTCTCTCTCTCTCTCTCTGTGTGTGTGTGTGTGCCATCTTATTGTTTGGCAGCAAACGCAAATAAAATAAACTTCATCTTGTTTTCAATGGCTACCCCTACCCTGTCAGGCCGAAGCCACCCTTACGCATGTATTCAGTGGTAATGACCCCAACCCAACCAAACACATATTTGCACATATACGCATGGCCTGACCTTCGAGCCGAGAAAAATGCACTGGCGCCAAAAAGAAAGAGAAAGAGAAAAAGGAAATCATGCTTGTTGCACCAGTCTTAGCCCTTTAGAGAGCGTTGGGCCACCTGCCAGGTGATAAAAATGCCAAAGTGGAGCACGAGATATGTCCAGTCACGTTTGCATTCATAATATTTTCTCTAAATACATTTAAATTTGGTTAAACTTTAAAATGGCTGTTTATAGGCATCAAATAGAATATAATAATGTGAAATACGGATAGGTTTTTAGCGCACCCAATCCGGTAAAAAAAAGATACAAAAAATTCTTCACTTGTCTCGATAAAAACTTCTTCAATTTTGCATTTAGAGGTACATTTTGTGAAAATGCCTATTTTTTATCGAAACAATAGAAAGCCGGAACAATTTCGTGTCAGGTCGGGACACCAGAGCATTATCTTCTAAAACGGAATAATTCCCGGAATTCCAGGACGGATGGTCAACTTACTTGTTCACATCTCAAACGCAGTCAACCCGCGTATATAGTGAAATTTTCATGTCTCTAGTACGCAACATAGCATATTCTAAGAGTTGCGATTGATTTCTAGATTTTCTAGCCGTTACTGTAGTTTTGTCAGATGATGCTCCGTTATTAAGTTATTTTATTTTAGCATCTAGCTAATGATGCGAATCGGTGGCATGGATGGTTAAGGCAACGCAGGTCGTGTTAAAGTAGACTGGGTTTAAACCTCTCTGATGCGTTTTTTTTTTTTTTTTTTATACATATTATATTATGTATGTACATAAAATGCGTACTCTAGCGTTATATGAGAATCCAGCCGCTACTCTGACTTTTATTTTCTACATGGCGTAAAAGCACTAATGTGATTTTCTTTTAATTACTATTGTTAAAAGCGAGACGGTGGTGCTGTAGGCAAAGGCGGTGGTCTTCACTTTAGTTATTTTGACAAACATGTTATTGGTTATGGTGCGAGTTCAATATTATAATTTAATTATATTTTTTAAATTTCATAAAAATGTTCCCTTTTGTCTTATGTCTTTCATCTATTCAGCTTATTTATATACCTAAGTGGCACACGCATATAAATTTCATAGCTATCCGTTACAAATGCCGATTCGCCAAGCCTCAATGGGGAATAGATTGTCGTGGTTCGAACACCGCTGAAAACTTTTATTGTTTTTAAATTTTGTTAGACGGACGGACGGACAGATGGACTGACGGACGGACAAGACGGACATTGTACAAATCCTATATACTCATTTCACTTTCGCGAATGAGTATAAAAATGTATAATACAGTTTAAAGTTATTATCAGGATCTCAAAGTTTCATGAAGAAAGTCCTACCACAAGAAAAGTTATTAAACAATTAAATTCCCAGACTGCAGCCCATGCGTGTTTATGCGTGCGTGCCTATATGGACTGGTGAGTGTAGGTGTGTGCTTCTTGTGTAAGCAGAAAGATGCGAAGAATTATAGTAAAATATCAGTTCCTCAAAGCGATCTCCTATTCGGCAGTCTCGACTAGAACTTTCTTACTTGCTATATTTAGTTTTTATACTCATTCACAAAAGTGAATTATTATACTCATTCACGAAAGTGATATATCTACGCCTATTGGGGGCGTGGAAAATAGCTGTAAAACTGTATCTCCTAGAATTTTACAGCTAGAACGCTGAAATTTTACACGTAAGCTAATGGAATGATTCTATAAAGTCTAATGACAACAAATGAGAAAGCTCTAGTCGAGACTGCTCGACTACGAGATTCCCTGAACCCTTCGAGCAACAGCTATTTCAATCATATTTCGCGTGTTCCTGCTTACAGAAGAAACACACACACACACGCACACACAGGCACCCACGCCTAAACACGCATGGGCTGCAGTGTGCGCTTACTTTGAAAACTTAATTGTTCAATAACTTTTTTTGTCGATAGACGATCTTAATGACACTTTTAGATTATGATTATAACAAAGATATGCATGCATTTCCCAAAGCACAAGTCTCTAGTATTTGAAATAAGCCTTTTACATATATGTCGGTGAGGGGGTGAATATAAGGATGGAGGGTAAATTTTGACAAAATTCGAAATTCTATAAAGTACATATAACATTCTATAAAGTACTTATAAAATATAACATATAACATTTAAAAATTTGGCGATTCTAGCTTGAAAGATGTAGCAGATATAAATTTATTACGGGTTTTCGATAATGTTTTTAATCGATAACAAAATAGCGAGACAGGTTATCGACTTTTAAAGCAAAACTCGATATCCGCGTGGTATTCACGGACATAAAAAAAAATTGATATAGTCTCTAGCTCTTATATCTTCTGAGATCGACGCGTTCAAACATACTGACAGATAGACAGACAGACAGATGGACAGGGCTAAATCAACTCAGCTTGTCGTCCTGATCAAGAATGTATATAATTTATGGGGTCTGCCATGCCTCCTTCTTCCTTTTACATACATTTCAACAAAACTATTATACCCTGATTTCCCATTGAAAATGAATTCAGAGTATAAAAATTATATATCTACGCCCATTAGGGGCGTGGCAAATCGGTCCTGAAGATATAGTGATTTTTTAACTGCAAAAGTTTATATCTGAAACTATACCAGTAACCCAAAAATAATTTTGACCCTTCTTTAGGGGCATGGAATATAGAAAAATACCCTGTAATTTTCACATTTTTTAAGCGTAAGCAATCAATTTTGAAGTTGGGATATCGTTAGTTCGCTCTAAGAACTGACCAAAAATGAGGTGTCTACGCCCAGTAGGGGGGTGGCAAATGGGGAAAAACTGAATTTTCTTCAGTATTAGAGCGAAATTTAGCTACTAAATTGCTGATGGGATGTGAATGAGTATTCCGCAGTCGGTAACGCCCGTCTGCAACGTTCTTACTTGTTTTTTATTTTATATAATTTTGATTAATTCAAAATGTAAATATAGCCAACGTAAATAAGACTATGTGATATGCAAATAAAAAATAACAAGTAAACAAGTAAGAAAGCTCCAGTCGAGACTGCTCGACTAGGAGATACCCTGAACCCTCCAAGCTGATATTCTAATCATTCTGCACTTTTATGCACACATACATACACATGCATCCACACGCACGCATAAGCCTGCGCTCTGCTAACTGCGCAAAAAGCAGCGACTGCGCTTGGGCTGCGCTGCAGTGTGGGCAATATTATAAGAATTTATTTGTTAAATAATTTCTTTTGTAGACATACGATCTTAATGAAACTTTTAGAGCGTAATCATATGGTGAATATGTTTGTATATTCCAAAGCCCAAGTCTCTAGTATTTGAAATACGCTTTTTACAAAAGTGAGGGTGAGGGGGTGAATTTAAGGGTGGGGGGTAAATTTTAACAAAAACCGAAATTGTATAAATTGCATATAAGCATACATTAAAAATTTGGAGACTCTAGCAATAAGGGTGTAGAAGATATAATTTTATAACTGGCTTTCGATAAGGTTTTTTATCGATAAAAAAAGATCGGGATGAGTTATCGATTTTTAATGATAAACTTGATATGCGCGCTGTAATTACGGACATTTAAAAAAAAATTTGAAGTCTCTAGCTCTTATATCTTCTGAAATCGACGCGTTCATACATACGGACGGACGGACGGACGGACGGACGGACGGACGGACGGACGGACGGACGGACGGACGGACGGACGGACAGACAGACGGACAGGGCCAAATCGACTCAGCTCGTCGCCCTGATCAAGAATATATATACTTTGTGGGGTCTGCCACGCCTCCTTCTGCCTGTTACATACTTTTAACAAAACCATTATACCCTGATTTCCCATTTTCAATGGGTTCAGGGTATAAAAAGCTCTAGTCGAGACTGCTCGACTACGAGATCCCCTGAACCCTTGGAGCAATAGATATTTCAATAATTTTTCACGTCTTTCAGCTTACCCAAGAAACACGCACACACATACACACACACGCACGTACGCACACACAGGCATACATACACACACACGCATACAGACACAAACGCATACACACACTCACATACACACACACATACACAAACACATACATACACATACACAAACACATACACACACATACACAAACACATACACACACAAGCACCCACGCATAAACACGCATGGGCTGCAGTGTGCGCTTACTATGAGAACTTAATTGTTTAATAACTTTTTTTGTGGACGTACGATCTTCATGAAACTTTCAGATTATGATTATAACATGGATATGCATGTAATTGCCAAAGCACAAGTCTCTAGTATTTGAAATACGCTTTTTACAAAAGTGAGGGTGAGGGGGTGAATTTAGAGGTGGGGGGTAAATTTTAACAAAAACCGAAATTGTATAAATTGCATATAAGCATACATTAAAAATTTTGAGACTCTAGCAATAAAGGTGTAGAAGATATAATTTTATAACTGGTTTTCGATAAGGTTTTTTATCGATAAACAAGTAAGAAAGCTCTAGTCGAGACTGCTCGACTACGAGATCCCCTGAACCCTTGGAGCAATAGATATTTCAATAATTTTTCGCGTCTTTCAGCTTACACAAGAAACACGCACACACACACAGGCATACATATACACACACGCATACAGACACACATACACACACACACACACGCATACATACACAAACGCATACACACACATACACATACACACACACATACACAAACACATACACACACACATACACAAACACATACACACACAAGCACCCACGCATAAACACGCATGGGCTGCAGTGTGCGCTTACTATGAGAACTTAATTGTTTAATAACTTTTTTTATGGACGTACGATCTTCATGAAACTTTCAGATTATGATTATAACATGAATATGCATGTAATTGCCAAAGCACAAGTCTCTAGTATTTGAAATACGCTTTTTACAAAAGTGAGGGTGAGGGGGTGAATTTAAGGGTGGGGGGTAAATTTTAACAAAAACCGAAATTGTATAAATTGCATATAAGCATACATTAAAAATTTGGAGACTCTAGCAATAAAGGTGTAGAAGATATAATTTTATAACTGGTTTTCGATAAGGTTTTTTATCGATAAAAAAAGATCGGGATGAGTTATCGAATTTTAATGATAAACTTGATATGCGCGCTGTAATTACGGACATTTTAAAAAAAATTTGAAGTCTCTAGCTCTTATATCTTCTGAAATCGACGCGTTCATACATACGGACAGACGGACAGACGGACAGACGGACAGACGGACAGACGGACAGACAGACGGACAGGGCCAAATCAACTCAGCTCGTCACCCTGATCAAGAATATATATACTTTGTGGGGTCTGCCACGCCTCCTTCTCCCTGTTACATACATTTCAACAAAACCATTATACCCTGATTTCCCATTGAAAATGGGTTCAGGGTATAAAAAAGATCGGGATGAGTTATCGAATTTTAATGATAAACTTGATATGCGCGCTGTAATTACGGACATTTTTCCCATTGAAAATGGGTTCAGGGTATAAAAATAAAAAAAAAAACAAATTATTTTTCCATACAGCGTAATTGTAAATTTGTATGTAAAGTTAGGTAAGATTTCAATTTAATCAAAATTATCTAATTATACCCTGAACCCATTGAAAATGGGAAATCAGGGTATAATGGTTTTGTTAAAAGTATGTAACAGGCAGAAGGAGGCGTGGCAGACCCCACAAAGTATATATATTCTTGATCAGGGCGACGAGCTGAGTCGATTTGGCCCTGTCCGTCTGTCCGTCCGTCCGTCCGTCCGTAATTATGAACGCGTCGATTTCAGAAGATATAAGAGCTAGATACTTCGAATTCTTTTTAAAATGTCCGTAATTACAGCGCGCATATCAAGTTTATCATTAAAAATCGATAACTCATCCCGATCTTTTTTTATCGATAAAAAACCTTATCGAAAACCAGTTATAAAATTATATCTTCTACACCTTTATTGCTAGAGTCTCCAAATTTTTAATGTATGCTTATATGCAATTTATACAATTTCGGTTTTTGTTAAAATTTACCCCCACCTCTAAATTCACCCCCTCACCCTCACTTTTGTAAAACGCGTATTTCAAATACTAGAGACTTGTGCTTTGGCAATTACTTGCATATCCATGTTATAATCATAATCTGAAAGTTTCATGAAGATCGTACGCCCACAAAAAAAGTTATTAATCAATTAAGTTCTCATAGTAAGCGCTCACTGCCGCCCATGCGTGTTTATGCTTGTGTGTGTATATGTATGTAATTGTTTGTGTGTGTGTGTGTGTGTGTGTGTATGTGTGTGTATGTATGTGTGTGTATGTATGCCTGTGTGTGCGTGCGTGCGTGTGTGTGTGTGTGTGTGTTTCTTGTGTAAGCTGAAAGACGCGAAAAATTATTGAAATAGCTATTACTCCAAGGGTTCAAGGGATCTCGTAGTCGAGTAGTCTCGACTAGAGCTTTCTTACTTGTTCCTGTTTTTCTTTTTCTCTTGTTTTAATTCTGATTAATGTAAATTAATATCTAATGAATACTAATAGTTACAGTATCTTATAATCAAATCGAAGATACAACGTATATTGTTCATTTGAAAATATAATCGAGACAGCGAACAATTAAAATATACTGACATAAATTATAATTATCATCGTGCTTTTACATAATTGAGCTCTATTAAACAAAGCAATCTAATCTAAATTGAAGTTGCTCATATGGGAAATTTCCGATTATCTAACAGGTTATGTGCGATATTTACAGCTATTTATTGCAAATATTTATGCGATGATTCATTACTTTTTTTTTTTTTTTCTTTTTAATACTGACTATGAATATGTGAATAAGATGTATGTATGTAATTTGTATCAGGAGGACGAATTCAATTGATTCAGCCATATCCGTATGTCCGTCCATCTATGTAACTGTCAGATCATTTATAATTACAGAAGCCTCCGGATATTTCCGAACGATACAAAACTATCGACATAGCTCTATAATAAGGATGATTTATTGAAATATTAATAAACTTGTCCTACAGGGGATATATAAGAATATTCATTACAAATTCATTACAATATGTCTATTGATTGGTTTTTGTTCATAGAAACCAAAGTGTTGACTATAGTTGACCTTAAACTCGACCGTCGGTCCGAAGCAATCGCTCCTGTTTCGCTAAATGTACTTTCTGATTCTGCATAACTTGCTGGTATACATAAATATTATTTTAACATTCATAAAGGCTTACAACTTCGGTAGATCGAAATCGAAAAACTTCCATCGATCTATCGCACTTCACGAGTTCCATCGATACTATCGATAAAGCCCTCTATGGATTTCCCAGCTTTCCGGCCACACCACTGTCTTATTTTTAGGATTCGATGCTCTAAATTAGATGTCAATTCCAAATGTAAGTAATAAACTATTTCAGTCGGAAGCTTATTCGAGATAAGATAGATAAATAATCTTCCTAAAATGTGATTACGAGAATTGTGTGTTTTTCAACTATTTACTTAAAGACTTCTCAGTAAATAATTTATATAATTTAAATAAGTATATAAATATTATTTCAAATCAATTTATGAAGTGCTCATCAAGCGTTCAATGTAAATAGTCTCTTGAGCAATTGAACAAAGGGCGAATGCAAGTCACTCCTCCGTGCTTGAGGTCCTATTCGTCAACAAAACGGGCCTATCGATTCTATTATTTGTATGATCTATATTTATGTTATAGACATTTTGGCACGCCTTGACATTCAGGGGCTGGCCCTGAACCTTTACAAATGTCTCTGTCATAAAAACACAAATGAAATCGCTGCCTAATTTAGTTAATATTTACAACAAATACAAACAAACAGTGCGACAAATTGGCACACAACAAATAAAGCTCAACTCGACGGAATGTTGTATATTAAGTAAATGCAAACAAAAGCAAACACAAATAATTAATATTGATCGACTAAGGAATAGCTATACTGCTCTAATATACTAAATGTAGATTTATGATTATTTTACATCAATATTGATTTTTTTTTTTTTTTTTAATTTTTAATAACATTATTTTATCAACACCAAAACTGTTTTACTGCCTCTAATTATTCATACAACCCTATTGGATGCAATTGTGAGTATTATAAAAGCAAAAACCTGCGGCCACTTCTCGTGGCACTTGACAGGCGCAGGCGTGAGAACGAGACGGCAACACATGAGCGTGACAAGGAAAACAAAAGGACACACGTGTAAATTTCGACACTTGAAGCTAAATGACGTTGATGTCTGGTGTTCCTGTTATTGTTGCTGTTCTTATTGTTATTGTTGCTGTTGGTGGTGTTTGTGTTACGCAAACATTGACAACAAATATTTAACAGAGCAAAATGAAATTATTATTGGCAACAATTGTCTATGGCTTATTGGCTTATTATTGACGGGGCCATCAGCTTGAGAGATAGCTGGCGAGTAAATCTTATCGCTTTGACGGGAAATTCAATTGACTTTGGCTTATTCAATTAATTAAATACAAAATTATCAACTCTATTATAAATCAAGTGCACGCTGAAGGAAAAAACTAAAACGAAAAAAAAAAAAAAAAACAAAAAACAAAAAACAATTTACGTTTAGGCAGCTGATGCGACAGCTGCGTCGATTGGCTTATTATCAACTGCAGCTGTCAACCCAAAAACAACACAGTGCTTGGCAACATGCAGTAACCTGTTGCCAGCTCCGGTTTGCAACAATCTAAAATGTTGCCAGCAACATGCATGCCGAGTGTTAAGCGAACGCCTCACGCAGGCCATTCGTGCACTCACGAAGCTGCCTGAGCTGTGGGGTCGGGTGACGCCCGTTGCTGCTGCTGCTGGTGCTGTTGCTGCTGCTGCTGATGCGGCGGCGGCTTCTTCAGTACGTTTTTGTTACTCGGACGGCGAACAACGCGGTGCGCTTGCGTCTGGACAGCAGCTCTCAGAACTTGGGAAAGTGTTTTCAAATTTCGTGGCCGATCGTCGCGCAGGTGTGAACGCTCTCTAGCCATAAAAGCAATAAATGAAAAGCAATCACAAGCAACAGTAGCAACTTTACTTTGACTGCATTGCCAAACAATAAAATAAACGTAAAATGTCTTAAGAAAACCTGATTTCTATGATATGCCGGCAGCACACAGATCGCCTCACATCGCTTTGCATCGCAGCGGGCGAGAGGCTCGTCCGACTGCATTCTTTCAGTATATTTGCACTCTTTGCATCACGTGCTGCACCCTTCCACCCCGTTACCGTGGCGCCCACTTTCAAGGAAACAGCAAATTGCGATCTTTCTCAAAAATAAAGCTCGCTCAATTGCAATTTCGTTTTCGTTTTACTTGAGCAACCAGAAGTGCGGTCATTCGATTTTTTTCTCTCGCATCTTCCCATTCGTTTCGAATATGTTTTAAGTGTTTTGTTTTCCTTGTGAATGCCAATTGAAACACAGCTGATCAATGAGAAATCAATTGGAAAGCTCGAAAGTTGATTCGACTTGTGCATTTCGATTTGCATGCGATTGCACTTGATCCATTGGCACTTTTGATTATTTACTATACTCAATGTCTCAAACGAGCGGCCCTCCATAAATATCACAGGTCTATCAAAAAGCAAAAATATATAGAGACGCGCAAACTAATAACTGACCTTCCCCAATGTACACACACACACACACATATGTATGTGTGCATATACATGTATGTTTTTGCTGTTGGCTATTTGTTTACTATTAATTGAAGAGAAACACAGAGTTATCATTTGTTTATGTTTAAGTACACTAAAGTTCTTAAAAACCAATAATAAAAATAAATATGCGGCCCACACACACATGCACATGCACACGCTTATACATATCTGTATATGGTATATGGGATGCATCAGAAAATGTTAAAAGAAATCTAAAAAAAATGAATAATTTGGCACAGAAGCCTTCTGCAAAACAAAATCATTCTCGTCTTTTGTATTAACCTTTTCTACGTTTTTTTGTTTTAGGCTCTTATGCCAAGAGAGTGGAACAGCGTTCAGTGGGGTATATCAACTATAACATGTAATTTGCATGATCGAAATACACTTAGGGAATTAAAATTCTGTGCAATCACTTCAAGATCTTTAATCAAGTCCGTGTTGATTTACGCGATATTTTAATTGAAGTAAAATATTAGCATATTTCCCTTATGTGGACAGATCAAATCTTTATATAAACTGTAATAGAAGTTCTCATGCAAATTTCTACGGCAATAAATAATGATCTGTAAACGATAAGCGGCAGTTATTTTACCAACATTTTATCTGTAATTATAATTTAATTATCATTTAATTTCATTAAACTTTAATTTTTTTGATTTCAATTTTCAACTAATGCAGTTTAATCTTGTTAATTACTGTTCTTTGACTTTTGACTACCTCAAGGTAGTTTATTCAGGGAACTGGTAAATTAAATTGTATGATAAAACATCATATATACATATGTATATGCAGTAAATATATTTCATGACCATTGTACTTTGCACTTATTCGCTACTCTCCAGACAAGACCAAATCAGTTTATTTTTAAGCTCCCGCTCATTCACAATAATAATAATATACAACGAAAATATATATATACATATATATATTTTTTTAATTATTTATAGAATACGATTCGGTACACACTTAAGACTTTTAACCGAGAACAATTTTTAAATTGCGTTAAAATGTTGTGCATTAGCAGCAAAATAATTAATATAGCTTGGCAGATGCCAAAATTTATGCACAATTAATGTTGGAATTTCTTATTACATTATAATGAAAAACGAAATAAACGAATGAGTGAAGCAAAATACCCTGTGAACGAATTGTATTTTAATGTGACATGTATAAATAAATTTAACGTGAAACAGAGTCTTATAATATATATATATGTATATCTAATAGAAGATACTTAATACATATGTTCATTGTAATGATTATCAATAATTATAAAATATTTCAGGTGTCAATTTTTTTAGATTCCAATATACAAATCTTCAAAAGAAATCTTCAGTAGAAAATCTTCTTCTTGATAAGATGCTTTTGCTTTTCGAGGCATATCAATTAGTAGCTATTGGTTATGTTCTTTTTTGCTTTAATTTATCAGTATGTAAATATTTTATTCTGTGCTTGTCTTTCGTGTGCAAGGCAGACCTGCTACGCCGAGCGAAAGAGCGAGCGAGCTTGAAGCAAATGACGAGAGCAATTACAAGGTGAAACGGCAATAGACAAAAAGAGAAAGAGTGCAAAGCGTGAACTGCAACAACAGAGCAGAGAACAAGCAGGAGACAAACGCAAAGAGCAAAATGCATCGATGCTGCTGCAGTTGGAGGGTGCTGACGTCGCTGCTGCTGGCGGGTAAGTGTGAATTATTTATGCCCTGACAAAGGTCACGATGTGAAACTATCAGAGTTCGAGTCCGCAAACAAGCCCAACTCTAAGTTTGAGGCCTATTTTGCTTCCGACTATAATTCTCCATTCAAGTCTGAGGCTGCGTCTGCGTCTGCGTCCGAGTCCTTGTCCGTGTCCGTGTCCGTGTCCGTGTCTAGGGGCTTGCGTCTGGGAGCTGTCAGTCAGTTATCGCAGTGATCAGGCGAGCACTCTTAGTCGGCTTGATTGGCAGTTGCGTGACTTCGACAGATGCGCTGCACTGAAGAGGGGACGGAAGACAGCATAGGGGAGGTGAACAGCGCGAGAGCACGAGCAACAGAGTGAGGGGAAGTGTACCAAAACCCGAAAAGTTTAAATTTATGAAATGCCAATTTCACTTATGCCCAACTTTATTACCCCTGACGCACATTTGCAACTTTGTGCTGCAGCAGCAGAACGTGAGTCGGAGAGGGACAGTTGCAGAGAGTGAGTGAAAAGGAGTGCGAGCGAACGGTAGAGTGGACCAGAAGTGTGAGAGACTTAGCGGCACCAAGTCTCAGATTGCCTTTTAGCTTTCAACTTGAGCACTATCCACTGTTTGTTTGCCAGTTTGTTTATTTGTCTTCTTCTTCTGTTCCGTTCCCCACACACCGCCCGCACGCCGTTCGTTACATTTTTGTACTCGAATTTCGCTGGAACTGAAATGTGCATTGTGCCAAACAGCGTTGCTGATGGCGGTCGTAAGGTCAGAGGAATGCGGCCAGGAGGAGTTCACCAAGTGCGCCGAACCACTTGAAATGCTGCATTTAACGTCGGAATTTTCGATTGGCGCTGCCAAGAAGGAGGAATTGGATAAACTTTGTCAGTAAGTTGTTCCCATTGTTGTTGTTGTTGTTGATATTGTTGCAGTTGCAGTTGCCGTCGCCGTTGTCTGAATTGAAACAATAGCATTAACGCCATCATGTTTGTTTTCCAATGTCTAATGAATAATGTCTAATGTCTAATGTCTAATGTGTCGGCATCTGCTGCTGCTTTTCAGCGAGCTGCGCAAGGGCGTGCGCTGCATCCAGAGCTATACGCGTCGCTGCATGGATCTGCAGCAGCGCAACCAGTTCAACAAGCTGTACCATGGCACCAATCAGTTCATACGAGATCTCTGTAACAAAGGCGAGTTCCAAGAGGGTAAGTTCTCACCATAATACGCGCCCTGCGGCTCCAACAGCTGTAGCTCATGTGTCGCTCTTCGCAGAGTACCTGAAGCATGCGCCCTGCTCAGAAATGGCCAAGAAGGATTTCGAGGTGTGCGCCAATCGGTACAAGGAGACCATGGTGTTCCTCAAGCCCAACAAGAACCAGGAGAACGCCGAGAACGGCACGCTGAACGAGAACATCAAAACGATTTGCTGGTGAGTGCAACACGTGATGTTTTCATAATATTTCCTATTTAATCTTTCATATTTAATCACTTGATATTCACATTTCGCTGAATCAGCTTTAAATGATCTACTCGCTGATAGTCCCCCAGCGCAACAACAAAATACAAATGACATACGTACACGTTAAATGTAACTAAAAGTCGTTTGACAGCAGCTCAGTAGCCAATTCAGCTCTGCCTCAGCTTTTCCAAAAGTGTAAATATAAAATGTTTGTTTCGTCAAACTTGTTTGCAGCAACTCGATAATCGCTATCATGATTGAGTCTAAAAACCCAAGAAAAAAATTAGATTAAAAAGACAGCAAGACTGGTTCGCCTTGAATTGGCAGGTCGATTCTTACAGTTATTTATTTATTTTTTTAGGAGTAAATAACTCTTCTAATAGATGGCCTAAATTTCATTTGAAATATGCATATATTAATACGTAGCTATTTCACCAGATTTGTTCTCTTAGTAATGATTTCCAGTAGTGATTTTGTTTTACTTTTTCAGTTCAATTCGATTCTAAATTTAAATAAAATTAACAAATATCAATTGAAATCATTTGGAAATTTACTGTCTACTTTAAAAATTTACTATCTACTTTATAGTTCTATTAACGAGTTAGTGGACTGCTCTGAGAACGCGGCTCGTAAAATTTGTGGCAATGAAGCGGCCAAGTTTACACGCGAACTGGTTGATAAATACGCCAACAGCTTAACCAAGGTGAAGTTTTGATACCATTCATCAAAATTACGAATATGCATTTACAGGAAGCCCAACAGCATTTTATTTTATTCCTTAAGAAGTCTTACCAGGTGGGAGCTGAGCCAAAACTTTCTCTTTTTGATCTTTCATTTCCAGATCTACTGCGAGGATTTCACTCGACACCCGCAAATATGTAGAGATGGCGAAGGGGATGGGGCCAGTGCCTTGGGGCGCAATGGCTTGGGGCTAGTCATATGCCTCTTGTTGTCACAGCTGGTCAGATAGATGGAGATGATTGCTGTCATGCAGGACAATTACGTTTCCTTTCTGAACACACGCACACATGCACATCCACAGCCACACATAATTCAAGTTATACAATAGTTAAGGTTTCTAGATCACAGAGGAGCAGCAAGCGAAGAAGAAGAAGAAGAGAAAGAAGGAGAACAAAAATGTTATTTGTTGTATACGTTCACGCGCTTGCTTAGAATTGCTAGGCAGAAGATTTAGGGTTGATCGATAGAACGCTGAGGCGGAAGATAAGAGCAAACATACTTAAAAATTTCTGGAGTACATTTAAAAGTTAAGCGTATAGTCAGTGAGTATACATACTACCCAGATATATATATATATATATATATATATATACATATATGTGTAACTGTACAGTTGCAGCAGGTTAAGTAAGTTGAAAGTCTTTATAGGTTTAGGTTAGTGTCTACGAGTATGTTGAATGTTACTTCTAGAGCGAAATGTTGTTGACGTTTGTCGATTGGCACATTGAAGCAGATGAAACATTGAGTGCAATAATATATTAGTTGAGTTGTCTCTTGGAGGGCAAACTGATCACACAAGAATAGTATATAGAAATAAATGCCTATATATTTGCAATTAATTTGTTTCCGCGTGAGCTGCGAGTTTTTCTTCTTATGCAATTTATTTAGCCACGGCTGGATTATCCGTAAGCAAACACAATATAAACGCGCACAAAACAAAAGCAATAATCCACGGTTAAGAAAAGAAAAAAAGAAAAATTATTAACACACACATATCGGCATATGAATTAAGGTGCATTTCAGAATGAATTTAATAATGATTTTTAAAAAAAGGGAATTTTTAATTTAGCAATTTAATATTTATTCAAAACTTTATAATAAAGTTGAGCACTTATTTAGAGAAAGCCCAAAATGTAAATATATATACTTAAAACTGTATTAAATATAAAATTAATAAACAAGAACAAAGAAAAATGGAAAATAGACAAAAATCAATTAAAAATATATAAATCCAAATATTTCAAGCATTAATGTACGACACAAAACGCATTAGTTTAAATTAAAAACTGTGAATATATTATGATTAAAGAGCAACACATATATTTTAAGTAAAAACTATACACAAAAACACACACACACACACACACACACAAGCTCAAAAAAATTACCAACAAACACTCACATAAAAACTAAAAACAATAAATGAAAATAAATTAACAAAGATGCAAAAAAAAGCACAAAAGCCGTGCCAAAATGCTTTTACTGCAGCAAGCACCGCAAAAAACTGCAGCCAAGGGGCTGCGGCCGGCCAAGGGTGAGGTGTCAGGGGAGCATGTGTTGGGGGTAGCAGTGTGCAAGAGAAGAGCGCGAAACGCTTTTGCCGCACAGCTATTCGCGTCTGGCGCCCAAAAGTATGCCGCGCAAATATGTGAGCATGAGCTGAGTGAGCAGTCGTGTCCATGGGCGCCTGTCACGCCCATAAATTATGCTTATGTATTTAGGGCCTCAGGCGATGAATAACTAATTTATAGGGTATATACATACGTAGCCCAAGGACACAAACGCAATCGAGACTCATAATTGTCAATGGTTAGCGAAACACTTAAGGAAACTCTAACGTCCCTCCGCCTCACCGATAACAGAAGTTAATTAATTTGCACAAATCTGAGGAAGTTAAGTGAGTTAAGTTAAGCTTTCAGACAACTGAGCTGAGCTGAGATGACTAGGGCCTGGATCAGTTCCAATCAAGTTAATTTACTTCTACACAATCAAGCAATATGTGAATGATAATGGAATATGAAAAGGAAATCTAACGATAAATGAATCGATTTGAGGAATGTTTGCTCAGATTGTTTCGCTATTGTGATGTATATATCTGGCGTATACATACCTATATACATATGTATATACCTTTTTATACCCTCAACCCATTGAAAATGTTAAAAGCATGTAACGGACAGAAGGGGGCGTGGCAGACCCCACAAAGTATATATATTATTGATCTTGATTTGGCCCTGTCCGTCTGTCCGTCCATCCGTCTGTCCGTATGTATGAATGCGTCGATCGCAGACGATATAAGAGCTAGAGACTTGAAATTTGTTTTTCTCTAAATATCAATAACTACTCCCGATATATCAAAAACTAGTTATTTAATTATATCTCCTACACCTGTAGAGCTAGAGTCCCCAAATTTTACATTTTACCCCCATCCCTATATTCACCCCCTCACTCACACCTTTGTAAAAGGCGTATTTCAAAAACTAGAGACTTGTGCTTTGGCAAATGCATGCATGCAACAAGAAAAGTTAAGTTCCCATAATGAGCCACCACTGCAGTGCACTGCAGCCAATGCGTGTTTATGCGTGCGTGTGTATGGCTGTGTGTGTGCATGTGAATGATTACTGAAATATCAGTTGCTCGAAGGGTTCAGGGGATCTCGTAGTCGAGCAGTCTCGACTAGAGCTTTCTTACTTGTTTATTTTAATATTACATTGTGTTTTGAATAATAATACAATTACTAAGTCATTTCTACAGAGATATTAACACTAAGACATATGTACGTCACGTGTTAATATGAAATATTGTTTTTGGGAAGAATAAATGGCAATTCAACTGTGTTTAGTAATTCGAAATGTATTAGAATGAGAACAGAGAACAGAATACCCATGGCTGCCTTTTCGAAAGCTAAAATCCTTCAATGAATTGAAATGAAAGGCAAATGTATAATGAACATATGATATATCGGATGGCAATCCACAGGAGAACGCAGGTTGTTTATTAATACGAATGGTATTTTCGGTTGAGTATTCTGCAAAGCACACGTTGATTAATTGCCACTCGTTTGCAGGGGCACGCCAAACTGAGCATCATTCAAATGATTGGCAAACGAAATCGTGTTGAGGGAGAGCCGTGCCTCATTGGCACTTAGAGCAGCGGGGCAGAGAAATGCATTTCAATTTAAGTATCTATGAAGTTGAAGCCGACTATTGCGACTACCGAAATTGTGCAAATCAATATGAAGCGAGGTGCCGAGCAGAGACTATTACCTGCATTCAGGTGAGAGAGCGGCGGCAACTGTCCTCCAACTGCCGGCCAATGCAGCTCAAATATTTACGTTCCATTTAAAGTGCCTGAGATAAAAACAACAAGTATACAAGTCTGCTACTGCTTGACCTATAGGTGCACAGACACACATACACGCATTCGCACACCTACATAGTTCTACTACCTAGAGCCAAGCCATTTTCAACTTCGTTTGTAGGCGAAACGCATTTCTGACTGTTCTCTCATATCTGTGAGAGTGTGTGTGTATGTGGGCGGATGTGTGTGTGTTTTAATTTAAAGTCATATTTTGGACTGGTTGAACTACACCAATGCTCATAATGTTGTGCCATTGGTTGCCCAAAGCTATTTTCCGGGCATTGCAGCGTGCTTGAGGCAAAGCAACTGAGCCACTCGTTCCTCTTCTTCTTGATGCTGCCTCAGAAAACAATTTCGAGTTGCCTGTTTTTTAGACTTCTTTATCTTTTTTTGTGGTGCGTTTTAATTGATTGAAATATCTTTGTGGTAAACGGCAAGTGACTGCCCAAATACTTAAAAGAACGAGAGAGAGAGAGAGAGAGAGAGGGAGGGAGGGAGGTAAGTGGCTACGGTGGTAGAGGGAGAAGGAATGTGTGGGATATTATTGCCAGCTCCCTTGTGGCTCTGTTTGCCTGTCTATTCTCAATACTCTTTCACCGTCTGGTGGCTTAAGCCACGCTTTTTTATTCCTCTTTAGCGACATCAGAGCGATTACAATTGTTGTTGTTTTTTCATGTTTCCGCTGCGACTAATCTGCAATTATGTTTTACATACAATAAAAAAAAACCCAAAAAAAAAAAAAACAAACAAACAAACAAACAAAAACGTATCTCATGCCGCCAAACAAAAACAAAAAACACAACAAAAGTTTTTAGGTAAAGTTTTGTCGAGTTTGCTAGACTGTTGAACTCTCGACTAGCTACTTGATTGTTTGCTTGTTGTGATAGTCATGAAAAAGCGAGAAACGAAAATGAATAAAACTGGCAAAGCCAGCTGCAACAGCAATAGCATCAACTGTCAGATGGCCAACAGAGCGTATGTGTGCTTTTTAGTAAGCGGAACTGTTTGTATTGTTGCAATTGTTGCAGTTGTTGCTTTAGCATCGTGTACAAATCAAAGTTAATTAGAGAACGGCGCGCGATTACAAACTATTGCCGTTAGCAGCAGTACAGCAGCAGCAACAAGAGCAGCAACTTTTGTCACACAACAAAATTTGTGCACGAATTCGCATTGTGTTTAGACAATTGTTGAGCTTTGAGAATTGCTTAAACTCTCGTTTAACTAAGCACATAACTATTAGTTATTGGTGTCATTGTTTTTCAGACAACAGCAGTTAAAACTAACACATTCCCTTAAGTGGCAGCAAACAACAAATTTGAGACAATGCAACATTTATATAAAAATCGAAGCATGTAATCCTGTTGCAGCTTTTAACATGTTGAGCCGAGGCTGAATCGCTTTACTGACAGACTCTCGAAATATTGACAATAAAGTTCCCATAGTAAGCCACCACTGCAGTGCACTGCAGCCAATGCGTGTTTATGAGTGCGTACGTATGCCTGTGTGTGTGCGTGTGTGTGTGCATGTGCGAATAATTATTGAAATATCAGTTGCTCGAAGGGCTCAGGGGACTTCGTAGTCGGGCAATCTCGACTAGAGTTTTCTTACGTGTTTTTATTGAATAATAGAAGTGACGAAATTACGCAATTCATTAGTGTTTCCATGGAGCAGAGGGATCAAGTTTGTCTCAAATAATCAATAAATTGTAAATTAAATCTGCCTAACAAATACTCCTACTAGTTTCTGCTGAGTGCCTTACTCATATCTCTATAGGAGACTTTATTTATATATTTAATTATATTATTTCCACAGCACTGCTTCTGAACTTCTTCAACTCAGAGCCATCGATATGGTTAAGTATCGATAGATTTCTGTCTATTGATAGAAAACTATAGTGCTGTTCTCTCTAATATATATATATAAAAATTACTAATAGCTTCCCGATAGCTCGCGGTAGCTTGGTGTAAAATTCAGTTAATGAATGACACTTTGATTAACTATTTTAAGGAGTAGAGGAACCCAAAACAAACAGATCTGCAGTCATAGTAGCACAAATATTTTTGATTCTACAATAAATTTAAGAGGTTTAACTTTACTATGTCACTCAATGCGATGCGATGCAGTTTGCTTTCAAATAATAAGAAGTACCAGTGGTCTAATCTAGATTACTCGACCAGCTGATACCCTGTTCCCTGCGAACAACTACTGTTGTTAAATCTCTACTTGAAGTATATAAATATATATCTTTTGTATATAAATAGCCCAAAGTTCTTTGTTAGCCAAAGAACTTTTATTGTTTATATATATGGTCTATAGGGCTTGCTACGCCTCCTTATCCCTATTATATACATTTTCACGAAACCATTGTATCCCTATTTCCCATCAATGTATTCTGGGCATAAACAGGCACTAAATTGCCATACGATATCCCTGGTTTCAATTGGATGGTATCCCCTCAATATGTGGGATGTTTTTAGCACAATCTTTACCGTCGACTGATTCTTTTGTGTTCCTCCATTGAAATGGATCTTTGCCTTCCGCGCTGCCCCTTTGCTGTCTGTCTGTCACACGCAGGCAATGTGTCGCAAAATGTTGCGAACGATCAAAGCGAAAGACGAACACTTGAAATCTGTTGCAGCAGTGAGTGCAGCGCCAAAGCCGAAACTGCCTTCAGTTATGGCACAAAGCGACAGTTGAAACAGCAACTAGAATCAACGAGGAGAGACAGCAGCCGCACCAGGAGGAGGCGTCGCTACTTGACACCTAGTCGGATGACTCCCCAAGTAGCCCGCGGGTCTCTTGGGGCTAGCGGGAGCCGCGGAACTCGTGAGGCAGCCAACAAGTGTTTAGCATTTTGATTTGAGTGCAATTAAAACGCTCAGCTCAGTTGGCAGCGCTCGTCTACGGTCTTTGTTGTTGTTGTTGTCGCCGCCGCCAAACAAACAGGCAAGCAAACAACGAACAGCCACAAAAGACGCACACAAAGGCAACAACAACGAACGGGCCTTTCAAAAGAGCTGCCTTCAATAGTCGTGCGCTGAGCTACCCTCGCGAGGAGAGCTGCAGAATGGGTATATTAACAGCTGTAACTTGGCTGAAGTAGTTGAAAATTAAATATTGAATTCGAAATTCCCAACTGTGTAATTTGTAATTCACAATTATATTTTAAAATTTGAAATCATATTGATCAAATTCAATTTTTCTTTGACCAAAACTTCTTCTGTTTCTAAATGTTATAAAGTCAACAAAATAACACATTTTCTAAAAGTTCCAACTATTTTCAAGCTTACTCAAATGGATATGCCTTACAGTAATACCTTAATATCGACTCTAACTCTACCAATGCTGTTGATAATTGACTTAGGAATAGTCAAATAAATGTAATTCATGCTAAAGCCTTAATATAGAAGAAAAGAGCTTTTGTACTTTTAACCGGGTATCTTTCGCTCAGTTCGCACTCGGAAAGTATCAGCCGGACTAGTTGTTTAGTTGCGAATATGACATTTTTCACATGGAGGGGCTAAATCAAAAGGCGGCGACGAGATGTTCAAAGTGCGCCTGGGGATATGCAGTAAAAATGGCATTTCAAGCACAGGCGTACTCGGGGAGTGCGCCAGTGAGTCGGGAAGGCTGTTTGCGGAGTCTGTCTGCTCTGCCAGTGGCAAATGCTAATGCAACATGCTCAATATGCAATAATTGCACTTTTTGCAACAATCATCAAAATGTGAGAGGCAGAAGCTGAGCTCGAGGAGCAGCAGATAAATTTTAAAATTGCAATTTGGCAGGCTGAGAAATGCCTTGGCAGGCTTAAGTATGGCTAAATCATTCAATACTGTGTGCAGAGCATATAAAAATTACTTAATGCAAATATATACAAATATATATGTATGTACATACGTAAATTTATATACATATACATATGTGCATTTATTTATTTATCTTTTGACAAACCTGTACAGGGGGCCTAAATACGCTTCAATTATTCAAAGCATGTAACTGATGAAGCAGAAATGCAGCAGGCGGGACCCGACGAGGCCCCACATTGAAAGTATGGGATAGATTCTGTATTTTTGAAAGCAACGTGTTATAGATATGCACATTTTACCGCAAGTGCGTTAGATGTCCTAACATGTGTGCGCGCATGTGTATGTGTGTGTGCGTGTGTGTGTCTATGTGTGTGTGGACATTGCCTATTATGCTACCAAATGAAAGTGGTAATAAATTGGACAAGATGTTGCAATAAACCACACCACGACATGCCTTAGCAGGCCCAAATGCAAATGCAAATGCAACGCATGCAACAAAAGCAACATCAGCAACGGCAACGGCAACGGCAACGGCAACGGCAAGAAACAGGCGCATACCCAAACGTGATTATCATGTACGCAATGCATATGGTCAACAGCTGACGTAGCCGCTTGCCACTTTGAGTTGGCAGTTTCGATGCCCTTCTATCCATCTAAATGCCGCAAAGGCAAACGCATCAGGTCCTGCCCGCCCTCGTCCAGGGTACCGCCCACGCCACGCCTACGCCCACGCAACCACAAGCTGCTGCACCAGCAGTAGAAGCAGAAGCAGCTGCATAAATTGAGGCAGCAGGTTGGCCATTTAATCTGGCCAAGCGACTTGAAATTGAAAGGAAAATATCAAAGTGAATATGATGACAGCAGGACAGGACGAAATGCCCCTAAACTCATGTTATACTCATGGCCGAAAAGGGGTCTCACTGCCGCCAGCCAGATACAAAAGCAATCATATTTGCGGCTTCAAGGCTAAATAGCCCAGATCCTTTAGCTTCTGGGCGCAATTAGTGGTTGTCTAATATCCCAAGAACTCAATGAATTACTCCGGCTCGCAGCAGCACGACTCACATTTAAATGCTTACAAAGCCAACTCCATACTATTCATATATTTGCAGTTCCTGTCTTTATCGGTAACTAATAAAAAATAATTAATTATTTCAAGTTAGACTACAAAATCTTTTCAATGACTGTTCGCCTGCCAGGTCTCAGATTTCCAGGATTGCCATCAAAGCTATGCAGCGATTGAATCATGAATCGTAGCGAGGATATAAGAAGTAATGGGACCTATTCACTTGTCGCTTCACAATGCAGTCTTCTTATCTTGTAATTGATTTTAAATAAAATACAGTGGAATCCGGTTATATCGACTCCGCTTAAAGCGTCCAAGGGGGCTAATTTGAGTCGTCAACACTCAAGACTAGAAGCATGCAAGACAGCAGACCACAAAGATCAGATGAATAACGGCAACAAAACAATGCAGATGTTTGTGTGGAGGCACGAGATTAGCGAAACTAGCAAAATAATTAGAACGAAGAGAAGCGCGCAGATTCGTAGTCAACAACCATAGAGGAATTGACCGACAACGTCAACAAGTAAATTGAGCATTTACATGTGTGAGCCTGGTGTTAAGTATTACGCTCATTCTATAGCTGTCATTGGTACATTGGACAAGAAATGCCCGCACTGCCCTTCAATTTAAAAATGAGCGATGGGATATGTTGCTCATCAGGAAAAATAAAACTCACAGAAATTGAAACACCGCCGGAACCATTGCACGGCTTCCTTATTGATACTGATCCAGATTCTTGCAGTCAATTCTAAAATAAAATTCATGTTTTCAAGTGAGATCGTTTGGAGCAACGGAAATAGCTGAAAATACTGCAGTTAAACCTTATAAACTTTTTATAAGCTTATAAATTTATTGACTTTATGGGTGGCAAAAAATTCCCTATTTCGTTACTTCTTGCTGAGATACGAGCAATAAAAGGCATCGCATTAGCCGTTGCATCATCTGAATATTCAAAATAGTCCAGATGCAGTTTGTAACATTAAAAACAATCACCCATGGCCACTGTGCTGAAACAGTGTAAAATTATTATCTAGGATGAATGCACCATGGACATAAGCATTCGCTGGAGGCAAAGCAACGTTTGCCGGATCAGCTAGTTATATTATACTATTATATTATAATATAAAAGAAATTCCCACAAATATATAAATATGTATATCATTATCAATTTATCATTACGAAAGAATTTCGACTTAGCTTTGTCTGTCTATATTGTCCGTCCACATTTATACTCGTTTATTTAATACAGCTTAGATTATAGTTATATTTGGGAACTTAACGAAAGTCCTTAAATTGAAGTTAGGTACAAATTTAAATTTCTATTAAATTGAAGCTTATTTAATAAAATATATATCGCATTGTTTGCTAATTGATTGCAAAGTTTCGAGTTCGAATGACCTCGAAACATGTTTTAAATATGATTAATACAACTATAAATTCCCAGCTGACCTCAAGCTATTAAAGTAAATGTGGGGCAATTGAAGTAATTAGCGCCAATAGTTGGGATGTTCTCGGTAAATAGAACCTTCTCACTGTTAAGCGTTCCCCCGACTTTGTGGATTTAATTAAGTGTGGCCCTTTATGAACTACAAATACAACGACTATAAATTCTATTGCCTGAAACTGTTAAATTATGCGACAACTTTGTGGATTTTGCATTCAGTCGAAAATCTCAGACAACTGAAAGTTGGAAACTTACTTTGGGACTATTATATCTTCAGCTTATAAGCACTTGAATAGCACAAAATATTGTTTGTTTAAACAAGGCCGACACCTAACTGGATTGTAGCTGTGTGATATGATGCAAATATTTAAATACTTATGAAATAATTATTGGGTGGTTCATTAGCTGTATGCGGATAATTAAACAGCACACACGCACATACACACAGAGCAACAATTTGTCACTGGTGTTGAGCGGAATATGGGACTCTCTGGCGACATTTGAAAAGTTCGAAAATAATATAATTTTCAACGCAAAGGCAAACGAACAAGTTCGACTTTGACGCTGAGACGCCCTCAAGTTTTGCCCGAGCCCGAACAACTTTTTGGCTGCACTGTTGCAGCAACCATGGACTGGGATAGTCCTACACACACAAATACACATACACACACAAAGATACACACACATTGTAAAATATAAAGAAAGTTTTCTTAGCCTTGCTGGCAAACGCTGCGTTTTGGCAGCCGCATCGACGTTGTCTTTGGGGAAATTAAACATTTTCTATTTGAAAAGTTTGCAACGTGCAAATGTATGTGTGTACATTAATGCGAGGGTGTGCGCTTAGCTGTGGCCAAAAGCAACAGTTGCTTGGCTTTGAACTTTTGCTGCGTTGCCAAATATCAGTTCCTTAGCCGCATCCTCAGTTCGCCGGCAATTCCGGCAGTCATAATTTTTTCTAATTTTTCGACATTTGTTTGACAAATTCAGGTTGCAAATTGAGCTGCCAAGAAACGTGTATGTGTGGGTGTGGAGGGTAAAAACTTTTACAGTTATGCAACACTTGCCTCAGACGTGTCGCTGAAGGCCACAATAGCAAATGTCAAGCGTGCACCTGTCATAGGTGTTGCATACTAAATGACATTTATGCCACTGCTGGTGCTGCCAGGTTAATACAGAGTTCAATATAATAATACCCAATTACTTACAATAAACATGATTATATACATAATAATTGTAACATATACGTAGGTGCGAAACGTATTGTTTTCCAAAGTAGTTAGTTTTAAAAAGTGAATAAAAACTTAGAAGAATAATTAAAACATAAATTTCATAAGTAATTATTCGAATTTTGAAGCTCTGAGGATCTTTTAAAATTCAAGAATCAAGAGTCTTTCTATATTTCATAGAATTAAAGCAATGTGAATCATTAATTCAGAGCTCGCTTTGCAGAATCCTCAACTGAATCAGAGCCACAAACGACATGTTTCACAGAGCTCTTCATGAATGCTATTTACCCCACAGGGCACCCGCCATAAAAATCAAATGACTTGCCAAATGCGAAAGGGTGAATTGCCGAACACTGATAAATGCCAAAGGTAAATAAAAGTAATATTCTCTGTCATGATGAAACGCAACGCAATGCGTTGCGATACGATGCGAAACGCTGCGATTCATTGCGGTGCATTGCGATATTCTGTGCCATTCAACACATTATCCGTTATATTTTCCTATACGTCTTTTATTTTTCTATTTCTGTGCAGGTCCATGGGCATTATCAAATAATTCAGATGTAATCCGTTTTAATCTCTGTGTTGTTTGTGCATGTGTGTGTGTATGTGTTTTTGTGAATTTGCGTGGAAACTCATCGGGAAAATGTTGCCACAGGTTGACTACTCGTATTACCCAGTGCATTTTACTAAACAGCATGCAGAATTAAATCCATGACACACACAGAAACCCACGCAGTCGCGCAGTTGCATTTGATAGAGTTGTCAAAAAATATTTGCTTTACGCGCGTATTTTTTGCGTGCGAATCCATCGCGGGGACCGAAGTATGCGTCTGATTAAATGCAGTCAAAGCGGCTTAGTGTAATGGACAAAACTAGGCGACAGCAAAAAAAGGGAAATCTCTGTGTGCGGCGGCTTAAATTATAAAGTATAATTTCGACATGAATTAAACATACGCACCGATTATAAATACGTAATCGAGTTAAATCTACTGCTAACCACGTCAATAAAAAACCTAGACTACCACCAAAAGTATGCAAATGCGAGAAGGTAATTAAATAAATATGTCTGCTTGGCTTTATGCGTTTATTAGAGTAATGTCACTAATATTGACAATTTAATAATATGTATTTCTATCTATATTTGTTTGTTCATGCCTAAGCTTAAGCTTAATATTTTCTGATAACTGAACTTGTCTTACAATTCTTTCAAACACAGTTATACTCACACTAAGAGAGACTAAAATAATACAAAAAGGACCATACCATATGAAAGTAACTGCATTGCTTTCATCTCCATTGAATTCATCTTAAACACCATCATATATGTTACATTCAATATGTTTTTATCTACATATTCCACCCTTCTCCCCTTCTTGCCAGCCTCCTGCACATGTCATTATCAGATGGACCAAAAATATTCTTGCTATTGCTTCTGTGGCTTACCCCTCACCCCTTTGCCCTTACCCTCAGGCTAAGCACTCAGCTGGGCTGCAATCGAGCCCGCCGCTGCCCATGGGCCAACCGAGTGCAATGCAAATTGGGACAGTTTTTCGTGTATCTCTTGCATTATTCATCTTGCGAATGGCAGAAAAAACAGTTCGCACTTTGGCAGTCGCTTCGATTGCACTAACGCCTGTGGTTCATGTACTCAAGTTAATTAAGCTGTGTTTTTCTTATACGAAGAGGACACGAAAACGTCAGCCAAAAGCCGAAGACAAATCGTTGGCGCCCTGATGTATGGGCGCGGTTGTTCGCCGGCATTTATAAGCCCTGTGCAGTACTTATTTGCGGGCTACCGCGTGGCAGGTAATGAAGTTGCAGCAACACGACAGCTTGCCACATATGAATCCGTTAACGCTCACCAGAAGCTGCCAAATGGCAACTGGCAACTGGAAATGGCTGCACGGATTTTGCTTAGCTTTTAGCCCAAATTGAAAAGTTTTTGTTAAGTTTCCATTGGCCAGGCCAACAAGCAGACGACTTGCCAGTGCCCAAGCCAATGACAAATATGGCCACTGAGCTTCAGACGCAGCTGGCACAGAGACATCGGCACAAAGCCGTTTTCGACCATTTATCAGTTGTATGTTATTGGTCCAATACAACAAAATAAAACACAGTATTAAAGGTCTGTCGAAGGCAAGCCAAATACTAAACACCCTGTTACACTCCAATTTGATATTAGACATTACTAACACAACGGTTTAATCAATATATATTTATTACAACTATTTATAAAATTATTTTATAGCTTCTTGAATGATTGTTCCTAAAGGCTAAATGCTATCCAATTGAATTGTTTTGAGAGGGTTTAATCAAAATAGAGTTCGAATCGTGCTGAAAAATAGAAGCACAAAGACCCTTTAAGGTTAACAATAAAATAAATTAAATTTGTATGTATGATACAATCGGTGGGCTTTCTGCTTTACCTGCCTAATATAATACAGCAATATTAAAGATATAGATATGCGTCACATATGCATTGTAAAAAATCGAATATCCTCTAAAAGAGTATTCCAAATGAGTGGAAACCAAAGCAAAGCAAAGGCAAAAGGCCAGCAACGAGAACAAATGCAATAAAATGCAATGTTTCTATTACAACGATTTACAACACGCACACACAGAGATAGAGAGAGAGAGAGAGAGAGAGAGAGAGAAAGAGAGAGAGAGAGAGACGGCCTCTTTTTGTATGTGTGAGGCTCTGTTCACGTCATGCTTTCAACTATGCCACGCCCCTCTGCTGCCCAGCTCAATTCCTCACTCTGCGCATTTCGCGAGTTGCAACATTTTTATTGCCTCGAACAGATTTCGGACGGCCAACTAAAATGTTAGCTAAGTTTCACGGCTTGTTGTCCTGGCTGTGACCGCTGGCTATTTTGTTGTTGTTGTTGTTGCTGCTCTTGATGTTGTTGTAGTTGTTGCTGATTGGTGTTAACAATCGCAACTTAAGATAAGCTGTTGTTATTACTGTTGTTGTTGCTGTTGTTGTTGCTGTTGTTGTTGCTGTTGTTGTAGCTGTTACTGCTGCTGCTGCTGCTGCTGGCCACTCACATTCGTTTTCCGTTGGCAATTTTAATTGCTGTTGAACTTGGTGTTGGCTAGAACTGCAACAACTGCAACATTAATGACACCAATTACAACAAATGCAATTGCAACAATATCAACAACAACAATAACGGCGAAGCGGGTGTGCCATATATTTGATTTAACTTGTTGGCGCTAAAAGTTTGCACAATATTTTGTTGCAGCGCGCAAATAAATTTGTTTCTCCCTTTAAAAACTATTGTGGGATTTAGAGATTTGTAGTGCACATTGTTGCATCCATACAAATGCACGTACAAATACACACATACATACACTCAGACACCCACCCATATACACAATAAGGTTCGATTTATAACATAGTTGCAATAATATGATATCCATTGGTTTATTTTTTTTTTTCCCAGAAACTTTGCATATAAATAAATATAAATCAAAGTATAATAGTACTTAAAGAACCTAAGTGTACCCATACGCAAGCATAAACTAATAAAAACGTATAAAACTATTCCTTATTATTTGCTTGAGTTGTCAGTTCGGAAATTGGCACGACGATTGAATAACAGAAGGGATTGAAGAAACTTGATGAATATTACAAAATAATAAACCAATAACTTTAGCAAGAATACAAATTTTGATTTCAAATCATATTTGCAAGCTTTGATAGTTTTCAATATTTTATTATGTATTGAAGTAATTAGGTTTATATGTATTTACATTTCATCGCATTCATATATATTTAAATTATATTATAACAAGTAAGAAAGCTCTAGTCGAGACTGTTCGACTACGAAATCCCCTGCACCCTTCGAAGAATTGATATTGTAATAATTCTTTGCGATTTTCTGCCTACACAAAAAAAACACAAAACTGAAACTTTTATATAATGATTATAACATTGAAGTGCGTGTATGTACCACAGCACAAGTCTCTAGTATTTGAAATAAGCTTTTTAGAAAGGTAAATGTGTGGGCGTGGAAACATATGGACAGACGGATAGACGGACGGACGGACGGACGGACAGAGCTAAATCGACTCAGCTCGTCACGTTCATCAAGAATATATATACTTTATGGGGTCTGCTATGATTCCTTCTGCCCGTTACATACTTTTTCATAAAACCATTATATAGTGGGTTCAGGGTACAACAATCACCCATGGCCACTGTACTTAGTTTATTTTGGCGACTCTAGCTTTGATATAAATTTTTTACTGATTTTGGATAAACTGAACCCTTGGAGCAATAGCTATTTCAATAATTTTTCGCGTCTTATAACTTACACAAGAAACGCGCACACACGCATGCACGCACGCACATACGATCTTCATGAAAGATTATGATTTTAATATGGATATGCATGGATATGCCAAAGCACAAGTCTCTAGTATTTGAAATACGCTTTTTACAAAAGTGATGGTGAGGGGGTGGATATAGGGGGGTAAATTTTAACAAAAACCGAAATTGCATAAATTGCATATAAGCATACATTAAAAATTTAGAGACTCTAGCAATAAAGGTGTAGAAGATATAATTTTATAACTGCTTTTCGATATTGAAAATGGGTTCAGGGTATAATAAAAAAAATCGACAGCCCTAGTGTGATCGCGTCGATCTTGAAATATATGAGTTAAAAAGCAAGGCCCGTGTAGATGTGGAGGTATTCGATTAAAGTAAGGTTTTCTTTGCTGACAAAAAGGTAATTCGGAAATAATATTGTGTAAAACGAATTTCCAATTTCCAATTATGTATAATATGTTTTTCATATTGAAAAGGGATTTTTAATAGATACTATGCGAAACGTTTTTTCTGTTATTATGAAATTCGTTTGAAAATGTTTTCTAATTTGAGTCCAGCAATTAAATTGTTGGTTCATTTAAAATATTGTTGAGTGCGACACGGGGCGTGTGCGTAATGTGAGCAAAACATTTAAATTAGGATTAGTTGACTTTGAGAGGATGTGCGTGCACATTCAAATCGAAACATATGCAAAATGTTAACTCAGCGCACATGGCCGAATCGGCAAATGGGAATAACGCCAAAAATAAGAGAATATGTTTATGCGCAGCAACAATTTTTTGGCCAGTTGGCGATTTTGCATCTTTACGCTGCGGGCATATTGATTTCGTTTGGCAACGCATAAATTAATGCCCGTTGCATCGCGTCTGGCGACAGTTGTAACCAAGCAGCGCCAGCCGCTGACCATTGACCACTGAACCGTTTGTCCGTTTGTCCTTTGTCCATTTGCCCATTTACCCAAAGCTGGAGCAATTGACCCCATTCTCCCAAAGCAATTCGGCTTACGGGCACGTCAACGGCTGGCGCGCATTTTAAAATTATATTATTTTGAATGGCTTTTTAGAAATTAATAATTACATGTGACAGTGCTGCATGTGTGAGTGTGTGTGTGCGTATGGGCGTGACTGCGTACGTGGCATTTAATTTTTTATATTATGCATCTATCTGCGTGCTCAGTGGTGCCAGCTTTAATGGTCATATTAAATTTGAGTCGAAAATGGCGAATGGAAATTCAAGTTTCTAAATTCCATCAGTGCAAAGAATGGGCAAAATGATGTGCAAACTAAACATGTAATACAATAATTGGCTAATCAAATATTTGGCCATAACATATCAATCATATGTGCTCAACTTGATTTAGAAACTGATCTGCAATATCGTAAATAGACCATGCGGTCCATAGGATTACTAATAGTAAATGTAAATGTAGTTTCCCCGAAAGAAATGTGTCATACACAATCTTTCACTTGATTTGACATTTTTAAGTTTGCTAAGACTTATTAAGCCGTCAATATATTTGAGAGGTCATGGAGGAGGTCAACAAGGATTCATCTGATGCCAAAATGAGTTCCAGCTGAAAAAAAGCTTTTGTCTATCAATTTATTATATAGCCATGCGCCATATAAGCAATGTATACAAATTTCTACAAGCAGTTTATGTACCTGCATGTCTCGAATGCATTTGCTTTTCAGCAGATATATGCAATATATACGTTTCCATTTAAATCGAATCAAGCTTTTATTTTCTTTAGGAGAATTCCGATTTTCATTATGTGATTGATAATTATTATAGCAATATCTTAATCACTTCCACGGCCAACTGCTTTTTTTGCCCTAAGCCCTTGAAAGTGGCTTTTGCTGCAGACTTAACATTTTGCGAATTCCATTGGCAATTCCACCCACTGTGCAATTGGCCAACAACGGCTGCAGCTGAGCTCCTTTTTAACCGTCTCTTGTGCCCATATCACAATGGTGGCTTTCTTTTTCGGTTTTGTTTTTTCCTTTCCTTCGCTTAGGTCCCCATACGCGAGCCGCCAAATGTCTGGCCATTGCTTTATTCCCACTACTTTTGGCCATTATTAATTGCTAACGTGCGCTGATTTCTGGCTACACTTTTTACGGGCTTCTCTGTCCCAGCCTCTTCTCAGTTGTTGCTGTAGCTTGTATTATTTGTTGCTGTTCGCCTCTGCCCCTGCCATTCGGTTGTCCTCCTGCTCGGCGTTGTTTGCTCGCTGCTGGTTGTTCGCAATTCGCAGTGCTCGTTGTAGGTTGTCTTGTCTGTTTGGCTCAGCAGTGACATTCATGCACCGTCGAGCATCTGGAGCAGAGGAAGAGCGCTCGCCCAGACAGAGGGGCAACGCGTGCCCCAATACGGCAATAAATCAATGCAAAGTTATAGTCAATATCCTGGCGACGGCACCTTTTTTTAAAGTCTGTCACTGGCAATTTAATGCAGTCGTCTAATGGGTATGAATCACTATCTAAATGTGTGCAATAATTGTGTGAAGTGAATATTGCAACGGTTTCTTTATTGATTCCTTATTCATTACATACATTCATATTCAACTGCCTAATGCATATCTTACTGAGGATAGCATCTTCTAGTGAAAACAAGATGACAAACCCTTCACGAGCTACTGCACTGGGTTTTGCTTTCAAATATACCATATATCATATATCTTTACCTGTGCAATTTTAAGCCCCTTATTTTTGGTGTGGATACTTCTTTAAATGTCCATATTTGACGGATCTACAGTGCTTATCATAATTAAACTTTGTACCAATTTCACCATTTTTAAGGTTTTTAAAAATACATTTTACAGTACTTTGTTAACAGGAGCATGTTCAGTAGAATTTATCGAAAACTATGAAAGAACCGTAAGCTTTTGCTGTGTGTTAACATCATTGCTTGTTGCATGTTTGTGTATCATAATTATAGTCCACATTAGAAAATTTGATTTTATTAAATGCGGAGCAGACTATTGGCTTTACACACATTGTAATTAAGTATATCACATGTGGGCGGATCTATGTCAGCGATGACTATTTGGCGAGCTCAAGAACTCAGGAATCATAAAGTGATATAAACTGACCAAAGCACCCATGTTGCTAAGTCGCCACAAGGTTACTCGACTTGATTTTCCCGAAAGTCATACTGCGACCGATTAGACATACGCGTGTTTGAATCATCCTCTTTGACTACAGTATATTTATAAATTTTTACTCTAACAGATAATATTTTCTGATGGGAAAAAGTTTAGCCTGCATAATCCTCATGGGATTGATTCTTATTGGCATGATTTGAGAAAGAATCCTATGTTTATTCAAGGACAGATTTTGGAGGTGGCTCTTGGCTTGGAATTGAAGTTTAGAACAAACCGAATGAACTGTGAAGAGTATATTCAGACTCGATTTCAGAAGATATAAGAGATAGAGACAAAATTTTTTTTAAATGTCCGTAAATACAGCGCCGATATCGAGCTTATCACCAAAAATGGATAACTCATCCCGTAATTTTTTTATCGATAAAAAACCTTATCGAAAACCTGTTTTAAAATTATATCTCCTACATCTTTAAGGCTAGAGTGTCCAAATTTTAAATTTATTTTATTATTTATGTTTGTTAAAATTTGTCACCCACATCTTTGTAAAAGACGTATTTCAAATACTAGAGACTTGTGCTTCGGCAAATGCATGCATATCCATGTTGTAATCAGACTCTAAAAGTTTCATAGATATGGTCCATCCACAAGAAAACATTGAACAATCAAGTTCCCATAGTAAGCCACCACTGCAGCCAATGCATGTTTATGCGTGCGTACGTATGTCTGTGTGTGTACGTGTGTGTGTGCATATGCGAATAATTATTGAAATATCAGTTGCTCGAAGGGTTCAGGGGATCTCGTAGTCGAGCAGTCTCGACTAGAGCTTTCTTACTTGTTAATATTTAATTTTAAATCGATATACGACACATAACACACCTTGACGTGCGAAAGAGTTGTAATGCTTATGTCGAAAGAGACACTCGATTAATTACGTTTAATAAACATGCAACCGTATGTAAAACATGCACTTATTTGTCGAGAGTACTGCGACTCAACGCTGTTTAAATTCGATTGTGACAGCAGGTTGTATGCGAATCCATTTGCAATGTTAAAACAAGAAGGCTCTAGTCGAGACTGCTCGACTAGGAAATACCCTGAACCGCCTGAGCTGATATTCTATTCATTCTGCGATTTTTTATGCACACATGCATGCACATGCATCCACATGTACGTATATTCACGCGCTCTGCTGACTGCGCAGTTAGCAGCGACTGCGCTTGGGCTGCGCTGCAGTGTGGGAAATATTATGAGAATTTAATTGTTGAATAGTTTCTTTTGTACATGGACTATCTTAATGAAACTTCAGAGCGTGATCACATGGCTAAATTGTGTGTACATTCCAAAGCACAACTCTCTAGTATTAGAAATACGTTTTTAAATAATTGTGGGCATAGGGGGCGTGGAACCCAAAATTTGTTAATTACAAAATCTTCGTATCGATCAACTGTATATACACAGTAAATCTGAAGTTTCTTGGCTAAAAGTGTTCAAATTAGGCTGAAAAAACGATATCAAATTTTCGATTATTCTCGATAAAAAGTTATGGGATGAGTTATCGAAAAAATATGATAAACTTGTACTGCGTATGGTACACACGAGCATGCATGCCAAATTTCAGCTCTCTCCAGCTTTTATAACTTCTTAGATCTAGGCGTTCATTCGGACGGACGGACAGATGGACAGGACTATATGATTCCTTCTGCCCGTTACATACTTTTTCACAAAACCATTATACCCTGATTTCCCAATTTCAATGGGTTCAGGGTATAAAAACTGCCGTCTGTGCGCACGGTTCTCGGTGCAACGCATTACGGCATTACGAAGCAAACCACAGAACATTCTATATTGGAGGTAACATACAGTAATAACATTAGATCTACATTAAATGGTATTTTATTCCATTGTGTGCATGGCTATTATGCTCTGATTTTGAAATGCCCAAACTAAAGGTGAACATCCCTTCGCCGCAATTATGCCTTTATTTCAGCACAATTATATGATTCATTAAATGTACATAATTACGACGTTCGCATTGGCCGTGTATTTATGTAAGCTGCAATTACCAAAAAATTAAATTAAAATAATAAAACTAGAAATTGATTTATAATTTGTATAGGAACTTAATAATACCGATTTCTATAGTGTGTATTTTTTCCATTATTAACTAACCGTAGAGTTAAGAGCTCTGTTCATGATTAAAATAGTAATATAGGCAGTCGAGCAGTTGAGCTTGTAAAAGTTTTTCTCTCGTACTCAATCTCTCTCGCTCAGTCGAACCTTCTACGAGTCCGGCGGAGCTTTCAACATGTCCATGGCATATCAATTTTATTTACCATCACATCGAAAATGGCAGGCCTACTTGCTGATACACTTAAATCAACAGTTGAATAAATAAAAATCGATAAATTGTTATAAAATATTCAGTTGTTTATTAAAGTTTCGCTCAACGCTATCGCATGGCATTTATATGGAGATTCAAGCATTTGGGTTCTCAGCATATTCGAGTCCGGGTCCGGGTCCGGGTCCGGGTCTGATACCAGCTTCCCAATTTATTAATTATTCTCTTTTAATTTAATTTGTATTCTGCATCGGATATCAAAGTAGCAAACGACAAATCTGAATATTCAACAGATATTTAATGCGATAAGCAACTTTATCGCAGGAGGCTCAAATAAAAATAAAAGCGAATGCAACAAGCTGCGTAAATTGTTATTGAAAGCTGGCCGACAGCCAGCAGCCAGCAGCCCACAAGGAAAGCAAACAATGCAACGCCTACAGCAGCAACAGCAACAGCAGCAGCAGTTACAAAATTCAACACCCACTGCAACTGCAGCTGCAACTGCAACTGCAACTTAGTTACTCACAGTGGTTTTAACGTGGACAAAGAAAAAGCGTTCGAGTAAAGGCCAACAATGGCCAATCTCCAAATATATTGAAAAAAAAAATAAAATAAAATAAAATAAATTAAACAAAGAGAAAGAGAGAGAGAGAGAGAGAGAGTGAGACGCCAACTGTTTTTCCTGCAATAAATCTGGCTGGACTAAATGTGGCACGGCCAAGTGGGCGGAAGTTGTTCGTGGTGTGGCTGCTTACAAGTTTTCATGACATTGTCATGCATATGTGCACACCCTCACACACGCACACACACTCTTACACATACACAAAGGAGACATGAGCCTTTGGGCTCTTAATTGTTGTTGGCTGTGTTTTGTTCGCGCTGCTATTAAATTGCATTTAATATTTGCAATAAGCCGGCCGCATGGCAATGCCCAAATTGACTGCACAATTTAAGCGCCAGTTGTTGTGCTGCTGTTGTTGTTACTCATTTTAGTTTAATTTCTATTTAAATTCATGTCGTATATGCGCGCACCAAAAACTTTGCCCAGCTATGCTCTATTTTATGGCAGTGGCAACACTCAGCGCTTAATTACCCCAAGCTTATCTAAACATCTACGAGGCGCTGACGTTGATGACTACCACAGCGCGGTGGCGCGATGGGAGACTGGTGGGAGGGGCGGAAGGCGAGACGCTGTGTGCTGTAAAGGCACTCGCCAAGTTTTCTTAATGAATTATTTAATCTGCGCTACATCTTCGCTCGGCAAACGAATTTTGCGCGGCCAACCAAAATTTTTTGCGCTCCACTTGTCAACCCTATAGACAAAGTGTTGCATTATTAATCAGCACAACGACGTCTGGACACACTTCTAATAACATCTGTCATAGCTTTGAATACATTTATCAATTTAGTGACATAAATATAAACTTCTAAATGTTTTACTATTATAAATTAATATAATATGTTTTTTTCTTGTCGGTTTTTATTGTTTTAGTTATTAATATTTACAAGAATATTAAAAATATATCAGTATTTATTAACAGGAATACTTCTCTCTCTCTCTCTCTCTCTCTCTCTCTAATTCTTCCTCTCGATCTCTTTATTTCGATTGTATCTTCTTTTAACTAATTTTTCTTTTCAATCATTGTTTCTCCATCTCGTTCCCCCCTTTATTTCAGAAAGAGAGTTGCTCACTCTCTCCCCTCTCACGGACTCACTATCTCTCTTACACTCTCTCTTTCTATCTCTCTCTCTCTCTCTCTCTCTCTCTCTCTCTCTCTCTCTCTCTCTCTCTGCCTCCATCTCTATCCCCTTTCTTTTTATCTTTTATCTATCTTACTCTCATTTTTCTCTCTTTCTTCTTTTCTTCTCAATCTGCCTATTTAACTATCAAAGCAAAGAATTTCTCAAAAGTAAGTACACCTTAAGCGTAGGGTATTAAAAGGCGACGAAAATGTTAAGGCTAATGCAAATAGGCCACAGAGCTGGCCAGGCTAATAAGTTAAACGACACCGTGACACAGTTATGGAGGAATGGGCAAATATTAATGCCAAGGCGGCGTGCTGCCCTACACAGACACAACTACAAACTTACACACTCACATACACACAGATAGAAAGAGAGAGACACCTACATAGACTCCGCTTGAGCCAAGTCGATCCGCAAGCTCAAAAGTTGAAGGCGATGTCGGAAATGGTGCGAGAGTCGGTGTCGGTGCACGGCTGGCTGCGTATTTGTTCACCTATTTACCACGCAAATGAAGTTGAAAATAACTGTGAAATGAAGATGAAGTGTTTCAGTCAACAGCAGCACAAGCCGCAGTAGCAGAAGCAGACGATGAGCCTGCCCAGACAACCCGGTGCCTAAATGGAATGTAAATATTTGAGCAGTGCCACGGAGCGCGTTACACTAGAAATGACTTCCTTCCTCTCTCTCAGTCTCTCTCACTCTCTATCTGTGTGTGTGCGTGTGTGAGTCTGTTTAAGTTGGCAGCGAGTGTCTATGTCTATATGGGAGCCGTATGTTGACTCAAGCGTACTCGACTGACACCCAGACAGCCAGCTAAAAGACCTTAAGCGCCAAAACAATGGCCAAGTCAACTCATATTCACTTGGCTACGTGCTGTGGCCGCCGCTGTTGAAAATTAAAGGCAATTAAAAGGGCTAAAGTGTGCGAGTCTATGTGAGTGTGTATGTATATGTTATTAGCTGCAGCTGAAACCAAACGGCAGCCAACATATTCGACGGGAGGTATAAATCAAAAAGCAACGAGTGACAAGCTTAATGTGCTTTCAACATGGCTTATATATGCATATGTGTGTGTGTGTGTGTATGTGTCTGTGAGAGTGTTTCACGGACAAACACCTTTTCGGTGGACTGCCAAATCATTATAGCTCGAGTCTGTCTGGGAGACAAGACCTAGATTATTTATGACTTGATTGAACTTTAAGCAGATTGCGTAAATGCCTGATTGATACATTTAAGTCAAAGTTCTCCAACAATAATAGTTTAATAATTGATTTCTGTGATTTATTTACGCAGTGCATTTGTTAATGCTCTGCAGATACTTGACCAATAATTATCCATAAAGGTAATTAAAATACGTGGCTAATTATTGTACAGTAGAATCAGGTGACTCTAAAGGTTTGTTTATATGTATAAGTTTGTCTGGGGCCACAATTTTCGACATATTAACCGTACAGACGTTATAAGCGGAGTCGACAACTGTATCCGCGCCAGGTATTTCGTCTATAAGTTTTCCAAAACATTTCCAGGTGTAAACCTCGGTGTCATATCCTAAAAGAAAACTTAATATATCAAGAGTAATCAAGGCACATGACTCATTGGAAAGAGGAGAAAGAAAAGTTTTGGAGTTATTTAATTGCATTATCAACTTTTTTAATGCCATGTACATTATACATTCTCCAAATGGACAAATTTTCAATACACTTACACAAAAAGCAAACAAAAATTCATTGACTGTTGTATACCAATAGAACATGTTGTATACAAGTTTGAGATGAATTACAATATACTACCACATACAATGAATATATACATATGTATTTCCTCTTAGTGGTACAGAATGCTCAGCAGTAGAGAACAACAGTAGTCACTTTATTTCTGGCAATTACGTATTTATATTTGCGGAGCTCTCAACCCTAATTCGCTCTGGCAAATATTGTCTTGCAAATCATTGAGCTTAATGTTAAGGTCAAATAGAAGCTCGCAAGAGACGTAAAGTCTCTAGAGGTAAGCAGCTCATCTCGGACTGATGCATGAGAAACATTAGCATTATAAAGTTAAACTGTTGCCCGCCTGTTGACTGGGGGAAGCCGCCCCAAATCCGTTGCGAGTGCAATTTGCAACGTGCAACCAGAGACCTGAAGCCTGCTGCACGTGCATTTAACAACACTTAACGGCAATTGTTTTATGACTGGGAAAACAATGGGAAAAACAGCGGCAACTAGGAAAATCACAGAGTAAAGAAGCCAAAACAAAAGGCATAGAAAAGCAGGCAGACGCACACACAAAAAGACAAAAAGATGATTTATTCAGCGCAAAAAGAGAAATGGAGAAAAAAAGAAATGCGAGCAAAAAAGAGGAGAAAACTTTTTAACTCAAACGAAACGAAAATTTGCTAAAGTTGCGTTTTCTTATGCAGCGACTGCCCCTCCCCCCCCCCCCCCCCTCTCCTTCGCCATCCTCCTTCTCGCCTCACCTGCGGAGTTTATCTTGTGGTAGCCTGCACCTGGCCACAGCTCCTGCCTTGACTTTGGCAACAACTGCCGCTGCGGCTGCCGCTGCCGCTGCTGTGGTCACGCTTTTCTAAGCGTTTTCCTTATCAACTGCAAAAAGGCGACGTGACCGCGTGCTTTGCCAGAGCTGCCTTTCAGATTGCACTAAAAGATTTGCTGGCAGTCGGCTTTGGCCACTTTGGCTTTTGTTATTTTGCTCTTCGTTTTCATTTCTTTTTTCGGTATTGTATGCGTGTATTGCTGTGCAGTCTTTCGTTGATGCTGCGACTGAGGTCGCCTAATGGCCGGCTGCGGCCCAACCGCGCCTTAAAGCTTGAAGTCCTTGAGCCGACAACGCTTGCACTTACAATTAATAACCATCAATGCATTTGCATAATTAAAAGACCAGCTCGTAGCCGGCGCACGCCTTAAAGACTTAAGCTGCAGCACGAGGCATCCGCATAGCTGCTCGTAAAGGCGGGTTTCATTTCATGCAACTCAAAAGTGGCAATAAACGTGGCCCAGGTATGCCCGGGATACCGGCACGAGGTCACATAGCTGCAGGCGCAGGTTTGCCCCGGCAGCAGCTACTACACCTCTGCCCAGGATAATAAAGCAACTGGCACTCGCCTTCGCATTCGCATTGATATCAGCCTGCGTGATGGCATGCCAGCAACAGTTTGCTAAATTCGCTTTAAGCAGCAGCGTAAATCTTTCAATTTGCCTCGCCCGGATAAGACTAACAAAATAAGAGAGTGCCAAGTGGCAGAGCAGAGCAAAAATAAATACTCAGCTAAGGACAAAATCAAGCAGCAGTCAGAGCAGCAGCTCAAAAGGATACAACTAGCCAGGCCGTTTTCGCTTCCTCCCCCGATTTGGGCAGCTGTCGAGTCAGTTGAATTGAAGCAGCTCAATTGCAGGACAATCAGCACAATTGATTTCCCCAAAGTGCCTGCAAGTTGTCTGACCTCCCTCCGCCCGGCTGGCGCCCTGCATTAAAAGGATTTAATGCCATTTAAGCCAAACAATGTGAAGACAGCGCTCAGAGCAACCGTCAAAGAGTCGTCCGTTGCCACAAGCGTCCCCACCTTCAATGCTTCTGACGCCCACCTGCTACCCGCGACCCACCCGCGAGCCACTCCACGAAAAAGTTTATCAATAAAATAACTTGTCGACGACGTCGACGACAAGGACAGGGATGAGTGCAGGCAAGAGTGCGAGTTCAACTCCTTGGCAGTCAAGTTGAAAATTGCAGCAAGTTTCTGTCAGTCAACGGCTCGACTACTCGACGACTCGACGGGTGGACGACTCGACGGGTCGCCAGAGTGCGGACGCACAGAGCGCAAAGCACACACAGCACAGCGCAGCACAGCAAAGCAACGCAGTGAGCAAAGGACATCGAGTAGCGCAATCTTGAGTTCTGCCAAGGAACTTCAATTGTACTTATAGTTCGCTTGCTGCGCGACACAAAGACTTCTCGCATGCATTGAATTGACGACATATGACGCATACGCAGCGTATGCTCGCCCCCAACTAACCCGTGACAAACCCCAATATTCATACGATGACGTTGACGTCAACGACAACTTTTCGGCTATCAATTAGTGCGCTTGTTCAAGGCGGCAAATATCCAGCAGAGACTGAACTAAAACACTTCACCCAACCATGCAACCTGCATTTTAGATCACTTATAGGAGAGTCAGGCTACAGTTTAAAGGGTGGCTTAAGAGGCCATTGAACATATTGTAGGAGGCTTTTATTTCATAGCTTGATTTCGCTTTAATTTCTTTCACAAGTCTTAGCCTTTCAAAGCTAAACATAATTCTTTCCGCTTCAACGCAGCTTTGCCGATCTTTCTCTTCTTTTGCCATTACTCATTATGGCACGCCAAGTATCGACCTCCTCAACCATCAATATGGTTGACTATCGATAGATGTGTATCTATCGATGGTTAACCATAGTGCTGGTCCCTCAAATCTTATACTGCCCTGCTACAATGCATGCCTATTTATACTTACGTACTCCTCAGTAATTCGACAAACTTTTTATGACGCCCACAACAAAACAAAAGGAAACAAAAACGTACTTTCAATATGACAAATATTATTAAAATACAACTATTATTAAAACACAGCTTAATTTTTGCAAACAAAAATTTGATTTTGCTTTTCATGTAACTATTTCAAATTAAAGTCTTCACTGCACAAGGGTCACCAATTTATCACTACCAACTTCTCTCAATACGCTGCCGACATACAGTGCAAAACCCTTTCGTGTGTATGAGTTAGTGTGAGTGGGGTAAGTGCACAGGCGTCAGCCTAAAATTTCACTTAAGGCACACATCAATTGCTATTGTTGCCTATGTTGTTGTTGTTGTTCTTGCCGCTGCTGCTGCCATTGTTGCTGCTGCTACTGGGACCCCAAGCCAAATGCCAAAGTGGTAAACAATGTCCAAGGCTTTTGACTGTGCGCAAAATTAAAACAATAATCGGTGCCTGCCAGACTTCAAACGGCAATCGCTGCATGCTGTATAACGTCAAGGCGGCCAAAAACTTTTGAATACCTCAATGCACACACACACATAAATACATACAGCAGTGTATAGATGTGCGTTGCCTGCAATATGAGGCAACAACAGCAACACCAACAGCAACAGCAAAAGTAGCAATGGCAACGGCTATGGCAGCCGGTCAACTGGCATTCTACCTTTTAAGCAGCTCTCATGCATGAAATTGGAAGAGTAGCAATTGATTGCAAATTTGCCGAGAGCTGCCATCAAAATCCAACAACAGCAGACGGAAAATAAAGATGGAAATTGCGGAACACATGATATTTTTTGACGTAATTCGAATTTGCAAACTGAATTTGGCTAAGGCAGTGGTCGCATATTGCTGCTGCCGCCCCAATGTAAATTGATAACGCAGCATTATTACGCATACGATGCTCAGGCCACACAGCCACACACATACACAAAGCACTCAGAGTCGATTTCATATACACAATATGTATGTAGATTTTAAACGACTATAGTCCAGCCCACTTTAATGGGAGCTAGTGGGTGGGAGGGGACGGGTGCAGCTTGGCTAATGCCTCCAAATCCGGCAGCCAAACATTAGAGTAAAGCGCAATTCGAGCGCACAAAGCAGCGCATTTTGGCGCATTTCACTTTTCACAGGATTATTTAGAATTTATGCATAAACAAGCAAAAGGACGTTACCCGAAGTCATTTGTTTAAGTCAGCGTGTGCTCACATGCCAGCCCATGGCAGCCCGCCAACCCTTGCCACGCCCCCAGTCACGAGTGTAGCACAAGCAGCAGCAAAAGCCATTTATAGCCTTCACAATGCTACAAGGACTCTGACAGTCAGTCAGACTCGCCATCCTTGTGTTCTCCAGTCCGCCAGTTTATCTGTTTCTCAGTTTGTCAGTTTGGCCGTCTGTCCGTCAGTCAGGCGAATAGCATTGTCTACCATTTTATTGCCACTAGTAAAAACAATTTGACAGCCCCACTTGTGAATGCTGCAAATTGGCGACACATCGCTTCAGCCCCACAAGGACGGCTTCTTTCTTTGCCCAAGTCGCATCCATAGTCCAGTCCACCAGGCATTTGGAAGAATGCCTACGAGATGCAGTGCCAAGCAAATCAAGATAGACAATGTCAAGTCCAACAATCCCCCACAGCAGCAACGTCCACTTGGCTAGTAAAGTCAAGGGACGTGTGCCAAGCGCCACAGGTAAGGCCGTTAGCGAGCTGCGCTGCAACACACCTGTAAACACACCATGTTGCACTTGAGTCCGTGCAACAACAGTGCTAAGAGGCGCTGCTGTTAGGCCTTATTATTTATGGCTTGAGATCGTAAACTAAATGCGTTTTGTGAGGATAGAGAGCCGATGGTGAGCCAAATCGATGGTACATATGAGCAATATTTTTATAGGACAGCTGAATTAATTCATTTTAATCCGTTAGTGTAATGCAATGCTACATACTCTTCTTTTTAATACAGTCGAGTCCCGATAATTTTCAATAGAAAATCGCGATAAATCGAAATAAATTTGTATCCCCTTGAAAGAAATTTGTTCTCGATAGTTCTAGACAATTTGAATTTCTGTGTAAATCGAAAAAAAAAACGGATCCCCTTGCCATTTCGAAGTATCGGGACTCGACTGTATTATATAAAATTTTTAAATTATAATTTGTTTTATTTTTTTATACCCTGAACCCACTGAAAATGGGAAGGAAGAGTATAATGGTTTTGTTAAATGTATGTACCAGGCAGAAGGAATCATCGCAGACCCCATAAAGTATATATATTCTTGATCAGGGTGACGAGCTGACTCGATTTGGTCCTGTCCGTCTGTCTGTCCGTCCGTCCGTATGTATGTATGAACGCGTCGATCTCAAAAGATATAAGAGCTAGAGACCTGATATTTGCCAAAGCACAAGTCCCTAGTATTTTACAAAGGTGATGGTGAGGGGTTGAATTAGAGGTGGGGGCTAAATTTTGAAAAAATCGAAATTGCATAAATGCATATAAGTATACATATAAAATTTGGACCTTTAAAGATGTAGGAGATATAAATTTATTACTGGTAAGTTATCGATATTTAAAGCAAAACTGGATATGCGCGTGCTATACAGGGGCCTAGAAAACAAATTTTAAGTCTCTAGCTTTTATATCTTCTGAGATCGACACGTTCAAACATACTGACAGACGGGCAGACGGACGGACAGACAGACAGACGGATAGGCCTAAATCAACTCAGCTCGTCGCCCTGATCAAGAATATATATACTATGTGCGGTTTGCCACGCCTCCTTCTGCCTGTTACATACATTTCAACAAAACCATTATACCCTGATTTTCCATTGAAAATGGATTCAAATTCACTGCGTGTTTTTTACACTCTCAACCCATTTTTAATGGAATATCAAGGTATATTGGCTTTGTTAAAAGTATGAAGTAGAAGCCTGTCCGTCCGTCTGTCCGTATGCTTGAACTTGTCGATCAGAAGATATGAAAGCTAGAGACCTAAAATTTGTTTTCCTAGGTCCTTGTATACCACACGCATGTCGATAGCTTGTCACGATATTATAATTATTCACGAAAGTGAAATGAGTATATTGGTTTTGTGCAATGTCCTTGCTGTCCGTCCGTATATCTGTATGAACGCAATCTATTTCGGCGCAATTGAAGCTAGAGACTTGAAATTCGGAACACATACTCGTGTATATCTCCGATTTGTAAAGTGTTAATATTTTCCCGATAAAATTATCACGCTTTCTGATTGCCTAACAAAAGCAACAGACGAATCAGACCTACAGAAGATCGCTTAAGTTGCCTATATGAATGCTGCAGTATTCATTTCGTATTTATAATGGAGTGAAGAGAAGCTAGAATGGTTGCAGCAGCAGAGAGAGTCTTCCCATTGGTCATTTAAAGCTCGACTGCAATGAGCCCTACCTTGCGCTGGGATCAACATTTGAGCGTGAATTTCGCTTTGAGTGAGAGTCGCCCTATATAAAGGGCAGCAGCTGTAGCATTTCTTCAGTCGCTCAGGCCTGGTGGACATCAGGAGAACAATGAAGTGTGAGATCGTTGAGATTGAGAGACCGAGCGAGTCTCCGACTGAGTGACTGACCTTTAGAGCTACAGACCTTCTGAGCGACAGAACGGCTGAGAAACTGAGCAAGTGAGCAACAGAACGACTGAGAGACAGAACGACTAAGCATCAGTGCTCCCATTCGTCACCTAAAATTCGATTGCAACGGCAAATAGCTGAAGCGTTTCTTTAGTCGACTATAAGAAATACTTAAAGGACATATTTTGAAGAATTACTTAGAGGAAATAATTTGAGTAAATAATTAGACGAATATATTTAGAGGAAATGCTTAGCAAAATAATAACATATAGAGCCGTCAATACGGATATGAGAAGATATAAGAGTGTCTGGAATAGCCGATTAATATCGATAACATGAATTTAATCTGAATATTTACGAGAAGTTATCAGAGTGTCTGGAATAGCCGATTAATATCGATAACATGAATTTAATCTGAATATTTACGTATTGTTTATTTTTTAAAAACTCTTTCCTCCTAAAGTCGGGTATCCTATTCTGTGTACTTGTTATTCCAACCCTAAATTCACCTGTCTGTATATTTAAGTCAATTTAGCTACCGACAATACGTTTATGGCAGCATGTTGCAGAGGCTAGGCAACATCTTGTGGAGCTTGACATTCGGCAAGAAATGTGGCAACCGCAGTTTTCAATGTTGTGTCACCTAATTTTGACAAATTTATCCCCAAAGCTTGTCACTTATTGATGACAAACGCGCCCCGCGCTGTTGGCGCGATGTTGCGACCTCAGTTAGTTGGTAATCTGCACTATTTATGGGCTGCCAATCGAGTTTGAACGCATAACTAATTATGAGGTTGCCAACTAAATTAGTTTCAGGGCAGTTTTGTTAATAGGAAACGCGCATACCGCAATACATTTTATGGTTATAGGCAAATGCCCTGTAGAATGCAAACTAGGCCATGGTGCATATTCCATAATACAAGTAGAAAGTAGAAAGATAAGAGCAGAAACTAAGATGACCGAGAGTTCAACGCCCTTTTAATCCATGTTGTTGACTCTGGTGTTGCACTTTCATAGGTCCAAGTGAATCTAAATTGAGCTTTTCGATTGTGTCTCCACTTGAATCAGATGCAAGGACAAGGGCAAGGGCAACACATGGTCGAGCATTCACGCCAATTAGATACTATGTCCGACATTTTTTTGTTTCTACAATATATTGAAAATCGCTGAGGTTATTTTGTCTGTTTGTTTGATTTTGTTGTTGTTGTTATTGTGTTGCAGTTACGATTGCAGCATCGCAGCGCCAACTGTATTTGGTTTACTGTTTTTGAGGTTTTTTGCCAGAGTTGCCATAAAGCCCGATTTTATTGTGTTTGCTCTGTGCATGTTGAGCTCTGCGGCTGTGTGCGTATCGTGGAAAAAGTGTAAAAAAAAGAAAGGAATCGAGGAAAAATAACAAAACACGGCAGATTAAAAACTTTTCCCATTACGTAAAAATTAACAACTTTTTGTTCCTGTTGCCGCACGGACTAGAGAAATAGTTGTGCTGAGTGCCCAGCTCGAGGCAATCGCTTCTAAATTCTGTCTAAAATACGGCAACACATCCCCGTCGCAGGCTTTGTTCATGTACATGTGCGACTGCCAAAGGACACATGACCAACGGGGCTCAGCTTCTCACAGCTAAAAGTGCAACCATAATGCCAGTGAAGGTCCATTTAACAAATAGTCTAGTTTCTGGTTCGTTTTAAAGGGCATTATTCATGGCATTGGATTACAGATAGCGAGCCACTTAGAAACCAAAATGAAATGTAATTAGAGAGAAATAATCATGTTGATTGATCAAATTTGGCCAGAGTGTCTAAAACTCAAATCAGAAGTTCGATTCATAAAAATGCACAACCTGCATTTCACAAAGTACTGTAAATATATTAGTTACAAGCGATTATGAGCTGTCAATTGTCGTAAGTTGTTGCAAGTCCTTTGTACACTTTAAGCCCAGCAACATGTTGTCTATTGCCTTCTCAGACACTCAGACCCACTCCCATGCATGCAACAAGCTGCCACATAACTAACTAATCAGCACGCGCACTTTTCGGTTATTACTTTCTGTTGGTTGTGTGGTCATGGAAGTGTGTGTGGGTGTGACTCTAAATTTCCCCCGCACATAAATTTCAATCCCGCGAGGAGACGCAGCAAACTTCTACTGCAAAGTTTTGAATGCCCGAGTCTGACGACACTTTATGCCGCATGAAATTAGGCAGCAGATTCACACACACACACATTGAAAGAACAGCTTGCGTTGGCTGTTGACTGCTGGATGGCACTGTTGATGCCACTTGTTACCGCTGTTGCCCCAGGCGGGCCGAACGCTTCAGCATGGACACATCTCTAGCCAGCGGCCTGTGCGGACGGAGCACACAAAGTATTAAAAGTGTCCAAATGATGATTGTTTTGGTTATGGCACAGCGAGCGCTCGACGGTCTCGACGCGCTTAGCCTGAGCGTGCAGGGAATTGCGTTCGCAGAGCTGTGTCCGGCGTCCTCCTGCGCTGACAGCATCAGAAGCCACAGCAGCAGCCAAGACAAATGTGTCCTGTCTGAAGCGAACTCTTCGCCAACAACTTCTTCAGCTGGATTTATTTCAATTCACCAGCTGCATTTTGTCAGAAAAAAGCAACAAGCATAGAAAAATAGAAAAAGGAAAAAGAAACAGATAAAGTTTTCATGCTTAAAGAAACAACTTGATACTTTTGGCTGCCACTGTAATTATGCGCTTATTGATTTTCAAGCCAGTAGTCAAAGTTAATCGCCATAGAGCCCTGTTAAGCATGCGCCACTATCCACAACAGCATCCAGAACAACCAGGAACTACTGAGAGCTGCTCGACTAGAAGATACTCCGTCTGCACATAGCTTATTAATTTACGCAATTACTGCCATAGCAAAGTTCAATTAACTGAAATGAGTTGCATTAAAAATATATATTCACCCCTGATAGTCCGTAATATCTCATTAATTGATTTCATTTAAAAATATTTCTGTGCCCTTAAGTAGTTCAATTTTCGTAGAAATATGCCTTGCTTGCATTAAGAAATTGCTTTTAATATGCTTTGAAATGCTGCCTTCAGCTGCGTGGCTCATGAATTTATAATCAAATAATTAAATAATGTTTCGCCTGCGCTTCCAAGAGGCAACTAGAAAAGAGCAAAACTGGAATGAATATAAAAAGAACTTATAATGCAACTGATGCTTTCCGATAAAAACATTCAGAAAAGTGTATAGCTTCAGTTTCTATTGTTCACGCCAAGTCAATCAAATAAGAGTACAGCGCACTGTGCTGATGAAGCTAGAAAGCAACAGATGATAATAATTCTAAGCAAGCCCATCATAATATGTCGTAACTTTGGCTTATTTAATGACACAAAAAATAAGACCACATAATACAAATTAGTGTATTGCAGCGTATCTCTTGAATGTAAATGTAAGTAAATTATGCCATGAATATAAAACAAACCATGTAAAGTGCTCTAGTAGACTGCAACAACGACATCTGCTGAGCCCTTCGGAAAGATGATATTCCAATGAATACATAGACAACCACACATTGACATGTACACCACAAACACGAGATCTGCTAACTAAATATAGCAAGTTATTTAATAAGTCTAATCGTGGGCAATAAAGGAGCTACCTTCAATTTTTCGTACAGAGCTTAATCGACTCAGCTCGGCGACCTGACCCACGTTTTTTACCGAAACCCTCTTATCCTCATTTTTCAATATCAGGGGAGTCAGGGTATAAAAAATATGTAGATTTGATTAAGGACTTTAGATTTATATAACTGAATCAAATAAGCAATAACAAATTGATACAACAAAACATATGTAGACAAAGGTAAACAAAAAATTCGAAAATCTTCTCGATGCATTGCCAAAAATACAAAGGCAAATGATATACCCATTGTTCTTATGACGTAACTTATAAAAAAGGCGTTCAAATAAAGTATATGAATATAATTTCAACTGTGCGTGGTGGGTAAACGAGTTCACGAGAAATGTGGAAAAAAAAACCCACAAAAAGCAATTATGCTTAAATTAAAACTCATTCATTTGTGTGGAAAATGTTAAAATTCATACGAGACTTTGGCTTCATGCGCGTGCTGTTCGTTATGTGTAAGTGTGTGAGTACATGTGTATGTGTGTGTATTTGCATATAGTAGCTACGTATGCATGGATGTATGGGTCGTCGCACGATGATGAATACGAGCAGCAACATATAAGTGTGTATGTAATTTGAACAACAATGCGGACTCTATGAAACGAAATGAAAATTCAATGCCAAATAAGTGAAAAATGTATGCTTACCTTTTAAATTTTTTTTATTTCTGTAATTTTTATTTTATTTGGTTTTTTTTTTTTTTTTTTTTTTTTTTTTTTTGCGTAGGTTCAAGGGGCGGTGCTATTGGGTTTTATTTTTATAATTTTTTCTTTTTTTTTTTTTTTTTGCTGTATGTGGAGCAGCTTTCATTTTCGAAATGCTTCGCATGCCTAGCGAGCTGTTTGCTTTAGCCGACGAGCCAAGCAATCCAAACAAAATCAGCGGCAATGCCAAGTCGTTTACGTGGCGTATGCTTGATTTGTCTTACATTACGCATACAACGCGGATTCGATTTGCTCATTGCAGCCAATTAGCAGACGTACGGGCGGCTTCAATACCTTGTACCTTAAAGTTTGACGAGAGCCATACCAGCTCTGAGCCCCCAACTTGTGTGTAGCACACGCAGAATTTTGATTTGCCTCGGCATTTCGGATATTTCGGAACCGAACGAATGCAGCCTCTCGGAGTGGCCAGGACAGTATGTCCTTTGTGTTTTTGTGCGCTCGTTCTTTCTTTATTATGCAGTAAAGTTTCGCAGCAAAAGTTTTCTTCAAAAATAATTTGTAAAAAAAAGTTTGCCGGCCATATCTAGGAGTACGTGCTTGGTACCTTACTCTAAATTCAATTTCATTGTTGTATTTCGATGTGGCGATAAAGAAGCAAAGGGAATATATATATATATACATGGGTGTTTGCCATTTGTATGTGTGTGTGTTGCTCCGTAGCCTGGTTACACGAGCTTGATAAGTCGCATTCTAGCCTATGCCGTTGGTTCATTGTCGTCGGAAGTAATCTACTTAAGGTAAGTACAGCTAAAGCTGGAAGTATTCATATCATGGACATTTACTTGACGAATTTGGAAATATGTATTAAAATAACAACCAAACGTAAATCAATGAAGAGCCCAATTTTGAGAGCTAACGCCACGGACCATTCCATTTTTACGCTTTCCACCACTGCGCTCAGTCAACACCTCTTGGGCCTTTTCTTCCAGGGAAAAATATATTTATATTTAATAGTTAATTTCCACAGCTGGATATAGATGTTTGCTTACCTTTACTGCAAGATGTTTGATTGCACTCGGTCCATGAGTTTGGCTTAAATTTCTTGCTCAACTGTCCAGTTTTTTCCTCCTCCTGCCACTCAACTGGCAAGGGACGCTTCAAACAATTCTTGGAGAAACGTTTACCGAACCCCATTTTGAAATTAAAAAATAAATTCATAGGCATTTTCAATGATGCCTGCCTCTTCTAATAATTGAACGTGTAAACTCCATTTATAATTCCGTCAAATACATATATATTTGTAGTCGCCTACTATTAGAGCGCTGTTTATTTTCAACTAGCTCCCAGTGCCCCTCCCTTCACTTTCTATCAGTTTTGGGCCACTTGACTTTTCTGACTTTTTATACCCTGAACCCATTGAAAATGGGAAATCAGGGTATAATGGTTTTGTGAAAAAGTATGTAACGTGTAACGTAAATGTGTAACACAAAGTATATATGTTCTTGATCAGCGCGACGAGCTGAGTCGATATAGCCTTGTCCGTCCGTCCGTCCGTCCGTATGAGTGCGTCGATCTCAGAAGTTATAAGAGCTAGAGAGCTGAAATTTGGCATGCATATTCGTAAGTACCATACGCAGTACGAGTTTGCTTTATTTTTTCGATAAATCTTCCGATAACTTTTTTATCGAGAATAATCGAAAAATTGATTTTGTTTTTTTAACCTAATTTGAACACTTTTAGACCTGCAGTCTTCAAATTTGCGTTGTATATAAAGTTAATCGATACAAAGATTTTGTAATTTACAGATTTTTGATACCACGCCCCCCTCTTCACCAATTTGTAAAAAAGTTCTAGAGTGTTTCAAGTACTAGAGACTTGTGCTTTGGAATGTACACACATATTTACTGTATGATTACACTCTGAAAGTTTCATTAAGATCGCATGTCTACAAAAGGAATTATTCAACAAATAAATTCTCATAATATTGCCCACACTGCAGCGCAGTCGCTGCTTACTGCGCAGTTAGCAGAGCGCAGGCTTATGCGTGCTTGTGGATGCATGTGTATGTATGTGTGCATAAAAGTGCAGAATGATTAGAATATCAGCTTAGAGGGTTCAGGGTATCTCCTAGTCGAGCAGTCTCGACTAGAGCCTTCTTACTTGTTTTTATCAGACTCGCTATTCTCTACTCGTTTATCGAAATCGACCCCATGCGAAGGAATTAAGTAGCCCTGGGACAAGGCTGAGCAACAGCAACAATTGCCTCTCCTAATCCTCCGATTGTCTCTGAAATGCCAACTCTTTCGAATAGTACGAGCGACGAGATATTCCCAAATATCATTGCAAATATTACAACATACTAAATATTCAATAAATGTTAAACTTTACATTCTATGTAGTTCCCTCATACATTTCATATCTGTGCAGCTCACACAATTTTAAATTTATTCAGTTTAAAGCATTATCGCCACCTCTGTGGCATATTAACCATAGTTGCACAACAATGACTATGGATATAGCAATTTCACTTAAGACTTGAGATACTAACTGACTAAGCGCCCAGCTCTATCATATTTTTAACTGAACTTGTGACACTTGGCACTTTCTTAGCGGCCACATCATGACTGGCTTGACAGAGCATAACTCAGTCAAGATGCACATTAACCCATCACCCAGTGCTCCGAGCCTTCGTGTCTCTTGGCTTTCTCGTTCCTTACCCATCCCACCTTTGCCTTTTAACAGTCTCTCTGTCACTGGTTGCGGCACGCTTAACGCGTATTTTCAACAATTTTATGGTTTTTATGCTAAGCTCCAGCTCCGCAAACAGCTCCCGAGTTGTTTGTAGCTGCTGCTCAACTATTTAATAATGTTGGCTACCATGTTATGTGCCTCACGGTGGCGCCGCGAGCATCATTTATATGCCACCCTTGCCGCCGCAGGCAGAATCAGAGGCAGAAGCAGAGGCAGCAGGCGAAACACTACCTGGTGCCGCTGTTCATTTGCAAGTGTCCTTGTCTGGGGTTTGCATTTATTTATTTTCTACTGCTGGCTTTTTTCAGCCAGAGGGCAGAGGACAGAGGGCAGAGCATTGCAGCGCCTGCAGTCTGCAACCTGCCGCCTGCCGCCTGGCTGCAATCCACTTTTGCACTTAGCAGGGATAACGCTCGGCTTTTTGTCAAAGGACAAGCCAGAGACGACAGCATGGGAAGGACGAGCGTTTGGTGCGATGGCAACCACAGGTTGTCGCAAGTGTCACAGCAACTTGTCATGTCCAACAGTTCATGGCCATGTCAAGCTGGCTATCTGTCCAACTGGCCATTGTCTCGAAAATAATGTGGCACGTCAAGAAGCTGCCTCGATGTGGCAATAGATACTAAGTAAATTTCAATGGGTCCTATGATAGCTCATATCACTTGGCCCTTGGCCATTTGCCAGCCGTGGGGGACACTAACAAGCTCTACTAATTGCACACACGCACACACACACACACACTCATTCGCACACTCACACATATGAGCGCTAGTCCATAATGAGCCGTGGCCACAAAGCAAAGCCAGCACTAGAAATAGTTAGGGCAGCAGTCGGGAGAGCTGGATCAGATGCGGTAGCTGTGGAAGCAGCATAGAAACTGTAACTGGGGAGCCGGTGCTAATGGCTCTTCGCTTCCGCCGCATCAGTGCAATGCGCAGCACAAAAATTTTGCAGCTTCTTTGGCGTTGGCAAAAATTTAATTTAGAGCCAAAAACGTAACGCAACGTGCCGCTATCCGTTGCACATTGCAGCAGTCAGTGCAACAGTATGAGGATTTTATGCGCCGCATCCCGTGGCAGCCAGCGCCCAAACGAACTCTGGCGGCCCGCCTCGGACTTTCGACTCGCTTTGCCGACAACGTTATTTATGGCATTCCAGAACGGCCTTTGGACACTGTAACCGCATTTCTTGCTACCGCTGCTCCTGCTGCTGTTGCCATGGCCGGAGCTGCTGCAGCTACCGTTTGCCACTTGGACCATTGCCCTGTATAGAGCTGCAATACACAAACACACACACTAATACACACACTTTGCTGCTGAAATGGGCCAACTGGCCAAAAGGGTTGGCCAAAATGCATTGCCGTCTACGATGTTCTAACATTTAAAAAAAAAAAAATGTGCTAGCAAAAAATTAACGAAAATGGAGCTAAAGGTTTTCGTTTCTATCCTTTTTTCCCCCTAGCCGTTTCTTGTTCCATGAAACAAATATATGGTTCTCTGTGAGTTTATCATCAGCTCAGTGCAATGAGAATCGCCCATAAATGAAAATTGATTTTAAAGTTAATGTATTTAGGGCCTAAGAAGTGTGTTATTTATGCAGAAGGGGAGAAATCTTAAAAAGTAATTTTGTTCTAATTTGACCTGCGCTTTTTATTGAATTTAATCAGGATACATTTACGAAGCATTCAGAGCGAACAAAATATCTTTGACTCATACATCCTCTTATAGAAGCCTAATTTTCCACAGTATGTGGCTTACTTGATATTATGGCTTACTTGATATATTGCGGGCAACACAAAATCGTGTCACAAAATCAAGAAACTAGCCACACGCAGTATGCGTTTATCTTCCTGTCAAGAACTGATGACATTTCCATATATTCGAACATGAAATTAATTATATAAAGGTAGTTTTAATACCATGAAAGACTAAAACATTCAATTGACTGTGTATGAATGAATAATGAGTACCCAAATCATGCATATGTTGTATAACTCGCCCTTCTCATTAGTCTCACCAAAACATTTTTCAAATACTAAAAAGAAAATATACATACATAAATTACACTATCCGATTAATTTGATTGTAAGTTCGTTTAGAAAATGAACTATTGAACAGATAAGTTCCCATAGCGTAGCCACACATAGATGGAACATCTACTAAAAACAAAGCAAGTATCAAACACGAGGCCAAGGTTCTCGATTGAGAAATGTCTTTAGGTTTTTCAACTTACAATATCTATGTAGAATTAATTTATACAATATTTAGTTTTCACTAATAACTAGCATCTCTTTAAAAAATGTTGTACATAACAGCTTGACAGCGACATTTAAGTACATGATAGGATTTATCAACATATGTATGATATGGAACGACTTGCACACAAGCACAAATGATTTTGTTGATCCGAGCAAAGACTACTTTGAATGGAACCCAATTGTAGTTGTAGTTGAGTGGCTTTGCCCATATTACAGCTCAACCTGAGTAATGATTGGGTACATATCCGTATGTATGAGGATGGATATAAGGTCTTTAGCTCTCCAATCGCTAGTCGAATTCGCAAAACTGAGTCAATGAATAGAAATATGCGATTCAATTTATTGAAGACATTTACGATGAACTGTTAATCCAGAGTAAATAGTCTTGAACGTGCCCCCATATAAAATAAATATACACAGAGAGTATAATAAACAGGTTAGCTTTAATTGGATTAAAAACAATAAAATACATTGATCAGAAGCAGCGACCACAATGTCGAATTCAAAACAAGTAAGAACGTTGCAGTCGGGCGTTACCAACTGCAGAATACTCATTCACATCCCATCAATTTAGTAGCTAAGTTTAGTTTTCCCCGCAGAGGGCTGATCGGGAAAACTTTAACACTTTATAAATCGGAGATTTACACGAGTATGGGCTCCAAATTTCAAGTCTCTAGCTTCAATAGCGCCAAAATAAACTGGGTTCATACGGACAGACGGACGGGCGGACAGGAAGACGGACATTGGACAAAACCAATATACTCATTACTTTTTCGAAAAAGAGTATAATGAGTCTATGCTACTTGAGCTTTGCTTTTTAAATTTGTAGTTATCAAAGTAATGCGCCCCAAAAGTCAGAGCCATACACATAGGGTTGATCCACAACGTCTGGCACCTCAAGCTTGTAATTATGTGCGAACCGTTATCACAAAATATCCAAATGAAACTTTCATAACTGTGCGCAATGTTCAACAAATGGGCGGAGCACTGGGGCATTGCAGAGCTCAGACAAATGGCAACACAATTTTTCCAATTCGCTGACTTTGTGGCGGACCCCCAAAACCTTGCCCCGCACCGAGCTCCACTCAGACTCCCGACCGACTCACTATCCTGCTGACCATGGCACACAACAGAAAAACTTTAAATGTTATTTGTAGTTGCGTTTAGCTGTATTTTCATTACATTTGTTGTGCATTTAGGTGTGCACGATTCTTTAGCACACGGGTGGATCGAAGGACTTCTGATATATCGCGTAAAGCTGAATTTCTGCAATTATATTAAATGATGCTGAAATATTATTATATGAAATAAATAAACAATTATAAGCCAACATTCTGCTCATCTATTTATATAGCAAATACAAGTACTTTAGCTGTCAACTTAAAATTAGTTAACGATTATGCAGTGGTATATTCTATACATTATAATATTAAAGATTTCATTAGACAATAAATATCATAAAAATAACCAAATGGTTTTTTTTTTATATATATATAATATAACAGCTTTAAATTTGGTAAATCAAGACACTACATTCGTAATTCAAAATTTTGAATACAAAATATATTTATAATAAGAGCTTAGTCACTAGCTAAACGAAAACTAGTGGAGCAGCTCTACCTGCTCACCTTTGGTTTTTCTTTGCTCTGCCCCTCGCAGGTGATGTTTTTTTGTATTTGTGTTTCATGCGAAGCAAAACTAATTTTGAAGTCAATTAAAAATCTAGTTGATACATGTTTAAACAGATGAATCAAACGAGTGGCCAGCTGCACTGGATGAGCCGCAGGCCTCCCCTCCCCAGCAGCCCGCAGTATTAACTATAACTCTATGTAATTTATTTAGTATATGCATATAATATGTATGCATGTGCATGTGCGTATTTATATGTGGTATACATGGTTTTATTTATGTGCAAGTGCTCAGCTTATTTCCTGCGCTTATTGTCGATTTCTTACTTATTTTTGCGCACTTTCCGCAATATTTTCCAGCGCATTTTTTGCGATTTATGATCCGTGCGCGCTCCCTGCCGGCAATTGCAACGGATATAAACATTTTTGAACTCATTTCAACTTCACATATTTGCCAGCTATCTGCCATCCGTTATCTTCTATCTGCCAAAAGGGGGCAGGGATTAGAGGGGAAACGTTTATGCTGCTGCCTCATGAAATGGCACGTGTCGCTGCTGCGAGTACCTCTACGGCTAGATATGAGTGTATATAAATTTCGTTCACATCTCTTTTTGTGCGCTTGTTGTTAGCTCGGCAAAGTCGGTGCAATCCAGTGTGCTTATGTTTCACTTTTCACAACATAAATCCCCCAAGCAGCCGTAGCCGCAGACTCAGCCAGAGTGCTGCAGGTAGTCAACTAGCATGCCTGCTCCTAGATACAGATACGCAGATACGAAGGTACATAGATACAAAGATACAGCTGCTTACTTAGCAGCAAGTTAGACAAACTTCTCTGAGCCGTTGAGCAGAAATGTAAAACGCTGAGCTATTTATTTAGATACCCCCGCGGCTTTGCAGGAGTCTTTTGTCAAGCAAAATCTGTAAAGGAATCTGAGCCATGCATTATGCTCACTTCGTATTATTATTATTATTTGCTGGCCCGTCTGACAGCTAAAGGCTTACGGCGCAGCTCCAGCTCCTCTAAGCTTAGCTGCTGTTCCTGCTCCTGCTCCTGCTGTGCTCTACTCACATAACATATAATTCAGCTGCTTTGAGAAAAATCAAAGTTCGCTTTGCCAAACGACAAAATCATTTCGTCTTAAGTTTTATCCTCTCCTTTTCTTGTTGTGTGTTGGGCAAAGTATTATTTAAATTTTTCGCTCCAGCCGGCCTTTTAATTTGCCATATTTTTGCGCTCTTTATTTAGCACAAAGTAATGGCTACGCGGCCATATTAAAAATACAGAGTGTACATATTTAAGTGCATCACAGCCGCCCAAAGAAAAAGTGCAACAGCGTGGCATTGGAGCAGCGGGCGAGAGAGTCATAGAAGATAGCGGATAGCGAAGGCACCGTCAGAACTTTTGAAATTATTACTTTGCTTTGTTTTCATTGCATTCAAGAAATGCGCTGCCGCTGTTGATGATGTTGCTGCTTCCCAGCCGGCGGCTTGCTCCAGACTATCTGACTGGACTATCCGTAAACCAGACTCCCGACCCCTAGCTCCTAGCAGCCGCAGGCTATCTATGGTTTAGTCTTGTAGCACCTACAAACACACAAACTCGTCTTCTTCAGGTCAAACTTTAAAAATAATAATTTAATTATAAAGAACTTGCAGCCCCTAAGGCCTCATAACCCTATCGCCGCCAATGAAGTTGTTGGATTCTAAGATCTAAATATATGTTTAAGCAATCTTCTTTGATTGTTTAGCATTTCCGCTAATTAATTCTAGTTCCTAGAATGATTCACAGTTTCTATAAAATCCATTTAAATCTTTATTATTGTATACCTTCAGTAGTACATATAGTTATACTCAACTTTCACTTCAGTTACATAGATGTTTAATGTATTTCGGCGCATTAAGTATTGCAACTGCCTTGAAACGAAATCGTTAATCAAATATATTATTAATTCCACGGCTGTAGCTCATCTTGTTGTCCGTATGCGGTTTACTAAATATATCTATTAAGCTGACTCTCGGCTAGTACTTAACGGCTTCTCCATTTCTATGGCGCTGCCGTCTCCGTTTGGCTGCGAGGCATGCATTTTCACTTGCTCATTAATAACGTAAACCAAGAGCAATACAACACAAGTTGCAACAACTTCGAAATAATAATAACAACAACAAGGAAAGCTGAAAACGTTGACTGGCCACGAAACTTCTACGAAAAACCAAGTCAAAATTGAATTATGAATATTTAAAATGAAATTCAAGCATTGCAGCAGACGCAAAAGCTGCTCTTAACGCTCATGAAAATCCGATACAGATACTAACTAACTGGAATACAGACCATATACTATTCTATATACCAGGCGAAACGATGGTGTCGAAACAATTTGCGACACTAGTGCAATTAATAAATAGTAAATGCGCCCAAAAGTATGCACTAAAAATATGCAACAGTAAATTCCGTTGCATGGGCGGGCGACAACGTTGCCTAAGTAAATGTCAAGCCTGGCATAAATAATTCACCGGCAACACAGCTTCAACAGCTCTGGCAACATCATCAACATATACAAACAAACGCGCACACGCACACATGCACACGTGCACTCACACATTTGCATTGTCCTTGCATGCAACATCATGCCTCATAAATTTGAGCAAATGCAGCCATGTCAGCCAGCTAGTCACTCAGTCAGTCATTCAGTCAAGAGTACCTACTGCCCCGCTACCGTGTTTAGTTCCTGACTGCTGCTGTCCAGCCGCACCGTTTCGTCACAGGAAAATCGCTCGAGGTGAAAATCTTTGCACTAATGGCGCTGTTTTACATAATTGCCGTGACATTGTACAAATTTATTCAACTGCATGGGGGCATGTGAGCACAATGTGACCTCCACATGGAAAAAAAAACGAAATGCACAAAAAATAGAGCAAACGAAAAAAATAAGTGAGAAAACTCTGATAGACAGTGTCCGATTTGGTGATACCCTTAATATATAGTAATATATATAGTTATAGTTATAGTTATATATATATATATATATATATATATATATAGTCCCATACTTAATATTAACCATCAAATCATTATACCATAAACTGAGACAGAGATATTTAATATCTGAAGTTCGGCAACGCTTTTGAATGATCTGATTATTTGGCACAAACTTTTTTAAAACAATAAATATATAATATATATATAAACACGTGGAAAATTTCCTGTCTCTAGTTCTTTCAGAACATACATCACTCACATAGTTCCCAAAAAGAATATTCGGCCTGTTGTCTGTGTACATTTGAACAAGTCGTTGGACACTGAATCCTTTTTGCAAATGGTAAGAGTATAAAAATGAAAATAAAAATAAAAGGATGTTAAAGTGTTGCAACAAGAACCTGGACTTATGCACTCATGCCGCCAAAGGGCTTGGCAAACAAGTAACTATATCAAAAATGAATAGCATGTTGTGGAGATCCGAAGGCACCCAGCCTAACCTTTCATTTGCCCAGACTCTTCTCATTGTCTAACAATGAAAAGGCTGCCACAGAGCGCTTTGTGCCACATGCGACTCGTGCCTCAGAAATATAATAAGGCAACAGCAACAAGGGCAAACAAACAACCAGAAGCACACACACAAGCTACCTCTGACGCACTGACTGACTGACTGACTGAATGACTGAACAAATGGCCGACAGTGCCTTGCATCCCTTTGGCACAACATTTTCATCCTTAACCTCCTCAACGTCGTCCTCGTCGTCGTCGTCTTCATCTTTGTCACCTTGAGCTTTGGGTTATTGGGTTTTTGCACACTCGTCCAAGCGTGGGCCTTGCGCTTCACTCGATCTCGGTGTGAAATACAGCAACAGCAGCAGCAGCAATCCCAATCTAGTTAGGCCAAGAAAAATGTCAAATTCTCTACACAAATTCAAATATTGATGTATGCACTTTGAGAATTGTATTCTCCTCTTTCTTTATTCAATTCAATTGTGCAATAAATCATTTGTGCTTAACTACATTTTCAAATATGTTGAATGACCTCTCAGTATGTTACTTATCTCAATAGATAAATAACTTAACTCCAATGCTCGTTAATTGTTTTGCCTTTTCTAAACCAGAAAGCATCAAAATTTAGCTGCCTTCGTAAATCAATATGCTCACATGTCTGGGTGTGAGAGAGAGCAAAAACGGCTGCAAACAAACAACTTTGACTTTGACTTTCTAGCTCTGCATTCACCCTGCACTTTAGACACCTCTAAGACCCTGCCTCCCCAGTACTCCTATTCCAAATGTGTGAATGAGTGTGTCTCCCCCATAATCGCATGCAAAGGCCAACGAGCATCAAGTTGATAAATATTTGCTTTTGTCAAAATATTGTGATATAGTCTCGGGCACAGTTTCAGTTCAGTTTCATTGACTTTGTTTCGATTTAATTCTCTGAACCCATTGAAAATTGGAATGTAATGTATAATTTTTTGAGAAAATATATGGCACATAAAGATTATACAAATATGTATATTGCTGATAATAGCTAGTTGAGTCGATATTACCATGCCTGTCTGTCTATCTGTCCGTCTATTCGTCTGCTTGAACGAGTCGATTTCAGAACCTATAAGAGTTAGAGAAAATTTATATTTAATAAACGTATTTCAAATACTAGAGACTTATTAAAGCATAAGTTCTTTGTAGGGTCCACGGGATCTCGTAATCTAGCCGCATCGATTTTAGCATCTTATACTTACTGAATTTGTATAATTCCAGTAATCAGGTCTCCATTTGAACAAATTTGTGTAAAACAGAACGATGAAGTATTGTTAGAGACTTTTCTATTAAATTTCCATTGTAATTTCAATGGAGCTTTTTACCACAATAGAGTTTTGCTTTTCAATTTTTTATTGATTTATTATTAGGACATTTCTTTTGAAGAGCAACCAAGAAGCAATGGTTTACCACATATTTATGACCAAGGCGAAACTATTACAACTATCGGAATCTCGCACTGTGAATATCCATTATATTTTGTATGAACTTTCATGCTGTATTGTATTCTGTGTGGAATCTTAAATAAAACCGTAAAAATGTAATCGGCTATGCTGATAATGTAAGGTACCTTACCTAATCTATAAAAACAAGAGATGATTGAGACCAATGTATACTATTTTCTAAATTCAATCCAAGAAGTCCATAAAAAGTGTCTAGGAAAGACACAACACAAGTCGGATAACAATATGATTGTCAACTGGAGCTTAATTATCAGCCTACAACTCCTTACTGCAGTTGAGGTTGCTGCGTCCCAAAGAGGAAATCTGCGCATTGTGGGAGGAAAGGTCCTTTCTATAGTGAAAGCACCCTGGCAGGTTTCATTACAAGTGGATAGGATTCATATTTGTGGCGGCTCTATTTTGAGCCCTTCTATAATTGTAACTGCAGCACATTGTGCGAGGCCGCTTAGACGCAAGCATTCACAAATTCGGGCTGGATCCAATAATTGGAAACGTGGAGGGCAGGTCGCTCAAATAAAAAAAATTACTGAGCATCCGAAGTACAATGTCGCTACTTTTCAAAACGACGTCGCAATTTTGCATTTAAGTACGAAACTTAAATTTGGTCTGACCACAAATTCGATTCAGCTGGCAAGTAAAGCACCACAGAAAGGAGATCGTGTGTCTGTTTCAGGCTGGGGTTTTACGAGAGAGAACAGTTTTAATCGTTCACGGGATTTGCAATATGTGTATGTGAAAATTATAAGTCGCCAGTCTTGCCAGAACTCGGGACACGCTAAACAAGGAACAAAAATAAGAACGGGCGTGATATGTGCTGCCGGCAATAATAAAGATGCATGTCAAGGGGACTCTGGCGGCCCGTTGATTGGAGATGGAAAACTAGTTGGTATTGTTTCATGGGGCGTGGGATGTGCTAGAAAGGACTTTCCAGGAGTTTATACCGATGTGGCATTCTACCGGAATTGGATATTAACAGAATCGAAAAGGAAAGTGTAAAAACTATATCAATCAATTTATATGAAAGTATCTTTTGTATTCATCTACAATTAATAAGAATCCCCCACTAGATTTTGATCATCATATATCACCGAGCAGCAGTATGTAGTTGAGTTATCGATTTTCATAAACAAACTCGATATCCGCGTGAGGACCTAGGAGATACCCTGAACCATGCAAAGAAATTCACTTCTTTTATACACATATAAAAAATCACAACTGCACAGTTAGCAGCGACTGTGCTTGGGTTGCAGTGCACTTAAGGCGTGGTCTCCAAAATCTTTAAGTTATAAAACCGTTGTATTTATTAAATATATACACAGTAAATCTGACGTCTCCAGGTCTAAAGGTGTTTAAATTAGACTGAAAAAAAATAAAAATAAAATGTTCGATTATTCACGATAAAAAAGCTATCGGATAAGTCATCGAAAAAAATTTGATAAACTTGTGCTGCGTATGGTACACACGAGTATGCTTGCGAAATTTCTCTAGTCTCTAGTTCTTATATCTTCTGAGATCTAGGCGTTCATACGGACGGACGGACAGACGGACAGGGCTTTATCGACTCAGCTGTCGCCCTGATCAAGAATATATATACTTTGTGGGGTCTGACACGCCCCCCTCTGCCTGTTACATACTTTTAACAAAACCATTATACCCTTATTTCCCATTTTCAATGGGTTCAGGGTATAAAAATTCTCGAACTTGACCCAATTTTTATAAAACTGAATGATGCAGCACAGATTTTTCTGTCAAATTTCATTACCAGTATAGAGATATGTATGTCTGTCAAATTTTGCCAGATTAATTGTTAGCAATTTTCATTTTAATCAAAGAGTAGAGACTCACCACATATTTAATCTTAACACAATGGATGCACCCTGACCTAGGAAACTATCGCAACTGTCCACTGTGAATATTCATTCTACAATATTTCGTGATCTCAATACATTGTACAGCTTTATCTTATTGTGCGTGGAATCTTAATTCAAGCTGTAGAATTTTAATCAGATATGCTGATAATGTAAAGTACCATACCTAATGTACAACAAGAGATTCTTGAAGTCAATATATACTATTTTGAAGATTCAATCCAAGAAGTCTATAAAAAGTGTCTACGAAAGACACACTACAATTCCGATAACAATATGATTGTCAACTGGAGCTTAATTATCAGCCTACAACTCCTTAGTGCGATTAAGATGGCTGCGTCCCGCTCTGCTCGTTTACGCATTGTGAGAGGAAAGATCATTTCTATAAAAAAAGCACCCTGGCAGGTTTCATTACAAGTGGATAGGATTCATGTTTGTGGCGGCTCTATTTTGAGCCCTTCTGTAATTGTAACTGCGGCACATTGCACGCAAATGTTTAGTGTCGAAGAATTTCGAATTCGGGCAGGATCCAATCATTGGAACAGTGGAGGACAGGTCGTTCAAGTAAAAAAAGTAACGGAGCATCCGATGTTCAATGCCGCTACTTATGAAAACGACGTCGCCATTTTGCATTTGAGAGCGAAACTTAAACTTGATCACTTCACAAAATCAATTCATCTGGCAAGTAAAGCACCACAGGAAGGAGATCGTGTGTCTGTTTCAGGTTGGGGCGCTACGAAAGACAGCAGTACAATTCGTTCACCTGTTTTGCTACATGCAAATTTGAAAATTATTAGTCGCCAGTCCTGCAGCGCATCCGGATATGCTAAGAAAAAGAGACGAATTACAAGCGGCATGATCTGTACTTCGGACAATAATAAAGATGCTTGTCAAGGAGATTCTGGCGGCCCATTGGTTAAAGATGGAAAACTAGTTGGTATTGTCTCATGGGGCATCGGATGTGCTAGAAAGGACTATCCAGGAGTTTATACCAATGTGGCGCACTACCGAAATTGGATATTATCAAATAAGAACAATTAATATAACTCGAGTCTGGGGTGCCCGACCAGAATATCACCTAACCGAATGAGCTGGTGCTTTAAGTATGTGCACTTATGTGATTAGGAATGCTAAAATGAAAAAAAAAAAAAAGACTTCAATATGTATTCGACAAAAATTTCCGTGGCATTCGAAATCGCACAGCAGTCGAATAGCCTAGTCAAAAATAAACAAGTAAGAAAGCTCTAGTCGAGACTGCTCGACTACGAGATCCCCTGAACCCTTGGAGCAATAGATATTTCAATAATTGTTCGCGTCTTTCAGCTTACACAAGAAACACGCACACACACACACACACACACACACACGCGCACACACACACACACACACACACACACGAACGCACACACAGGCATACATACACACACACGCATACAGACACATATACACACACACACGCATACACACACAAACGCATACACGCACACACATACACACCCACATGCACACACATACACAAACACATACACACACAAGCACACACGCATAAACACGCATGGGCTGCAGTATGCGCTTACTATGAGAACTTAATTGTTTAATAACTTTTTTTGTAGACGTACGATCTTCATGAAACTTTCAGATTATGATTCTAACTATGCTTCTAAATATGCGTGTAATTGCCAAAGCACAAGTCTCTAGTATTTGAAATACGCTTTTTACAAAAGTGAGGGTGAGGGGGTGAATTTAGAGGTGGGGGGGTAAATTTTAACAAAAACCGAAATTATATAAATTGCGTATAAGCATACGTTAAAAATTTGGAGACTGGTTTTCGATAAGGTTTTTTATCGATCGGGATGAGCTATCGATTTTTAATGATAAACTTGATATCCGCTCTGTAATTACGGACATTTTAAAAAGAAATTTGAAGTCTCTAGCTCGTATATCTTCTGAAATCGACGCGTTCATACATACGCACAGACGGACAGACGAACAGACAGACGGACAGACGAACAGACAGACGGACAGACGAACAGACAGACGGACAGGGCCAAATCAACTCAGCTCGTCACCCTGACCAAGAATATATACACTTTGTGGGGTCTGCCACGCCTCCTTCTCCCTGTTACATACATTTCAACAAAACCATTATACCCTGATTTCCCATTGAAAATGGGTTCAGGGTATAAAAAGAGAAAAACACTTGACCAAGAAATTCTAAAATCTAACGTGCACTTGCTCTGTCAATCCTTGTATTCATCATATTCAACCACACAGTAAATCTGAAATCCTTAAGTCTAGCAAAATTCAAATTACGCTTACAAAATGAAATCAATTTATCGTCCTATATTTACTGCGACAGACTGACATGGCTGGATCGACATAGTTCGCCGCCCTGATCAAGAATCTATATACTTAATGGGGACTGCCGGACTTCCGCTACATACATTTTCGCAAGAATATTATAAATTCATTTTCCATTTTGAATGGGTTCACGGTATGCAAATCAGTACGAAAAATTCCATACATCAGAAAACAATATAATATCATTCGAATACCTTCCACGTTTGTATGTGGGGTATGCACCAAAAAGGCAGCAAGCAAACAAGTTTGACATTGAGTTTCACTCTGCACTTTAGACGTCTCCAAGACCCTCCGTGCCAGTACTCCTGTTCCAAAAATAAACGTATTTAATAGTATTCCAAATAAGCCCAAGAAAAAGAATCAATTTATCGAATAATGTCGATGAAAATATTTTAAACTTGTTCTGGGTATTGAATATACGTACAATTTAAAGTCTCTAGCTCTTATATCTTCTAACATCTCGGCGCTCATATGGACGGTCGGACACACGGACATGGCGGACATTTCGTCGCATTCCCGCGAAATGATCGTATGTTGATTTTTTGCGAAATTGAGATTTTAATGCAGAACGGTTAGAAAACGTCTGTCTCACATGTTTACAAAAAATAAGAACAGAATTCGCTCTACTTTCGGGAAAAAATCAATTTCAATTTCAACGTATGTATTGTAACATTTTTCTGCTCGCGCGATATTATCGTATGTCCATACAATTTTTTATACTCATTCACGAAAGTGAATTATTTATACTCATTCACGAAAGTAAATAAGTATATTAGTTTTGTACAATGTCCGTCTCTGATCGGCGCTATTTAAGCTAGAGACTTGAAAATTTGAACACATACTCGTGTATATCTTCGATTTATAAAATGTTAAAATTTTCCCGATCCGCGCACCGCCCGCAAATCGGAAAATGCATTTCCCGATATACCAGAAATCATGTTAGTTGAAGAGCTGGAAAGCTGAAATTTAGTATGTACGTCCGCGTCGACCACCCAAGATCACGAGCTATGGCGGACTGTATCTCCTAAAGTTGTAAATCTAGAAAGCTAAAATTTTGCACGTAAGCTGATGGTTCGATTCTATAAAGATATGTGAAACAAGTAAGAACGTTGCAGTCGGGCGTTACCGACTGCGGAATACTCATTCACATCCCATCAACAATTTAGTAGCTAAGTTTCGCTTTAATACTGTACAATATATGTTTTGTTTGAATGCTTACCCTCAAAAAATGTGAAAATTACAAGGTATTTTTCAATAGGGTAAAAATTATTTTTGGGGTCGATAGAGGAGGTTACTGGTAACATAACTATCTAAATTTGAAGCTTCTAGATATTATTATTTAGGAGATATCAACTTTTGCGGCTTGCCACGCCCCTGTGGGCGGACATATGTCCGACAAAGCTTTTTGGTCTTGGATGATCAGCCCGAGTATATATACAAAATTTGAGGTCTCTGGCATCAATAGTGTCCAAAATAGAACAGAATTTAAAAAATCACTATATCTTCAGGTCCGCTTTGCCACGCCCCTAATAGGCGTAGAGTTATAATTTTGGTCTTCAGACTTTATGCATTTTCCGATTTGCCACGCCCCTAGTGGGCAGATCGGGAAAAATTTAACACTTTATAAATCGGAGATATACACGAGTATGTGTTCCAAATATCAAGTCTCTAGCTTTAATAGCGCCGAAATAGATTGCGTTCATACGGACAGACGAACAGACGGACGGACGGACAGACGGACAGCAAGACGGACATTCACAAAACCAATATACTAATTCACTTTCGTGAATGAGTATAATAATTCACTTTCGTGAATGAGTATAATAATTCACTTTCGTGAATGATTATAATAATTCACTTTCGTGAATGAGTATAAGAAGCCGACTACTCTTTCGCAGTCTTCACCTTAGCGACAGCTCTAGCTATTGAGCTAAATAAAAGGTGGTCACCTATTGCCAAATCACTTGATAATCATTTAATGGTTGTTTCTCATATAATTTTTCACACCACGTTTTGCTTTTTATAGCCTAAACTTATTTTCAATGGGAAATCAGCGTATAACGGTTTTGTTAAAATGTATGTAACAGGCAGAAAAAGGCGTGGCAGACCCCGCAAAGTATATATATTCTTGATCAGGGTGACGAGCTGAGTCGATTCGGCCCTGTCCGTCTGTCTGTCCGTCCGTCTGTCTGTATGTATGAACGCGTCGATTTCAGAAGATATAAGAGCTAGAGACTTCAACATTTTTATACCCTGAACCCATTGAAAATGGGAAATCAGGGTATAATGGTTTTGTTGAAATGTATGTAACAGGCAGAAGGAGGCGTGGCAGACCCCACAAAGTATATATATTCTTGATCAGGGTGACGAGCTGAGTCGATTCGGCCCTGTCCGTCTGTCTGTCCGTCCGTCTGTCTGTATGTTTGAACGCGTCGATTTCCGAAGATATAAGAGCTAGAGACTTCAATTTTTTTTAAAATGTCCGTAATTACAGCGCGCATATCAAGTTTATCATTAAAAATCGATAATTCATCCCGATATTTTTTATCGATAAAAAACCTTATCGAAAACCAGTTATAAAATTATATTTTCTTCACCTTTATTGCTTGAGTCTCCAAATTTTTAATGTATGCTTATATGCAATTAATACAATTTCGTTTTTTGTTAAAATTTACCCCCCACCCTTAAATTCACCCCCTCACCCTCACTTTTGTAAAAAGCGTATTTCAAATACTAGAGACTTTTGCTTTGGCAATTACATGCATATATGTTATAATCATAATCTGAAACTTTCATGAAGATCGTACGTCCATAAAAAAAGTTATTAAACTATTAAGTTCTCATAGTAAACGCTCACTGCCGCCCATGCGTATTTATGCTTGTGTGTGTATGTGTATGTAAATGTTTGTGTATGTAAATGTTTGTGTATGTGTGTGTGTGTGTGTGTGTGTGTGTGTGTGTGTGTGTGTGTGTGTTTCTTGTGTAAGCTGAAAGACGCGATTTATTGAAATAGCTATTACTCCAAGGGTTCAGGGGATCTCGTAGTCAAGTAGTCTCGACTAGAGCTTTCTTACTTGTTCTTAATCGAATAATCTTATAAGTTTAAATTTGTTTCTTCTTAAATAGCCCTCAAATACATACATACATATGTATACGCAAATACATACATATGTATATATGTAAGTCTCCACGCATAGCATCAAGCATTCCAGCCTTATACACGCGCTCATTTGTATGTGTGTATGTATGTACACATAAATGTGTAATCTAGCATATTCTAAGAATCTCGCTGCGATTGATTTGTCTTTGCATTGTTTTTGAATTTCCAGCCGCTACACTGGCTTTTCTTTGCTATGTGGCGTCATAACAATAATGTGATTTTCTTTTAACTGCTGTTGATCGAATCGACGCGGTGGTGCTGCAGGCTGAAGCGCCGGAGATCCTTATTTTAGATATTTTGAGATGAACATGCTATTCGGCTTGGTAAATTTGCTAATTTTTTTGTTATTTTAGCTTCTTATATTTTATTAATTTTATAAAAATGTTTCCTTCCGTGCTAAGAATGCCTATTAAGCCTATTTATGTGAACAAATACATAAATAGATGGCTGACGCATATAAATGCCGCAATATGGGCACTATAAATGCCGATTGCCACGCCCCTAGTGGCCGTAGACTCCTCATTTTTGGCCAGTTCCTTGAACGAGTAACCGGTAACCTAAATGCAAAATTGAATTTTGAATTTGAATTTCTTACCCTCAAAATATGTGAAAATTACAGGGTATTTTTCGATATGCCACGCCCCTAAAGAGGCGTAAAAATTATTGTTGGGGCATTGATAGAGGAGGCTACCAGTAAGTAAACTATCCAAATTTGAAGCTTCTTATAAAAGATATAAACTTTTGCGGTTTGTCACGCCCCCTATGCGCGGACATATATCTACCATAGCTCGTTGTAAACCCGCGTATATATAACAAATTTCAGGTCTCTAGCATCAATAGTGCCTAAAATATAGCAGAATTCGAAAAATCACAATATATTTTCACGCCAATTTGCCACGCCCCTAGTAGGCGTAGATATATAATTTTTTTACCGATCTTTATAGAATCAAAACATCAGCTTACGTGCAAAATTTCAGCATTCTAAGTTTAAAACTTTAGGAGATATAGTTTTGTCCGATTTGCCACGCCCCAATTGGCGGAGATGTATCCGCCATAGCTCGTGATCTTGGTTGGTCGACGCGGACCTACATACCAAATTTCAGCTTTCTAGCTCTTCAACAAACATGATTTCTGATATATCGGGAAATGCATTTTCCGATTTGCCACGCTCCTAGTGAGCGGATCGGGAAATTTTTAACACTTTATAAATCGGAGATATACACGAGTATGTGTTCCAAATTTCAAGTCTCTAGCTTTACTAGCGCCGAAATAGATTGCGTTCATACGGACAGACGGACGGACAGCAAGACGGACATTGCACAAAACCTACATATATACTCTTTCACCTACATACATACATACATACACATGCACTTATAAGCACGCGCTCTGCTAACTGCGCAGTAAGCAGCGGTTGCGCTTGGGCTGCGCTGCAATGTGGGCAATATTATGAGAATTTATTTGTTGAATAATTTCTTTTGTAGACATACAATCATGAAACTTTCAGAGCGTAATCATATGGTTAAAATGTGTGTGCATTCCAAAGCACAAGTCTCTAGTATTTGAAATGCGTTTTTTTAAAATTGGGGGCGAATGGGGCGTGGTATCCAAAATCTGTAAATTACAAAATCTTTGTGTTCATTAACTCTATATACAACGCAAATTTGAAGTCTCTAGGTTTAAAAGTGTTCTAACTAGGCTGAAAAAACCAAGTCGATTTTTCGATTATTCTCGATAAAAAGTTATTGGATACACGAGTATGCATGCCAAATTTCACGCCTAAACACGCATGGTCTGCAGTGTGTGCTTACTATGAGACCTTAATTGTTTAATAACTTTTCTTGTGGATAGACTATCTTCATAGACCATCTTCACTTTCAGATTATGATTATAAGATAGATATGCATGCATTTGCCAAAGCACAAGTCTCTAGTATTTAAAATACACCTTTTACAAAAGTGACGGTGAGGGGGTGGATATAGATATGGGGGATAAATTTTAACAGAAACCGAAATTGTATAAATTGCATAGGCATACATTAAAAATTTGGAGACGGTTTTGTTGAAATGTATGTAACAGGTATGTAACAGGAAGGAGGCGTGGCAGACCCCACAAAGTATATATATTCTTGATCAGGGCGACGAGCTGAGTCGATTTGGCCCTGTCCGTCTGTCTGTCCGTCCGTCTGTCCGTCCGTCTGTCCGTATGTATGAACGCGTCGATTTCAGAAGATATAAGAGCTAGAGACTTCAATTTTTTTTTTAATATCCGTATTTACAGCGCGGATATCGAGTTTATCATTAAAAATCGATAACTCATCCCGATCTCATGTCCATAAAAAAAGTTATTAAACAATTAAGTTCTCATAGTAAACGCACACTGCAGCCCATGCGTGGTGTGTATGCGTTTGTGTGTGTGTATGTGTGTACGTGTATGTATGTATGCGTGTGTGTATGTATGCCTATGTGTACGTGTACATACACGTACATTTGTATGCGTGTGTGTATGTATGCCTGTGTGTGCGTGCGTGCGTGTTTTTGTGTAAGCTGAAAGACGTTAAAAATTAGAATTAGGAGGCGTGGCAGACCCCATAAAGAATATATATTCTTGATCAGGGTGACGAGCTGAGTTGATTTAGCCCTGTCCGTCTGTCCGTCCGTCCGTCTGTCCGTATGTTTGAACGTGTCGATCTCAGAAGATATAAGAGCTAGAGACTTGAAATTTTCCTAGGTCCGTGTATAGCACGTGCATATCGAGTTTTGCTTTAAATATCGATAAATTGTCCCGTTATTTTGTTATCGATTAAAAACATTATCGAAAACCAGTAATAAATTTATATCTCCTACATCTTTAAAGTTAGAGTCTCCAAACTCGTTATGTGTACTTATATGCATTTTATACAATTTCGGTTTTTGTTAAAATTCACCGCACACTCTTAATTCACCCCGTCACCCTCACATTTGTAAAAGGCGTATTTCAAATACTAGAGACTTGTGCTTTGGCAAATACATACATATCCATGATATAATCACAATCTGAAAGTTTCATGAAGAAAGTACATCCACAAGAAAAGTTATTGAACAATAGTAGTAAGCCACCACTGCAGCCAATGCGTGTTTATGCGTGCGTGCGTATCTCTGTGTGTGTGCGTGTGTGTGTGTGTGTATGATGTGTAAGTATATGCCTGTGTGTGTATGCGTGTGTGTGTGTCAGTGTGTGTGCGTGTGTGTGTCTTGTGTAAGCAGAAAGATGGAAAAATGATTGAAACAGTTATTGCTCGAAGGGTTCAGGGGATCTCGTAGTCGGGCACTCTCGACTAGAGCTTTCTTACTTGTTTTCCATTGAAAATAGGTTCAGGGTATAAAAATGACGGCTCACAACAACTGAAAGAAAAGTGACACCGCATAGCTTAGAGAGCAAGAAACGAGCGCAAAGCTCGACGCATTAAAGAGAGCATAATAGCAGTGCAAATGCAAACGCGTCGTTGGCTCGACCTACTATGGAATCGAACTTGCACGGTGCACCGCGGTGTGATGTCCTGCTGCTAGTAGCTTTCCGATCTTATGCAACACTTTCATTCTTCATTCATTCATTCTGTTGAAATTGAATTATGTGCAAGTATTGATTCTTGTGTAAGCAGAAAGATGCGTACAATTATTCAAATATCAGGTGCTCGAAGGGTTCAGGGGATCTGGTAGTCAAGCCGTCTCGAGTAGACCTTTTATACTTGCTTTTAATCAAAAAAGTCTTGAGCTTGACCAAATTTTTATAAAACTGAATGATGCAGCGCAGTTAGAGATTTTTCTGTCAAATTTCCATTGTATTTTCATTGGATATTTTAGTTCATTACCAGTATAGAGATATGTATGTTTGTCAAGTTTTGCCAGATTAATTGTTAGCAGTTTTCATTTTAATCAAAGAGTAGAGACTCACCACATATCTAATCTTAACACAATGGATGCACCCTGACCTAGGAAACTATCGCAACTGTCCACTGTGAATATTCATTCTACAATATTTCGTGCTCTCAATACATTGTACAGCTTTATCTTATTGTGCGTGGAATCTTGGAAACTGTAGAATTTCAATCAGATATGCTGATAATGTAAAGTACCATACCTAATGTACAACAAGAGATTCTTGATATATACTATTATATACTATTTTGAAGATTCAATCCAAGAAGTCTATAAAAAGTGTCTACGAAAGACACACTACAATTCCGATAACAATATGATTGTCAACTGGAGCTTAATTATCAGCCTACAACTCCTTAGTGCAATTAAGTTGGCTGCGTCCCGCTCTCCTCGTTTACGCATTGTGGGAGGAAAGGTCCTTTCTATAGTGAAAGCACCCTGGCAGGTTTCATTACAAGTGGATAAGACTCATATTTGTGGCGGCTCTATTTTGAGCCCTTCTGTAATTGTAACTGCGGCACATTGCACGAAAATGTTTAGTGCCGAAGACTTTCAAATTCGGGCAGGATCCAATTATTGGAACAGTGGAGGACAGGTCGTTCTAGTAAAAAAAGTGACGGAGCATCCGATGTTCAATGCCGCTACTTATGAAAACGACGTCGCCATTTTGCATTTGAGTGCGAAACTTAAACTTGATCACTTCACAAATTCGATTCATCTGGCAAGTAAAGCACCACAGGAAGGAGATTCTGTGTCTGTTTCAGGTTGGGGCGCTACGCACGACAACAGTACAATTCGTTCACCTGTTTTGCTACATGCGAATCTGATAATAATTAGTCGCCAGTCTTGCAGCGCATCCGGATATGCTAAGAAAAAGAGAGGAATTACAAGCAGCATGATCTGTACTTCGGACAATAATAAAGATGCTTGTCAAGGAGATTCTGGCGGCCCATTGGTTAAAGATGGAAAACTAGTTGGTATTGTCTCATGGGGCATCGGATGTGCTAGAAAGGACTATCCAGGAGTTTATACCAATGTGGCGCACTACCGAAATTGGATATTATCAAATAAGAACAATTAATATAACTCTAGTCTGGGGTGCCCGACTAGAATATCACCTAACCGAATGAGCTGGTGCTTTAAGTATATGCATTTATGTGATTAGGAATGCGAAAAAGAAAAAAAATCGAGATCGCACAACAGTCGAATAGCCTAGTCAAAAATAAAAGAGAAAAACACTTAACTAAGAAATTCTAAAATCTAACGTGCACTTGCTCTGTCAATCCTTGTATTCATCATATTCAACCACACAGTAAATCTGAAATCCTTAAGTCTAGCAAAATTCAAATTACGCTTACAAAATGACATCAATTTATCGTCCTATATTTACTGCGACAGACTGACATGGCTGGATCGACATAGTTCGCCGTCCTGATCAAGAATCTATATACTTAATGGGGTCTGCCGGACTTCCGCTACATACATTTTCGCAAGAATATTATAAATTCATTTTCCATTTTGAATGGGTTCACGGCATGCAAATCAGTACGAAAAATTCCATACATCAGAAAACAATATAATATCATTCAAATACCTTCCACGTTTGTGTGTGGGGTATAAAGGGGTAAAGGGGTAAAAAGGCAGTAAGCAAACAAGTTTGACATTGAGTTTCACTCTGCACTTTAGACGTCTCCAAGACCCTCCGTCCCCAGTACTCCTGTTCCAATAATAAATATTTGCTTTTATCAAAATACTGTGAGTCTCGGGTGCAGATGAGGCTTTTCTTTCACATTTATTTTCTCAGTTTAATTTGTGAAAACGGCAAACCTTATAAATTATATTCTTGATATTTTAAATCAAGAGGTAAACTAAAATATAAAATTACACCTCAGTCAACTTTAAAGCTAGTCTCAAAATTATAGTTCCGTCCTTTTCTACCAAGTATCCAAAAAACGTATTTAATAGTATTCCAAATAAGCCCAAGAAAAAGAATCAATTTATTGATTAGTGGCAATGAAAACGAAATTCGATAAGTTATCGAAATAATATAATAAAGTTGTCGATAACAAAGGAATTCGATAATTTATCGAAATAATATTTTTAACTTGTTCTGGGTATTGAATATACGTACAATTTAAAGTCTCTAGCTCTTATATCTTCTAACATCTCGGCGCTCGTATGGACGGTCGGACACACGGACATGGCGGACATTTCGTCGCATTCCCGCGAAATGATCGTATGTTGATTTTTTGCGAAATTGAGATTTTAATGCAGAACGGTTAGAAAACGTCTGTCTCACATGTTTACAAAAACCACCCAAGATCACGAGCTATGGCAGATATATCTGCGCTCATTGAGGGCGTAGCATATCGGATAAAACTGTATCTCCTAAAGTTGTAAATCTAGAATGCTAAAATTTTGCACGTAAGCTGATGTTTCGATTCTATAACGATGGTAAAGAAATTATATATCTACGCCTACTAGGGGCGTGGCAAATCGGACAAATTGGAAAATATTGTGATTTTTCGAATTCTGCTATATTTTAGGCATTATTGATGCTAGAGACCTGAAATTTGTTATATAAGTTAATACTTTCGACAATCTAAGGAGGCTGGAGAGTCCAGTCAGACATTCAAGGGGAGAACCTACTCAGTAAAACAGATTTAGTTCAGTTTATATTCGGACTAGAGAGAGTTTAGACCTATTGTTTCAAATTTTATAAAATATATTATTTCTTGTAACACTAAGTTGTTATATATTCACAAGAACCCAACACAGCGTCCCCAATCACTAGTACTCTAGTGTGGGAGCGCTTAACTTATATACTCGGGTTTACAACGAGCTATGGTAGATATATGTCCGCCCATAGGGGGCGTAACAAACCGCAAAATTTTATATCTCCTACAGTTTAAGAGTTAGAAGCTTCAAATTTGGATAGTTGAGTTACTAATTGCCCCCTCTATCGATGCCCCAATAATTTTTACGGCTCTTTAAGGGCGAAAATACTTTGTAATTTTCACATTTTTTTGAGCGAAAGAATTCAAATTTTGCACTTAGGTTACCGGTTGCTCGTTCTATCAACTGGCCATCAGGACTCTACGGCCACTAGGGGCTTTGCAGTCGGCATTTGTATGCGTCAGCCATCTATTAATGTATTTGTACATATAAATAAGCTTAATAGATATTCATAATACGGAAAGAAACATTTTTATGAAATTAATAAAGTATAAAAAATTAATATAATATAATAAAGTATATAAAATAACAAAAAATTTGCAATTTACAAAAACGAGTTTTCCGCGGGATTTGAGCTCGCACCCAAGCCAAATAGAATTTTTGTCAAAATAGCTAAAATAAAGATCGCCTAGGTTTTAAAATTGCACTACTCTGGTTGACAGCGTTTGGGCTGTGAATGAGTATTCTACAATCGGTATCACTCGACTACCACGTTTTTACTTGTTTTTCTAAGTGTAGTTAACTACATTTAACAGGAATTTTTTTTCATTTTATTTGTGCCGTTATTTCTTGGGTTTCAATATAATTTGATTAAGCGGATAAGAAGATAAGAAGCGAAAGCTCGAATTAGTGTTAAGTTGAGTCTTAGGGCATCAACTTTCAGATTATGAATATAACATTAATATGCATGTATTTGCCAAAGCAAAAGTCTCCAGTATTTTAAAAACGCCTTTTACAAATTTGAGGGTGAGATGGTGAATTAGGAGTGGGGGTACGAAAATCGAAATTCCCTAAAGTACATATATGTAAATCTACATTAAAAATTTGGTGACTCTAGCTTGAAAGATGTAGGCGATATAAATGTATTACTATTTTTAATCGATAACAAAATAACGGGACAAGTTATCGATATTTAAAGGAAAACTAGATAGTCGCCCGGATCAAGAATATCTATACTTTATCGGGTTACATACATTTAACAAAACCATTATGCCCTTATTTGCCATTTTCAATGGGTTCAGGGTATAGATATACAACATCAAGTCTGAGCCTCTATTGCGATAGTACCGCTGACCAAAATAAAAACATGGCTGTGTTGCTGTTTTAACACATTAAATTAAATTATAATATAGGAGTAAGTTATTATATAGGAGTAAGTTATGTATTTCAGAAAGAAGTTTTTAGATTTAAGAAATCTATGTAATGGAAATAGTATACCGCCTAAATATCATAGTGAATATCTAAATCTTCAAAATTGTATAACAATCCCAGATTGCTTAAATGAAACCGATGAAGAAGATGAAAACTGAAGATGTAATCTCAAACTGAAAAAGAAAGATTTATATGAATTCTTGGCTTACATGTAATAAAAACAAAAAAACTTTTTTTAAAACATTCTTTTTACAAATAAACAAGCTTTTTTTCATATCGTATGTTGAACTTCCATTGCCTTGCACCAAAAACATGACGCGCGAAACCATCGTATATTTAAATAACTTGCTGTTGCAAACAAAATTGGCGGTAATGCAACAAAATTGTATATGCTTTCGCTATTACAACTATAAAATAAAAACTTATAAAACAAGTAAGAAGGCTCTAGTCGAGACTGCTCGAGATACCCTGAACCCTCCAAGCTGATATTCTACTCATTCTACACTTACAATCTTAATTAAACTTTTAGAGCGTGATCATATGGTTAAAATTTGTGTACATTGAGGGCGTGGTATCCAAAATCTGTAAATTACAAAATCTTTGTATCCATTAAATCTGAAGTTATGGGATGAGTTATCGAAAAAATATGATAAACTTGTACTGCGTATGGTACACACGAGCATGCATGCCAAAGCTCTCTAGCTCTTATAACTACTGACTATATCGATTTAGCTCGTCGTGCTGATCAAGAATATATAAACTTTATGGAGTCAGCGAAGACTGAACGTTACATACTCTTTCACAAAACCATTATACCCTGATTTCCCATTTTCAATGGGTTCAAAAATGCCACTATATTTTGAGAAAATTAAAAAAAAACTTCTTCTGTAAAATAACATTTTTCGATATACGATCATACGACGATATCGTCGCGTTCTCGCGAAATAATCGTATGTTGATTTTTTTATAATTGAGATATTAATATTGATAGAAAACGTCTGTCTCGCATATCAATGGATTTCTTAGTTCATTACCATTATAGAGTTCTTTTTATCAATTTTTTCTAGATTAAATAATGATCAAAACGCGAATGCTCACCACATAATGGGGCTCTCAATATAAAGGATACAACCTGACGTAAGCGAAACTATCTTAACTGGTGGAATCTCGCACGATGAATTGCCATTATATTTCTCTGAAAAGTGTACAACTCTATCTGATTATCTTAATCTCAATCTTAATTTAAGCTGTGACATTTGAATCGGCTATGCTGATAATGTAAGGTACCATACCTAATGGAGCCCAGCTAGAGATGCTTGATGCATGGAGTCTATAAAAAGTGTCTCGGAAAGTCAAACCTCAAGCATTTTATTTACGAAGACAATTAACAGATCTGAATCGATATATTTATATATTCAGATCCGATTTTCCACATGCCTCAATCCGCCTCATTTTAATATCCACCATATAAATTTAATCATGCTTGATCAGAGCGAATATTCATCAAAGGCAAAAAAATTTATTTGATTTATATTAACAGTGACCAGGACTCTTAAACTCTATGATCAAAAGCCAAGCATTTAGTACATCTTCGAGGGGAAAGTAGACCCGAACATGAGGGGAAAGCCAATTCCTAGTCCAAAGAAAACAAGCCAACTCATGTTTGTTATTTATGTGGGACTGCATGCGTGTGAGTGTGCCTGTGTGTGCGCGTGTGTGCGTTCGTGTGCATTCGCAATTTTAAACAGCGCCAAATACTTGACCATACGATTTGACAGTACCCCCAGCCTTCCAGACCGGCGCCATCGCGTATTTATTGCGCACGGCGCTTGGAGAACTCGTCTAACATTTTATGCTTCTCGCGCCCCCCACTAAGCGACCGTTGACTAGAGGGGGCTATTTATGCCCCTGGTGTGTATTTGTGTGTGTGCTGCTATGTTTAGTTTCGGTCCACGTGCTTGGCATAATAAGAGCTGCCAGCCACCGTCTGCCGACCGCGTCTACCGACCTCTTGGTTGCTGCAGGTTAAAAGCGCATTACGGCTCCAACTTCATAAATTGCGGACGCAAAGCCAAGCAGCAGGCAAAAGCCGCAGAGGCAGCAGCAGCAATGTTTACATGCCAAGCAGCTGGTTAAGCATACCGAGACCGAAGCCGATCCCCACTCGACATTGCTTACAAGCCTGAAATTTAAATCCGATTCCCAAACACAGACTCTAATCACAACTGTCTTCAAAAAACTGTGGCATCGCGCTTAATGCAAATGTTAACTTTCAAAAAGCAAAGGAACTCGCGCCATACGTCAAAGGACTAAATGCCAGACCATAATGCTCTAGAGAGCCGAAAACGCACAAAGCTCTTTAGAATGTAAGATTTGATTTGAAATGCCCTGTCAAAGCGATTTGACCTGATTTCACTTGCTTAGCAGACTGAGTAACTAACTGATTCTTTCTTAACTAATCCACAGGCGGTGCATTATAGGTACAACTTCCATTGCATATACCATATGAAACGCAGCAAAACGGAATTAAACAATAAGGAAGCGTTTTATATGAATTTTCACTTAACATAAATTGCCATAACTCATACGCAATAGATGCACTAGTTTCATTCTATTTAGATCCTTATAAGAAATAATTATAAGAAATATAACACCAGCTTAGTGTATGTATATGCCACAACATTACAAAAGATCTATTCGATGAAGTCACAAATAACTGAGGCAAGGAAAACAGATCGGAACTGACAATCAACTGAGTCCCAAATCTCGTACTTCATATTAATTTCATTCATCTTATACCTTGAGAATTTACTTGTTGAATAATTTCTTTTGTAGTTGGACTATCTTCATGAAACTTTCAGAACGTGATCATATGGTTAAACTGTGTGTTCATTCCAAAGCACAAGTCTCTAGTACTTAAAATAATTTTTTTACAAATTGGGTGCGAAGGGGACGTGGTATCCAATCTGTAAATTACAAAATGTTTGTATTCATCATATATATATATATACACAGTAAATCTGTAGTCTCTGGGTCTAAAAGTATTCAAATTAGGCTGAAAAAACAGGTTGAGATACAATATGATTAATTTATTAATTGGATTTTCATTCAAGCACCTTGTGGTAAACGACACAAGTCAGATAATTGACTCGCGATATTCCGTTGCCTAATTGCATTACGGGTCCGATGGGAAAAATTAGATCCTCTAGGACGCGGCATTTTTATACCCTGAACCCATTTTCAATGGGAAATCAGGCTTTAATGGTTTTGTTGAAATGTATGTAACAGGCAGAAGGACGCGTAGCAGACCCCACAAAGTATATACACTCTTGATCAGCGCGACGAGCTGAGTCGATTTGGCCCTGTCCATCTGTTGTGTAAAAGTGCTCCAACACTTATAACTTGATATGTGCTGGACCAATTTTCATGGTTTTTGATTTGTTGGATTTGTCTCCGGCACGAGTAGGTCAGTAGATCTTTAAAATATTGAAAAAATTTGAAGAATACTTGAAAAACGCGGTTTTTTCCCTAAAGATTCAAATTTCCATTTATACTCAGTAGCCTTGACAATAGTGACAGTTTCGGTCCTGTATAGAAGTAAATAAACAAATGTAGTCAGTCAGTCTACGCAACAAAAAAAAAAAAAACACAAAAAAAAAACAAAAAAAAAAAAAACGACTATTCAACAAAAAAAAAAATAAAAGAAGTAAGAAAGCTCTAGTCGAGACTGCTCGACTACGAGATCCCCTGAACCCTTGGAGTGTTAGCTATTTCAATAATTTTTCGCGTCTTTCAGCTTACACAAGAAACACGCACACACACAGGCACGTACGCACACACAGGCATACATACACACACACGCATACAGACACACATACACACACACACACGCATACATACACAAACGCATACACAAACACATACACACACATACACAAACACATACACACACAAGCACCCACGCATAAACACGCATGGGCTGCAGTATGCGCTTACTATGAGAACTTAATTGTTTAATAACTTTTTTTGTGGACGTACGATCTTCATGAAACTTTCAGATTATGATTATAACATGGATATGCATGTAATTGCCAAAGCACAAGTCTCTAGTATTTGAAATACGCTTTTTACAAAAGTGAGGGTGAGGGGGTGAATTTAAGGGTGGGGGGTAAATTTTAACAAAAACCGAAATTGTATAAATTGCATATAAGCATACATTAAAAATTTGGAGACTCTAGCAATAAAGGTGTAGAAGATATAATTTTATAACTGGTTTTCGATAAGGTTTTTTATCGATAAAAAAAGATCGGGATGAGTTATCGAATTTTAATGATAAACTTGATATGCGCGCTGTAATTACGGACATTCTAAAAAAAATTTGAAGTCTCTAGCTCTTATATCTTCTGAAATCGACGCGTTCATACATACGGACAGACGGACAGACGGACAGACAGACGGACAGGGCCAAATCAACTCAGCTCGTCACCCTGATCAAGAATATATATACTTTGTGGGGTCTGCCACGCCTCCTTCTCCCTGTTACATACATTTCAACAAAACCATTATACCCTGATTTCCCATTGAAAATGGGTTCAGGGTATAATAAATTCTCAAAGTATTGCTCACACTGCAGCGCAGCCCAAGCGCAGTCGCTGTTTACTGCACAGTTAGCAGAGCGTAGGCTTATGCGTGCGTGTGGATGCATGTGAATGTATGTGTGCATAAAAGAAGTGCAGAATGATTAGGAAATCAGCTTAGAGGGTTCAGGGTATCTCCTAGTCGAGCAGTCTCGACTAGAGCCTTCTTACTTGTTATATTTTTATACTTTTAAACTTTATAAATAATAATTGTGCGCGTGCGTACAAAAGCTAAATATCTCGAAAGTTCAGGTATTTGTTTGTCTCAAACATAAATTTGTGTAAATTATTTATATTTATATTTCTCGATTGTTATACCCTGAACCCATTTTCAATGGGAAATCAGGGTATAATGGTTTTGTTGAAATGTATGTAACAGGCAGAAGGAGGCGTGGCAGACCCCACAAAGTATATATATTCTTGATCAGGGTGACGAGCTGAGTTGATTTGGCCCTGTCCGTCTGTCTGTCCGTCTGTCCGTCTGTCCGTCCGTCCGTCTGTCCGTCTGTCCGTCTGTCCGTATGTATGAACGCGTCGATTTCAGAAGATATAAGAGCTAGAGACTTCAAATTTTTTTTAGAATGTCCGTAATTACAGCGCGCATATCAAGTTTATCATTAAAAATCGATAACTCATCCCGATCTTTTTTTATCGATAAAAAACCTTATCGAAACCCAGTTATAAAATTATATCTTCAACACCTTTATTGCTAGAGTCTCCAAATTTTTAATGTATGCTTATATGCAATTTATACAATTTCGGTTTTTGTTAAAATTAACCCCCCACCCTTAAATTCACCCCCTCACCCTCACTTTTGTAAAAAGCGTATTTCAAATACTAGAGACTTGTTCTTTAGCAATTACATGCATATTCATGTTATAATCATAATCTAAAAGTTTCATGAAGATCGTACGTCCACAAAAAAAGTTATTAAGCAATTAAGTTCTCATAGTAAGCGCTCACTGCCGCCCATGCGTGTATATGCTTGTATGTGTATATGTATGTAATTGTTTGTGTATGTGTGTGTATGTATGTGTGTGTATGTATGCCCGTGTGTGCGTGCGTGCGCGTGTGTGTGTGTGTGTGTGTGTGTGTGTGTGTGTGTGTGTGTGTGTGCGTGTTTCCTGTGTAAGCTGAAAGTCGCGAAAAATTATTGAAATAGCTATTACTCCAAGGGTTCAGGGGATCTCGTAGTCGAGTAGTCTCGACTAGAGCTTTCTTACTTGTTATACCCTGAACCCATTTTCAATGGGAAATCAGGGTATAATGGTTTTGTTGAAATGTATGTAACAGGCAGAAGGAGGCGTGGCAGACCCCACAAAGTATATATATTCTTGATCAGGGCGACGAGCTGGGTTGATTTGGCCCTGTCCGTCTGTCTGTCCGTCTGTCCGTCTGTCCGTCTGTCCGTCCGTCCGTCTGTCCGTCTGTCCGTCTGTCCGTATGTATGAACGCGTCGATTTCAGAAGATATAAGAGCTAGAGACTTCAAATTTTTTTTAGAATGTCCGTAATTACAGCGCGCATATCAAGTTTATCATTAAAAATCGATAACTCATCCCGATCTTTTTTTATCGATAAAAAACCTTATCGAAAACCAGCTATAAAATTATATCTTCTACACCTTTATTGCTAGAGTCTCCAAATTTTTAATGTATGCTTACATGCAATTTATACAATTTCGGTTTTTGTTAAAATTAACCCCCCACCTCTAAATTCACCCCCTCACCTTCACTTTTGTAAAAAGCGTATTTCAAATACTAGAGACTTTGGCTTTGTGCTTTGGCAATTACATGCATATTCATGTTATAATCATAATCTGAAAGTTTCATGAAGATCGTACGTCCATAAAAAAAGTTATTAAACAATTAAGTTCTCATAGTAAGCGCACACTGCAGCCCATGCGTGTTTATGCGTGGGTGCTTGTGTGGGTATGTGTTTGTGTATGTGTGTGTGTATGTGTGTGTGTATGCGTTTGTGTGTATGCGTGTGTGTGTGTGTATGTGTGTCTGTATGCGTGTGTGTGTATGTGTGCCTGTGTGTGCGTACGTGCCTGTGTGTGTGTGTGTGTGCGTGTTTCTTGTGTAAGCTGAAAGACGCGAAAAACTATTGAAATATCTATTGCTCCAAGGGTTCAGGGGATCTCGTAGTCGAGCAGTCTCGACTAGAGCTTTCTTACTTGTTTTATATGGTTTTGTTCGAGGGCAGTATTATTATTCCTAGAAGATCTAATCTTTCCCGGCGGACCCATAATGCAATTAGGCAACGGAATAGCGCGAGTCAATTATCTGACGAAGAGCGAGAAATCGCCCGAGAAAGGCTCCTCGTTAGTACCCAGGGAAGAAGGGCCTTAATTCGTGCTTCTCAAAGAGAGGCAGACTGTGAAATGGCAATAAGAAATGGTTCAAGGATTGATTTGAATCGAGAAGCGTTTCGATATGATTGCACCATTGACTATAGCTTGAATCGTTTAGTTTGCATTGGTCCAATGGACGTTGTTTGCCAGCATTGTGGCGCATTGAAGTTTGCTGGTGAAACGCCCGGTTTGTGCTGCCTTGGTGGTAAAGTGACATTGCCATTAGTGGTCCCGCCACCAGAGCCATTGCGTTCCCTACTTTATGGCGAAACACTAGAATCACGACATTTTCTAGCGAACACTCAAAAATACAATGCCTGTTTTCAAATGACTTCATTTGGGGCGGAAATTATTGGAGACGGATATAATCCGACATTTAATAAATTAATCAGAGTGTATCCCAACCTGAACAACATAGCTTTTAACAATTTTTTACCTAGAAATAATATAGAGGGCAATGCAACGTTTGCCGGGCCAGCTAGTGTATATATATATATATATATATATATATATATATATATATATATATATATATATGCAGTAAATCAGGTATCCACGAGTATGGAAAATTTCAACTTCTTCAGAGATCTCGACGTTCATAAGGATGGACGGGCAGACGGATAAGGCTATATCGACTCAGCTCGTCGCCCTGATTAAGAATATATATACTTTATGGAGTCTGCCTGCTACATACTTTTCACAGAAGGATTATACTCTGATTTCCCATTTTCAATGGGTTCAGTGTATAAAAAAAATTTCCAAATGAAATGGTTTTTGATTTTAGCTAATGAAGACTTGCTGAAGGCTTATTCTTTACCTATAAAATGACGTTCTAAGGAATGGATTTTTACAATTTATTGTTGACTTCAGCAGCTTAACAATGGTTGCTTGTATCCAATCTTAAGCGCAGCTCTTGCAATCTGAAAGCATTTGACAACCTTCAACTGGGACGAAATTGTTGTCTTTGTGTTCTTTGGCTAAAAAGCAGTTGCAGTCAATTGAAGTCAGTCTGTCTGTTAGTCTGCCGAGTCAATCGACATGAGCGAACTCATCCGGCACATGTCTGGCAGTCTGACGGCAATCGGAGAAGAATCGCCAAACGCACACGCATAATTGACAACATATCCGCGGCTGCCTTTGTTGTTGCTTGGCCATTGAAATCATTTTAGCTGAAACTGAAATTGAGAATCGCACTGGCTGCCAGTCGCAACGCCAATTGCAGTGCCATTGATAGAGCCAGCAATACAGAAGCAGACAGACGAGCACTGAAAACCAAAACGGATACGAATGCGATTGCGAATGCGGATGCGAATGCGGATGCGAATGTGAATGGGATGCGGGCGTAGACATGACAGCGCGTGAGTGTCATTATGGCTCGCGGTGCTCGGATTGCCGCCGCCAGCTGCATTTCAGCCATACTCGCATCCATTCATTCAGCCATCCATCCAGCAGTCCGTATGCCTGCCTCATCAATGTTTAGAACAATGCCATCAATTTTCGTATTGAATTTTAATCAAGTTGACGTTAGGGGAATATGATAATTAAAGCTGCGTGCACGTTAAGCAACAACACCGCTGGAATTGGACTACCCTGTAAAAAGCCGTAATACTTATGGTCGCAAAATAATGTTAAGTTTACGTTTTTGAGCACTCAACTCCATGTAAATTAGATTGCTGTTTCGAAAAATAGTGGACTCATGTATGAATATATTTTAATAAATAGAAAATGTTAACTATTGGATTCAACTTACTCCCTAATATATTTTCTTGACGTCTTTGTGAATAAAGCAAATTAAAATTTGTAATCTATAAAAAAGGATATATGCCCTGATTTGTGCTTTTTAATATACTTCAATCATTAAAGCCAAAGATTTGCATAATGAGCTAAGATTATAGTTATTTGAAATACGCTTTTTATAAATTTAGGTGTGAGCGGGAGGATATAAGGCGGGGAAAATATTTAAAAAATCGAAATTCTATAAAGTGCATATGAATCTACATTTAAAATTTGTAGACTCTAACTCTAAAGATGTGGGAGATATAATTTTAAAACTGATTTTCGAAAAGGTTTCTTATCGATAAGGAAATAACGGGATCAGTTATCGATTTTTGTGAAAAGCTCGATCTCCGCGCTATATATACGGACATTTAAAAAAATTGAAGTCTCTAGCTCTTATATCTTCTGAAATCGACGCGTTCATACATACAGACAGACAGACGGACAGGACTAAATCGAATCAACTCGTCACCTTGATCAAGAATTTATATACTTTGTGAGATCTGCCACGCCTCCTTCTGCCTGTTACATACATTTCAACAAAACCATTATACCCTGATTTCCTATTTTCAATGGGTTCAGGGTATACAAATATTCTTCCACGTCTCAGTACAGGGTATTTTCAAACCATCAACATAAACACTTATGCGTGTAACTTGTTTGAAGACGCATGCAAAAGTTTAACGGTTCAATGCAGTCCCAAAACAAAACAAAACAAAAAAAAACAAATTCCATTAAAGCTGTTTCTAATGGCAGCTAAAAGTGAAAATGCTGTAAACTGGGAAACTCTTTTGATAGCCGCGTTCAATTCGAGACCTCGACCCGCATAATTCGAGCTGCAGGTGGAAGGCGATTCGCTAATTTGGAATAGCCACAATGGTTTCGCCGCCGTCTGGCCACTGATTGCAATTATTTCCAATTTGGAATCCTGGCAGAGTAACTAGATGCCACGGTATACAGATGTTGGAAGCGCAGTCATTAATAGAGGGGGAGAGAGAGAGAGAAAGAGAGAGAATTCAACAGGATTCATTCATTAAGTGAATTGCAAAATAATCATAATTCAATTAAGATGCAGGCAACTTTTTGGTCGAATACAAATGAATAGCTCTAAATGCATAATAAGAATAAAAATAAAATATTATTGATTGACAACAAAATTAACTTATGTGTTAAACTTCAAATTTTTTAAACAAATACCCTTTTATCTGAATTTATTTAAGTTGCTTTAAATAGCAATGTAAATAAAATCTTAATCAAATATATTATTGTATATAGAAATATATGTATATACAATATATATACTTTCGGAATAAATCTCAATTTAGCTAAATTCTTTTCAGCTACAGCTTTATCTGGCCCCAGCTCGTGTTTTGAGCACGGCGCAGATGCTGCCCTGGCTATAGCGCTAACACAGCCGCGCTTCAGTTAACTGATGCTGCAACTGGTATTACCAGGTATTACCAGCTAAAGATAGATAAAAATGGCAGCCTCAGTCTCAAAGAACCCAAAACCAAACCGAGAAACCAAAAATGCGCTCTTTCACGCGCATTACAAACGCCTGAATTCGGGAAGGTAACTACTGTGTAGGGTTAGAGCGGTAGGCGGCAATTGCACCGTTAATTTGGTGTTGTACACACATGCTCCTTCTCCCCCTCTCTGTCTCGCTCGCACACAAACAGTTTTGGTCGGTGGCAGCGTCGCCAAATGAATTCAATTAATTAAATTAGTTCAACTCGCAGTTGCAGCCGCTTTTCCCTTGCAACGGGGGCACCCAGATCTGATAAGGGAAATGGACGGATCTAGGTATGGGGAGAGCGGGGGTGCTGGGAGCTTGGGACAGTTGTCGACGCGGCCATTACGCAGCTGAATAAAAACGCGCTGCGGTCAATGCTTTGCGGTGCAGTCGGCGGCGCTGTCGACTCAATTATCGCTTTTATGAATGGACAGCAAATTTTGCAAAGCGCCAGCGACGCGTCGTCTGCCTTGACGGAACTTTTTGATTATCCTACTGTATTATCGGCATAATGATTTTAATGACCAGCTTGTAACAGGTAGAGTAACTGAAAATTAAGTGAATCGCTCTGCTTTTACAGGTTGTTACCATCTAATTTAAGACTATCGTCAATCTAAGGAGGCTGGAGAGTCAAGTCAGACATTCAAGGGGAGAACCCAGTTCAGTTAGTTCAGTTTATATTCGGACTAGAGAGAGTTTAGACCCATTGTTCCAAATTATATAAAATATATTATTTCTTGTAACACTAAGTTGTTATATATTCACAAGAACCCAACACAGCGTCCCCAATCACTAGTACTCTAGTGTCGGAGCGCTTAACTTCTATGTTATGTCACTATTACAACAGTAATCAGTTACATTTAAATTTAAATATAATTCTACATAATGAGTGGGAGTAGCTAAAATAATTTAGGAACATTTTTTCTGTTTTTTATAATATATTTAATATTATTATTACTAATCTATTTTATAAAGTTTCAATTCGGAATCAAATAATACTTGATCAACAATTCAAATGTTAATATTATAAAGTGTTTCATTGCAGCATTCCAATTAGACATGCCAAACGTGAATTTTAAATGAGTGTAAGGGCATTCCCAAAGAGTGGCTGCAATCGACGTAATTCTGTTCGTGTTTCTGACTGCGTTTGTCATTTGCGCAATTTGTGCTTCGATTTTTCGCTTCGTATAATTACGTTAAGCGAATAATTAAGTTGTCCGACTGCAGGTAATAAATTATGAGCAGGAAAACCCTTTGCCAATATTTCTGTAGCCGTTTTCGTATTTTATTTTTAATTTTGCATCCTTTTTTGCCAGGAGCAGCTCATTTGATGAAATTGGATTTGATGTGCGAGCGAAATGAAATTAGCAACATTTTTAATAAGTTTAATTTCATTTCCAGCAGAACAGAAAAACTCGCTCCCACCTCTTTTAAAATGCCAACATATGCTGTAGCCCTTCCTCGTCATATGTAAAATGTCAGCAAAAGAACAGCAACAACACAACAATATGTGGACAAAAAATGGGGCTTTGCAGTTGGCGTTCATCCTGCCATGAATTACGGGGCGTCAAACTGTCAAGCACGCTCCCAGTCCAGCGCTTGACAGATGAACTAACGGCCTGGCCACACTAACTGTCTGTGTCAAAGTGTGCGTGTGCATGTGCATGTGTGCGGAAGGCATGGTTGTTAACTTGCCGCCCACTCCATTTGTGACTATTGCTATTCATAAAAATTGCTCAATTCCGCACGCGTTTGCTATTTTTGTTGCAAGGTTTTGTTCCCCTTTATCATCGCTTCACTGCGACATCGTGAATGACACCAAACATATGTGGGCGCCATGGGCACCACTCAGCATTCACAATTCAGTGAGTTAAGAGTAACCCACCTCCCCTCCATAGCATTCACAATTCAGTGAGTTAAGAGTAACCAACCTCCCCCAGTCCACCTCCACCGGCTGAGATTTTCATGCAAACAAGTGATATTTTTGTTGACAACTATAAACCCCAACAGAGCCAGCAAACAAATAGGCCGAAGCCCTGAAACCTAAAATTCGTGACGAAGAGCGGCTTACCCATTAAAATCAGAACTCAAATCAGCTGTCTTAAAAGCATGTATTATGAATCACCAAGCAAATTCCTATATAATATATTACAATAATAACAATTGAATTGTTTCATGAACAATTTTTTAAAATATTTAACCGATTTTGTATATTCTTACATCGTCTTGTCTGTTTGCATTTCTATTCAAATTATTTATAAAGAGTTTCGATTTCTCTATGAATAGACCTGAATTCCCTGCCTAGTTGCCTAGTTTACAAGGTAGAAGCATTTACGCTCAACATGCGCTGAAAAAAAGCAACGCAGCGCGATCCAATGCGCAGGCAACAAAAACAAATGTGACTTGTGAACGGGTTAAGTGCCAACGAAAGCCCTTTTCCTCTCCCTCTCTCACTACCCACTCCCCACTCCCTCAGCCTACCGCCCTATGTCACTAACGGACAGCCTAAAGCCCCATCTACGTCCCCACCCTTACTCATGCTTTCTCTCGCCTCTCTGCAAATGGAATGCGGGCTTAAAAGGGAGCCAGTTGGGTTTTCAAATTATACCTCAAAATTATGCAATTCCATGTTTATAACTTTGCCTAACAAAAAATTTGTTTTGCAATGCTTGCAAAACTGCGCGGCAAAAATAATATTAAAATCAGTTTCTAGCGTTGCGAAAATTAAAAAGAAATAACAGCGGGCGTTTGCCACAAATAAACTAAATATATTACAAACGCTGCAGTTTATACAAATTTAATGCAGCTCCTGCACTTGGTACATAGAATATGTAATTCGGGCGACACTGACTACATCATACCTCCTGCCGGCCCAAAAATTGTATGGAGCGTATTCAAAATCATTCTGCGTTTTGAATTTTATTAATTGTCAAAATGGCAATAATTTGAGTGTCCACCTGAATGTAGATCAGTAAGGGTCTCTGCACAGTGTCAGCACAATTGACCCAACGGCGCACATGACCCACATTAGGCATGCCGATTCTAAACAAGCTTGCCCTTAAAATATTAAGACCCGGCGTAGTAGGCTTCATTTATCACATTCGCCAATACTTAAAATACTTTAAAAAACGAATGGATTTCCATAATATTTTCAAACAGGGCAACCAATATATACTTCGAATTTTAGGCGTTATAAAAACTGTTTAATCAAAAAATGCCCAATATTTTACCGTATGAGCTCAATGCGCCTGATTCGAGGCTGGCTAGACTATTGCTGAATCGCTACCTCTTCGCCACCTGGCTCTGCTACCTGACCGAGTATCAACTGTTGACATTTTTTGTGATCTACCAGCGAATAGGACTCAGCAATCCAGTGAACTGGCTGCTCGAGTGGCTGGACCAGATTCTGTTTTCCTTTCGCGCAGTGGCACGCATCCAGGTGCTGGGCATTCACATGGTCGCCTACAGCCTGCTGCTGATCCGCTTGCACGAGCAGCTGCCCAGCTGCCACAACTGGCGGCTACAGCGCCTGCAGGAGGAGCTGCTGATTAAGCTCTGTCTGCTGGCAATTCTGATGAGCCTGGGCTACTGGAGCAGCTGGTTCTACCTGAAGTATATGGTCGATCTGAATGCTGATGTGGATGTCAGCTTCATCGGGCACTATCTGCGGAAGAACGGCGTCTTGTGTGGGCTTGTCTACTTTCTGACTGAGCACTTGCGCTTCGGCAACGAGGTGTGGCCACTGCCCCTGATACGACTGGAGACTGCCACGTGGCAGTGGCTGTACTGCCATCACTTCGACCTAGGTCGTACTCTACCCCGATCCCTGCTCTATACGATTGGCTTCGCCGCCCTCTTCTGGCCCAACATGAGCGGCGACCACAGTGCCAGCTGCCAGCTGCTCTGCCTATCCAGCTGCATGGTCACGCTGATCACTGTCAAGCTGAATGCCATCAAATGCATCTTTAGCACTGTGATGCATGAGGAGCTGCCGCTTACTTTTCAGAAGCAACAGGAGCTGCCATCACTGCAGTCCCAACAGGCGCAGGATCGTGGACTCCCCATGTGCCTGGCTCTGAGAGCGGATAATCAGCTGCATGGGTTCAGGCTGCAGGCAGCCAGGGACTTTTACATGATCGCGTCCGCACCCGGCTACGAGCTAAGTGAACTATTCCAGCTGTGGGGCATCTTGCGGAAAAGGCCCAAAAACTGGAGGGCGTTGCGCAATGCCCTCATGAGCAACATTACGCAGTTTACGCAGTTGCTGAACGAATGCCTAGCGAGGCAGACGCAGCCTAAACCTAAGCAACAGAGTACGCGCTGCCATCCCAACATGCGACTCCTTGCGCCACCTGCACCAGCTCCAAGTCATTGGAGTAGGCGTTGCGAAAGCGAGGAACAGGGGCCAGAGCCGCAGAAGATCCCTTTCCTATCTCTATTGGAAAAACTGCAACAGCAGCTCCGAAACTGTCAGCTGTCGGAGCAGGTTCAATGGTTTTGCAACTGCTTACCTGTCGACGCCAAGCAGCTTATGAGAACGGATAAGGAGGACTGCGAGGTGTGCGTGGGCCGGCCATTGGCCTGGCTGATTCCGGGACTCGTCTCTATATGCGTACGCTCATTGAAGGAGGACAAACACGGCTCGCTGCAACAGGATCTGGCAATGATCTTCTATGCCCTCATCGGGCTGGAAAAGCAGATCGCCGATCTTCTCGAGCTGCTGGAACGGCGTCAACAAGAGCCATGCCACACACTTAGTGTGCTCTCGGAGACGCTAAGGCTGTCTGTGAACAAACTAGTCTATCACTTCAACGAGTATCTGAACTTCATTCTAGAGGATGAGCTACTAGTTGACTCACTGAGAAATCGTAAATAAGTTGTTATTCTAATTACTTTTATTCGAAAGGCATCAAAATTTATTTGGATTCCAGGTTTGTAGTGCCTTTTTATTTTTACTTCATGAAGGGAAAAGAAGGAAATCTGGTTTGGAAGCTACCGTGCCTTGGAACTAGACTTGGTCCTAAGTGATTTAATTGCTATAGCTCGTATAGTGTACTTGGCTTATTCATCCTCCGTTATCTCTGCGCTATTCTTTATATTAATTTCATATACGTATTATCCATTCACCTTTGTCATCCATTCGTAAGAAATCAGTCTCTATTAATCTATTTGGCGTTCCGTACAGGTCAATGCAATCCGTAAGTTACTTCATTCATTATTTGGTCTAAACTCTTTTTATGAGCATCAAGTGCTTTTGATTTTAGACTTATTTCGGAGAGACAATGACACAAATTTTAATATACTTTTTGCAGGGATGTGATCTAGAAAAACTATTCTTGAATATCGAATTGTTGATAGAATAAAATATAATTTTGTTCGTTTCTTGGTGCATATGGAAGCAGTCTCCAAAAGTGGATTATTTATAACCTCTAATCTATCTTCTCTTATAAATGATATAGATTGATTTTCTATAACAAGAAAAATATTTATTATGTTAAGAAATACATTCTGTTTATATAGTTATTCGAATTCCTACTTCAAATAAATATAATTATTCCATAACTACGTCTACGCCATACAATTGTATTGTTAAACTTATTTAAACTGCTTAAATTATTGCATGCAGCATGTGCGAAAGTGAAAATGACGTCTGTTTCTATATGTCATCAACAGGTGTTCCTTCCATTCGCTTGCGTGAAGTGAAGCGCTTCAACTGACGAATTATATCCACAATTTTTCGAATATGAATTTGTACATTTTTTGTAACATTAATAACATTAATTTTGTCAGCTTTTCATTAAAGCAAATTAATTTGTTATTCATTTCATATCATTTATATTATCATTCGATTTGAATCACAAATTCTGATCGACATTACATTTTACTCCAGATCTTTTTACATAGTATCATGAAACATGGTAATGCATGCGGGCACTTATTCAGTCTTGAAAACGCTTCAATTATAGTGATAACAACCGCAAGTTACAAAAAGTAGACCTCTGGAGAAGTTCATATATATTATTTTAACGAAATTGATAGTTATCCTTCCAAAACGGTTTATTTATCTATTTATTTTTTTAGCAATGGAAATTTCTCTTAGTAGGGTCTATTCACATTTGGTCAGTCGAGAGGGCCATCTAGTGGGTCCGCAGAGGGTGCACCTTTTGTCAGGCGGCGACGCCTGCACATATGCAACAAGTTTATGCAGCTGCACGCAAGTTGACGTTTCGGCTCGGTCTCATAAATTTCATCTGGCAGCCCCCAGTGCCCGTCATGCTTCCGCTCCGACCGGCCCATCGCCTTGACTGATAAAAGCTGAAAAACTGAAGAAAAAACTGAACAACAGAGAGCACAAAACGCTGCCACAAGCCGCAAACATGCTGAAAAAAAGAGCCACTGGACATTGCACCAATGTGCGGCAGAGGCGGCACTGCAAGCTCTAAGCACGTGTCAAGTGTGGGCCAAACTTTTAATTTGCACAACGTCCCGGCCGACAGCCAGCCCGGAGCCTGACTGACGCTGAGTGACTGTCAGGCTTGTTAGTCCCTTTATAGCCCGGGGTGCGCCTTGCTGTCTGACAATGTCATCAGTTGCAGCTGACGCAGCAGCAGTGGCTGCAGCTACAGTGATACCGCCTCCGCCTCCCGCTCCGGCACGACCACTACCACTTCTGCCCCGGGGCATGTCCAGTGGCTATTGCTGCAGCAGCTGAAGCTGGGCCAGTTGCAGTTGCAGTTGTTCTCCTTTTTTTATACGAATATGCTATCCCAGTAGGGTGTTCGAATACTACTTGTTCAATAAAGCTATGTCCGCGATTAATGTTTAACTAGATTAAGCAAATGCTTAACTTAAAATGTCAAGATCAGGTTATATATTACATGTTATGAATTATAATATAATAATAATAATCGTATTGGTTTTTATTTAAATTAGTCTCAATTACACTGAAAAAGAAAGTCGTTTCAGATGAGACTTTAACAGTTGAGAGTAAACAAATGTCGTTGATAACCGACCTGAAGCGCTTTGCAGACAAGTGGCGTGCGTGTGTGTGTCTGTGTTGGTGTGTACGTGTGTATGTGCGTGTATGTCTGTGTGTGTGCCCCAACGCAGATAAAGCGAGCTCAGCGCTCACTCAGACGCTGTCAGTTAGCCTTGCCTGGTCAGTCAGGCAATGAGTCTCTCCAGTCAGTCAGTCAGTCAGTCAGTCATTCAGTCAGTCAATCACTCAGTCAGTCAATCAGGCTGCAGTGCGTTGATTCACAGTTGCCTTCGCACCATCAACAATTTCATAGCCTACTCATGCGTCATTTGCGCCGGGTGGTGTTAAATCCGTTTGGATTTTTGTTTTGTTGATTGCCGCACGCCTCAATGACATTTCATTTATTAAATGGCGCTGCCTCCGGTTCTTGTTTATTTCTCTTTTACTTTCTCCATGCATGTATGTATGTATAAGTAATTCGTCAACTCAGCGCGTCCAGCAATTAACTATGCAATACGCTGACCTCACCAGCTTCAACTCCAACTCCAACTCCAACTCCGCCTCCATCTACGATTCGAGCACTTGTGATTGTGTCAGAGCCACACAGAGAAGAATCGAAAGTGCCGCATCATGTTGCCGCTGAATGACGCCTTTGATTTGTTTTGCAAGTGTGTTGTTGTTATATCCGCTATAAAGGAATTTGCATTTCAAATGAATTACTACACCCCGGAGAAATATCAAACCAAAGGCAACAAAGAGCGGGAAAAAACAAGTGGACTCACATTGTGAGCCGAACAGGAGCCGGGCCTGCTGAAATATAAATGTTAATCCAGGCAGCGTCGATTGCAAAACGTTCAGCGCTGTTGACAGCATCTACCCGGACAACATCCAGTGTCCAGTCACAGCGGCCCTTGCTGCACACAATCCAATGAGCAGCCCATTGGCCAGAGCCTGGGCATGGGCGGAATGTCAACGGCTTTTTAATTGATTTTCATGGGCTGCAGTTTTTGATTGTGCTGATTGACGCATCAAATGAAGTGACTTCAGGGTTGGTTGGGGTGCTCACAGCTCACAGTCAGTGTCTGCTACTGCAACTGGCCCTGATCCTGCTGCTGCTGCTGACCCTGTTGCCATATCAGTAGCGGTGCAAACAACACTTTTCCGCACGCACACACACACACCCACACACACTCGTACGCACGCTCAGTGGCTCACACACACAGCAGACATGAATCCGGCAGTAATTAAATTTGTCAGTCACACAAAACGTTGCTGCAGCGCCCAAAGAAGTGGCAAAGTGTACAGCGCGTCGTATGCGTGATGCGATTGCATGCAATGCCATGAGCATACGTGTGCGACTGCGCTTGTCGGTGTGTGTGAGTATGGCAAACAATGCCACTCTGCCTCCAAAAGCGCCGGATAAGTAAGCAAGCCATAAGTGCAAGTTAAAAGCAGGTTGAGCTACAGATATATCGCACACTCACGAAATACTGTGTTATAAACACTTATATACTATATAAAACTTAAATAACAATATTGCCAATATATGATATATGATATATGATATATGATATATGATATATGATATATGATATATGATATATGATATATGATATATGATATATGATATATGATATATGATATATGATATATGATATATGATATATGATACATGATATATGATATATGATATATGATATATGATATATGATATATGATATATGATATATGATATATGATATATGATATATGATATATGATATATGATATATGATATATGATATATGATATATGATATATGATATATGATATATGATATATGATATATGATATATGATATATGATATATGATAATATTTTCAATTTCTTTAAAATTATAATTGATATTTAAAGGCACTATAAAACATTCACAACTTTAAAGATTAAAAGGAAAAAAGTGAATTAACTTAACTTAACTTTTAAATAAATAAAAAACATTTCAGCTATAATTACATACATATTTAAATACTCCATTCGAAATACATTAAAACATTTACAAATACTTTTTATTACTTTTTTTATATATGTAATATATATGTATGTATATATAGTTATATGTACATATTTACTTATTCATTACATTGTATCATAAGTCAATCTATTATATGATAATATATGCCAAGCACAACCGACATACCCCAAAGATATAAAATTTTCCAGAGGTATATCGAGGCAAATATAAGACAGAGTCCGGATTGAATACTGGCTAACAGATTGTTGTTATTGAACTTTAATTATTGCATTCTGGACTGTGTTCGTCCGTTTTGCTGCTGTTACCCCAACTGTAATTTAATATGGATACAGTCAAACACCCAAAATGCACACATACACACGAACAGACAGACAGAGCCAGAGCCAGACAGCGGCTGATAGACAAACAGCTGCACATGCGTCGCTAATGAGCCGCTTTTTAGTACTGGATGGCCAAGTGGATGGCTGAAATTCGCGTTATGCCAGGTTCTCCAGTAAGGGTCCATTCGCCCACTCGCCCAGTCGCTCAGTCGCTGGAGATAGCAAACGAGGAAACGCGTCCAAATATTGCACAATGCTGAAACCGAAAAATTTGAAATCGGAGACGCAATTTAACAATCATTAGAAAAACACATTAAGCGTAAAAAGTTAATGAGCAGCTTGTGTCAACAGAGAGTCAAGACAGCCAGCATTAAGCCAGGATATCAGGACATGAGCCAAAAATACCTTTAGCTGTGTATTTTATATATGCCTCTCTTGGTATGTGTGTGTGTGTTTGTCTATGCCGCAGCTGCAGTGCGGCCAAGCTGCAGCGTAGCGTCTAAGACATTGGATCCTGTGCTCAGGTTAAAGTGAATTGCAAAAAAAGTAAGAACGTTGCAGTCGGGTGTTACCAACTGCAGAATACTCATTCACATCCTATCAGCAATTTAGTAGCTAAGTTTCGCTCTAATACTGTAGAAAATGGAGTTTTCCCAATTTGTGACGCCCCCTACTGAAAAGTTTTGGATGCCTTTGCTAAAAAATGTGAAAATTACATTTTTTTTCGATATGCCACGCCCCTAAAAGGCATTACAGTCATTGGGTCATTGATAGAGGTAGGGGTTACTGGTAACTCAACTATTCAAATTTGAAGCTTCTAGCTCTTAAGCTGTAGGGAATATACGCTTTTGGGGCTTGCCACACCCCCTTTTGGGCGGACATATATCAAGCTCTTTGGACTTGAGTGGCCAAGCAGCGTATATATACCAAATTTCAGGTCTCTAGCATCGAAAGTGCCGAAAATATAGCATCATTTAAAAAACCACTATATCTTTAGGTCAGATTTGCCTTGCTCCTATTTGGTGTAGACATATAATTTCGTCAGTCTTTATAGAATCATAACATCAGCTCACGTGCTCTGGGAGATACAGTTTTATCCGATTTATAACTTATCACGTTATATATCGGAGATATACACGAGTATGTCATCCAAATTTCAACTCTCTAGCTTCAATAGCGCCGAAATAAACTGCGTTCATACGGACAAAAATTGCACAAAAACAATATGTATACTCATTTTACTTTCGTGAATGAGTATAAAAAAGAGAAGCTGAAATAGCGGTAAAAAGGAAACTCATAATAAACGGCAGCTGCACCCATGACAGGATGACGACTTCAATGGATACGCCGTTGTATTTGAGGCACGCTATTAGGGCTCCGTGTGGGATATACCACAGCGGAAGGCATGGGCTTACCATGAAAATCCAATGGAAAGGGGGGCGTTGGAAAATTGAAACGGAAACTTAATTGATAGTCAATATTATATTATCTGGCAAAGTAATCGAAATAGTAAGAATTATATTTGTATTCATTTTTAACTATTAAATGTAATTAAATATGCAAAATTATTTAAAGTATTTTATTGATTGATTGACTGATTATAAAAAAAAAATAGATAGCAAAAATAATAATATCAACATATATATACTTACATACATGGGCAGATTAACCCGGAGTTAATTTATTTGCTAAATTATTTTCAGCTGTAGCTATATTTTTCTTGCACCCTGTTTTATTTTAAAATTTTTCACTTGTCAGGGGCCCCAGCCAGCTGCCTACTTGTTAGTCTGATCCCGTGTACATATGTATACAGCAATTTCGCTCGAACTATTATATAATCATATTCGAGAAATAGTTATGCAATTATTATAAATTGCATTAAATTATATTTAAATTGCATTAAATTAAAATAAAATTTTTTACATTGCATTGTATGTCTGTGGACTCTTTACTTTGATCTGCACTCAAAGTGCTATCTATCTCCTATGTAAGATAGATTTCTGCACAGTTTCAATATCAGCAGCAAATAGTTTTCAAAAACTTGAAGCGTCCTACTAAGCAGGGGCAAACCGCACAAAACATGACCAACTACGCCTCTGGCCACAGATTGGGGCCCTGTCGGTCGCTTGCCAATGTCTACAATGTCGTTTACTTTGCCTAACAATATTTAGTTAGCCAACAAAAGCCAGGCGTACGTCCACGCACCTCCTCGCACCCATCGCACCCCCTCACAGCCCGCTGACAAGGGCAGCACGCAACAGTCTGCGGATGAGGCAGGCGAACTCCTTGCCTTGGGCCAAACTCCTCTGGAGAGCCGTCTGTAGTTTTGGTCTAACAACTCATTTGGCACTCATGAGTAGGTCAGGCTGTTAAGGCCCCGCAATCACACAGACATATATATGTACATAGATATAAATACATATATCTGGCGACATGTCCTTCGAGCCTTTAAACTGGTCGCTAAATCGCAATGCTTGTCACGTTTTAGACGGCGTTGAAAAGTCAGGTCAGAGCGAAGCGGGCCGGAGAGCAGGAGGACAGGAGGGCAGGAGGGCGGGGTGGCTACAAGTTTTTGTGTGCTTTTGTGCGTGCCTGGCCGGATGTGCCTAGGAGGATATGCGTCTTTGTCGTAATTACCTTGACTCGGCTGCCACATTTGATGCCGTTCGCTGGCGCGCAAATCCCAGACGCTGACAAAGAGCAACACACACACACATACACAGGCTCGTTGTGATTGCGGCTACAACAGGTGTGTGTGCGCGCGTGTGTGTGTGTGTGAGCTATATCTGCTTCTAATTGCCGCTAAGTGCCATTGAAATCCTTGGCCATTGCCATTTTGATACTGGGCATTCTGTCATAAATAATAAAGACCGGCAGCGACAATTTAAAGAGCTAACTGAGCGCGGCGGCCACGAGGACCGCATGGTCAAAGTGCTTTTGGTCAGTTGACCACTTAAGCACAATGCTTTTGCATTGTACCTGGCGCGCCCATTTCGGGTTTATTTTCGGCGGGCCATGCACGTTTGCCACCTGCTCGTGCAACATGGCCTCAACTCAGTCTCGCTCACTTATGTAAGTGTATGTGTAAGTGTGTCTGTGTGGCTCCATTGCCGGGTGGACCATGTGGACTAGCTGAAATGCAGCTAACGAACCGCAATTGCGGTCACATTTCATGAGAGCGCGCACGTCGCCCTCTGGGCAGGCACACGCACACACACACACACACACACACACACCCACACACATATGCGCTGATTCAATTTGCAGGCTGCGACAGGCTTTTAGTGCAAACTTCACCCACACAGCAGCAGCAGCAACAGCAGTGGTAGCAACAACAACAACAACAGCAACAACAACAACCACAGTGAATCTCCCTGTCAAAATGGACCAAAACTCAACGACTGTCTGTGGATATCATCAAAATTAGCTCGTTTGGCGGGCAAGAAGGGTTTTACAACACAGTCAAAAGCTGCATGCAACACTCACATACACACACACGCCGGTGTGTGTGGCCCACATATACGGGCTGCTGCATGCCCCATTGAAAGCTGGCATCCAACCTCAACTGCGCTTCGGCGAAAAACTTGCAATAGCAACAGGTTTATGACAGGCCAATTAACTAGACTCTATATTTGCATGCACACGTACCTATATACGTACATATTCATATATTCATTTACATATTTATTTCGATGCATGTCTGTACATAAATCTCAGTGTTTATGCACAGACGTCGGTTGTTTGGCAGGCGTTATAGCAAGTTGTGGATTGTTTGATTTATACACGAAATATAATCAACATCAATTATTATTTTTCTGTACTAGCTCTCTCATTGCTCTACAGCTATACCTAGAGGGGAATCATAATTTATGACGACTGACTCATTGGGCATTGAGTTGAAAACTTAAACTTCTTATGGATTGACCTTGCCCACATATGAATTCACATACTATATAAATCGACAGCTTATCAATCTAGGTCATTTTAGTTAATTATAATGGTATAAGGGTTTTATTGAAATGTATGTAACAGGCAGAAGGGGGCGTGGCTGACCTCATATATATACTTATATTCTTGATAAGGGCGACGGTATCAGAAGATATAAGAGCTAGAGATTTCAATATATATATATTTTTTAATGTCCGTATATATAGCGCGGATATCGAGTTTATCACCAAAAATCAATAACTGATCCCGTTATTTCTTTATCGATAAAAAACCTTATCGAAAATCAGCTATAAAATTATATCTCCTACATCTATAGGGCTAGAGTCTCCAAATTTTAAATGTAGATTCATATGTACTTTATAGAATTTCGATTTTTGTTATAATTCATTCCCCCCCCCCCCCCCCTTATATCCCCCCTCACCCCTAAATTTGTAAGAAACGTATTTCAAATTCTAGAGACTTGTGCTTTAACAAATTAAATTTCATCGTTATAATCACGATCTGAAAGTTTAACGAAGATAGTATATCCACAAGAAATGTTATTAAACAATTAATTTCTCATAGTAAGCGCACACTGCAGCCCATGCGTGTTTATGCGTGGGTGCTTGTGTGCGTGTGTCTACGTGTGTGGTGTGTGTGTGTGCGTGTGTGTGTGTTTTTGTGTAAGCAGAAAGAAATGATTGAAATTTTGTTAAATGTATGTAACATGGCAAGAGAGTCGTGGCAGAACCCATAAATTATATATATTCCTGATCAGGACGACGATTTAAGTTGAGAGATTTGAAAAGCAACTACACAAATGTGAATGATATACTTACGGTCTGAAAGTTTTATGGAGATAGCAAATCTACAAAAATTGTTATTAAACACTTAATTCCCATAGTCAACCCATTGCAGACCAGACATGCTTATGCGAGCGAGTGTGGGTGTGCATATGTTGTTTCTCTTGTATGCAGAAGCAAAGCAAAGAATATCAGTCCCTCTAATGTCATAGTCGGGCCGTCTCGACTAGAGCTTTCTTGCTAATAGCAACTATGTGTTTAGTATGTACTAAATACTTTGAAGATATGAATTGCCATTATAAGTAACTTACAAAATTTTATCCATTTTACTAAACTTAAAAAACTTGCAAAAAAAAAAACAAGTCTGAAATAAACTATTTAACATAATATATGTGTAATATATATGTGTATAATATAATTAATATTGCTTATGAATTACTATGTTTATAGTACTTATGAAACGTATATTAATATCTGCGAATATGTTGAATGTTTATAGGAAAAAGTTCTACTGAAAACATGTAAGCATATCTAAGACACTCTTTGCTCATATGCGATAACGTTGAATTATAGCCGTGAACCCTTCGAAGAACTGATATTTCCATCATTCTTCGCGTCTTTCTGACACTTAAAGGGTGCCTGTTTCAGATGTGGAGAGATGGGTCACAATGCAAAAGCATGCACCAAGCTTCCAAAATGTAGCTTCTGCGTCCGGAAAGGCGAATAGTTTCGCCTAAAATGAAATGTTAAGGTTACTGCAGCTTAACGAAAATAATTGTGTTGCTGCCCAAGATCTCTTAGAGCAGACTATACGAGAAAAATGTATAGACATAGCCTTCCTCAGTGAGCCTCACCACTGTAAGATCAGCTGCCCTAGGACATGGTCAACAGACGCTAATGACAATACCGTGCTGTGGGCATGTGGCAACCCATCGAATGTACTTTCAAATTTTAAGTCATTTAATGGGCTCGCACACCCTCGTTACGGTAACTTGTGGCTCTACAGTTGCTACCTGGTCCCCAGCATGCAGCTCGTCGAGCTCGTCGAGGATGCTAGGGTCCGGAAGGCCATTATATCAGGAGAAGAGAACTGTATCCCATGGATAACTTTGATTCCGTGGCCTTTTCAGAGAACATTCAGTCGCTGGGCACAGCTGGCAATGCTGGGACCAAAGTATGCCAAATGGTAGCCCAAATAGTAACATAACATAGTAGTTAAAAGATTTTACGCAGGTAACGCTCTTTCCAGACAGATTAAGCTCCATTCATGCCCCTGCCAAGATTCAAATCCCTAGTATTTGAAATCCTCCTTTGTCCTTAGGGATGAGGGGGTGGATATAGAAATCGAAATTCTACAAAGTACATTTAAAATTTGGCGCATCTAGCATAAAAAACGTTGCAGACAACGTTTTTAGTTGAAAAAGAGAAAAAAATTAGATGATTTATTCATCAATTTTGGGAGAAAAACTCGATATCCGCGGTAAATATACGGGCATTTAAAAAAAATTCAAGTCACCAGCTCTTATACTATCTGAGATCGGTGCGTTCAAGCATACGGACAGACAGACGGACAAGGCTAAATCGGCTCAGCTCGCCGCCCTGATCAAGAATGCATATACTTTGTGGGGACTGCCACGCCTCCGTTTGCCTGTTTCATACATTTCAACAAAACCATTCTACCCTGTTTCCCCTTTTCAGTGGGTTCAGGGTATAATAAACCAAAAACGGGAGCCAAAAGTGAAAGCTAAGGCAAAAGCCGACGTAAATCACTTTCAATCTTAATGTATGCGGCCATTAGATTGTCCACTACTCAAGCCCAATAAGTCCCCACCTGCTCATCTGCCAACCTGTCCAGCCTTGTAGGGCGTGCGAGCATTTGCTTGTTTACGCACTCATTACACGAAATGTAATGCCCAATTAAGCCATAGTAGATAATAAAAAAAAGCTAAGCTAGTTGCTATATTAAACATTAATGCCAAAGCTGCCAACAATAATTATGCAAATTTCACATCATTCTGTGTGTGTGTGTGTGTGTGTGTGTTTAGAGAGTAGCAAAGACACGAACCTTGACAGCAGCGACACTTACTGGCAAGCAATTTGCAGGCTGCGTCTGCTACGTGCTAAAGGAAATGGCACCTTGCAGCCAAACCCACCACCTACACCACTCCCCACCCCACCCACCGTCCGCACAGTCGGCTACGGGCACCACTCAACCCGCCCACACAACCGTAAGCGCATTTTAATGATCTCATTTATGCTAATCTGCAAACGGTTAAATCTGTGCACGCCACAGCCACAAGGCGGCCCCAGACAGAACAACAGCAACAACACCAAATACGACAAGAACAACAACAACAAGCATAACAACACTACGAACAGCAAGGTGCCACCGGCTGCTAATGCTAATGAAGTCTAATTGAATTTTGGACACTTGACACGTCGCACAATCTGATCTTTTCAGATGTGAGGTCCCGAGAAGACCCACCATGTGCCCAATGGGCGTGGCATCAACAATTTAAAGCCTTTAACACACGCCTCCAATAGGAGACGGCTGCAAGTAAAATAAGTTAGAGAGCTCTAGTCGAAACTGCTCGACTACGAAATCCCCTGGACCCTTCGATGAATTGATATTTCACAATAATTCCTTGCAAAAGAAACACGCTCACTCGCAGAAACACATGCAAGCATAAACACGCATTGGCAGCAGTGTGGGCTTACTATGGAAATTCAATTGTTGAATAGCTTTTCTTGTGGATTTACTTTTTTCATTAAACTTTCAGGTCGTTAATATACATATATATGCAGATGAGTCGTAATTTAATATATTTGCGTCGGATTGGATGCAATATGTTTGGCACCCACCAAATACCGAGCTCCATGATCAGCACCTAAAACCAATTATAAGCTATGGCGGTGGCGAAATGACCGAAAACATAAATCGGGTATTGTCCAGTTGGTTGATCTGGAACCATCCAAATGTGGTGAATCCACTAGCCCAATGGTCATACCTAACCGTTATAGAAAATTTGTGGGCGAAATTGGGTGTGGCCATTCGGAAAATAAAAATGACCTCAAAACGGCCCTATTGGAGGAATGGCTAAAAATCTGCAGCAAAGTCACCCGAAAATTGTTTAACTCGATGGAATCACGCTTAAAAGAGGTGATTAAACAAAAAGGAGGTAACAAAATCCTAATTTAAGAATTTTTGGATAGTAAAGTCATTGAAAGTGAAGTGCACGAAATAAGCTGTGACATGGAAAAGGGCAGTTATTTTAGTTCTCTTTAGTTTTAAATGTTTGAGAACAGAAAAATAATGAAGTGTGTTAATACATAAATGAATGACTGATAAATAAGACCCCATTAAAATTTATATATATATATATATATATATATATATATATATATATATATATATATATATATATATATATATATATGTATGTATATATGTATACTACATCTAAATTTATATATATATATAAAGTCTATCTTGCAGATATGTATATAAACGCCTATAAAAGCCCGAAAAACCTTTCTAATTTATAATAATATTTACGAGAAACCCTTCTACTTTCTAATTGAGTTGGAGATTTTTCTACCATGAACCCATTTTTAATGGGAAATCAGGGTATAGTGGTTTTAACAGACAGAAGGAGGCGTGATAGACCCCACAAAGTATATATATTCTCGATCAAGGCGACGAGCTGAGTCGATTTGGATTTTTGTAGCCTAACTTGAATACTATTAGACCTGCAAACTTCAGATATGTGCATATACATTTGATGAATTATTAATTTAATTTACAGTAATTTACAGATTTTGGATACCACGCCCCCTTCGACCCCTGGAGGGTTCAGGGTATCTCCTACTCGAGCAGTCTATACTAGAGCCTTCTTAATTTTTGTACATTGAATTTTAATTGCAATCAAATTGTTTAATACATATATAAGATATAAGTCAATGAAATAAATAAACATGAATTAATTCGAATTCACATATTAAAGATATTGCCGTAGCGACTGAAAAGGTTTTCCCTTCCTATGTGCCTCTGTGCATGCTTTGATGTGAAACGCTGGAATGAAACGTTCACTCAAAATTTGTCAACCCGAGAACAACCCAAATGCTCCGAGTCCGACGTGTGTCGAGACAACATTTGCGTTTTTGCGGTTGCGGCTGCAACTCAATCCGCCCAGCTCGCCCCTTTGGATAGAGGGAGAAACAGATAGAGGGGCGGGTGGATGATAAAATTTGCTATGCATTTAACCGCATTGAAATTTTCTCGTAATATTTGATTTGATTTTTAAACAAAAAGCTGCATGTTGAACACTGCCAACTGGCAAAGGGATGGATCGAGATATGCGTCAAGCGATGGCCACTGGGCAGTATTTGGTCTGTCAAGCTTGTGGGGAAGGGGCGTGTTTAAGTATGACCATTGGCATGGGTTGCTTTTGTTAGTCTGCCAACGAACCAACAACAAATCAGCATTATTTGACAACGCAGCTAATTTACATGAGTGACCAGAGTTCAGGCAATGACAGCATCGACCAGCAGAGGTTCTGCCCAGCCTCCTGGCAATGGGAGGAGGCCATTCCACAGCAGCAGCTGCTGCCAGTGGAAATGCCTGATGGTTTTGCGGGTGGAAAGTGGAAATTGCCAGAGCCATCGAAAAATGTCAACGTCAACTGCGGCATCGACTGCGGCTGCCCATCATGCAAATCAAACTCGAGCAGCACAGCAGCAACAAATTCCAGTTGAGGCGTCATCGCAGAAACAAAAAAGTTTCAAGCAACTTGCGACTTGACTTTAATTTAATTTAATTACTTCTCAACGTACATTTCGATACTTTATTGCCTTGCGTGTGCGAGCATCGCACTCAACCGGAGCGGCCAGTGCACTGAAGGCAGGAAGGAGGGAGCGCACATGATGACAGCAGCAGAAGTAGAAGCAGCAGCAGTTGGAGAGCTTTTTGTGATCGGCTGAAGGGCGACTCGACACGAATCTCAGCTAAATGGAGAAACGAGAGAAACAAATTTGAGTGTCGCTTTGTAAATTGTTTTGCTTCTTATTATTTATTTATTTATTATTATCGTTATTATTACTTTTTTATTTTTATTTATTTTCATTTTTTTTTTTTTTTTTGTCTAGTCTGTTATTGTATTCGCATTTCATTTAAGATAACAAGACTCAGTTCGGCCAAGGCGACTGAGCCAAACGCTGCATTAAATTTTCGCATTGAGTTTGAAACATTAAAAAACTTAATATTAATTACAATTATATAAAGCTTATCGATTCGCAACTAGAACTTATTTGTAAGGAAAAGTAGAGAAGTTTGTGTAGACTGCTGATTTTTAAACAAATGTTTATCAATTATTTTGAGAATTATTTGAATTTTAAATTAATATTTTAATCAATATATTTTAATTATTTATTAATATATTAATTTCTACTATTAATTATTTTGAGAATTATTTAATCTATTAATTAATACATTAATTATACATACCTATTACCCAAAATACACTAGAGATACACACGATGGAAATCGATTTGTCAATAAGAATCAACACCATTATCGATGGTCTGGCTATGCCCCTGCCAAAACAGTTCGAAGTCAAAATCGATAACTATTTCCCATTATCTGCTAATTACTTTAGTAAATTAAGAATACCCTATGTTATGAAGAACCCTTTCATTATTTCCCTATTCATTTATCCAAGCCCAATTCGACATGCCCCCCTTTTGAGCGTAGCGCGCCGAACAGTACATGATCCTCTGGGTTATCGGGAAGCTACTCTCACAGACGCACACATTCATGAGCAGAAGCTGAGGCAGCAGCGAACGACTGCCGTTAGGCTGTTGGTGACATTACAGTATTCACCGCCGAGCAGCCATATAGAGAACATAAACAAATTTCGTGTTGATTCACGACGAATCAAGAACAATAAACGGATTGCGAGAGCTCTTTAAGATAAACATAAAATACATAAAAGCAATTCTATACAGCAGCCACACACGCTCGCACTCACACACATGTGCATATGTGCAGTTGCACGCGTATTCACTTATTCGTTTATTTGCATATGTGCACATTTAGCTCGAATAGATAGCGGTCACGATAACAAGCTGATTCCTATCTAAACTGTAACAGGTGCTCAGCAGCGCGGAGCAGGCGTCGCGTTCTGTTTCCGAGATATATTCCATTGATAAGGGGCCCTCGGGAGAGCGAGCACGGTGAGCGCGCAGTGGGCAAAGCTCGAAGAGAGCTTCAACGTGATAGCAGGAAAGCTTCGACGTCGACGTTGATGTCGGAATAGGCATCGGCTCTGTGTCGCTCGCGCTCGGCTCGCTGTGCTCGCGGCTCGAGTTTCAATTGATTCAATTTACCGTTATAGCAACAATTGATGAAATCGCCGACTACGGCAACGGCAACGGCAACGCCATCGGCTACAGCGACAGCGACGACGTCAACGACTACAATACCAGCAGCAACAGAAGTAGAAACAGAGACAGAGACAGAGACAGAAAGAGCAACAAGTCGACTCAGTGATTCGCCATCGGGTTTACGCTGCAGCCGCACCACATCCGCCGTCTCATCCTGGCTACACGAACTCTCCGTAAGTTTTTCTAATTCGCTCGTGCTCTCTCGCCGTTGTTTGCGTGCCGTTTCAGTTGTTGCTGCGCCGCCAACGCCGGCGATCGTCATTTCAGTGGCTCCAATCGCTCCACTTCCAGTCATTATCACTCTCATCAGCAGCCGCCGACGTCCAGTACTTCGTTATGTGTATGTGTGCGAGTGCGCGCGCCTCTGTTGTTGTTGTTGTCACTGTGACTGTTATTGTTATTGTTATTATTGTTATTGTTGCGTGTGAACGCCTTTTGTCTCGGCGCTGTCATGTATCGTAATAATGCGGATAGTTCTTTCTGTTTCATCAACCGCTTGAACGGCACCACCCACGATGAAACGCAGCAGCCGGGCGAGCATGAGCCGACATCGGCGATCCTCAACTACTGCAAGCGCAAGGTACGTTACGTAGATATAGTGGAACAAAAATATACTTTAAAAAAATTTCATGAACAGTGTGCTCTCAATATAATGAACGCAAGTGCGATAATGAATTGCACAAACAAAATATACAGGTATCCCTCGTATAGCGCGGTCTTATACAACGCGATTTCGATATAGATTTGGAAAAGTTAGGTTTCAGTACAACGCGAAATTTAGGCTTATATAACGCGAAGGGGAAAATACATCATTTTAACGTGCAAAGATCTTTGAAAACAGTGAAACAGATTAATTACCATATGATGCTTGAAGAGTAACAATAAAGTTTTTAATAAACCTTTAATTCGTTTTTTTTTAATGTGCACATAATTATTTAAATTTTGTTTTTTGAATTTTGAAATACATACAAATATATGTACATATGTATTGTTATTCATATTTTGTATTGGGTTGAAATATATGTGTATCTGTTATTTTGTATGTATTTTATTGAAAAAATAAAAAACCTATTGGAACCTAACCCTCGAATTTATATGAAAACTATGTTTTAGATAACGCGGATCTACAAAACGCGCAATTCTCCTGGAACGTAACTATCGCGTTATACGAGGGATGCCTGTAAATGTATATAAATAAAAACAAGTAAGAACGTTGCAGTCGGGCGTTACCGACTGCGGAATACTCATTCACATCCCATCAACAATTTAGTAGTTAAGTTTCGTTCTAATACTGTAGAATATACCGGTTTTTCCGATTTGCCACGCCCCAACTGGGCGTAGACACCTCATTTTTGGTCAGTTTTTAGAAAGAGATAACGTTACCCTAACTGCAAAGTTTGAATGCTTACCCTAAAAAAATGTGAAAATTACAGGGTATTTTTCGATATGCCACGCCCCTAAAGAGGCCTAAAAATTATTTTTGGGGAATCGATAGAGGAGGCTACCAGTAACTCAACTATCCAAATTTGAAGCTTCTAGCTATTATACTTTAGGAGATATAAACTTTTGCGGTTTGCCACGCCCCCTGTGGGCGGACATATATCTGACAAAACTTTTTGGTCTTGGGTGATCAGTCCGAGTATATATACAAAATTTGAGGTCTCTGCCATCAATAGTGTCCAAAATATAGGAGAATTTAAAAAATCACTATATCTTCAGGTCCGATTTGCCACGCCCCCAACGGGCGTAGACTTATAATTTATCTTCAGACTTTATAGAATCATACCATTAGCTGACGTGCAAAATTTCAGCATTCTAGGTTTACAACTTTAGGAGATACAGTTTTATCCGATTTGCCACGCCCCCAATGGGCGTAGATATATCCGCCATAGCTCGTGATCTTGGGTGGTCAACGCGGACCTACATACCAAGTTTCAGCTTTCTAGCTCTTCAACAAACATGATTTCTAGTATATCGGAAAATGCATTTTCCGATTTGCCACGCCCCTAGTGGGCGGATCGGGAAAATTTTAACACTTTATAAATCGGAGATATACACGAGTATGTGTTCCAAATTTCAAGTCTCTAGCTTCAATAGCGCCGAAATAGATTGCGTTCATACGGACAGACGGACAGACGGACGGACGGACAGACGGACAGACGGACAGACGGACGGACAGCAAGACGGACATTGCACAAAACCAATATACTGATTCACTTTCGTGAATGAGTATAAAAAATATATGTGTTTGTGTGTGTCTCATCATTAGTGATATTTAATTGCAAAAGTACACAGCGAAAAATCGTAGTGTTTATTCACAGTTACATACGGACATTTTTAAAATTTTATTTGAAAATCCTAATTAGTATTTTATTTACAATCATGCGGAATTCATTTATCTGGACTTAAGTGGGAATTGTGTACACAAAAGCTATGTTATCCGATCATTTATATATGCATATGTATGTAGCTTATTCATACATATGCATATTTCCATACACGTACTAGCATTTGTAATCTTGGTACACTCATTCACGAAACTGAAATGAGTACATTAGTTTTGTCTATCCGTCTGTTCATTAGTCCGCTTGATCTCTTGACATATAGAAAATATATTTGTATGTGTCTCTCCCCCTCTGCCGATATGCTTACAGACAACCGATATAATTGTTGATAAATGATAAAATTGATATTGATTTAGAGTTTTTAAGCCATGCACGTTCATATTTCTTGAGCTTACTATAGAGAGTGCAAACTGTACCTAATTGAAGTCATTGAAACATTGCAGTTTCTGCGCCCATATGTGGCCATCCTGACCGTGGTCGGCCTCAATCCCATTTCCACGGACATGAGTACGGTGGGCGCCTGCAGCAGCTACGTCCAGGCGATGATGGTGTTATTTGTCCTCCTGGTGGGCTACGTGCTGCGCTACCTTTGTGGCTATCGGTGAGTGCTTCGAGAGATCTAAGTCAGTGGTAACAAAAAATCCTTGTAGTGGAGATCGCGGCTTTAGTAGCTACCGAGACATCCGACCCGGTGGCTACGGCAACGGCAACGGTACCGATGTCTGCGGCTCCGCCTCCGCCAGCAGCACACCCAACACAATCGGGGAGCTGCTCTTCGGCTATGTGGTACCCAGTGTCCTCAACCTGCTGAGCTTCGTTTCAGCCGTGCTCGTATGCAAGGTGATCGAGCACGAGCAACTGCAGAATCTCATCGAGCGCGTGTTCCTGCTGTCCGCCAAGCCCAAACGACTGTGCCGCATGCTCTGGCTCTATTTGGGCGTGGCTCTGGCTCTGGTGCTGCTGCTCTTTGGCTATGCCTGTAGCGTGGTGTTCATGCAGCAGGCGCAGATCATCAAGGTGACCTGGCTGGCCGAGGCGCTGCGCGCCTGGGAGCTCTGGCTGCGCATCGGGCTGCTCAGCACCATCTTGCTGCAGGATCTCGTGGAGATCATTGTGCTGAGCAGCTACTACATTGAATGCTATTTGCTGCGCGTGCATCTGGAGACGCTGTCGCACAAGCTGCTGATGCACTCCATCGATCCGTTGGACTGGATGCGCGAGATCCTGGAGTTCCGCAAGCTGCTCGAGCGCGTCAACCAACACGTCTCCATACCCGTTTGCTTCCTCATCGTCATGAATCTGGCCTACGCCTTTGCGGGGCTCGTCTACCTGTTTAAGGACTTCGACTTCCATTACTGTGCCCTGAAGCTGGTGCTCCTGAACATTGCGAATGTCATGTTGTGGCTCTTCCTAGGGCTGCTACCGTTCTTTGTGGCCGGGTCCGTCACGCGCGTCTGCCAAAACGCCCAAGCGAACGGACACCAAATCCGGGTCCGTCCCTTTGTATATCACAATACCTCCGCCGAGGATCTCAACTCGACGTTATTGTTCGCCTCCTCGCTAGACATGTCCGCCAAGCTCTTCCGAATGCCCATCCAGTCCAACTATCTGTGCTTCGCAATACTCGTGGTGACCATCGTAGTCCTCACCCTAGGCATGTGCCTCAATCTGAGCGCCTTGGGCAAATTCTGATACAGTGAAGACTTAGTATATTAATATTTCCAATATATATAACATATATTTATATATGTAATTGAATTTAGCTTTAATTAAGATTTACGCGTAGCATAGATTTAAGCCTAAACTGTCTTGAGCTTATTCAATTACTTTATTTACAAATTACGCTTGGGTTCATCTCGCCTTGATTCTTATGACTTTTGCTATAGGTTTGCTACTACTTAAATTCAGTTTAGTTTTAGTTATTTTTTCTCATTCAATTTCTGTTTCTTTAGTCTGGGCTGCAAACCCAGTTTCACAAAAATATATAGTTGTTAAATACTTCAAAAAAAAACAAAAAATTAACTGCGTAATATGTGCATTTTAAAACTAATGAATAACTGAATATCTTTAATTGACGGCAAATCTTCGTACAAGTTGTAACAATTTTTACAATTAATAGTCAAAAAAAAAAAAGACTGTGTTATGTGACTGTGCGAAAGTTTAAACATTTTCTAAGTGCTCAATATATAAGCAAACAAAAATAATAACAAAATAACAAATTATCTTAAACTTACAAAAAATTATCCTTATCTTAAAAAAACAGTTTAATAAATTAATTAATAAAAATCTGTTTTTTTTTTTTTCTTTCTTTTATCAAATTATAACAAAAGGTCAGAAATTATTATTTAAGGTTTCACAAAAATCACGATTCGCTGATAATCTGTTGTAGTTTATATTTTAAAGTAATTTATATTTTAAAATATCACCAAATATTTTCAAATATCAGAATATGCAATTAATACAATAATTTAAATTAATTACGAATTTGTTATTTTAAAAATCAATTTTGTTTTTGGACTTGAAAAGAATTAAATATTTTGTAGGTAAACTTTTGTACGATACAAATTTTAATTATAGTCAGATAAATTCAACTAAACATTGTTTTATTTCATTCATTCACTAAATAAACTAAGAGTTGTGCTGCAATGCTTGAAATACTGTGGTTATTCCAGAGCAAAGTTCGAAATGGTTTTAAGAATAAATTCTATTGAATTGCAGCCCAGCGAATTAGCTTACGCGTATAATATATATCTTGACTGACTAAGTATGCACTTTGGTTTCAGATTTGCGTTTGTTTTATTTTTGTCTCAATTTCAATTGTAGTTTTCGTAGACGCCCACTTCGCACATTTCGGACTCACCAGCCCAGCCAGGGCGGATGATTGATTTTGGATGGCGGGGTGAAGGTCAGGTTGACAGGTATATTGATCAGCGCATGGAGGCGCTTCAGGCGGAGCAACGTTTTGCGTATGTTCACGCCGTTTTTTCCCAGCAAAAAGCCAGCTGGAATCTTGGTGTCACGGTTCGTCTTATCGTGAATCATCTCAATGTATAGCTCGAATTCTGGCGATTTCGAATTATATTCGGTGATAATGGCACCGATGGCGCCGGCGGCCTCTGCATGCAGTGTTTTGGTAAGGAACGAGCACTCGCTGTCGCAAAGATAACGGCAGATAAGTTAAAAAATAGCACCACAATTTGATAATAAGTGATATGAATTATACTTGCCCCCTATCCATAAGGGCAATGCTGCCATGCATCTCTCTCCCATTGCGAAGCGGTTGGCAAGCCTCGGAAGGATCCGCCAGTACCAGGGGTACACCTTCCAGTTTCTGGCTGAATGAGACACCAAAGTCCTTTGCCGGCCGCAGTCGGTAAGTGTATTCCAGATCTTGCGGCGAAATGATTTCGAAGAACACGTCACCGGCAATGATGTCCTGTGTGGTGACGGGCATGTGGATTGTAGACGTGGCTATGCATCCGCTTAGAATGGCAATCGCTATCAGAACAAATAACATTTTGCAAACATAACTAGCGTAAATTTATTGTTGGTAAAAGCACATAAAAATACATTGCACGGCTGCTAAATATTGCTTGGGATTTTGTGGGCTGCCAACTCATTGTCGCATGCGTAAGTGTGGCAAGGCTGCCGGCTACAGATGTGGCAGCACACTGTGCTGTGAACAGTGGTGCGAGCGCGAACATAAAACAAAATATTAACTTGATTGAGAACGAACTCTAGACTATTTATTTTTAGCAACGACATACCCGAAAGCAGCTCGGAAATGCAGAAACAGCTTGCCGAAGCGTTACCGATGAGATTTTCACTAGATGCGACTTTACTTATCAACGGCACCGACCGATGAAGCTAGTATAATAAATCTCGAAGTATGAGGCACCTGTCCTATAAGCTGAACGATCTGATTCGATTCAGATGTAAACATCCTAAAAACCATAGTAGCATTTTCGAATTTATTCGGTTTAGTTTGCTCCACCATACATTCAAGTTCTATGGGCTTGTGTGTGCAAAATAAATTTTGCAGCTTATAAAGACAATTTTGTACCAATGTATACCGCGTGGAATTGCAGTGTTGCAATTGTATAATCAAAGCATCCCTGTGTGTGCACGTACCTCTGTGACTGCTCAGCGGCGTTTTTCTATACTCGATACCCAAATTACTGGCGATACCATTGTACTAGTTTTGCGTGGTAGCCATTTTAATTTTTGGCGTCGAAAAAACTACGGCGAGCGGTTTTCGCATGTCCTGTAGTTTTGTTTAATTGCATTTAAAGCAAGTCAGTTTTGCTCGTGGAGGCAGTAGTAGCTCAGCTCGTGTGTGATTCTCGGACGATACGAAACGTGTGGTTAAAACAGTTCTGCACCGATTCTCTAATTAACTCAAGTACAGTACAATGTCGATGTCTGCCACGTGCTACAAGTGCAACCGGCCGGGCCACTTCGCCCGGGATTGCAGTCTCGGCGGAGGACCAGGAGGTGGCGGACCAGGTGGTGGCGGTGGCATGCGTGATGGCGGTGGCGGCGGCATGCGTCGTAATCGTGAAAAGTGCTACAAATGCAATCAATTTGGGCACTTTGCACGCGCGTGCCCCGAAGAGGCGGAGCGCTGCTATCGGTGCAACGGCGTAGGCCACATCTCCAAGGACTGCACTCAAGCCGACAATCCGACGTGCTACAGGTGCAACAAGCCCGGACATTGGGTGCGCAACTGCCCCGATGCGGTGAATGAGCGCGGCAATGGGCCAGCAAACGTCTCATGCTATAAGTGCAACCGCACCGGACACATCTCCAAGAACTGCCCGGAGACGTCAAAGACTTGCTACGGCTGCGGCAAGAGTGGACATCTGAGACGCGAATGCGATGAGAAGGGTGGACGGAACTAGAGGAGAGCAGTGTGAGCGGTCTCAGAGAAATCAACGAAAATGTTTTGTCAAATAAAAAAAATGAAAAGAAAAATATTTAATGAAAAAATCAATTGCCAGCCAACAACAACAAAACAGCAAAACGCAAAACAGAAGAAGAAGCGACCAATCAGTAGAACCGAGTCAAGATCAACAGACATAAAATCAACCCCAGACACATACACACACCCACACAGAATCACATCCATACCCACACACACACGCACACATCTAGCCGTCATCTAAGCAGCACATCTCTAATTCCAAAGCTCTGAGCCTGCAGTCGTAAAAGAACAGTACAGTGTATACACAAGCAACAACTAGGAGAAAGCACGATGGACGAAAGAGGAGAAAACAACGATGGCGCTAATGGCGCTGAAAGGCAGCAATAGATGAAGAAGAAACAGACGTCGTTGTATTTTAGTAGCTACTACCACAATATCAACAACAAAAACTATATTATTATTATTATGCTGCAAACGTGTTTGAATTTACTAAATACAATTATAACGAATGGAAAGAAAGCTATATAAGAATATATAATTTACCTTAAAAAAAAAAAAAAAAAGAAAAAAACTCGAAAAATAAATATATATAAAGATACATGTATATGTATATATACTACAAAGTATCCTATTAGGAGTTCCAACACGCAGAAGTTAAATAACAACAAATTGAAGTAGGAGCAACGACAGAGGCGAAAGGGGGAAAAGAGAAGAAAGTAATGTTACCCTACAGCGCTGCGGCTGACGAGCTTTTGCACTTCACCTATCACATCAACAAGCAAGATCTCTAGCGGGTTAGCTATACTTACTAGCTGGCAACACTAACAGAACAATAACAGCAACAACAGAACTTGACAATGGCAGATGGTAGATGACACAAGAAGAAGAAAATAGGCATAAAGCTACACGAGGATGAGGAAGAAGATGAGCTAACAGACGAACCTTTTCACTTGAGCAAGACAAAAAAACAAGGCGAACTACGAAGATAATGATTATGATAAAAATTCAAATATCACTGTGATTGTTTTTTAATTGTAAATTAAAATGCTGGAGCTGCTGATTTGAGACAAACGAAATAATAATAACCCTACAATACAAATGCCTGTTTCATTTGAGTCGAAACTTCTTTATTTTTGCAGATCGCCCGCTGTTTCTTTCGTTCTATCGTTCCCCGGTTCCCGGCTTCCCCCTGCGAACCAGTTTTGATACCAGTTCTGGTTCTCTAAGCCGGCAAATGCAGCAGCGAAGCAAGAGCAGCTGCCCCCTGATTTTTGAGCGAACACATGGCACGGCAGCTGATAGTCCGACCGGCCCGGCCGCCTTGTCTTTCTCTCTTTCTTGCTTACTCTCAGTCTCTTTGTAACTGAGTCAGCTTGGTGGAGGTGCCGCCACATAAAGCAAAAATTTTGCCATTGTTTCTAGTGTATTGCCATGTACATGTGCGTGCGCGTGTTTGTTTGCTTTGCTTCCCTATGCACTGAGACCTACAAGTATGTACATATGTATGTATGTATTTATATCGTCACATACACACTTACACGTGGGCATAAACCATACGTACGTAAGTACGTATGTATACATATGTATGCATGTATATATTTGGGCATATGTATATATTTACACATACACATACATATGTATGTATGTGCTGCTTCTTTAAACAAAGTACAGTCGTCGCACTGCGCTGCTAATGGTGAAAACTTGCAAACGACACACACACTCGCATGTATAAGTATGTATGCATGTATGGTGGCGGTGAGCTCGCTTATGGCGAAGGGCTGTTGGGGTGAGGGCATAACTTCAACTTGACTGCGTGGTCTTCGCTGCTGCACTTGGCAACAAGTTACACCCGGCTGGCTGCATGCGCACCGCGTTCAATCGTTTTCTCTGCGCTCTCTCGCTGCTGATTGAGGGTCAAGGTCAGCGAGCATTCGCATCAGCTGCTGCGCATGTGCAGCTCTTACGACGAGCTTCATATGAAATTTAACAAAGCTGCTGATGGGCGCTCTCCGAACTGCAGACTGGATTTATATGCACTGTACTTGTGCACGATTCGTATGAGTGTGTTTGTGTGTCTGCGTACGATTGTATGTTCCCATTGCAGTGGTAAAGCTACGATTGGAAGAGACTGGAACCGAAACTGGAATCCAATCACAAAATGAGTGCACAAATACAGATTAATGAATGTATGTATGTATGTATGTATGTGTGTTTGGTATATTTTAGTATATGTATGTGATTTATTTCAATTTTATGAATGCTAGTATTAACAGGCTTTTAATCAAATCGACCTTTTTTGACATTTCTAAAATTATTATTAATTATTTAGCAATTTTTCATATAATACTTTAAGGGGCAAGTCTTAGCCGTCGTACAATCCTTAAAAGGTCGGACGTGTATGTATATTGAAGAGATGGCAGATACCGTAACGGTAAAATTTACATTCCTTCTCATGTACATACATATGTATGTATATACAGTGGCTCACAGCTTATTTCGTGCAGCGGCGTAGTACAATTTTAAAGCCATATTCCCGCTAAACCAGTAAAGGTATCCAAAATGGGGTCTTATTTATCAGTCATTTATTATGTATTAACGCACTTCATTATTTTTCTCTTGTTACAAACAACATTTAAACTAAAGAAAACTAAAATAACTGCTCTTTTCCATGTCACAGCTTATTTCGTGCACTTCACTTGCAATGACTTTATTGCCCAACAATTTCTAAATTAGGGGTTTTTTTTACCAGAAGGCCGTTTTAAGCTCATTTTGATTGAATGTTGACCTTTTCCGAATGGCCACACCCAATTTCGCCCACAAATTTTCTATAACGTTTAGATAGGACCATTGGGCTATAAAAATTGACCACATATGGACAGTTCCAGATCAACCAGGACTGGAAAATACCCGATTCATGTTTTTGGTCATTATCGTGATAAAATCGGGATCGCCCTTCTAGACCAAGTACTTCGGAACTATGGACTGAATTCTCATTTGAAAAGGGTAGGTATATATACTTGTTCAAATTACCATCTATGAAAACTAAGTTTCCAACTCCCATGCATACCCAACCATGACACTGCCACCGCCATAGCATAGTTGGTTTTAGGTGCTGATCATGGAGCTCGGTATTTGGTGGGTGCCAAACATATTGCATCCAATCCGACGTAAATATATTAAATTTCAACTCATCTACATATATGTGGAACAGGTAATGAATAGGTACTGTCAAGTGCACAGGGCAAGTAACGGAGCGAGTGCTTATGCGGATAATTAAATATATGTACATACATATTATATCAAATGAAAGGTATTAATGCGTAAATCAAATATATACAAAAATATATGATCTAGCTCCTTTATTTCAAGAGATGTTTCTATTCAATTTTTACAATAAAAGTTACGCCATAACTCTTGTTTTTAATTTTTATTATAAAAATTGATCTGTAATAACTATTTTTGATTTGTATCATATAATTTATTTATTATAATTAAAAAAATTTTTTTTTTTAAGTTACTCAAAAATAATTCTTATTTTTTAATTTTTTTGCTGTATATAATCGCTATGGTCCCTGGTTTTAAATGTTATTTGTTTATACATAATGAATGGCTGATAAATAAGACCCCATTTAAATTGGATATCTTTATTGGTTTAGCGGGAATACGGCTTTAAAATTGTACTACTCCGCTGCACGAAATAAGCTGTGAGTAATATCACTAATCAGAGTGTGTTCTCTGGTTAGTGGTAATATACATTTTCGATAATTTGTACTCCACAAACTCGAAAGTTGCGATAAATCGATATATTCTATCCTCTTGAATAAAATTCGTGAATTTGTAAAAATTCCATAAATTTTGGTCCTTTCGTTAATTCGTAGCTAAGAGCTATGCAGCTTTAATGTCGCTGTCCATGTAGAATCTTGCGTTTCTCACACCGTATTCGTTTGGTTTGTCGAGCTTTATTCTAAGAACGTTGCAATCGGGCGATACCGATAGCAGAAGACTCATTCACAGCCCAAACGCTGTCAACCAGAGTATATAGTGCAATTTTCAAGTCTAGTGCGCAGCAAAAAACACGGCATGATGCCATTAAAATTGGAAAATCATCGATAGCTATTGCATTCAAATTACATACATATATAATTTATACAATTTTGATTTTTATTATATATTTATATCCATACATTGGATACCGGCTTCAAGCTAACAGCAGATCAGCGCGATTTTCCTATGCTTGTGCACACACTCATCGTCTATTCTATGCGTACAGACAGAAGCGCGCCTTTTCTCACATTCTTAGAATTTCGATTGATTTCTGGACTTTCAAGCCGTTACTGTAGTTTTGTCTGATGACGCTGATTGCTCGAGCAAAGCAGTGGCGCGGGTGCTAAGGGCGACGCAAGTATTGTTAGATTAGGGGAGGTTCGAACCACAGTAAAATGTTATTTTTTTTATTTTTTCATACATATTCCGTTTTTTATAAAATAGATATTTTATTGGGAAGGTGCGAGCTTGACTGAATGGCACTTAATACTTTTCATTTTCTTAGTCGAATAATTTTATAAGTTTAAATTTGTTTCTTCTTAAATAGCCCTCAAATACATATACGCAAATACATACATATGTATATATTATTATATATGTAAGCCTGCACGCATAGCATCAAGCATTCCAGCCTTATACACGCGCTCATTTGTATGTGTGTATGTATGTACACATAAATGCGTGCTCTAGCATATTCTAGGAATCCTGTTGCGATTGATTTGTCTTTGCATTGTTTTTGAATTTCCAGCCGCTACACTGGCTTTTCTTTGCTATGCGGCGTCATAACAATAATGTGATTTCGTTTTAACTACTCTTGATCGAAACGACGCGGTGGTGCTGTAGGCTGATGCGCCGGCGATCTTTATTTTAGATATTTTGACAAACATGCTGTTTGGGTTGGGTGCGAGTTCAAATCCCGCTGAAAACACTTTTTTGTAAATTGCAAATTTTTGTTATTTTAGCTTTTTTATATTTTATTAATTTTATAAAAATGTTTCCTTCCGTGCTATCAATGCCTATTAAGCCTACTTATGTGTACATATACATAAATAGATGGCTGACGCATATATATGTCGCAATTCGGGCACTGTAAATGCCGATTGCCACGCCCCTAGTGGCCGTAGACTCCTCAATTTTAGCCAGTTTTTAGAACGAGCAACCGGTTACCTAAATGCAAAATTTGAATTCTTACGCTCAAAAAATGTGAACAGGGTATTTTTCGATATGCCACGCCCCTAAAGAGGCTGAAAAATTATTTTTGGGGCATCGATAGAAGAGGCCACGAGTAACTTAACTATCCAAATTTGAAGCTTCTCTTAAACTGTAGGAGAACTGTGGGCGGATCGGGAAAATTTTAAAACTTTATAAATCGGAGATATACACGAGTATGTGTTCCAAATTTCAAGTCTCTAGCTTCAATAGCGCCGAAATAGATTGCGTTCATACGGACAGATGGACAGACGGACGGACATTGCACAAAACCAATATACTCATTTCACATTCGTGAATGAGTCTAATTATTTTGATTAATTTCAGTTATTAAAAAATTATTTATTTTGTTATAATTTTATTTACTGTTCAATTATGATTTAATATGAAAATACGCACAATTGAGTGTACTTAAATATTTTGTTATATTAAGTTTATTAACTATATACATGAATATAAAAGCCTCGTTTATTTGAATTTTTCTTTTTTGAGCCTCGTTTAATAGAAATTTCGATAAATCGAAAACAAATAAGAACTAGTCGAGACTGCTCGACTAGGAGATACGCTGAACCCTCTAATCTGATATTCTAATCAGTCTGCACTTTTTTTCGACACACATACATACACAGGTACGTATTAGAACGCGCTCTGCTAACTGCGCAGTAAGCAGCGACTGCGCTTGGGCTGCGTTGCAATGTGGGCAATAGTATACGAATTTATTTGTTGAATAAATTAATTTTTAGACGTACAATTTCAATGAAACTTTCAGAGCGTAATCATATGATATATGAAAATGTATGTACATTCAAAAGCACAAGTCTCTAGTACTTGAAATCCAAAATCTTTTTAACTTTATATACAACGCAAATTTGAAGACTCCAGGTCTAAAAGTGTTCAAATTAGGCTACAAAAACAAAATCAATTTTTAGATTATTCTCGATACAAAAGTTATCGGATGATTTATCGAAAAAATAAAGCAAACTCGTACTGCGTACACAAGAGTATGTATGTATGCCAAATTTTAGCTGTCTAGCTCTTATAACTTCTGAGATCGACGAGATACGGACGGATGGACGGACAGACGGACAGGGCTATATCGACTCTGCTCGTCGCGCTGACTCAGCTGATCGCGCTTTATGGGGTCTGCCATGCCTCCTTTTGCCTGTTGAGATACATTTAAAACCATTATAAAACCATTATACCCTGATTTCCCATTGAAAATGGGTTCAGGGTATAAAAAACTGATCCCTTTGCCATTTCGAATTATATGTTGTTGACTGTATTACTATTTAAATGACTTCTATAAAAAGATTCATATGAGGCTATATGCAATTTCGCAACTGAAATACTCGTTGCGCTTCTAAGCATTAAAACGTGAAAAATCCGGAAAAAAAATCAGATATATTATATTTGTGAGCTACAATCGCAGAACATCGTATGGCAAATCCGAAAATGTTGAGCCGTGAAAGAGAACCTAGCCGTCGGTTCCATTTTATATATATGTATGTATATGTATATATTCCGTACAAGTTTATACTTTATGAAGTGGGAGTTATGATTGTATATCTAAAGAGAAATAATAATACTGGTCAACTCGATTTAATTTGATACACCTACACCTAATTGATAAGCCTACAAGGTGTTTTACAAAACACACTATTTAAAGAGCTTTTTTTTTAATTTAAATATGTTTTTATTCAATTCTCAATTACAATGCATTAATAACTAGAAAGATAGATCATATTATTTTCCCCTCTCATTGTTTGTGATAGGATCTGGCTGTAGGACACGCAGGGCAATCACATATGTAAATGAATATACATACTTGTATATCGGCTAGATAAGCTTGCTCCTTGGCAAGCAAGGAGGCAAGGGAATAGGTAAGGATTTGTCATATCATTATTAATATCTTTATAATAATGTCAATCACTAGCTCGATCATCATTCAATTACAATTTCAACTAAAAGATGAGGTTTGCATTAGTATCATTCCCTTCAATTATGCTTATCCTCTGCTGTCGAGCTTTCATATTGGCTAAATTTGAGCACCGAGCAACTTTTTAACACACATTGCCATAAGGAATTAAAAGAGAAATTACATATATATTTCTATATTTATATATATATTTAATTTAGGTTTGGTTGATCGCGCCTCACTTCTCCGACTTGCGCGCTTTGGCCTGGCTTGAAGCATTTGTTGGCTGAGATTTATCCGCCTTGCGGCTGCTGCTACGGGGCAAAGTAGTGCAGCTAGCGGACATGGACTTGTCCTGGAAAGAGACCAAATTGGGCATATGAGATGGGATATGGGCATTATCAGATGATAGTTGAGCACATGCTGAAATGCAAAAGATTTGTTAGTAAACGCAAAACACACAAACAAGACTCTGTACAGTGCGCAACGAGGGGAGTTTGAGTAGTAATGGGTAGCTGAGACGAGCGGATGAGTTCGGGTTTGTGTTTAGGCCTACGGCTTACATCAAATGGACGTTTCTTTAGCTGAGTCGCCGCTGACACTGGGCTCCTCATCGGACTGCTGATTAGCTTTGCGCAGCACGTTATCTTTGAAGCTCTTGAATAGATGGCCGATACCTGAGGACTTGCTGCGCTCCAGTTGAGACAGCGACTGCGTGGAGTGGAGACTCACGCTGTCAGCTGCACGGTAGTCCTTGCGAGGCGGCAAAGGCGGCACTGGGGGCGCTGGTGCACGTCCCTTGGTATGCTGAGCCTTGGGTCGAAGCGGCGTTGTCTCCGGCTCCAGCTGGGCGCGAAAATTGTGCTTGATCTCCTCCAGGGTGGCGAGCAACTCACGCGGGGAAACTGGCTGCGCTGTACTTGAAGCTCCTGCACTCACGGCCACATCAAAGCTGGATTCAGTGACTACCAATAAAAAGGGATCCACAAGAGCTTTGTAGTCCTCTATTTCAACGGATTCACTCTTACAGGCGTGTACATCGATTTCTTTTGCAATAGGCGCTTCATTGAGAGCTTCCTTAAAGGATTCTTCACTGTCGCTAAGCCGTTCTGTTTCCATTTGCTGCTCATTTGCTACATCCTTATTCGTGGATATCGGCATTTCCTCGCCAGCTGTTTTTGTGATTTCCATGACATCCATGGCCTCGTAGAACGTATCATGATCTACTTCTACTTCCGCTTCCTCCTCCTCCTCCTTCACCACCATCTCCACCTCCACCTCCATCTCCTTCTTCTCCTCATTGTATTTGTCATTCACTTCCTCACTCTCCGCAATCTTTAATTGCTTTTGTCTCTGAGCTTCCTTGGACTGCTGTGCTCTCATCACTTCAAAGTAACGCTCATTTTCCAAAAATACCTCAGAGCGCATTTCTCCCAGAATTTGCTAATCGAATTATAATAATAACTAAATAAATAAATAGTTCTTACTTCCGTCCAACTATTGAAAGCAATCTTATAAGACAGTTTAACCTGCGCTCAAGAATACGTATATTATAACTATTAAGGCTTTTTCCTCACTAAACATTCTCATTTCATACTTTTTCGATAGGACAGACTATTTAATATTCAAAAACAAAATAAATAAATTTAATAATAAATTTAAATTAAAACAAGTAAGAAAGCTCTAGTCGAGACTGCTCGACTACGAGATCCCCTGAACCCTTGGAGCAATAGATATTTCAATAATTTTTCGCGTCTTTCAGCTTACACAAGAAACACGCACACATACACACGCACACACGCATACACACACAAACGCATACACACACACATACACACACATACACAAACACACACATACATATACACACACAAGCATAAACACGCATGGGCGGCAGTGAGCGCTTACTATGAGAACTTAATTGCTTAATAACTTTTTTTTGTGGACGTACGATCTTCATGAAACTTTCAGATTATGATTATAACATGGATACACATGTAATTGCCAAAGCAAAAGTGAGGGTGAGGGGGTGAATTTAAGGGTGGGGGGTAAATTTTAACAAAAACCGAAATTGTATAAATTGCATATAAGCATACATTAAAAATTTGGAGACTCTAGCAATAAAGGTGTAGAAGATATAATTTTATAACTGGTTTTCGATAAGGTTTTTTATCGATAAAAAAAGATCAGGATGAGTTATCGATTTTTAATGATAAACTTGATATGCGCGCTGTAATTACGGACATTTAAAAAAATTTGAAGTCTCTAGCTCTTATATCTTCTGAAATCGACGCGTTCATACATACGGACATATGGGGTCTGCCACGCCTCCTTCTCCCTGTTACATACATTTCAACAAAACCATTATACCCTGATTTCCCATTGAAAATGGGTTCAGGGTATAATTAACATTATATTTTTTTCTTAACCCAAAATCTTAAAAAACATTTTATTTTTTAGTACAGTAAAATACATTGCTAGAGGAATGTCTGGGCACTACAATTTAAGATAGTTAATCAAATTCAATAATTTCTTATCTCAATCTAGATTATGTACTTGGGCTTGATATTCTTTTATAGCTACCTTTTTGTATGAATACTTAAAAAAAATCAATTACTAGTCATTCTCTATTCTCAGGATCGAAGCCCACAGAGAAAAGCAGGATATTCAGCAGGTATACCAAAAACTAAAATGGGCAAGGATCGAATGATTTTTTGTGTTATAGGATAAAGATTATCATCAATCGAAATGTCGATTCCAAACATTCAATAAATCGCCAAATATTATCATTTTACAACAAATCTCGATAAAGTCCTGGAACAAGTCGGTTTACAAAGTAAATTCAACTAAATTCTTACCTCGTTGCGCTTGGACTTCACACGCGCCTTGGAAGCATTTGTCATGGATGAGGTGCGACTCAGCCCGACGCCGAGTGGAGCGTTAATCGGCTCGGCACTGGAGTAGCCCGAGCTGATGTCATCCGTGCTGCGTATATTGTAGCTGAATGGATGTGCATGGAAGCGTGTTAAGTATGGGCGCAGTCGACCAGAATCGTGGGCTGTTCAAAAACTCACTTGAAATCGCCAGCATTTTTGCCCGCCGCCGCGGAGCCGGCGCTGACGTCCACCTCCGTGAAGTACATGCCCGTCGAGTGGCGCGTACCGCTGGCGGAGCGGCCCACTGGCGTCTGGTGGCGTTGCCGCAGGTGCCGCGCCGGCTGGGGACGCATCATCACCGACGACGCCGATGCCATCATGACATCGTCCAGCTCGTCCTGGGTCCGATGGACATCCGGCTCACTGAGATCGCTGAGGCTGTAGCTCCGCTTGATGGTCTGCACCAGATTGCCGCCGCCCTTGACGGAGGAAGTTAGAGGAAGAGAGAGAGGGAGAGAGAGAGAGAGCAAGGAGTTTGGCTTTGCATCATTTTGCGTGTTTATCAATTAGATCAATTAATTACAAACTAGACCGACTACAAATATGCATAATATTGATTTGATTTAAATAATAACTACGTCTAAGTGTCGCTGGTGACTGACGACGGCGGCAGACGACATTCTCGAGTGCCGCTGGGCTCACAGTGTGCGAAACTACTGAAAATTCGCTTAATTTTGTGCTTTTGCTCTTGCGTGTGGCAATTTGCTGAGTATCATGCGATTTGCTTGGTGTATATTAATATGCGAGCAGCTCCTCATCTTCCAGTCTGCTAATCTCCCTCGACGTCCACATCGGGTGTGGCATCGCGCAGCTTGCGGCGTCCGCGCACTGCCCCATCGCCCGACGGCAAATCGGCTGCCTTGGTCTTTGAGGAGCCACGTGTGGTGCGCTTGGACGGAGCCACAGCCGCAGAGCCTGCGCCGTTGTTGGCCGAGACTGTGCGACTCGAGCGAGTCTTGCGCACGGGCAGATCGCGCAGGCGGGCAGCACCCGCCTCGTTGCCACTCAGCTCTTCCTCGTCCAGCTCTGTGATGAGCACGCGCTGCTCAGCATAGCTCTCAATGCCATTCAGGGAACTGGAGCGCTGCAGCAGTTCGCTGGCGTCCAGCATGTCCTGATCCCTCGACAGGTCGCTGGCCGACTGGGAAGTCTGCAGACGGTGCACATCGGCCGCTACAGGCGATGCCAACTGAATGGTCTGCGTGGCGTACGTGGCGGGTTTGTTAGTATTGGCAGGCGTTGCAGGTGTGCGAGTGTGCAGGTGTTGTTCGTTTTAATTGTTTGTAAGTCAAATGCAAAGAAACGTAAGTGAGAAACGCAAAATAGGAAAAAATTATAGTTAATAAAAAAAGGCGAACTCAAAGGTGTTTAAAATGAAATATGTGTATGAAACCAAAGTGCAAATAAAAGCAGGACAGCATACAGACACACACACACACACACACACACACACACTCACACATACGCACAGGCAGACATACACTCTTTTAGCCTGGCTAAGACGAATTATCGGACGCATGCCAATCCCCTATCTATTTATATGCCCTACCCAGAGGCACTACAATAAATGCATCTATATACATACATATGTATATGTATGTATTATATATTGAAATAGAATACCTAATTGCTACAACTGAATGCGCTCGCATTTGTAGAAAAAATGGTTTGAATACATAACAAGGCAATCATGAATAAACTAAAATTTTGTTGATAATACGATCAACGCCTTTTCACTATGAAGACAAACTGCAACACTATACCTATTCATACTGAACTAGAATAGTAGCTAGTTTACCTCAATCCACTCATACTATGAAACTAAAAACTAAAACTGTATTACATTAGAAAGCTATTAATAAAATAAGCGAAATCGAATGGTGAATGGAGTTATTGAGTTATATATGTATCCATACATAAGTTTTAGCAGCTTTTGCTCAAAATTAGTTACATATCGCAATGATTTATATTTTAGTAGAAAATAAATGGGAGTCCGATCAAGATAAGAAATATGGTACAAAAATAATCATATCTTTAAATGCCTAAACAATGTGAATTGTGTGCTATACAAAGGTTCTATATATATATATATATATATATATATATATATATTGGATTGCATTTAACAAGCTGTAACTATATATATAGATATAGATATTGTATATACTTGAAAGTCATTGCTACTTGAGTTGACAAAGCCCATTTCTGTCTACGTAGAAACAGTGTTAGGTACATATATATGTATATAGAACACCTATATACATTTATATGTATATATCTAGCAATAAGAGTTCTCTATGTGTGCCCACAAGTACATTCTCATGACGTTCCAGTTGATGATTAATGCGCTTTGCAATGAAGAAGCCACATGAACTGAATCAGGTTCCTTATAAAAAGAGCGGAGCCCACTTGTTATTTGTAATTTTATAAACATCTACAGGCAACAACAGCAACATCAACAACAACGACAACAAAAACAACATCTAAACAAAGTTTATTACAATCTGAAATGTTGTTTACATACTTGGGTATTAGCCTAGGGAAACGATTTACTCGACTTTGCGATAATCTATACATATATGATAATACTATATAAATACATATATGTATAGTGTATGTAAATGTTGTGCATTTTTATTCAAATTTGTATTTCTAGATGGTTTTCAATCTGGCTAACCTATTTCCATTAAGGCGAACTAAAAACTTAAAACTAAAGCGAAACAGGCAAACAAAAGGCACAGAGGCAACCATACATAGTAGTATTTGCTTGTTTAAATGTTATTTAAAGTTAATGAAAACAATGAACAAATGATGATGATGATGACGATGTCGTCGCGAGGCTGGCACGCGGCAGCTGCTCAATAGTTGCTGAAGCTTTGTTGTTGTTGTGATTGTTGATGATGAGAGATGAGCACCGAAAGGGGCTCTCTGAGCAAAACTGAGAAAAACATTGCGCAAGCATTTTCTATATAGCAGTTGTGGCGTTTCTCAACTGGTGAATTCGGCTGCCGATGCGACTGACTGATGCGACTGAGCAGGCGAATATTGTTGTCTGTTGCTCATTTCGTTTCGTTTCATTTCATTTTCATTTTCATTTTATGCAACGGCGCTGGTGGCAAATTGTTGTAGAAGCAATTGAAAAATGTGCCAGATGAATTGGTTGTGTATGTGAGAGTGTGTGTGTGAGTGTGAGTGTGCATGTATTACTTGTGTGGTGCTGCATTTGTTCGAGTTACCTTTATGGCAGTCTGCATGATGACATTCGTGGCATAGTTAACACCCTTCGATCCCAGCTGCAGAACCGCTGAATAGCCGCGCTCGCGAGCCTGATTTAAATACTCGTCGATTTCCTGTGCCAAATCAAAACAAAGAGAACACAATTAATAATAGAGTTAGAGAGACAGAGAGAGCGAGAGAGAGAAATATTTATCGAACACACCTGTTCACGACGTGTCAGCATGGGATGCACGAATTTACGGTACAAAGTGGAACTGCCCTTTGTGGCTGGCGACAGCAGCCACAAGACAATCACCACCTTGACCTCATAGTAGAAGGGGAACCACGATAGGAATATGTCCGTGAAGGTCTCAATGCATGTGAAAAATGCAAAGACAATCCAGTACATCATCCATTTGACCTATATACAATCATATCAGATATGTGAGAAAATATGTATATAAAACATTAGATGTGCGAATCTGCCTCTTAGAGAGCGAGATTTTAGGTATATGTGTAAATATATTCAACTCGTTTTGCGTGTATATACATATATACCTGTGTCTATAAGATACGTGAAACTTTTAAATAAACATCAAAATTTCAACTTTGATATTTCTAAAAAGTTAGTTGATAATGCTCTAAATCTAAATATGTATCATTTAATCATCACAAATGAACATTTATTAGATATCTAAGTATTTAATTTGCAACTCTTTATTTTGTATACATAATAGTAATACTCACATATTCTTTAACATTCTTTGTGCGCACCGCCTTGTAGGAGGCATAGGCCGGATATAGAGTGCCGAAGAACAATCTGAAAGTGGGAAACAGTAAACTCTGGGCACAAGTGCGCGGCGCTATAAATATAATGATGAGCGAGCAAATGCAGGCCGTGTTGAAAGACAGACGCGGCAGTGGCCAGCCCTGTAGGAGCTCGAGGAAGCGACCCAAGGCATTCAGGTTCTGCACTACGTTGGAGCCTGGAATGGGCGCAGCAACGTCTGGTGCTATTGGCTGTTCCACAATGTAGGGCCCCTCATAGTCGTAGTCTGTGAAGTCGCTGCCCAAAGAGTTGACCGAATCATGCAAGCCGCCGAGCTGACGCTGCAACTCCAGCTGCTCTAGCGGTGGGGCGGGATAGACGAACTTGGAGTACACGGGCACATAATGGCCAGCAACAGCCGTCTGGTCCTCTTCTAGCGAGTAGCTGCGTCCGTATACGGGCAGCGCCTGTTGACGTAGGCAGTTAATATTAGCCGGACGCTGGCGTAGCTGTTGCTGTTGATAGAGCAGCCGCTCCTGCAAATAGCTAGACCGGCTCATGGCTCACGCATTGCCCAGCGCCAGAGCACCCAATGCCTCGTTCCTAGCTGCTAAGGCGACGCGCCAAGACTATTCTGGCAGCGACAGCCAGAGAGCGTCTAATGCTCCCCGTAACACAGAATGCTCGACTATTAATAGCCCAACAACTGCCAGCTGTTGCGCTCTATTGCAGCACAAAGTGCCCCAAAATGTGTGCGAGAAGAATTCAAACAGAGAATCCGAATCTGAATCTGAATCGGAATGGGAATCGCAATCGTAATCGGATTCGGAATCTATAAGCTGATCAGCGCTTGGAGGCGCTAAAAATATGAATCAAGGCAGTATAGTTTGAATGGAGAGTTTGCATAAAGCTTCGACCGGGCAGCGCAGTGTGGCAAGTGGAACATTAGACTGGCCTCCATTGAGGTGTCTATATATACGTATGCATGGCAGACGGGTGCGTCAACCTCGCACTCGCACACTCACACTCACACACAGACTCACTCAGTGTGGAACGCCTTATAAGGCGCCCGCTCAAATTGACTTTGACGCTGCACAACGGCTAACGGTAGCTTCTGGCGCTTATTAATAAACAAACAGTGTATTCGCTAGCAACAGCCATATCCACAATAAATGAAATTCATGAGAAGAAGGTAACGCTCAAAAAATCACAGCGTAACGCCCACACAATTAGGAAGCAGAATCAAACAAATTAAGCGAACTATGGCAAGGCCAATACCTCGACTGAAAAAAAAAAAAAAAACAATAAAAAGAAAAGAGTTTTGCTCGCTCACCAGTTTTTCTTTTTTGGGGGTCAGCGACAACAAAAACAACCACACAGTGACAACGCATTTGTGCGTGTGTGTTGTTGTAGTTGCTGGCCTCATAAAGATATACACGCACATATATACATATATACTCTTGCAGGGAGTATGTTGACCGAGTCATGATATAATACATTAGTAACTACTATAACAATGAGTCTACATATAATCTAATATAAACTTAGAAGAAATCAAAAATTGATGAAGGAATATTGATTAATTCATCTTTTCATCTTTTTTAATTATATAATCTAAAACCATTTTTAAATTGTAGAATCAAATTTGCAGATTCCTGAACTCTAATGGTGAGCAAAAAACTCCGCTCTTTGGTTTACGGGATGCAAATGCTAAGTGTTAATATAGTTGAGTATTTAGTGAAAAGTGTTATGGGAGCACGGTTGTACTTATTTTGTTATGTTAAAATAATAATTAATTTTACTTTTAAGCTTTCGATACTAGCCAATACAGCTGCATGGTTACACACTTCTGCAAGAGTATTAAATCTTCGGCTTGCCAAAGCATAACTCGAATTCTTTTTTTGGTTTCTTACTCACATTATCAAGCGTGAAAACAAGCTGCTGATCATATTGAAAGTTTTGCGCGTCCTTTGTTACGCTCTTTTTGGGCTGGAGATAGCACTGCGTCGGCTTCTGCGTCTGCCCTTGTGTTTGTCTGCCGCTGCGGTCGCATAGAACAAATGAAAATTCAATTACATGTGAAGGAACTCGCACTCTTCGTCAATTAGCAGCGCTCTGTTACTGGGGCTTACCTTATTGTTTATGATGGCTTGCACAATAACTCGCCTAATTTGTAGTCGTTCTACTAAAGCTAGTTTCTGTTTTAATGTGTACTCGTTTCAAAACATACCAAATTTTGACATTTACGATGCTTTATGCTTTTTTTTTTTGGTTGCTGTGATTCTGAGTTTGCTTATTACAATGATAAAAACAACACTGTAGCACCGTGTTGCGCAGCACTCCTATAAATTGGTCAATCGTTTTAACTACATTTTTCGTTCACTTCCGTCTCGACTTTTTGATGCAGTTCTTTTTTTAGCATTGCGCGCGCGAACAATGCTTTTGTTAAACAAAAACGCAGACAGAGACAGACAAACAACAACACAGCTGGAGATGTGTATATGTCGCAAAAAATATAGCTATGTACTATCGATTTTCGATATGCATTAAGCAACAGCTGCTTCACGGCACTGCCAACAGGCATCAATTTGCTGATTGATAATTTTCTTTACCTATTGATATTGAAATAATTTTGATCATTCTTATCGATAGTTGGCTTCTTGCCGACATTAAGTAAAGTACCATCGGCAACACGTTGTTTGCAAATTTAATTGATTAGATTTTATTTGTATTTGATATATACAATGTCGTAATTATATTTATCGGTCAATTGATTAAGAAATATTTAGTTTACTGGAAAATATTAGCAGCTTGTCTATTAAAGGACGTGTAAAGGCAGCCACACACCTCACGTAAAAATGGCGCAAAATGCACCCAACTGTAAAGACACACAGGTATGCCGATAGCTTTTTTATAAATGGCTATGTATGTATATATAATTTCATTTTATTTATTTTGCTGAATGCTCTATTTCCAGGAAATTCAATTCAAATTGCACGACAAGTTTTTGGCGTTTCGAAAATGTGGCGATCCGCGCAGCAACGTTAATCTATTAGCAGTCTCCAGCAGTCGTGGACTGCTCTTTGCCGGCAATCCCAATGCGCCGGAATTAAAAAGTATTTTCACTATTTCTTGTTAGTTTTTGAAACACACTAATTTGAAGTAATCTCTGATTGATAGTCATCATCGTTAAGGATATAGCTGCAGCCAAGACGAGCGGAAAGCAGCCTTTGGCGCGACTCGTCAATCTACCTAATAAGCCCAACATCATATCCTGCAGCGCCGATGGAAACCTGCTGGCCATTAACTATACGCAACCGAATGGCACCAGCATGCTGCCCATATATGCCGTGCAGTCTTTTATGAGCCCCGAGGTTCGAATCGTGTATAATATACGATTAGCTCCCGAGGATAATGTCCTCGGGTTGCAGCTGCTGTGGAATCCAGTGCTTCCTAACAGCTTGGCTGTGGTGCTAAGCAACGGAGGATTGGCAATGTATGCTCTAAAGGATGGCGGCAATTTCGAGCTGCATTCGCTGGACAAGAGTCAGCAGGTGAAGTGCGGCTGCTGGTCGCCCAAGGGCAAGCAGCTGGTGCTCGGCTTTCCCAGTGGTCGCCTGCAACAGTTCAAGCCGGATCTAACACCTGCCAAGACGCTGCCTTGCCCACCTAATGTGCACGATGGCCCCTTCGACACGATTGCCGTGCACTGGTTGTCCACGTTCCAGTTTGCTGTGATCTTCTTGCAGCAGGGCGAAGACTGTAACCCTGCCTTGTACATAGTTAATGCACCCAAGGCGGGCGTGCCCACCTATACGAACTACTACGACATTTGCTACAGTCTAAATGGACCACGCAGTCATCAGTTCCAATTCACGCATGTGCCCCAGTGGAATCTTCTCTTGGTTAGCTCTGCAAACGGCGTGGAAGTCGGAGTACTGGGCACCTCGGAGGCGGGCGATACGCCCAGCTGGCAGCAGCTAACGTTGCTGGACGAGGCGCGCATTGAGATGCCGCTGAGCGAAGCTACACAGGAGGAGACATTCCCATTGGGCTTCGCCATGGACATCTCCAGCACACATCAGCTCAGCATCAACGACCAACAGCTGCCCACCATGCCAATGGTCCATGTCCTAGGCACCGATGGCACCTTGCTCACCTTTAACTTTCTCAATCTACAGCCGGGAGCCGTTTCCATTTGTTCTCCGCCGCCGCCCTTGGCGGACACTTCAGGAAAATTTGTTACACTGGATGCTCTATTGGGCGCCGAGCAGCAGCCACCAGCAGCTGCGTCAGCAGCAGTTGCACCTGCAGCGCCTGCAGCTCCAGTAGAGGCCAGTACGCCCGCCCCCCTTCAAGACATGTCCTTTGCCTTCACATCCAACATAGTCACTTCCACTCCGGCGCCCACGAAGGATAAGCCGTCGTCGATGTTTGCTGGCTTTGCTGCCAGCGAGGCCAACAAAATGCCGTCCACGTTTAGCAGTGGTTCCACTGCCTCGCTTAACTTCGGCGCTGCTGCAGCCAATTCGTTGCCTGCGCCCAGCTTTGGCGGCTTTGGAGCGGGCAAAGCTGCACCCACGGCATCGACATCTATGTTTAGCCTGCCAGTCGGGGGCAACAGTGCACCAGGCTTTAGCAACTTGAAGGCAGCTGCTCCTGCTCAGCCTGCTCAGCCACTCTCGACCATGCCATCGGCCGCGTCTGTTGCCAATAAGGGCAACAGCAGCAGCAAACCTCTTTATACAGTGCCGCCTATTTTCACGCCCGCTCCCGCTGCCACTGCTACCCCGAAGCAGCCGCCGGCGGCGAGCAAGAGCTCGGATTTCAGCGCGGGCGAAGTGGACGATGTGATCGTAGAGATCATGAACGTGCAGATCAGCGCGTTCACTGAGCAGATCGAGCAGCAAAAGCAGCAGACACGAGCCCTACTTGCTCAGGTAAGACTTATGCCGCTCTGTGTCATATGTAATACAAGAATGAAAACTTGTTCATAGATTGAGTCGCCATCCACGATCAAGTCCTATGCCAAGCGACTGGAGGATCTGCAAGAGCTAAACGATCAAGCGAACGATGTAGACTTCGAGCTGGATGTTCAGGGGTTGCGTCATGCTCTGAGCGAAGCCTATGTTATGACCGCCGACTGTCGCGCCAAGCTAGAGGTCTTCAAGAAGCCAGAGTGAGTGGGAGAGCCAACAGTGCTTGTCTACAATTCCATGTAAAATTCTTTTCAGCATAACGCGCCTGATGACTTCCACAAACTTTGATGCAGCTGGCCGTCGTATACTATCCCGACTGCAGAGCTACTTGGCTGCCAACCAGGCGCAGCTGCAGCAGGTTCAGCAGCAAATCGACGCTCAATGGGAGCAGTACCAGGACGTGCTGCGTCGCAATTCCAAGTCCAAAATGAATATGCCCTGTTTGGAAGGCATCTATCAGCGTTTGACGCGTCTACAGAACTCGACCTCCGATCAGCGCATCCTGCTGAACAACATTAAATCGAAACTAAAGGAGCGCGGATTGCTGCAGTCCGCCATGTTAAACCAGGAGTCCAGTCGCAATCGTACTAATGAAGCGTGTGTATACAGTATATTGAATGTAAATATCTTTTATTACCCCATTGCTTTCGCGACAGCATCGACACTTTGGCGGACTCCATACTCTCCATGAATTTGAGCCATGTGGTGGACACAAACCGCGCCAAGCTCTCGCAGCAGAAGCTCAAGAGCATACGACAGCTGCTGCAGCAGCGCCCCGTGACCGTCATCCGTCCACAGAGGCCGGATCGTGTGGGTCTTAAGTCGGAAGTGATTTTGGAGACAAAGCTCAAAGCAGAGCTCAAGAAAAAGACAGAGACGCAAGCAGCCGCAGCCACCACTGCAGCTGCGCGCGCTAAGCCAGCTGTGGCTCACAAGGCGACTCAGGCAGCTGCTGCAGTGCCCACGCAGCTGGCCAAACCCACGGCCTCCAAACCCACCACCTCCAAGCCGGCAGGCACTGCTGCCGGGGAGAAGGCGCAGAGCGTACCTGCTGTGGCACCTGCATTGGCGCCTACGCCTGCGCCGTCGTCGTTCAGCTTCAGCCAGAGCAGTCCGTTTGTGAAAACTACGGCGTCGACGGTGACCACGACTACGGTGAGCACTGGCGAGGCTGCACAGCCCAAATCATCATTCTTTGGTGGCGCTGGTGGTGGCGCTGCGCCATTCAGCTTTGGTGGGGCGAAGCCCATGATGTCTTTTGGCGACCAAAGTGCGACGTCCACGTCGCAAAGTCCAGCTGCGGCTGCCCCCTCTCCCTTTGCGGGCTTTGGCAATCTCAGCCATCAGCCATCAGCTACACCCCCCAAGGAAGTGAGTGTGAAGCCGGCAGAGACTAAAAAGGATATGCCACCGCCTGTGGATCTGTCAGCCCCCGCGGCTGCTGTTACCGAGTCTGCGAAGACTCAGGCACCAAGCAGCGGCGCAGCAAAATCTGAGCCAGCTGCTAAGCCATTCAGCTTCTCTGGCTTTGGCAGCAATGCGGGCAGCACTGTTGGCGGCGGAAGTTCGACCTTCAGCTTTGGTGGCTTTGGCGGCTCACTCTTTGCAGCTACTACTTCTGCGCCCGCAGCTGCTCCAGCGGCTGCTCCTCAAGCGGCAACCACGACAACCGCAAGCAGCAGCAAGCCCGCTACAACAGCTGCGCCCACTGTGACAGAAGCAGCTACAGTTGCTAATCCTGCTGCAGGCAGCGATGCAGCCAGTTCCAGCAGTGCGGGCAGCACCACTTCGTCTGCTGCATCCATTACCACCAGCAGTGCTCTGCCCATCGACAATTTATTTGGCTCTGTGAACATATGCAAACCCCAGACTAAGGACAACGCAGCAGGTGAGTAATTCTAACTTGAAACTCCTTGCTCAATTTTTGTTAATCTTCTGTTATTCCAATCACAGTCACTGCACCGGCCAACATCTTTAGTGGTTTCCGTCAAAGCGCCACTAGCAGCTTTCCAGCTGTTTCCGCCGCGGGCGATGCCAGCAAGAGTTTGTTTGGTGGCGCAGTCAGCTCTGGTGTTGCAGTTAGCCAACCAGCAGCAACACTAGCAACAACGACAACAGCAACGTCTACAGGGTCAGCATTAGCATCAGCAGCACCAACAGCAGCTACAGCTACTCCTACAGTTGCATTGCCAACGCCATCAGGAACACCAGTTGCAACTCCAAGTACATCTGCAGCGACAATTGCTGGTGCCACAACAGCACCCACTTCCACAGCTATGGGAGTCAGCAGCACGAATGCAGCTGCTGCACCAGGCAGCAGCTTCTCATTCGCGAATTCCTTCAGCAACCTGGGCGCGACAAGCGCATCTGGTGGCTCTACAGCAGCAACCAGCTCAGCCACATCCGTGACGAGCAGTACACCTGGCTCAGTTTTTGGTGGGTCGAACGCCTTTGCCCCCGCTACAACGGTCAGCAGTCCGTTTGGAGTCACTGCTCATACTGCAGCTAGTGTTTCGCAGCCGCCGTCGGGCAATATTTTTGGCAATGTGCCCAAGCCGGAGGCAAGCGTCTTTGCTACCAGCTCAGCTGCACCTCCCACTGGTCTTTTCGCGGCTGCAGCGACGAGCAACCCGTTGCCATTTGGCAGTTCACCTGCCGCACCCGCTGCCACCGGCGCCAGTTCTGGCGGCAGCATTTTTGGGCAAGCTACGGCTCTAAAGCCCTCCGGTTTTGGCACTGCTGCCAGTGGCGGCTCCATTTTTGGTGGTGGCAGCAGTGCTGGCAGTCCTTCGCTCTTTGGCGGCGGTGCTGTTGGCGGATCCTCCATTTTTGGTGGCGCTGGCAATAACACGCAAAGTCCTCCAGCCGCTGCGCCCTCTGGGCCCATCTTTGGGCAGAGTGTATTTGGTCAGTCGGCTGCCTCTGGTGGCGGAAATCTTTTTGGCAATGCCAGCTCTGCCCAAACTCAGCCATCGGCCTTTGGTGGAGGCGGCTCAATTTTCGGTGGCGCTGCCAGTACAACCTCGCCAATTTCCTCAGGAGGTTCCATCTTTGGGGGTTGCAGTAGCTCTGGTGGCTTTGGCAGCTTCAGCCAAACAACACCTACGCCTGGCGCTTTTGGCGGTGGCGGCGTCTTTGGCCAGAGCGGTGGCAACTCGGTAGCTCAATCCGGGTTTGGCTCGCCTCAGCAGCAAACTCAACCGCCCACTGTTGCCTTTGGCGCCAAGCCCGTGTTTGGCGGTAGTCCTGCCTTTGGCGCAAGCCCCACATTTGGTGGCGCGCCCACATTTGGTAGTCCCAAGGGCTTCGGCACGTTTGGAACCAGCTCCGGAATCGTAGCTCCTCCAGCTTTTGGTGCTCCAGCTAAGCCGCCAGAGGGTAATATCTTTGAAACGCTCGGTGGCACCGACACAGGTCTGTCCTTTGGCAACTTGGCCCAAACAAGCAACCCGAACAACCAGAAGCCAAGCTATGGCGGGTAAGTGATCTCTCTGTTTTCGAATTGGGTATCTGACTCTTCATTTCTGATTTCATTCCACAGCTCCTCCTTCATGACCTATCGATGAATTGATTGCCTTGTTTGTCCTTAAGCGATGACTTTGAATGTGAATTGAATTGAATAAACTTTGATCATATATGTATCTATAAGCATAAGCATAAGTGACTTTCCTTTTAATTTTAATCGAACAGTTGGAAAACTCTTCTCGTGCATAATCTGCTGGACTTGGAGAAAGTGTAACTTTTTGAGCTGGGAAGAGTTGGCACATTTGGAGCAGTCTCGAAAACAAATTTACGGTTTGAATGATAGTTTCATAATTTCGTAGACTAATATAGAAACAAATATTCCTTACGGTCCCATTCAAACGTCACAGCGACAACAAATACGCGTACGCCACAGACGAAATATACCAACTTGTGGGGTCATCCGGAGACGAAACCTCCTGCTCCTGGTGATAAATGCTTTTGACTTTAACTAAATGCCGCCACAATACTGGACTGGCACCCAGAAGGACATATCCACGACTTTGAAGAACGGGTTTGAGACTGGGATTAAAATATACATATGTATAAAACAAATCAGAAAAAAACTGCACGGTATTGTTGAACATATTTATCATTTTTATTATCAAATAAATATTACACACGGAAATTAAAGCATTCGATGTGCCTATAATGTTATGTCGAAAATGTTATTTTCTTTTTGAACTTTCTTTTGTAAGTTGGATTTAGCCATCGATTTCCTTTAGGGCTCAAGGCCAAGACAGAAAAACAATAATAATAATAATCATAGTTTATAATAATGATAAAAACGGAACTGAAGTTAACGTTTAGCAACAGCTGTTACACATTTAATTTTCGATTGGTTACACATATACAATAATATGCATATAATTAGTGCGCATAGTTATACATTAATAAAAATATATATGTAGTACATATTCATACATGGATATACGTATATATAGCATGTAAGGACAGAACTAAACAAAAACGTTGACGAAATAAAGGCGAACGCGAACGTTTACAAATAGTATATGTCGTATATAGCATATGTATAAATAGTGAAAAATAGACAAAAACATTTTACATACATAGAGTTATACATACATATAGCATACATATATAGATTAGTATAAATAATTATGTATATATATTTATATATAAAGGTTTAGGTTTAGATTTAGGTGTAGGTTCTTTAAATGCAATTCGTAATTTGTTTTCTTTTTTTATACTTTATAATATTTAATTAGGTCTAACTTAGGTTGGTAATTGTTAATTGTTAGAGATTTACATGCGACTACCCAGCTTAGATGTTTGTTATCCGATTTATGTTTAGGATTTTCTTTACTTTTTTTTAGTTTGTTTGCTTCTCATTTGTTAGTTACGTTTAGCACACATTTAGTTACAGTTAATATTATTATTATTATTACTTTTTATTATTATCATCCAATTTCTATTATTTTTTACACTAATGCTAGAAAAACACTTTGCAACAATTGTTGAAAATTCGTAAGCATTTTGTTCTTGGTTTTGTTTTCATTTCATTTGCTTGCTTGTTTTTGTTATTGAGCAACTTACTAACTTAAACAGAATTTCGTTAAGCATGCTTATCATTAGTATTACCGTTTTTACTCGTTTCTTTGAATGCACGGCGCGTTTAAAACGACCGTTACATATTGTGGTGTGCAGCTGATTTTGAAGTTTTCGTATTATCGTTTCATTGTTTTTATCGGTTATCGTTATCGTTTTAATTTTTTAAACAACTGTATTCTATCTACAAAAGGAAACTGTTGCTACAATTCGATTCTCTTTGACAGGACGCAGGCGAGGGAATGTTCTTATATATCATCTTTTTAAATATATATATATATTTATTTTTTTGGGCGGGGCATTTATTTGTGGGCGTGCTTTGGCGACGTGGGCGTGGCACATGCAATGACTTGCTTAAAGCTTGTACGCTCGACCATGTGTGTATGTGTGTGTGTGAATGTTTTGAAATTGATTAAACGGGAAAACAGGTTTGGAAATACGAAAACAAGTTGGGGAAAAAGAGAGGAAAGTTCAAATATCCTTAGATTTTTGGCAGGGGCTACAGTTGCGTTCATATACATATAGTCGTATAGTTTTCAGTTAATGTGTGCTTTTATATGTACATCGCCTGGGTAGCTTGCTAGTAAGTATATAAATATTGTATATGTATATATATTTTATATATAAGAAGCGGAAGTATACTAGAAGTATGGGAAAATGCAAAAGCAGGGACGCTCCTAGGGACAAAAAAAAGTTTGCATAAATGTTTGATTTGATATATGTATGTCTGTATATATAGAGAGCAGAAGTGGAAAACTTGAAGATAATAAAATTTAAATAATGTTAACACAATTGTTAAATTATTAATGTGACAACGAGAGACTGTTTCAATGTAGTCTCTGCTGTTAATATATAGTTAACATGGTGGTATTAACAGTATCAGTCATTTAACTGTAAATGATGACGTTAACAGCCTTACGTAAAAGGGAAAGATTACTTGATGTTTTTGACACTTTAACCAAAATAATGCTGTTAATGAGTTAACATTATCTTAACAGTTTGTCAACAATATTTAGAGTTAGTTTAAAGGAAGTTGGCGAATTTATATCTAAAGCGGACGACAGTTTTCCAGATCTACCTAATAGAGAGTATATATGTGTATATATGAATATAAATATGACATATGATATATGTATATATATATGTATGTTTGTGGAGGCCATATAGAGTGAGCGCAGTAGTAGTAGTATTAAGGGGTAAAAGTTGTGCCTCCTGTGCTAGTAGTCAGAGTGGGTTAGAGAAGTAGATCAGAACAACAAATGATGATAATAATGTTGATAATGATGATGATAATGATGATGAGTCTGATGAGTCTGTGCTTCTCGAGGATTTACGTTCGGATTGGGTTCGGGAAGGTATTCGAAGCGGATCGAATACCCATTGTTGTACTACCAGTGCATCAGACGCAGCTGATCGAGAATGCGCTGCTTAAAGAAGGTGCCAAGCATTCCAAAAACTGTGGATACGGCAGCAATGCCCATCATGACCTGCATGACGCAATGAATGCCAGACAGTTCCTCGTCTGTCTGCCGGTGGCGATGGCGCGTTCGGTGGTGACGCCGGCTGCCCAGCCCGCTGCTCTCGTGCAAGCGCTGCAGACTCTCCATGTCTTCATCGAATTGCGGTATTATGGCCAAGTTGATGACCTCCGTTTTGGACAGCAACTGTTCGTTGGCAATTGTGTGAGCTTCGGTGGCGCCTTTGCTGGTGGCTTCATTGTGCTCTCGCTCCCGCTCCCGCTGCCGCTCCAGCTCACGCACGCGCGATCTCTCGTCCAGCATGGTATTATCCAGACTGAAGTCAAAGTCACGTCCTGTGGGCAGTTGGCCCAGCGAGTGCGGCAACTGCTGCTTGGAAGTGGGGTATTCGGCCAGATTGACCTTTGTGAGGAAGTGCAGGCTGCTGCTCGGCTTGCGCTCGGCTTCTTGTGCGGGCTGAGCAAGTAGAGAGCGGGGTGTTGCCTCAGTGACGCCCAGCATGGGCATGTGATCACGCACACGCGTCTCTTGGAACTGATTTTTCTTGATGCCCAGCACCTCGGACAAGGGCCGATTGATCATGGGGAGCAGTGAATCAGAGGTGGGTCGTATTATGAAGCTGCCACCGTTTGGAGCATGGGCCGGCGGTTCCAGTATCTCGGGCTGCATTGGCTTAGGAGTCACAGCTGAGCCCGGGGCTGGAACTGGTCTGTCTCCTGCGCTCTCGTCCTCGCTGTCCGTGTAGACCGAGTCGTCGGAGGAGTCGTCCGAGGAGTCGTCACTGTTCCCCTTGGCCTGCTCGGATGCTGACTTAGCAGAGCTGGAGCTGGTGAACTTATGCGTGAGGTTGCGTATGGGCTCGTACTTGGAGCTCTCCGAATCACCGCGATAAAGCAGCGCCACCTTGCCATCGGGTGTTAGTACGGGCGTTATTTTCGGATGTGGCGACGGAAAACGATGACTGCTCTCCGGATCCGGTGACAATGCATCGAAGTCTGTGAACTGTGTCGCTGGCTTCTGCGGCGCCTGCTTGTCCAGCTGCTTGTTCGCATGCAGCTGATGCTGCTGCTGGTCCCCATCGGCATCGGTGGGCGTCTGCTGATAGACAATGCCCACCTTGCCCAGGGGCGTGGATATAATTTTGATCGCATCATTGCTATTCTTGCGGAAATAATGATTCGAGCCGGAGTTGCTCTTCGAGCGTTGCGACCCAAAGAAGCCAGCGCTGTCGCCATTGTCAGGGTATTCATCATCGACACCGTCATCGTTATCCTCGCCATCCTCATCATCGTTAGCAAAATGGCCGCTGCTCTCGCGCAGATCAATCGCAGTGCTCGGCACGGCCACCGCCACAGCCGGCTCCTGCTGCTGACTCTCTGTGAGCAGCTTCTTCCGAATATTCTCCAGGTGCAGTTGCCTGTAGCTGTTGTTTGGCCTGAAGCGTGACTTGTAGCCTGCGCCGCCGCCGGCGCCGCTGCCCTCTTCATTCACGAAATGCTCCTCGTCGGCACGCGGGCGCGTTGTGCGGGGTCGCTCCAAGGCCAGACGCTCATCGTCCTCGTCATAGCCCATGTCTTCTTCTTCGGCACTCAACTGCGGCTGCTGTTGGGCTGTTGCTGAGATAAGACTCTTGGGATCTGGCAACTGCTCCGGTTCCTCATCATCCTCATCATACTCATCATCTTTATCTTCATTATCATCATCCTCATCTTCATCGTCATCATCTGCAAATAAGCTCATCACCTCGTCATCATCATCATCGTCTACGTCCTCGCCATGGAGGTCCGCTTGCATGCGTTCTGTGTCCGCCTCAATGTCCTCCATGGCATAGTCATCCTCGCCATCCATCGCAGCCGAAGCCGCCTCCTGTCTCTCGTCAGCAGCAGCCACGCCCAGCTGCTGCTGCCCCGTGCCATTAAATCTACTGCTATGCGGCTTAAGACTAAGGTTAATACTACTGCTACTGCTACTGCTACTGCTACTATTTCTACTACTATTATCATCATTATTAGAGTTACTGTTATTATTGTTGTTACTCATATTATAAGTTAAGTTTAATTGTGTTCCTAAACTAACATCTAAGCTGCTATTGCTTCGTATAAGCAATGGGGTAGTCGCATCTTTCAGTCAGTAGCATTTCTTGGTGCACCCGCACTTGCGCACAATATCCAAGTTCTTGATATATTTGCGGTTGTTGCTGCATACCATGCGCACCTGTTGAAAGAAAAGTGAATCAGGTGATTACGTCATAATTAATTGGTTTTATATAACACTGGATAAATATTGTAAATATTGTAAATATTCTTTTATGAATACAATTAAGTGGTTACTTTTTTGGTTACTTTTTATACCCTGAGCCCATTGAAAATGGGAAATCTGGGTATAATGGTTTTGTGAAAAAGTATGTAACGGGCAGAAGGAGGCGTGGCAGACCCCACAAAGTATATATATTCTTGATCAGCGCGACGAGCTGAGTCGATATAGTCCTGTCCGTCTGTCCGTCCGTCCGTCGATAAATCATCCGATAACTTTTTCATCGAGAATAATCGAAAAATTGATTTTGTTTTTCGGCCTCATTGGAATACTATTAGACCTGGAGACTTCAGATTTACTGTGTATATACATATGAAGTCTATATGGGCGCCAATTCGCCCAATTTGTAAAAAACGCATTTAATGTCTAGAGACTTGTGCTTTGGAATACATTCAAATAATATACATTATGATTACGTTCTGAAAGTTTCATTGAGATTGTACGTCTAGAAATTTATTTATTCAACAAATAAATTCGTATAATATTGCCCACATTGCAGCGCAGCCCAAGTGCGCGTTCTAATACGTGCGTGTGTATGTATGTGTGTCAAAAGGAAGTGCAGGCTGATTAGAATATCAGATTAGAGGGTTCAGGGTATCTCCTAGTCGAGCGGTCTCGACTAGAGTCTTCTTACTTGTTTTATTTTAATTTTTAGCAAATTCCATTTGGGAATTTTGAACATTTGTAGAATAATGAACATTTTGAATAGGGTAGGCCATAGGCAGATAGAATCAAATGGAAAATTGAGGCAAGCCTAGATTCTGGATGGAAAACATATCCTACGGGTAAGGCTTTCAAGTATGCCCGAACTGGGCTCTTGGCCAACATAATAATAGCTATAATTGACATGTGAAATCCTTTTCATATATGTATGAATGTAGTTCTTTAATTGGTGGTATAGAAGAAATAAGTATATATCTAATGGAATAATTTTTGCACTTACCTTGCGTCTTCGCACAATTTTGGCCGCGCAGCATTGATTGCCGCAACCGCCAACGCATTTGGCGTACTTCAGCGGCTGCCTGGAGCGGCAGTCGTTCTCCGTATAGTACTCACGCACCTGCTCCTTGCGACACGTAGCGGCGGCTGCAGTGAAAAGTGGAACCGAACGGGAAAATGCAATTAGTGAGCCACCTTTGACAAGAAGACGGCGGCGTCGGACGGCTAATGAGATTACGCACACACACCCACACATACACACACAGACACGCCTGGAACACCTGTCCCTTTTTACTAGTCGAGATACATGAGAGATGAAATGGGCGTGTAATGTTTGATGTGTGTTTGATGTAGGTTTTGTATGTGAGTATATGAAGGTGTGTGTGTGAGCAAGCAAATGAAGTTATGCAGCATAGCCTAGCGGATGCGTTGCGATTCGGGGCAGCTGGGTGAAAGGCTGTCTAAGTTGTCAGAAAGTTGGTTGGCTGGCATATTATACGGTTTCTTTGAAGGCGCAAGGCGTGGCATCAGTGTGAAAGCCGGCATGTAAATTATAACTGCCTCTAGCCCCCTCCCTCTCCCCCTCACCATACTGATGAGAACTGCCAACGAGCTGGTACAACTTTACGGAAACTTTATAATATACATATATTTACACTCAATTTGCTCGATGTAACGGAAGCTATACCCTATGCATATGATAAGTGGCGAGAGCTTTATTTAATTCCTAGACATTTAGAATCGGAACAACAAGGATATTAATGATGCCAATCTCCTAATTGCCAAAAGTTTGAAACAATCGGTGGGTGAAGTATGTATCTCTAGTTGTTTCTTGAATATCTGTTATATTTCGAATAGTATTCAGCCCTTATGATGGCAATTCGCGCTAAAAACTCGAAATCTAACAATGGATCTTTATAGACAGATATATGATATATATTTTATGGAGCTGCCACTTCTCCTCCTGCCTGTTATCCTACTATCATTCTCATTTAGATATCGATTACTCCTGTTTATCGATTATCAATGAATAGACTACGAGAGGCGATATATACATATGTATGTGCATAATTGGAGGGGGATTTCTTAAAAATAAAGCTAAACATTTCATTTGACATAATTTAGACATGTTATAAATCTCCCAACCTTCAAGAATTGAGTAGTTTGCCTACCGAAATGGTAATCCCTAATCTCTAAATAGTTTCTATCCTATTGTTTCTTGAATCGTAGCACGCAAACCGCTTGAGCTGATCGAATGTATGTTGGAATGAGAGATCGCAATATGTACCCGTGATTGTTGGGGGCTCTGTGATGCCCTCACCTTGATCGCAGTAGCGTCCGCGCTGGCCGTGCTTGCATTTGCACTGATAGCCATCCTTGGAATTGGCATTGGGCACACAGCGACTGCCGCGACGGCACTTGTGCTCCGAGCAGGGATCGACGGGCTCCTGCGTGGATTAGCAAGGTGATTAGCAAAAGTTTCATTGGTAGCTATCCTACAGACTTACCTCCTTAATGTGCGGAGTCTCGTCCATGAAGTCCTGCTCGTCATCCTCCTCGCCCTCAGAGGGGTCGCCCTCCAGCAGAGCACAGCCCGGCGTGATTTTCTGCTGCCGCTGCGCATTGCCGAAGTCCACGAGCTTGTGATTAATCCAGACCTCCTTCATGCAGCCCTTGAAGCTAGTCAAGTTGCGTATCTGCCAGTTTTTGTAAGCCTGCTGGGCGGGCTCCACCGGCAGACCGCCAAGGAACATAGGCGTGCTCAGTTTCAGATAATCATTGGAGCCCTCATTGATGATGGAACGGGCCAGGCCTCGATCCACGCGCAGCGTGAAGTTCTTTTTGATGGCCAGTAGCTCGACGGCATGGTATTTGCCATCGGCGACCATTTCGAAGCTGTACATTGTGGACACCGGATAGTTGCCGACATCATAGCTAACGCGTATGCGTCCATTGAAGAGCTCCACGGCCAAGTGCGCATCCTGTCCATCATACATGAGGATTCCGTTCTGCTCGGCGCTGCTAAAGACAATGGTGACATTCGCCTCGGGCCTGGTGCGCAGCGGCTCCAGCTCCACGAACGAATTGTTGTGAACGAAGCTGATGCTGGTCAAGTACTCGCACCACTTGCCCGTGTAGCCCGGATGGCACTTGCACAGGTAGTCCGAGCCGGCGGCATTCGGTTGGAAGCAAACGCCGTGCTTGCACTCGTGGTTCTGGCAGGGCGACGTCTGGGGATACATCATGGAGATCAGGTTGTGGCCCTCACAGTACTTGCCCGTGAAGTCATCCGGGCACTTGCAGACGTAATCGTTGATGCCGTCGATGCAGGTGCCGCCATTCTGGCACATGTGATTCTGGCAGTCATCGATGTTGTCCGTGCAGTTGATGCCATGGAAGCCGGCCATGCACTCGCAGCTGTAGTGGCTGAAGTGGTCCAAGCACTTGGCCCCGTTCGCGCAGGGATTGAACTCCTGGCTGCAGAACTGAATCTTCGTATCGCACCACTCGCCGCTGAAGCCGGGCTGGCACTCGCAGCGGTACGACTGCACGCCGTCGATGCAGGTGGCGTTGTTCTGGCAGCGTATGTCTTCGCCCAGGCAGTCGTCGATGTTCGTCTCGCAGCGGGCGCCTGTGTAACCTGGCGCGCACTGGCAACTGAAGCGTCCCTCCTCCAGCACCGTGCAGGTGGCATTGTTACGGCAGGGATTGCCGTAGCAGGCGTCGATCATGAACTCGCAGTGCCTGCCATGATAGCCCGGCTGGCAGAGGCACTGGTAGTCGCGCTGGGGCAGGGCCAAGCACTGGGCCTTGTTCTGGCAGGGCTGCTCGTAGCAAGCATTGCACTTGGCCAGGATCTCGTTGCGCACCTTCCCACGGCACACGAAGTTCGACGAGGGCGTGGACAGTATCAGCTTGTCCTTCATGTGCTCCGGCTCGGCGCAGCGTGCAATGCCCGGCTCCACATAGTCCAGCTTGATCCAGTCCGAGAACCACTTCAGCGAGCAGTCGCAGTACAGGGGATTGCTGCCCAAAGCACTGCAAGTGCCAGGTTAACAAAGGGTGAAGGGTCAACAGAGGTTAACAAAGTTAAGGAACAAGAGGAAAGAAACCGTTACTCACATGTGTGTCAACGACTTGAGATCCTCGAAGGAGCCCTCCGGTAGCATGGATATCCGATTGCCGTGCAGCGAGAGCACGCGCAGATTATTTAGACCAGACAACGCATGACGTTGCAGGCATTGCAGCTTGTTGTACGAAATGATGCTGCAGCACACGGCAAAGAAGGAAAAGCAACATAATAAGTGAATGAAAAGCAGAAGATGTGGAAAATGAAGCGTTTACCAAATTGCGGACACATGCGGCACACACATCGATGATGAAGAAATGAAAGTAATTGCGAAACGTTTCAAGCCCGCCACACGAAATTGAAAAGAAATGCATTGAAGATGCGAAGACTGCACTCGCCTGACTGCGCGGATACCCTGTAGTTGCGCTGCGCATCGACCTCACCTACCCAACGGTTTGGTCAGATGAGAGATCCGACAGTCACTTCGATAGTATATGCTGCTTTTATGCAGGTTTTCTTCATTTTAGTCGCATTCGATCGTGTTTCTGACATTAGCGAACAGTGCAAAAATATTATTTAGACCGCAGAGGTGATGCGTACAGGGTATGAAAACGCCACAGCTTTGATTGCAGACTGCGGATTGTGCACACAAGCGGCACCAAGCGGCAGACGGCAGAAGCTCGACGGACTGGAGCGGCAGGGGCAGGGTGGAGGACGAGGACAACTAATGCTTAAGCACGAGTCACGACTTAACGTCTCGAATGAATTTCGTGGCCGGTTGAGACGAGCCCAGGCCAAGGGTGGCGGGCACAGCCACCGCGCCGCACCACCGAGCCACAGCCACTGCCACAGCTAAAGCAAACCGCAAAATGCAATTGCCGCAAAAAAAGCAGAAAGCAAAGAAAAAATTGTGTCAAGCCCTCTTGACGCTGAAACGTTTCGATTCGATTCGTGTTGCCTTAATGCCTCGTACGAGCCGCATTGTGGCAATTAAAAAGTCATTAGAAATGGGCCCAGTACTTACAGCGTGGATAGTTTGGTTAGATTGGCGAAGGTGTAATTGGATAGTATGGTGATTTGATTGTTGCTGAGATCGCTGCAAATGAAGCAGAGAGAAACAATTTGTGTGCTTCGGTTAGTCCGGGCCTGCAGCAAGCTCTGGCAAGCTGTTACTTACAGTCGTGTGAGCGCACGCAAGTGCCTGATGCGCTCATAATGAATCTGCTCGATCTCATTGGACTCCAGGTACAGCTCGGACGTCTCGGGCGGTATGCCGCGCGGTATTTCCTTCAATTGATTGCGTGAGCAGCGCACCACAGTGCCGGTGCACGTGCAGGCCGGCGGACAATAGCCATCGCCGAGGCAGCCCTCGTTGTTGTCGCTGCTGCATTTGAATTCGTTGTGCGGCAGATCCTTGATTTGCACATCACGTACCTTCGCTGGGGCAGCGCAACGTGCCGCACCGCCGCTCAGCGATTTTTTACGCAACCACTCGGCGAACCAGGCCAAATGACAATTGCAATTGAATGGATTCGATGCTAGATTCCTACGAAATTGATGGGTAAATGCACAGGTTTTATTTCAATTAGTTACAAATACGTGTCTAAAACTTAAACATGGGAAACGAAAAGCAAACAGGCCGAACCTATATACATAGCTAGAGCTGCAAAGACACTTTCCCATCTCTGCAAAAAGTGGATTACGGCTAAAGTTACATTTAATTCAATTCAGCTGACATAAAAATATCCGCTATAAATAGCTGACCAGTCTGGCAAATGGGGTGCTCTATCGGTTTTACTATACGATTGTAATAATTTTCTGCACTTAGGCTATGCAATAAATTTCTCAGCTTATCTAAGTTTGACTCTAGTTATTATTAAATAAATAAACACTTATATAAAGCTTCAATGGAATTAGTTTTTGTGTATGTTATTTTATGTTATGTTAACGCTTAACATCTGTTACTTTGATGAGCTAAGCTTAACATAAATTCAACTACTACACAAAATGCACTTCTACCATCCGGATGGGATGCCTCCCTCACATGATTTTGTTAAAGCTTTTCATTTGATTTGTGGCATAATTGTAAATGTGATTGACACTAGCCGTAATTGCATTATGAGTACAAAGATATTCAATATCAGCCTGGGCTGCGCACAGATTTGAATGGTTGCATTAATTATTTTCAATTTTGCACTTTTAGCATGCAAATTGTTTGCGGAGCATATGTTCCACTTGCTGCTCACTTGGATACGAGTGGGCCGCACATGGAGCAGCACAAGTGCCGTAAGTCCTTTAATTAGGCGCTCGGCTGAGAGCAGGCGAAACAATGGCTCGCAAATTACATTGGCAATTCCAAACGTTACACCAAGTCCAGACTAATTTAATAAGCAATGCTGCTTTGTCATGCTATCAACATTGGCTAGCAGCTGGCTGTGTGTGGGTCTGGGAGTCTAGGGTGTGTTTGTGTGTAGGGCGAGCAGCCGCAGGCAACCAACTAACACTTTCAGCTGGCACCTACAGGTCCTCCGCCCATCCACCTGAATGACGGAGCATGTGGATGTCGTGTGGTGCACAGCTCTAAATGACTTTCATTGATGCTATTTATTAGCTAGTTAAATGAATTTTACAATAATTTTAGATGTGGCCAAAGAACCTCAGCACCTCGCCCCCAAGCACCACACACACATTAAGTACAGTGCGACCCAATGAGACCCACATATGCCAATGTTACCTTAACAGACGGCAAAACTTAAGAAAGTTTCTAAAATATCGGATTGCAATATTTTATGCTTCAAGTTATTATTACAATAAAAATAATTGTCTTCGTAGTGCAGCTCTAGGAGAAATCAATATCAGTAATTTCAGACAAGCAAATATCTGGACATCCAGCATGAATTGTGCAACTGATTTATTTATTTGTTGTTATTTTTATTTTAATAAATGAAGCCTATATATCAGAAATGATGTAAATTTACTTTCAATTAACTGTCGATTTCTTGAACACATTTGCAATAAATCTCAATTGATAAATTTAAATATAAAAGTGTTAAATAAGCAAGGGAATGATGATTTCTTTTAAAATTACTCTTTGCTCAACTTAGCGAGGTTGTACTGTATATTCTTTAGTGCTCTTTATTGAACTCAATTTTAATTAATTAAATCATCGAAGGCAGCGCACACCCGCAAATGTGTGTGTGTGTGTGTGTGTGCGTGTGCGTGTGCGTGTACGTGTGTACAGTGAGGGTTGATTTACAGTAGACAGGCACAACAATGTGGAGCAACTCAGTCACACTGCAGTTGGGATACACGAAGACAGCGGGCGAGCCATGAGCATGTGTGTGTGACTCTGTGTGTGTGTGTGTAGTTGTTATCGTAGGCAGCACTGCTATAAATTGAAGTTCAATTGAATTATATACAATAGTTGTTGGCATGCTACGAAGAAAAACTGATTTGTTAAAGCGGCAGCAGCAGCAGCAGCAGCAGCAGGAGCAGAAGCAATCGAGCAGAAGCAGCAGCAACTTCTGTTTTGATGTGAAATGCTGGCAATCAGATGAAGTTCAACTGGGGAACAATCAAAACCATTAACCTCATTTTATGTGCCTGTGCCCTGTGCGCGTTGTGGTGGATGGGACGTGGGCGGGGTCATGTAAACTAGGAACGGGGCAATTAATGCCAAAGCTAAATCATTTATCTATTGAAGTGCATGCAGCGCACCGCTTGGCCACTTGGCACAGTTTTAATAGCTATGCATAGCCAGCAGACGCATCAAATGCCAACAATTTCTGGCGGTTGCCTGTGCCAGGGGTGGGAGTAGGGGCGCAGGGGCGTGGTAGTACTTACAGAGACGTCAGCGAGTTGAGATGCTCGAATGAACCAGGCATGACGCATGAAATTTGATTGTCATAAAGATTGCTGCAATTGAAAAAAGTAAAAATGCAGACGTTTATATGAAGTCACAAATTTGTAAGATGTATGCGTATTTAAATGAATATGTGTATATGTATGATGCCTTGTGGACTTACAGAGTTTTCAGCTGATGCAGTCCGAGGAACATTTTATTCGAAATTTCCTTTATCTTGTTCTCGCCCAACTGCAAATCCTGTATGCGCGATGCACCCTCAAAGGCGTTCGGCTCAATGCCAGTCAGCTGATTGCGCTTCAGCTCCAGTTTAACCAGATGCGGCAATCGTCCAAACAGGCCGTCCGAGTTGATGCGTCCCAATTCGTTGTCGTTGAGTAAACTATGAAAGCAAATACACACACACACACAGACACACACATGGTCAGGTTTAAGTTGATGTTAAATGTGAGCTGCTTATTTACAACAAAATACAATTTATTTGACCAAAACAAATCCGAGGCGATCTGATATTTAATGAACGAATTCGATATGTTTACATTCATCTTATTATTGAAAATAAGCTTCAAGGGCAACGATTGTTATAATAATGAATAATAATAGTAAGCAATCCACACTCAGGTCTTTCATTTGACAATCATTATATATCTCAGACCTAGATTCAATTATGAATTGCTTAATTCCTTATCCCTTGTATATATTCTATTTGATTCAACTAAACAATTCAGTTCATTAAGCCATCAGACATAACTTCGAGCAGAAGAGAAGAGGAGAAGGGGAATTAAGCTATAAAAAGCGGTTAGCGAATAATTTATGAACTGCCTTAAGAGGCGACCATTTAAGGAGGGATAACACTTATATAAAATGTATTGTGATAAGTATTCTAGGAGTTTGGTCTTGTTGGTAACTTACAGCTCTGTGGTATGCAATGGAATGTCGCGTGGTATTTCCTTGAGACCTCGTCCCGCACAGTCGACCGTCGTGCCCTCGCACTGGCACATGGATGGGCAGTCCGAGTCCATGCGACACTCGCCGGATAGCTTCATTCGCAATTCATCCCAGGAACCTGCACAATTGTCAAGTGGATGGGTGTGTGGGTGTGGGTGTGGGTGTGGGTGTGGGTGGGTGTGGGTGTGGGTGTGAGGGGTGGTACGACACAAAGTTAAGACATATTCTTTTACTTGTCTTGGTTTGCCCGTCGGGCGCACTTACATTTGAATTTCTCCTCGCGCAAAGATTCAATGCGCCGGCGATGCATCCGCTTCGGTGACTCACAGCGTGCTCCACTTGTCTCTATGGGATTTTTGTGCAAATAGTCGGCCAGCCAGCGCAGATTGCAGTCACAAATGAAAGGATTCTTGGCCAAATGTCTATACACACACACACACATACCCACGCACATTTATGTGTATATATATTTATTTGTATACATGTACAAGTATTTTTCGTTGTGTTGCAAATGGAAAGAAAGAAAGAAAGTAGCATTGAGCATTTGTAGTGAATGGAATGAAGGGAGCGAAGGGAGAGGAGCAGTGGGGGAGAGCAGCAGCGGGTGGTGGTAGGAAAGGCAAAACTGTTGTTGCCTGTTGTGGATGGAGGCTTGAGACGTCTTAAAAGTGCACGAGCCCTGCGGCTGCAACGTTTCCGTTGTTTGTTGCTGTTGTCGCCAACGTTTTGAAAACTATTTTCAAAGGCAATCCTTTCCCAAGAGCCTTCCCTGGCAATGCCTTGCGACAGAGTGACCATAAAATAGCTAGCAACTAAAATCATCTTAAATCATATTGTAATTAGAGGATAAAACTTTACCAAACCAGCTAAAATTAGTAGCGACTAAAAAGTTTATAAACTGCTCAGATATATTTGCAATAAATCGAATCAACTGTTAAGTCGAATTCAATTAAAGAATTTCGTGCTGGTTGCGAATATGAGAAGAGTAAAGGGACACATATAATAAGAAATATATATAAACATTTAAATTTTGTAAATCCTCGTGAATATTACTTCTATATACCGGACTAGGGTTCGAAATGTAGAATAAATCTACATACATATCATTATTATTAGTATATACCTCAATTTTATATTTTGAACAGCCTGTTATTGTGAAGATATCAATTCGACCTACTGTTGGTCACATTTTTGCTAGCTATTTGCTTTGTAGTTGACAGCCCTGGCAAATACTTAACCCACTCAAGAAAGGCGTAGACCAACTCAAGAGCCGCACAGCACTTAAGCTCAGCGCATTTATCGATGCTCCATCGTCCCTGCTTCCCGCCCCTTGGGGCCTATTGAAAATGCGCCGTCTTTTGTTCGTGGAACATCTTTACGGTTCACAGCCGATATTTGTGGATGTGGATGGGGCCCTGGGGGCTGTGCGGAGTCATAGAAAAGGCGGTGCTGATGTTGTTTGGCTGCTAAACAAATGTCAACGCGAGCCGCTGTTGCTGCCAAGTCAAAGGAATTACTAAATGCACTTCAGCGGTTTAACACCAAGTGCCTGGGAGCTCCTCCATTCAAAAGCCAAAGGAGCTGCCTGCTCCAAGGGGCGCCTCCCCACTTGCAACATGCGCTCGCCAGCCAAGCCACAGCCAGCCTCTCAATGGGGGCGGCTGTGGGGGCGTGGAAGTTCTTATGCAGCGGCGGGCGGGCGGGGCAAGGGGCGTGGTACTTACACCGTTTTGATGCTCTTCATGGCGTCGAATGTGCCATTAGCCAGCGACTGTATGTTGTTGTCGTAAAGTGAGAGCAAACTGAGGCTATGCAGGTCGCGGAAGGCATCCTTGCGTATGCAGGAGATCTCGTTGGCATTCAGGAGCAGCAGCTGCAGCGAGCTGAGTCCTTTGAATACGCCCGAGGGCAAATCCTTTATTTTATTGCCATACAGCACGCTGCAAGCAAAAGAGAGAAAAAACCAAGTTGAAAAAGACAAAGCAAATGAATAAAACACAAGTGGAAATACGGAACAAGTACGAATCGCTACGAAAGAGACAAACTGATAAATGAATACTCTTCTAGATTATCTTTCGCCTAAGCCTAATTGTTGTTTCTGGATAATATTATGATGCGGGTTTTCACAAAAGCTAAAGTGAACGAGAAATTAGCTATAAATGCCTTTTATATTGCATATAGCATGGTCCCTTTTGTTTTCACTCTATGAAGTCTAAACGCCCCAAGAAATCAAAATACCCTGCACCATATAGGGTATACAGTAGCAGACAGAACCTGTGCTGCTTCATGTTGTTGCTGAGGTGGGCTTATGTTGTTGTCATTGCGGGCGGCAACTGGTTTGGCACACAAACAACCTCACACTCTGCCAAAAGGGGGCAGTGGGCGGCGCAGCACATTGTGGCAAGCTCGAGTAATCCGATGCCTTGCGGTGTTGGCAACGCTTAGCGTAGGCCGATTAGCCCCTCAAGCCTCAGCTGAGACCCTTAGGCCCGCTGGCTGTCAGGAGGAGTGTTTGGCGGACGGACTGACGGACGGACGGACTCACTGACTGACTGACACTCCACACAATCAGCGAAGCGACTGCACATTTGGTTGGCATATGCATGCGCTACTTGTTGCTAATGTGCATCTACTTACAGCGTGGTTAGCTGCTTTAGGCCACTTAGCGCATCGTGGGCAATGCGCGAGATGTTGTTGTTGGACAGATCGATGCGTCGCAGTCGCCGGAAGCTGGAGAAAGATTTGGCTGGCAGTTCGGTGATGAAATTCTGCTCCAAGCGCCTATTAACGAAAAAGGGGAAGTAGTTACAATATGGCCAAATTTGTTATCCAGGTGGCTAAACTTACAGCTCGGTGGTATCATCCGGCAGTGTAACGGGTACACTCGTCAGACTCTTCTCACGGCAATCGACGATGCCATCGGCACAGCGACACGGGTGGGGGCAGCTGTTCTCCACGCCGCATTCCATTGGCGCATGCTCGGTGAGACCTGAAAGTGTGTGTGTACCAATTGTAGCAAGTGTAAAGCAGACTGCATCTTGAGCTGGTTACGGCGACTCATTCACCGAACCCAGCGCTGAGCCACTCGGCTTTGATTTGATCCACAGCAGTAGCAAGTTTGAAGCAGCCTCACCAGCAGCAACTACGTAATTATGAATGCTACTGCAGCGCGCCAAGATGCAGCTGACGGCTGCCCCAGCTACAGCTTAAGCTCCAACTGGAGCCACAGCTGCCGCTGGTCATAAATGTTTACCCACATAATTCCATAGCATTTTGTACACCAAACGAAAGTCAAACACACGCTAGGAAAGTACAAATCTAACTAAGTTGACGAATGTGTTATGCTCTTTCAATTTCAATTAATAACTGAATAAATTAATTTAATAGTCAGGTGATAACTCTACTAGGACTTGACTATTAGCTCAACATTTTCCTCTTTTAGCAACTTCAAAGACACTTTCCAGTAAATGTTCATCCATTAAGAGCTCGTCAGCGAAAGACTGAACTGAGTTCAATCCAAAATGAAATATGCCATTAAGCAGGCAGCAAAGATTGACTCAAATCAAATGAAATAAAATCGAATTAACGCCTCATTTAACATTAACGTATTGGCCCGCTTAAGTACCCAAGTGCTTGATGGAAGTGTGTAACTCTTTATGACATAGAGCATAACAAGTACAATATAACGATGGATGAAAAACTTGTTTCATGGCATCGGTTGGCGCACATTTTCCGCTTCATTGAACGCCAGAGTTTGTAGCTGTTCACTTGGATTCGGAGTCAAGTCGAGTCGCGTCGTGTCGACTCGAGTCGAGTTGAGTCGAGTCGATCCATTGGGAGGCTTTCCAAACGCTGCTGTAGCCCGCAGCATCTGCATCCCAATCAAGCAAGCGATGACGGCGTTAAACGTTTTGGCAAACACAGGATGATGATGATGCCGACCCTCGCCTCAACCCCTGCTGCAGCCCCCTGCTGTCCCTTCTGCTAAACCCCTTCCTGCTGCTGGCGCTGCTGCTGTTATTGTTGTTGGCTTGAGTGGGCGGCACAGTGGGGCGTGCCCATATGACTGCTTATGATTTACAATGCTTTGTTCCAGTCAATGCTGGCATATAAAACTAATTAATTTGGCATCGCTCTCTGAGGCCCCACGACATTTGTCCATTTTTGGAGGGCCTCAGCCTCGCAGCGATGTCATGTAGTCCATACCTGAGCATTTGAACTCCTGATCGTGCAGGTCCGCCACGTTTTGGCCCTTCAGTTGCGACGGCGATTGGCAGCGCGTGTAGGGGGCGAGCCGCGGCGCGCTGCGTAGGTAGCGCGACAGCCAGGATAAATGGCAATCGCAGGCGAACGGGTTATCCGAGAGGCGCAGCGCCCGCAATTTTCCCAATCCCCCGAAGGCATTGTGCGGCAGGGCGGTCAAGTTATTGTTATTCAGTGTGCTGTGCGAGTACAAAAGAGAAGGCAGAAGCGAGAATAAGAGAGAGAGAGCCAGAGCTACGTTAAGAGGTGGGTCTTGGGGGAAAATAAGTTGCACTATTGCATTATCAAGTGAATGCATCTTTGGTTGGCTCTTTGCTAAGCCACACTTAGGGATGGGCAACAACACAATCGCCTGCGTGTTATGACTTTTCTTTTACTGTTAGAACACATAGTTAATTTATTTATTCATTATTCAGTGATTCATACTATCATTTAGGATTGCATATCTTATCTCAATATAGCATCGATAGCTTAATATCTTTGTTATTGATCTATTGCTCAAACTCATTTGAAGTTTTAACACTCTTCTTATAAGATGTATTGATATGTTTTACTACTACTGACAGTTTATTTGTTTTTGCTTTTCAAGTACTTCGTAATTTTTCAACACTGTTTATCTATAATTGCACTAACATTCTTCTATATCAATGAGCTTATGGTAGAGTACCCTACACCATGTGATTATGCTAGCTAAATAAGCAGAATGTTGCGTTGTGTTTGCCCATCCCTAATTGCAGGGGCTCATAGTACTCACAGTATTTCCAGCTCCAACAATCCCTTAAAGGCATGCTCATCCATACATGTGATTTGATTGTTGTCTAGCTGTAGGCTCCGCAGCGATTGGGCGCCCTTAAAGACCCTCCGGCCGACCGTTGTGATGACATTGTGCGAGATGTCCCTGTCGAGGCGAGTCGAGGTTAGCAGGCAGGAAGGTAGGCAGGCAGCAGTGTGGTGAACAGGTGAGCAGGCGGGCAGGTGGGTAGCGGGAAGAGGAAGGATTTGAAAGTCAGTAAATGTTTGAAATCTATGGGGCTACTGCTACACAATAAATGTAGGCAGACTATATATAAATGTAGTTGCTACAGATCTACGTTGATTACTTACAATCGCAAAAGACTCGCTGAACTTGTCACAAAGTTTTCAGGTATTGCCTTAAGTCGATTGTTGTTTAGGCGTCTGATTTATAGAGTGAAGTGTTTGGTATATTTTTGTTTTTTTTTTTTTTTTTGTATTTTTTGTTTGGTGTACGAGCATATTATATACGCAAAACGAAACGCAACGAAAGTAGAGAGATATGCATAAAACGAAACGAGAAAAAGATACAAAAAGTTAAACTCAAAACTCAACAAAAATCGAATTTTGAACGATATAAGTATAATATTATGAATTTATTAATTTTTGTTATATAGCTATGCGCTATGTGCATCTAGGTCTATAAAGAGCGGCAAATTTTTGGTTAGTTCAAAAAGTAAATTAGTCGCAAAAGTCTCATGCACTAGCATCGAATCGGCATGTCATTCGATTTGTTTGCTATCCCAACTTTCGAATCGATGCAGTTCACTACTTACAGTCGCTCCAGTGAAACCAAATCTTGCAGTGCATTCTTCTCTATGGTATGGATTTGGTTGTCCGTCAGTTGTCTGTGAAATGAATTATATGTATTAATTATACATATTAGATATAATGAATTTATTTTCATTCAAGCATTGGCATTGTGTTTTCATATGTTAGCTTATCATTTTTAAATAAGGATTTATCTGTTTTTAAAATAATTCATATCAAATTAAACCGTTTTATAAGATTACTAGGCTTCATATCGTCATGAACTACTTTCAAATTGAAGATCTCTCCATAGTAAACTGATAAAATTATTTTATTTATCAAGATTTTCTACATATTCTTAGCCAATGGCGCTATTTACTCTCTTACAAAACACAACTGTCTCTAATAAATTTAATTTAATCTTGGAATTTTTAGTTTCCTGAGCCAATCAAATATTTAATGAGATTCTTGCCTAGCCAACGTTTCGCCAATTGCAAAATGCAAATAAATTCTTGACTATCAGTCGTAGAGTACAGTAAATACGTGTGTTGTGAGACCAGTTTCGTGTATACTTTCAATTCCAATTTACAGCTGATATCGCGGCATTTGGTGTCACTTTGCATGCGACATTTTGCATTTCGTAATGATCAATTTTGGACAGACTTTGCAACCAAAAATATTGACCAAAACTTGAATACGTGTTCTAAGAGGCTTAACAGATATGTTATAGAACTTGTTCAATTTTTAAATATATATAAAACTTAAACAAAAATATTTACGAATGATTGAATTGACTAAATAACGATTATCTCTTAGTCCTAAATAATATACATATATAAAAACATATGAAATGCATGAAAAATACTTGAAGCATTTAAATAAGACATACGATATATGTATGGTTTATACTTACAGCATTCGCAGTTTGGTCAAGCGCTGAAAATCCGTTTCATATATCACGGTTAAATTGTTGCCCTGCAAATCGCTGGAAAATAAAGAGAAAAAGAAAGAAAATACAATTACGAGATCTTAACTTTTGATTGGGGCTAGTCTTTAATTATGTTGCAACCCAAGTAGCTCGCTAATCGGAATCAGCTGGACAAATGCTGAACCATGTACGCGCCGATAATAATTTTTAATTGCTTGTAAGACAAGGCACATGAACAACAGCAGCAACAGCAACAATCTGAGATATGAATTCAAGCAGCTGGAGAAGATGCAGATGCACTCAGAGCAAGGAGAGAAAGAGAGAAGGGGAGCCCCGAAAGGGGGCTGTGGCTGTGACTGTGGCTGCGGCTGTTGAAAACTCAGCCTTTTGTCTGATAACAAAAATATGATATTTAATCATTTAACATGCGCAGGAAGAAAACTTGTTTTTAGTTTTACGATGGCACAGACAGACAAACCGACTGAGATACAGAAAATTTGTTACCTGTAGATGTCATAACAATGAAATGCAACCTAAGAGATACAAAATACCTGAAAACAGACGCGGACCGTGTGCGCATGCGCAGCCAGCAACGACAACAACCACTCGTTGTGCCCGGTGCCTCAGTTCAGCTCAGCTGCTTTTTGAGTAAGGTTGGCAGCCAGAGCTATGCCACAACAGGTAGTAAGACCTTCAGTCTGGGCCCAGAGCCACAGCCAGAGCCAGAGCCAAAGCCACAGCGACAGCCATAGCTACAAACGAGAAATATTTTTTAGCTTAAGCCGTAATGAAACTCGCATCAAGTGGCCGATGAGCGCGTACACTGAGAGAAACGCATAGGGCAGAGGTCGCTTAACAAAACACCAAGCACTAAATTGAGAATAAATTAAATTCCATGGCTCTCAGTTGATATATTGTCGATAACAATAACTCCTATGAATCGATCGATATTTATCGATCATATATTAATGAAAATACACCCAATTAAACTTCACAAAGATTGTTATCTCTCTGTGTCCTTCTGTACCTTTTACGATTGGTACTTCATTCATATTGTTTCAAGCATAACAACTAGAATAGCTGTGCTACTTATAAAGTCACCTATTTTTGCACCTTGAGAAACATCTTCAGTTTAGTCTCAGTGTAACATTATGACCAGGTCCGAGCTGCTACGCACGACACACTCACGCACACCAGCAGAGTTTTTAATGAGCTTAATATCTTGGCAAGATGTGGGCATCTCTTGCTTAGATTTAACTGATTACGGCGACCCATAGAGATACGCCTGAGACTTGAAACAAAAAACAGAAATAAATACAAATAGAATTTTAAAAAAAGTTTAAGTCTTTTCTAATTGCTAGACATTTTTCAGCATATTTTTAAAAATAATTACAATAATCGTAAGTTGTTTTTCAGTTTGCAAGTTGTGGTTCTGTGTGTGCTCAACTTTTTCTTTCCCTTGGAGCGCTGTGTTATAATTAAATATCTAACATATAGCATCTGGCATTTAGGCTCATTAAATCTTTTGGAGCATTCACAAATTCGCCAAGAAAAAGCCTTGCAGGTTTTAGGGCCCCAATTAGAATTCAGCACGAGTTGTTCGATTCATTATTTTTCATTCTTGTTTTTTTTTTCGTTTTGGTTGTCTTTGAAGATTTTGGCAGCTATAAATTAGGCTCACCTTTTTTAAATGTAACTCGACTTGGTTTTTTCTCTGGCTTTTATTCTAAAGGTGTGAAAGGGCTTTCGAGCACAAATTGGGGTCTGAGTTCGCCAGGGTTGTGAGAGGTTACGGCCAAAGTTGTATGCAAAACTGTTTTCGTGTCGATTGCTGAAAACGTGTAGGTGGGAGACTGCTTGGTTGGCTGCTAGGCTGACTGACAGACAGCCAGCCGTTGGTTACCATTCTAATGCTAGCTCCCTCTCATCTCCCATCTCTTTCCTCTGTAACTATGCCTGTCGCTCTGCTGTGTAATTAAATGGCAAGAATCGGCTTGCTCTGGGCCTAGCTCCACATTGCTTTGGCCCCAGCCCCAGTGCCAGCCCCAGTTTTGCATTAAGCATTGTTTTTGCTATTCCAGTGTGCTTTGCCTGCCAATAGTTGTGGGCATGTTCAATATTTGATGTGCACACACAGCACACACACACTCACAGATATGCGCCTCTCCCTATAAGTGTGTATGTATCCGTAGAAGCCCCATGTACACTTATGCTAACATTAGGGTGACCCAACTCTGCTGATGATTATCATAGCTCATATAAACAGTTCTTTTTATTTTTTGTGTGTATTTGGTCATAAACGTACCATCAATTAAAATGTCACAACGAATCTCTTAATTAAGTCCAGCTGACTAGTTCCTAGTCCGGCAAAGCCTCTCGACAGCTTTTATTACACTTTCATTGATTTTTTACTGAAAGGGTTACTGTGTTTGCATTACTTCGGTGTAACTTTAGTTGCTCCACCATAATTTAATTAAAACTAATGAATTAACATGCAGAAATGAGCGAATAAAGTATGTCAAAGCTAAACATAAATTACAGCTATCGGACTTACAGATAACTTGTTACAGCAGAGAGCTCTTTAACAGAATTTAACAAGAATCTAATAAATATACAAAATCTTATTTGAAACTAGAATAGAATTTCGATTCCGGATGTATATAACTATATATATATTCACACACACACATGTATTGTTAACAATAATTATACCCTGAACCCATTGAAAATGGGAAATCAGGGTATAATGGTTTTGTTAAAAGTATGTAACAGGCAGAAGGAGGCGTGGCAGACCCCACAAAGTATATATATTCTTGATCAGGGCGACGAGCTGAGTCGATTTGGCCCTGTCCGTCTGTCTGTCCGTCCGTCCGTCCGTCCGTCCGTCCGTCCGTCCGTCCGTATGTATGAACGCGTCGATTTCAGAAGATATAAGAGCTAGAGACTTCAAATTTTTTTTAAAATGTCCGTAATTACAGCGCGCATATCAAGTTTATCATTAAAAATCGATAACTCATCCCGATCTTTTTTTATCGATAAAAAACCTTATCGAAAACCAGTTATAAAATTATATCTTCTACACCCTTATTGCTAGAGTCTCCAAATTTTTAATGTATGCTTATATGCAATTTATACAATTTCGGTTTTTATTAAAATTTACCCCCCACCCTTAAATTCACCCCCTCACCCTCACTTTTGTAAAAAGTGTATTTCAAATACTAGAGACTTGGGCTTTGGAATATACACACATATTCACCATATGATTACGCTCTAAAAGTTTCATGAAGATCGTACGTCTCCAAAAGAAGTTATTTGACAAATAAATTCTCATAGTATTGCCCACACTGCAGCGCAGCCCAAGCGCAGTCGCTGCTTACTGCGCAGTTAGCAGAGCGCAGGCTTATGCGTGCGTGTGGATGCATGTGTATGTATGTGTGCATAAAAGAAGTGCAGAATGATTAGAATATCAGCTTGGAGGGTTCAGGGTATCTCCTAGTCGAGCAGTCTCGACTGGAGCTTTCTTACTTGTTTTAAAATTGTTTGAATAATGGGAATAATTTATTTAGGGCCTTGAGTCGATAGAAATAATTGCTCATTAATCAACATTGTCTTACCACAAATAAGCAAGCAAAATTTAATTATTCCGTAAAAGGCGCTTAAGCGAATATATTTACTTTCACAATATAAATCTCCATCTTTTCGCCTCCCCGGAGCTATAAACATTCCTTAAATTACATGAGCTCTTAGCATTTTCTCTTCATGGATTTTAAATAAAACTGTCAATCATATTTTTTAATATCTCCCCTCTCGCATTGGTGCAGCTCATGTTTCATTTTTCAATTAAATTTCATCCAAATAGTACTCATATTTCCAGTACCCTCTCATTGACTGCACGAATCTCTTACCTAAGCTCTTTCGTGGTATATCAATATATAATTTTCAGTTCTCTCAGTGCTCAGTGCTAATGCCCCGACTGTCACTCAGCCAGTCAACATTTTCCGTAATATTTTTTAGTGGCCTGAAACACCCTGTGCCGGACAGGCGCAAGGTACTATAAAATGCAAATATGCATGCATGTTGATATGTTTTCTGTTTCTGTTTCTTTTTTTTTTTGTTTTTTATTTGCTTTTTTTAATTTTCCTCGTTTTTTTTTTTTTTTTTTTTTTTTTTTGTTCTGGTCGCTTTTGCTTTTTGCATAAAACAAATGTGTCCCTGAGCGCTATTTGACTGCTTATAACTGGGCTATGTTGTTGTTGCTCGACGTTGATATCTGTTATTAATTTATGTAGAGAAAACGCAACAACAATTGCTGCAGCGCCAGCGCTGGCAACTGCAGCTTTTGAGGTCGCTGCGCAGCAGTCCACAGGTCTGTTGGGGCTCGATAGAGGTGGCTCGGCAGAGGGCGTGGCATGGCATGGCATGGCCCGGCACTGCACGGCGCTGGGCGCTGCTCTGTGGTATTTTGCATACACTTGCTAATTGCCGGCGCGTTAATTTATGTGGCGTCCGCGTACGCAGACGTCGGCTTAATGCATTTGCCACTTTGCCAGTTGCATGCAACAATTGCCAAAGTGGCCGCCAGTTGCTGCGCCGCTTGTGCCGCCTGATGCGCTTATGCTGCCTCCTTCGGCGACAATTAATAAACTTAATGGCAATTTAATGTACGACGCCGGAGACACAGCACAAGACGACAGATTTGCCGCTGCCTTCAACCATTCCAACCATTCATTCATCCCTTTGTCCATTTGTCCATTTGCTTCGCTGTTATCGACACGAAATGGTCACGGCTTTATTTGCTTTCGTTGTTGTCGCTTGTCTATGCTGATTTTTATTTTTAAACGTATATACCAGAAGTGCTCAGCTGTGTTCGCCTGGTGTTATGTAAATATACATATATATGCGCATATATATATATATATATTATATAACATATTGAATGCTGTCATATAGATCATTGTCAAGGCTAAAACTAGCTCATGCAGTTCGCAATGCAAATAGATACACAGATAAGGGCCATATACCAATATCTGTGTGTGTGTGTGAAATTACTATCTGTGTGTGCTGGATTATCATATCAGACCCAACACATCTATCTACATAAATACGTGTTATATAAGCAGCTGCATATTGCGGGTTGTTAGTGAAATACAGTTTTCTATTCCTCTAACTGAATCGTTAACAGCATAAATATATTTATACGGTCCCTTAGAGTATTTATCTAACCAGATATACATATATGCACATATTTTATTTACTTGACTACTTATTTATATATTTCTTTACTAACTATTTCACCCTTGAAAAACAAATTGAAGCTCTTAACGAGCTTTATTTGATAATTTTATGAGTTGATACTTATGAAGTTTTCTCTCATTTGCGTCTTGAAAATATATTTGAGCTTTTACGCAAATAGTTTTCAGTATGATTTTTCAAGTACTTCAATCAATTCAATAAATTGTTTGCTTAGCAGTTTTAGCAGTCTCGCATAGTAAACAAATTGCTCTTTTACAATAGTTTCTACTTGAGCTCGACTAGTTTTTATCAACATTTAGGAATGCTGTCCGCTCCATAGATTTTTGTTATCATATTTAAAGACTTCCAAAATACGCAGGCTTTGTTATTATTTAAGATTTTATTTAAGATTTAAAATTTACAAATTTATTCAATGTCTGTTCAAAAGTTTATTAAAACATTTATTAAAGTTTCTTTGTATTTGTAGAGACCAACAAGTCTATGAAGATCGAACGACGGTTGAGTTGACAGGCATATCATAGACAGGCAGACGGTTAGGACAGACGTGACTATTGATTTTGACCATGTCAGATGATAGTAAACAAGTATTATTTACCAACATCAAAAATAAATAATCTATACACTATTTTTTCGCATTTATATATTTACAAACAAGTTTCGGAAGCCAAACATTAGATTACATTGTTCCCAGCCTGAGGCCAGAAAGCCCTTATCAGGCTTGTAAAGATATTCTAGTCTTCTCGAACATTTTTCCCCAAAGAAATTCTTTCGATTTTAGTTGATTTTATTAAATTCCTCTTCTTGGCTCCTGAAAAATCTGCTCACATACTTAATGAATGCTAGATTTGTATATATAGATTTACGTATATATATGCATATAAATCTGCGTATATTTATGTAAATCAAGTGCTAACTCTTATGTATCGAAAGTTTGATTGCAGCAGTTAATGGTATTTTTATGGATGCGCAAAGTAAGTATATAATCGACATTTATAGGTATTTCATATCAAGTGAGAGCATTAAAACTTCACAAGGCTTTATCTTGTTGCTGTTGTTGTTGGTTTAATTGTCTTTTGATTGGCTATTCACTTGTTGTAAGTATATGTATAAATATATAGATTTTTTAATACTCACAGTCTTTCCACATCCGCTGATATTTTTCGCGGTACCTGCGTTAATCCACGATGCGAGCAGTCGACGGTTAAGCCGCTGCAGGAGCACACGCGCGGACAGCGCGCCTCTGTGATGACGCCCACTCCGCCGCCGGGTATGTGAATGCCCACGGAGCCCAAGCCGCCGCTGGCGATGGCTGAGCTGCCGAAAACGCTCGAATACGGTTCAGCACGGACCATGACAGCAGCTAGCATCAGCAGCAGTAGCAGAGGCATGGGCAGGGACTGGGACATGGACAGGGGCAGGATTAGAGCCTTAGCTCTCGCCGTGGCTGTCGCTGTGGCTTTACAGCGCGTCGGTGGTTGCACCGTTGACGGTGTCGTCGTCCTGGACGGCGGCGCCATTGTGGCACATTTATAAGCAACGTGCCTAATTGAAAGTATCGAGTGCGTGTGCGGACGCCACTTTGTCAACAGCAATCACTTTTCCACAAATATTTGCGCAAGGCAAAAGGATTGTCGTCGAGCGCTTACCGTGTTTCCCTGCTTTTCACGTATTTATCTATATATATTTATACATATATATGTATGTGCGCGTATGTATTTGATTGTTCACGACGGAGCATTGGTTTGATGCATTTCGTTGTTCGATATTCGTTTGACGATTTCGTTGTTATTTTGTTATTGCTCCACTTCGCGCTCTCGGCGCTCACTTTATTTTATTTATTTCGATTTTTGCAGCCCGTCGCGACCGCGCGCTTCTGCAGAACTGATAGCAGCTGTTGCAACGACAGTGGCAGCAATGGCAATAGCAGCGGCGAGTAACGAGTCGGGAGTGACGAGTAACGAGCGACGAGCGAACGCGTAGGTAGCCGGAGCCGTCCACTTAGTTAAATAGGTGCGGTGCGGTCCGGTGCTGCGCGGTGCGTCCAGCCGGAAATGCGCTGCGACTTAGAGTTGTTGTTGGTTGCTTTGAGATACGCACGCACTGGCGCTGGCACTTGGCTGTCAGCAGTTCAGAGACGCCTCGTCGGCAACTTCATCATGAGGTCCGTTCGTCTGTGACCTGCTGCGCGCATCTGCAACGAAATAGAAACAGAGATAGAGAGACAATGAGAGCGAGAGCGAGAGCGAAAGAGCTAAATGTCAGGAAAAATCATGAAAAATCATCTATAAATTCGGCAAGCGTGTCTATGTCAATGCAATGGCAGGAAATTCTTACGGACTGCAATATAAATACACGGACTGTCTGTCTGTGTAGACAGACAAATATATATATCTACATATACATAAAATATACACATATGTATGTCTATATATCTTTATATCACTTTATATCACTTAAATAAAAAATAAAATAAAACTGAAACTAATGTGACAGCTTCTATCTGATGGACTGTACTCAAAGTTCTTAACATTTGTGTGCTGTGGAAAACAATAAAAATTACAGAATGACTTATTAACTATTGACGTTTTGCTTTGTTTTCGTACAGATCTCGTAAAGTATGAGAGGTTTAACATATCACAAGTTGAAAATAGTTAATTTTGTTTAACTTATATAAAATATGAATCTGTTATCCACATGCTATTATTCTTCAAATAACAGTCTTTGTCAATAAATATGATCAGATACTGTATTATGTACATTTCAAAAACATTTCTTTTATATATTTTGATTCCACTTTCATATTTGTAGTTGTTCTGAAAACTCGCATTCTTCAGACATGAGCAACGATCATTTAGGTTCTCTATCATATTTTCTATGTGGTCTTAAGTCTGCCGACCATTCTTGGGGGTTAGTTTTTTCTCTATTTTGTTTTTATCGAACCACCTGTCAGTATCAATAGCTGACAGCTCCAAAAGCAAGCAGACTAATCACCCTAGTCCTAAAACTATTATTATAGAATCTTGCACTGCCAACACATGTTTCCCTGAGTACCCGAAGAACCTGTAGCAAACATGCAGAGGGCACAGAGAAGGAAAACAAAATGACTAATGACTCAACTGCCGGTCTGCATAATAAAAGAGAGAACATGTGTTTTGATAACTTTCCAACTATGCCCCAGCGAAATTACTCAGAATTAGAATGTATGCTGATTAGGCAATTCCGCAGTCATTCACTTAAGCAATTCATTTGTTAATTAGATTCACATTCTTCTATGGAATCTCAAAAGCCTACGCTCAATCTTGAACTAACCTGAACTACTTTGTTCTCATTTGAAGCTAGCTGTACAACAAAAAATAGATTTAAGACCTTAAGTGAGCACTTTGGCTCAATTAAATCTATGTCTACAAATTGTGTTTGTCGTCGTCGTCTTCTTCTAAGTAATGGTCCTCAATCTGTTAGGTCGTGAGCCCTTCCACTCCAAATAGGTCAGAAACTCTAGGCTCTACCGCTGCCCAAATCAGATCTATATTTAGTGCACTTGTGCACTGTGTGGTCCTGCCTCCCTCTTCCTCTGCCATACTGCCTCCATCTCCATCTCCATCTTCCTCTCCCTCTTCAGCTACAATCCCATCTGTGTGCCATGCCTCCGAGTGTGGCACACTTCCCGTTGTCTCCTGTTTGTCTGTCATGTTATGTATTTAATTTGCAAATTGACATGTTAAATATACACCCTGCCCCGCTCTCCAGCTCTCTGTCTCTGTCCCTGTCTCTATCTCTCAGCCCTGCATGCTCGATACCATATATTGGAATTAATTGTTTAAATTAACATTCGGATAGCTGACAGCAGCGATTGACTTCAAATTTGATTGAGAATATGAATGATAACGAGACATAGCTCTAGCTCGAGTAATCACTGAGAGCATGGTAGGAATTGGGAAGTTGAGGGGAGCCACCTGTCAAATATTCTTAACAGGCAATCAACGAAACTCAATGAACACTGCTTGGCTAATGTAATTTAACAAGCTTGGGAAAGTATTTATATGCTCTCTACCAGACGATAATATGCGGGAGACTTGATTGACTTAAGTGGCATTTAAATAATTGAGAGCTCTGTACAGGGTCTTAAATATCAACGTTGCGAATAAATATCAAATCAACAATATAGTTCAGTGATTGAACTCTACTATTATAGAGCATATAGAGCATATATAGAGCATATAGTAAATAAGAATTATTGGATTTCGCATCGTTACGCTCTAAGCTCTAAGCTTCGACTCAATCAAAGGGTATCTGAGAGTTGATCACATTAACTCAAGGAGCACCTCCTGGTTGCGTGCTGGAGAATGTTGTTGGATTTTCGCATGGAACTGCCTATCAAAGGCATGCCAAACACAAGCAGGCAGGCAGCCAGCCACCCATCATCCATCCATCCATCCATCCATCCATCCATTCGAAGAGCCTTTAATCAAAAATTTATCATTTCTCTAGGACAAAAATATTTTTGCTGCAAAGGCATGCCTTTCTTCCTATAACGATGATGACGTTGACAACGCTGATGATGATTATTATGAAGAGAGAACGGAAGTGTGGGGTAAAATGTTCAAAAGATGTAATCACTGCATTGTCACCAACCGGAGACGGGCCTCAGTCTCAAAACTCAGATTCAGTTTCAGTCTTTTGGCCGGGTAAGATTGTGTATGGGGGGTGTGTTTGGGGCTGTGGGTGAGGGGTAGGCATGGAGGCAGCATTCTACTCTCTTGAGTTTCATATGAAACATAAATCAGTGAAATTCTATACATGCCAATGATTGTCTACTCTTTGGCCTCGGCACACACACAAAAATTCCAACAGCAAAATTCAATGCATGCCAATAACTCGTTACTCGTACCATAAACTAAAAGGCCAGAAAGCAGATGCCACTGCCCGGGGACTTGTATACAAGTCTAATGAAAAGGCGACAGCTTTGGCTGGCGGGCAGGCGGGCAGGCGGGCACGCGGGCAGGCGGGCAGGTGGGTAGACGAGCAGGCGGGAAGCAACAACTCAAGTGAACCACAATCGGCCCCAGAATCCCACCTATCTCCCACACTGGCTGTCCGGCTTATTAAGATAACGCGTGAAAAAGCGAGTGACATTTGAGCAAACAGTGAAGCGCACTATTCAAATAGCGCTGCTAGAGAGAGGCCTGACTGGAGTGCCAGGAGACGGGTTGGGCCTCTAGATTAATGAGCATCAGCAACTAGGAATTGCTTTGAAACAATAGATTTATGTGGATCCACTGGCGCTCTTTACATCTCTATAGTTATGCCCACAATCTGTTGTTTGGCGAAATAGCTGCCCCTCGGGCCACGGACTCTTGTGGATTTTCCAATAAATTACGCTTAAGTATGCACTTAATTCAAATAATGCCAAGTTGCACGCCTTCATCTAGCAGGGATCGGGGCTAAGGGGAGCCAAGAGGGCCACGGGGGCCACGGGAGCAGGGACTATACTTGTCGTGTGCTGCCCTCAAGTGATTTGTTTTTGTGTGGCTTATACAAGTTGGGCCCCTCTATCCAGTAAAATAAATGTGTGCCTGTGTGTGTGTATGTGTGTGTATTTACCATTGCTTATGACATGTGTCAAATTCGTGTTGTGCTCCTCTCAACTTGTCTGGCTCAGCTGTCCAGATAAGCTGCATCAGAGTCGGGGCTCAGGGTGAACTTTATGAATGTGTTGATATTTTTTATAAACACCCAGTCAAAGGGATTAAGCTGTAGTCAGCAAAGTGAAAAACTGCACGAGTTGTAGCTTCATCAAGAGTATTACGAGAAGAGCAGTTGTCCGCAGACCACAGGCAAACCCAAATAAAATACCCAAAGACCCAAAGGGTCCGTTGCTTATTCTTGTATATAGGAGTATCAATCATAATTAGATTTATTAGCACTTAAACAAATAATAAGCAAAACCAACCAAATTCACTTAAATATTGACAAGGCAAATAAGATAAAAACAAAGTCAGAAGCAGCCAACTGATTGGTAAGTTCAGGAAAACACAAGAAAATTTCCACAAAACTGAATCAGTGCTCATTTAGACAAAAACATGCATTTGGAGAGCAACAGTTTCAATTCACTCCACTCGAAAAGCAAAAAACACTTAACATCATGAAACAAACCAGCAGCTCATTCATGATTTTCAATTGTATTCATTCTTGGATTATAATGGATATTTAATTTGAAATTGCATCTCAACAGAAACTATAATCTGAGAATGAGTAGTTTACTGTTAATGTCAGCTGGGCTTCCTTTCTATATATCTTCTTCTTCTTTTATATCTATCTAAGCCACTTCTCCGTTCCCGTTGAATTTACTAAAGGGTCTGGCTGGCAATGCCATTCAGCTGGAACTGCTGCCAAGTATGACACGACTTAAGACTAATTAAAGGCCTTGCTTTTCCATGTAACATTATATCTATTCATCTGGACCACGTACAATGTCCAGCTGCATTTTTTCACTCGTGCTCTGGCATTTCCGCCGCCTCTTCCATCAGCATCCAAAATGTGACACACTGTGTGTGCGTGCTCCCCCGCAACTCCTGCGAGAGCATTGCCAGTTAGCATTACAGATGCTGCATAAAAGGAAAGGAAAGAAAAGGAAAGGAAAATAACCCCTTTTCTGTGTACTACGTTATATGCACGTTACTAGCATGAAGCGTGGTCAGCGCTCAATGAATCGTATTAAGGCAATGCCACAGATGGAGACTGAATGAGTGAGTGACTGACTGAGACTGAAAGTCTCAGGGTTTTTCTCTCTCTCTCTCTCTCTCTCTCTTCATTTTATTATTATTTGTAAGCCCATCTTCAGAGCCGGAAGTGTCGCATACCTTAACGGATACACCGGCTTAATTATGTGCATAACATACTACGTACACATAAGTATAAAAATATATACAGATACGCAATCCCTAGACAGTGTCGTGGCATGAAATGACAAAACACGTACATTAATTGCTCCACATTCATTCTACAGCTGGAGCCGGAGCCAGTCAGAGTTACGTTAGAGAGCAATGAGTGTCCCCCAGGAGATGCTGGGTGAAAGGAAAGCAAGCGCTAAGGTCTCGACAAAGCCAACCAGGCTTATTATTTATTAATCTATGCATAACATACACACACTTACACACCCATACACTCGCACAGCAACTGGGAGCTGCACAACAACAACAAGAAAAAATAATTCCATTTCATGCCGCTCAACTTTCTACGTCTCTGGTAATGCCGAATCCAAGTCCAGGTCCAGCTCCAGCTCCAGATCCAGCTCCAGACACTACATGTCACTTTAATCTCTTAGAAGTGTCACTTTTGCAGCTCTTCAAGTGTTTGTGTGTTGTCTCTTTGCCTTTAGGTGGGGGCGATGTAAACAATGTGCTGCCGCTAGTTGAATTTGAATTTTCAATTTTGATAAGCAACAAAAAGCATAATAACACATCAAACTGCATGCGGGGCTGGAAGGGCGATAGCGAGGGCGATCGAGAGAAGAGAGAGAATAGGAATTGAGGATACGAGTGCTTTATATGCCAGATATAATACTATACGACCCAAGGTCTGCCCTTCAGATGCAAACCTTATGGTAATGAAGTGAAGCAGCTGTTTTTGAGAACTGAATTTGAATACAAGTCATCTCACAGTGAGGCAAGTTGTGTATAAAATTTAAAGAGCAATTCAGTTTGTTGCCCTTGTTTTCTACAATAGGTTCATGTGGTTAGTGGTAAATAATATTCAGTTTGCTCTTCAGAATACCGTTGGTAAAAGATTAATTAAGATAGCAGACTAATCCTATAAATATCCTATAATAATCCGATAAATATCTTTTATTATTAGCTGTGAATAATACAAATATGTACTCAGTCTGAAATGTTATTTTTTTTTTTTTTTATTATATATATTCGTTAGCTTTCAGTAAGAGAATTATAATAAAACAATTAATAATATTTTTAAGGGCTATAATCACAAATTTTAAATTGAAATTAGGATTAGTAGCACTTTATGTTCGATTTTATAGCTTTCTTAGATAGAGTTGTGAAGGTGAAAATATGAAAAGTATTTATTAATTTATTATATGACTCGTTACACTGTGCATTTCACTCCGATTTACATTAAATACAGCAGCGGCAGCAGCAACTGCTACAGACAGTGAGCGAGACAAGTTGACTGACTACTTGAACAATCAAATTCAATTTATGCCAGCAGCCACACATTCATTTTCATTTTCATTTTCAGTTATAATTTCATATTCAGTTTTCGTTTCTTGATCAACACAAGTGACGCTGACGATGGGCGATCAAGTGTCGCTCGCACCTCAAAATTAGGCGCTACATTGGAACAGAGCCGCGGGGCAGACGTTGGATAGGGGGAGCTGCGTTGGAGTATTATAGCAGATTATGCTGCTCTATTTGATTTAGACTTGATTTGGATTTATTATGACAATGGCGCCTCAAGTGCCGTTGCAGTGCTTATCTTTTGTTTGTGTTTCTTTATGTATTTGTATTTGTGTGGGTTCATCCAAAAAAAGCTTAAAATTACTTAAGTCTACTTCTTCTTCTTCTTGTCCCCGCTGCTCATTTGTCGTTTCTTTGTATGTGGGGCTATATCATCAACATCAGCTGGGGCCCTGACTTATTATGAGGCTGAAAAAATAAACCAAACATAAACCCGAATTTCCATGTTAGGTTATAAAATGTTTCGTGCTATTTCACAAATGCATAAAACCGGCAGAGAAGAGAAAAAATATTCAACTTGGACTAGCCTTCACAGCAGCGCCCCGTTCCATGCTCATGCTCAAGTCCAAGCCCAATCCCATCCGTGGCGCAGCACCAGGTGCAATGCATTGCAGTTGAGGGCCGCTTTGTTTTCGTCGGGGTTTACGGGGTCAGGTAGTTTCGGCTGAATGCTCGAGCATTGTTTTTCATCCCGCTACAGGGAATTCAGCTATACAGAGCAACAACAACAACAGAGCAACGAGAACAACTACATACGCCAGCCAGGCCGTCTCAGCGCAACTCACTGCTGCATGCGTCACAGGGATTAGGACTTGTGCAGGTAGTAAATTCTCCAAACACGAGAGTCGCCACACAGCTACAAGAAGTCAGAGGCAAACGGGGCAGCATTAAATAGTACTTGGTGTCATAAATTTATGAAAAACTGGTATACTTTACAATATTACATTTCGCAATCCTCAAAGTTAGACCTAGCATAGGGAGAGAGAATGGGTGCGTGAGAGAGAGTGAGACAGACTGAGCGAGAGATTGACTGAGAGATTGAGAAAGTGCTGAAAGAGACAAAGAGAACAAGATTGGAAGTCAAGCGAATGTAGAGAAAATCGCAGATAAGAGTTACAGTTCTCTCTGGAGAGAAAGAAAACTAGAGGATTTGAATAATAGAGTAAAGGAAAGGGGAAAATACTGAATGAGAAATGAGATTAAAATCACCGTAAGAATTAATTAATTAATTTGAAAAATAAAAATAATAACCTTCTCTTCCCTAACCAGTATTAAATTAGTAGATAATTTAAATTAATAAATTATTTAAATGAATTATAAACTGAAGCTCATGAGTTTCCTAACAATAATTAACGAAACAAAAAATACTTTAAATGATAATATTTTGGTATTTAGTAAAGTTGGCATAAATGTGAAGAATAAGCACAACTTCATTCCCATTTCTGCGTATATTATTTTCACTCTGAATAAATTTTTTGCTTTACTAGTCTTTTCTGTCAAGTATGTTTTTTTTTACTGTTATTGACATTGTAACCTTTGTTAGAGTATTGTATAAATGTCTTTGTATACCCTGAACCCATTGAAAATGGGAAGTCAGAAGGCAGAAGGAGGCGTGGCAGAGACAAAGTATATATATTCTTGATCAGCGCGACACGCTGAGTCGATATAGCCCTGTCCGTTTGTCCGTCCGTCCGTCGTATGAGTGCGTCGATCTCAGAAGTTATAAGAGCTAGAAAGCTGATATTTGGCTTGCATACTCGTGTGTACCAGACGCAGTACGAGTTCGCTTTGTTTTTTCGATAAATCATCCGATAACTTTTTATCGAGAATAATCGAAAAATTGATTTTATTTTCTCAGCCTCATTGCAATAATAAAAGACCTGGAGACTTCAGATTTACTGTATATATACAAACATACAAACATTTTTTAATTTACCGATTATGTATACCACGCCCCCTTCGCCGCCAATTTATAAAAAACGCATTTCAAGTACTAGGGACTTTTGCTTTGGAATGTACACACATTTTTACCATATGATTACGCTCTGAAAATTTCATTAAGATTGTACGTCTAGAAATTAAATTATCCAACAAATAAATTCGTATAATATTGCCCACATTGCACCGCAGCCCAGTCGCTGCTTACTGCGCCGGCAGCACAGCGCGTTGTTATACGTGCGTCTGGATGCATGTGTGCATAGAAGAAGTGCAGAATGATTAGAATTTCAGCTTGGAGGGTTCAGGGTATCTCCTAGTCGAGCAGTCTAAACTAGAGCCTTTTTACTTGTTTTTTTTTTTTTTTTTGTCTATTTGTATTTTTTATAGTCTATGGGATTCAGTTTTCAAATCTTGAAATGACTCCACTAAAAACCATCTTTGATTTCCCCATCAATATCAAGTTATATTAAGGAAACACTCACCGCCCTCCCTTTTTTTCAACATAATTAATAACTGCCAAAGTTTTTTCTTTGACCCACTCGATGGCTAATAAATGTAGACTATTAAGCATTGCGGCCTAATAAACAATAGATTTGCCCATTTGCACATTTGCCATGTTCGAAAACAAATAATAAAAATGTCGCCCGCCTATATTAATTTTAAACCACCTCCATAACTCCATAACTTCCCCAAAACTCACTTCATAAATAAATATCGATGAAACCGCCATTGCGGCAAGTACAACGCTTGCAAAATGTATAGTATATCGATCGATGTGACAGAGTAACTTTAATATTTCAACAAGATTGTAAAAGTTGAGCGAATTTTACAAATACTTTGAGACCGCACAAAAACAAAATTCATGGACTCATGATGTGTGTTTAAAGTATCGCAATTTTTAAATGACTTCGGATGCGGTAGTTGCATCGAAGAGCTGCGGTCCCCTGTTCACAGTATTCATTTAATTGTGGTGAATAGGGTATAATAGACTGAATATCAAGCGAGCGAATCAAGTTATATATGAGACTATTAAAAACTATCGAGAGTTTATTGCTTAAGGACATTAAGGATAGTATATATAGCTACACTATTTTAAGAAACTGGTATGCCATTTCCATTTCATCAGACATCTGGAGATCTAAAAGACTATTATATGCTCATTATATCAACAGCGGGAATCGATATTTTTTTTATATGGTTCCGAACAAGCAGTCAATTTTGAAGAGCTTTTAAATTTAATAAATCGACGTACTTTTTAATCACTTCAACCAGGTGCTGGGCATCTTCTAGTCAAGCACTGTTCACTAGGGCACTTTAACTTGTCTCTGCTATATTTGTATTATTGTTGTTCTTGCTGTTGCTGTTGGATGGTCCTTCATGCACATTGGTATCAAATTTCATGGCTTTCACAATGGGCCCACAGTCGAGTGCGTGTCGATGACAGATTTTCTGTCCGCCGGGGCGTCGATTTTCGTTTCGTTGAAAGTCATTTTTACTCATTTATTGTCACCGTTAGTGGGCGCACAAGTATGTGTGTCTGCCAATGTATGTGTATCCTTACAAGTACATACACGGCGGGCAGCCAGAGCCAGTGCCAGAGCCTGGGTATTGATTCCACTTCTCGAGTCGCTGCGGGACGCCCAGTCAGTCAGTCAGCCCAAAGCCCAATTGACATGACTCAACAACAGTCATGTCCAATACATATATATATTTATATATACATATATATATATTTATATATATAAATGGCTTACTCTTCCTTGTCGCCCTGCACTCGCTCAACAGCTCGCTTCTCCTTTGGGGTCTGTTTGTGTACTTATTAAATATTTAAAAGCTTGGCCTTTGTTTCAGACAGCGCACCACGGCAAATACTTAATAATAATTTTTAACAACTGCCGCAAACTCTGCAGGTTACCATACCGTCATGTAATTCATTTTCATTGCCCCGATCCCAGACATCGTTCCTTTGATAAACTGCACGCACAGGGAAAGAGAGCGACTTCACTTTCTTACGTGGCTCCCTGCCAATTGTTGAATTCAGAAGTTTGAGTCGCGCTCACATTTTAAATTATGGTTTGCCGCGTTTAAAATACAAATTACACGATACTTATGGCTATATCTTGCGCTCTGACTCATACGCATACTCAGACTGATGAGGCAAGTGGGTCAGCACAGGTAAGACACAATAAGTGCTTATTAAACGGTTCCCATTTGCTTACAAATATTTCTAGAATATTTCTAAAGAAAGGAATTTTCCACGGTTCTTTGGCTCCTTTGTTCTTTCCCTCTGTGGTTCCCACACGCAACCTTCAGCAGAAGACACTTTACAGTTGGGTCTACGGAGGCGGTTAATTATGGTTTCGAAACAAATCTGAAGTTACAATGCTACTCAGTTTAAGAAATGCCCGATGATTATTTATTATTTATCGTCTGAAATGCAACGCAGCTGACAAGTGTTTCCGGCTTTAAATCAATATTTGACTTAAAGGATTGTCAATCAAGCTAAACAAATTATTCGATAAGTTAATGTCCGATAATAGGCGTGGCAGACCCCATAAAATATATGTATTCTTGATCAGGGCGACGAGCTGAGTCGATTTAGTTCTGTCCGTCTATGCGGATGTTTGAACGCGTTGATCTCAGAAGATATAGAGACATAAAATTTTGATTCCTAGGTCCGTTATTTTGTTATCGATTAAAACCATATCGAAAATTCGTAATAAATTTATATCTGCTACATCTTTAGAACCAGAGTAGCAAAATTTTAATTGTAGATTCATATGTACTTTATAGAATTTCGTATTTTGTTAAAGTTTCGTAGTCGAGCAGTCTCGACTGTAGCTTTCCTTCTTGTTTACAATTGAATTATATAATTGGAGGAAAATGTACATTATTATTATTATGTGAAAGACAATTATCTGTAAAATAATAAAAGCGATGAGTCATATTATTCGCAGATCATTCAAATAATAAGGCTTAATTTAATTATAATTAAAGACTTCATATATATATATATATATATATATATATATATATATATATATATATATATATATATATATATATATATATAGGTATATGAAAGTCTCTATTATTTTTGGCCATTTCATTTGATTTTCGCAATTCCAAATTATTGTAGAATCACAGAGAATTTATTGCACCGAAATATTGTGAAATTTGTAAGTGCTCCACGCTCAAAGAAATACTCAAAACTTGTATTTTATTTTACAATTATATTTTCATCGTTTGCCAAGCAAAAGGATATTCCTTTCATTTTCATTTAGCTCAACTGCTTCAGCTTTATGTTAACCAAGTGCCACGAAATAGGTGAAAGAAAAAATTTCTCTGAGTTTTGTAGCCCCTTTTAATATTCATGCTCTGTTGAGCCGAAATATTTCCACTCATTTTGCAGCTGAGTTAACGCACTTTTACACACATATATATATATATATATATATATATATATATATATATATATATATATATATATACATACTTGATCCTGCTGTTGTTTGTTCATTTAGCGAACAGCTAGGACTAAAGCTTTAATTAAATTCATTCTTGCAATCTCTTCGGCTTCGATTGAGGCTTCCTTTTCTCCTTAGCTCAAGTGTAAAATCTATTTGTAGATGTTGCTCTGAGAGTGGGTTACAAACTAAGCCTTAGCTCCTGACCCCTAATCCTCTTGCTGGCTCTGCTGGCCACTTCTCGACTCTTCACTGTAGTACATTCAGCTAACGCTCGTTTTAGCCGCTGTTAGCTAGCTGCAACCTGGGCGCCAAAAGCTCTGCTTGGTTTAAGACAAAAAAATTCAACAACATAAACTTAACTACCATTCCTGGCATGCCTATGCGGACTTGCAACCCCCTCAGCACGTACCCCTCGTCAGTGTCTAGTCACCCCTCAACCCTTGCCCTGCTTCAGGCTCTACCTCTGCCTCTGACTGCTGGCTGCTGGCTGCTGCACATGCAACTGCTGCTGCATTTGTCGTCGTCTGATTTCAGCAAATATTTGCAAAATTACGTTGACTGTGTGTAACCCCAGCTTGGCCCGTGACGACGACCCCGCTGGCACCAACTGTGGGCGCAGGAGGATGGGGCGGCACAGTCCGGGGTGCGGTTGGCATGCCAGCGGCATTAGCGACAACTGTCGTAGAGTGGCACTTAATGAGCAACGGCTGCTGCTGCTGTGGCAGCTACTCTGCTGCAGTGGCCCGCATGCCACACTGTGCGAGCGAGACAGAACAACAAATAAAGTTGAAGTTATGCACGCTGGCCATGCAATTGCCTGGCTGCAGCAAAATGTATCTTACTGATGCGCACAACCGTTCATTGTAACTGGTACAAGAGTCGCCGGTCCTCGGTCGTCGGTCGGTCGGTCGGTCGGTCGGTCGCTCGGTCGACAGTTACCAGTTGGCTGACTGCTACAGATTCTTCTTTAGCATTGCAGTAATTTGACTTGATTTGTTTAAGCTGCCACAGACACACATACACACACGAGCAAACACGCACACACAGTCGAATGGACCCCTACTAAATGACAAATGTACCACTGCCATATAATCGCATTAAAGACCAGTCCCTACTGCTGCTGCTGCTGCTGCTGCATATGTCATGCTCATTAAATTTGTATTTATAATAGTCGGCAGCTAAATCGCCTTACTTTGGCTACGCCCGTGCTTAGCGGCAATAATGGTAATCAGTAATCAGTAATCATCGTCATTTTTCGATAGCAGATTGGAAAGTGTCGCTGGGTGTTGTTGGCGCAGTTGCTGCTGCTGCTGCTGCTGCTATTGATGTTGATGTTGATGTTCCTTGACTAGGCAAATTGCAAAATTAATTAAATTTTTGCATAACTTTCGAGCGGCATAACAACAGATTCCTTGTTGTTGCTTTAGCCGACTTTGTTGGATAACTTTACTGCGTTGATTTGCGCGCTGTGGTTAGTGGCCGTCGTTCGCTCGGTCTTTCGGTTTACCCAATGAGTGGACAGCGGTTTGCGCGACAAGCAGAGGAACAAACGGAGGCAGGCGGCAGTTGGTCGGTAGCCCAGCCCGCTCTATGCTTTAACATTTCTCGTACATGCAAGTGACAAGGCAATATCCGTCACGCAAACAGCAGCAGCAGCAACACCCTGCAACCAACAGCAGCAACGATAACAACAGCAGTCAAGCACAATGGTAAGAAATCAATGACCAATTTCGTTAGAGTTAATTTTAAAACTTTTACGTTTAAATATTCCATGTACACAGTGGTTCAATGTTGGTGTAAGCTTACACTTTGGCTTTACATTCGCTTCCATTATTTGAATAAAATCGCTAAAACTATATTTTTATATTTTATGTGTTGTCATCTTTATATAGAAGTGCCTTATTTAAATTTGATACATTTCAAATGTCACATTTAAGAGCCTCATTTATTTATTTATTTTTATTTATTTATTTTTATTGAATATTATTTTATGTATTAGTGAGTGAACTTACCCTCGGATTATATCTTTAAAAAAAGAATAGATGCTGCGATTGAAAATGATCTGGAAATTAAAAAATATAAAAAGAATATTATTTTTACTATTTTTATTATTATTATTATTTCAGTAGCCAAGCTGAAAGTAAGGCCTGATTCGGCTATTTATACGAAAGGTCAAAAACACCTACATACATATCTGCCATACGCTTGTATTGTTGTTTTCTCAGAATTTTGCAATTGTTGTTGTCAGACCGAATCTAATTCTAATTCTCTAGGAGTATTCGAGGGCGGTTAGAGTTTCTTTCGAGGCCAGAGTTCTGTATCAAGGAATCGTCTTTCTTTTTATCTACTTTGGCTTTGTTTCTTAAAAAGGTTCGAGAGAATAGACCAGAGGGCGTTACAGGTTATATAGCCGATTTCTATGATGATGTATGTACCAACTGCTCAGTTCATAACTCAAGTGCTGTGGATTAATTATCGATAACTAAGCTATAAGCAACAATAAATCGGCATTTTATGGAGTGGCGTTAACTATGTACGACATCAAAAGGCGCAATTACATTGATGCAATCTGGACAAGATTATGAGCATGCATGAACACATGCCAGTCAGCATATGGCATATATGTTATTATATGCCAGTACACACGTACATACATACTCTCATTTATATGGATATAATATGCAAATTGAATTGGCCAACGAATTATTTTCGCCATTTAACTGTCATTATTGTCCACTGTGCGCGCTGTGGTTAGCTGTCCTGGTGAAATTATTATTCATCGCTTGTTGGGAACGACCACACGATGCCGACGACGACGACGACGACGACGACGACGACGCCGCAGCTGGCGTTGACAGCGCTGCCGCAGTTGGCGCACGAGTTAATTACGGTCCATTAGACTGCACAAGGGGTAGTGCTGCAAAAATATCGGATCGGAATCGTTATAATCGATATTTTCGAATTTTGGCAAAAGATCGATATGGCTTTCTTAGTATCGATATATCGAAAAAATGGTTATTCTTGGCGTTGGTTTTAACTGTGTAAGAAGCGCATTTATTTAATTTTGCTAAATTGTATACAAATTGATTGATTTAATTTAATTGCAATAGAAAGAAAAAAATGGATCAGTTTTTGGGAAGAAAACGTAAGTACAATTGATATATACTATTGGAAAAGCTTGGAATCATAGCTTGTGTGTTTTAGGCGCGGCGAGGGTTGACTCCGATGAAGAAAATAAGACCGTGGGAGCCCCAAAAAAATCCGAAGTGTGGAAATATTTTGAAAAAGGAAAGGATGGTTGTGCGGTGTGCAGAAATTGCTTTAAGGTCTGCAAAACAAGTGGAAATACCAAAAGCCTTAAAAATCACTTAACACGCATGCATCCATCGCTGCAAGAGAGTGAATTGGCACCCAAGTCCGGTAGCATTTTGCACTTCGTAAATAAAAAATATGAGGCAACGTTCTCTGAGAGCGAGAGGATGTTTAGCAAAGCTGGAATGATTGCTAATTCCAGAAGGGCGTCATTAAAACCGGAAACAGTAAACAAACTAATTTTTTTAAATAAAAACCAATGGGTTTTGTTTTAATTTCTTTTTTTTTTTTCAAACTGCCATGGAGGCAATTGTTTTTGTTATTATTATAATATAATTTTAAGGAGCATAGTGAATTTAAGCTTTAATGAATTGCTGTTTTAGGTTTAAGTTAATGAAAAATAATTTGTTATACGACTTTGTTCGGTTGAATAAATTTGTTTTTGTTTGATGCTGTTGCTTTTATTTTAATCTTGAAATGGTTGCCATTTTATCCATTAAGAAGTCATAATTAATATAAATATTATAATAGATTCTAAGCAAGAAAATTAACATTTAAAAGAAGTGTTCGATATATCGTTTTTATCGATCTTTTTCTCTGAAAATATCGCGAATATCGATATTACGGAATATCGATTATTTTGCAGCACTAACAAGGGGTGTTTATTACCACATCAGTGGCGCCGCCAGCGCCGCCACCAGGACACGAGCCTAGCGAGCCAAGCGACATACTACCTGATTGAAACTAGAAATTTGCTGGCTAACTCTTTGTGCATGGCTTCGTGTATTTCTCTGTGTGCGTGCGTGAGCATGAAATCAGTTAGAAAATCAGCTTTGACATGGAAATTGCGTCGCGCTCCAAACATCAAGTGAGAAACCACCTAAAAACAATTCATTGAAAGTGCACATTCGCTCGCTTCCGACCGATTCCTGATGAAGATCGAAAAGCTTTCGTCACGCACTTTACTAATTGCGACGCAAGCGCTTTAGGATCCCAAAACGAAACCTGGCCATAACCTGGACAAGGGCTAACAGTAAACCATTGTTGGCCACCAAGACTGGCGACAAAAATTTATTAAAATATTACGCAAGGCTGGGCAGTCAGTTTGTTTGCTCTGAAAGTGGGGCCACACAGAGAAGGGTGAGTGGGAGAGAGGAAAGGGAGAGAGGTACATGAACTTGTGTTGTGTTTGCATAAAACTTTTTGCCAAACAAAACTTAGCTTTCCCTTGTCAAACCGTCAGCATGGCTCCTTTTTAAATACTCCGTACCAAAGTTGATTGAAGGGGTATAAGCAGCTACCTATAGAACAGACTTGTGCAATTGGGCTTCAGTTTAAGCTTTTCTGTACTTTTCTGAATTAAATTAAGATTCTTAAATACTTAACAGATATCTTTACTATGACATTTTCATTCAAGATTTTTAGTATTCATATGCAATTCGTGCCTTCTACTTCATGTTTAACCTTGAACAGGGTATTGTCGAGTTGGAAGTTATAGACTGACAAGTTCTTGGGAAATATTTTTTTTATTTTGTGCGTTCGCCTCGCAAATTTTCAACAAATTTAGAAGAGCGGAAATTGCAAAGCATTCAGCGAGTTGAGTTATTTGTACGACTGCGTGCAATGGGCGGCCAGTCGGAAGTAGGGGAGAGTAGAGGAGTAGGAGTGAGAGTGGGAGTGGGAGGGAGAGGGAGAGGAAAAGTTTTTTGCTACCCCAGGAGTTTGGCATACGGATTTCGAATTGTACGAGTTTTGTTCTTCGGAATGGTCGGGGCTGCGAAGGCGTTGCAGCGTCGACAAAATAAAAAGTTTTCGCGTTGTTTACATAACAAAAGCAGCTATGCGGGAGGATGGGTGAAGCAGTATGCCAGGGCCAGAGTGGGGGCATCGACAGGGGCAGGTCAGAGCAGGGGATTTCGTTTGGGTGGCCTGTCAATTTGTGCATTGGAATTTAACAACATTCAGTGCTCGTGCTGCCCGGCTGCATGCACATAAATTGAAGTTTTATTGTTGCTGCTGCTACTGGCCATAAACAAAGTAATTAAATGCAAAAGCCAAGCAGTCAACAACAACAACAGTAAATACATCGACAGCAACAAAAACAAGAACAACGAGAAAACGAAGTAGCCAAACGCAATTAAAGAGTTCAGAAAATGATTTTTGTTTGGCTAGCCGAAACGGATCCATCTCTGCTTTATATCACACCACATGTGCCCCAAACGCAAGCGAAAGGCGCAAAGGCGTAAAATAAAGGAAAATCGAAACGAGAACATTTCCGAATGCCGAAGATTGAGTGCCCTTGCAGTCTGTGAGGTTGCACCCGATTCAGGAAGGTTGATTTAATACAATTTTATAAACTTGATTATAAACAGTTATTATGACATACACTATACTTATAAATATATTTATATACTATTTTATAATTATATACAAATTTCATGTAGACAAGTAAAATATTTGAGTCATAAATTTATAATTATTATGACATAAATTCCAGGACTTATCGGGATAACATACATACAAAACTGATGAGTACAAATTTCCAAGTATATTAACACATTTTGCGAAAATATATCACGAGTCGCGTACAGAGTCAAATATTCATAGGACCTTGAGCGAGTGTATAATGAAAAGGAAAATTTGCAATTGCTGTTGCCGTTGCTGCTGCTGCTGCTGCTGCATGCAAATAAACAAGACTTCAACAACGCGGCGCTAATTGACGCGACTGCAAGAATAGCGACGCTGACAGAGACGCCAGCTGCGACAGCGGCGCAGCTGCAAAGCGAGACCAGCAATTGGAGTAGCGGCTGTTGACCGTTGTTGCAACTAACTGACTGCCTGACGAGCTGAGTGACTGACGGAGGCTGCCTGATATGTTAAGAGATGAGCGCGTGACACGATCTACCGACACGAGCCTCATAAGGTCTTTCATACATAGCATAGTAAAATGATGAGCGGTAAAGATTTTTCAATTATAAAAAATCTTATTATATGTATTTGAATAAAAGCATACGTTCATCCAATTCTTCTGTTAAGTTTAAGATTAAAAATGGTATTAATATGATTTCATATCGACTGTTCAGTTTATTGGCTTGCTAACCTGTAGTTAAGACTTTAATTTTTAAATCTTTTTAAAATATTCTTCGACACTTGATAATTGCATAAGCTTCATTAGCTTAAGAGGTTTCGAAGTGGATATCACGAGACATTCATCAGATATAATTAATGATGTTTCCTATTCGAGTTTACAGGCAATTAAGCACTTAAACCAAATTATTTAATTGTATTTTTATGGAGCTTTGTAGCGGAAATTGTTATAAAATATTTCGATAAAGCTTTGCCGGATTTTATGCTTGGAATTGATTAAGTTTATGGGCGCTTTATGATTGAAAGCTACTACAGAAACTGAAACAGTTTTACAGTTTTGATTAAAGTCCAACGATTTTTGGCCGCCTCACGCGCCCATCTCCAAATCACGATCCGTTGCCATCTTCTTTTCTTCGCTGCTGCTTCTTAATTGGCAACAAGTGACAAGATTTTTTGCAATTTATTCAAATGCAAGAGAAATATTTGTCAGAGTTGCGGGCAGGTGCGAGTACGAGACGAGAAAGAGGCAACCTCTCGGCTCAACTGGCCAAAACTAATGACAATGGCGTCTAATTGTGAGCTCAGCCACTTAACTAAGTGACTAAATTTACTGTAGTTTGTTAGAGTAGTGGGCGGCATCCACAATACCCATGAGAAATTAATATGTACCTCGCAAACACACACATACACATATACTTATACTCTCACACACACACAGTGTAATTATGAGAGCGAGCAACAATCCATTTAGCCATGTGATGCACAAACAACTACAAAACTTTCCAGCATTTAGTTATAGTTTGTACCGCAATTATTTAAGAGTATTCCTGGAAAAATAAACTAAGCTCCAAAAACCGAGGGAATATAAAAAGAGTTTTACACTGCATTTAGAGCTTAAGCTGAATTTACAAATTAGTACGACTCTTGTTCACAGAAACTATGCAATGTTTTGTTTAATTATAGACAAACAAAAACGTTTATGCTAATCGCAAATTTAAAATGTTTAGAAATTTCTTATATGGTAACATCTGACTTAAAATAGAGCACAAAAAAAGTCAAACCAAAGATTTCCGATTATGTAGATACGATTTTCGTCACAATCTTTATTCTATCTAAAAGTAATTTCTTATAGCGGAGGTAATTTATAGATTTATTTCTCTTCTTTGAAAATCAAGCTATTTCTTTTAATTTTATAATTGGTTGGGCTACTTTCATAAACGAAGCCAAGATAACATTCAGCCGCAAATTGGGCCGAAATCAATAACAACTGCATTCGGTAAATCAACTCATTTATCATATATCAGGTATCATTAATCAGAGCTGTAGGAAGAGTGTGAATTTCATTTGGAAAAACAACTTCTATAAGACAGTATGTTTTTGATTATATTTTATGTGTATGGCCTATATAATTTATATCAACAGTAGGTTAAAATACTTAAAATATCATTCTTCAAAAATAAAAAATATTTTAATTAACAAGTCTGAATATGAACAGAGTCTGAAGCAGTACAAAGCAACGTGTATTACAATGAGATGACCCAGTGTATAGGTCTTTAAAGAGCTTTCCAATGGCCTCAAAGACGTTTGAGAGCTTTGCAAACAAATTCTTGACATGATGAGGTTTTAGTGTTTTGAAATACAATTGCTGTCACAGATACTCCACTCTTGGGTGATTCTTTTTAGCATATCCAGCTTTCCAACGGAGCAAAATTAACAGATTCTGAAAAACTCGACATGCGTCATAATGTTGTCTAGTCATAGGGACAGGTCGGGGCTAACCACAGCCGGAGGCATTAATTTTTTATACCCTGAACCCATTGAAAATGGGAAATCAGGGTATAATGGTTTTGTGAAAAGTATGTAACAGGCAGAAGGAATCATCGCAGACCCCATAAAGTATATATATTCTTGATCAGGACGACGAGCTGAGTCGATATAGCCCTGTCCGTCTGTCCGTCCGTCCGTATGAGCAAAAGGATCTCAGAAGATATAAGAGCTAGAGAGCTGAAATTTGGCATGCATACTCGTGTATATCATAGGCAGTACGAGTTTGCTTTATTTTTTCGATAACTCATCCGATAACTTTTTTATCGAGAATAATCGAAAAATCGATATTGTTTTTTCAGCCTAATTTGAACACTTTTCAACCAGGAGACTTCAAATTTGCGTTGTATATAGAGTTAATAGACACAAAGATTTTGTAATTTACAGATTTTGGATACCACGCCCCCTTCGCCCCCAATTTGTAAAAAACGCATTTCAAGTACTAGAGACTTGTGCTTTGGAATGTACACACATTTTAACTATATGAACACATTCTGAAAGTTTCATAAAGATACTCTTATTACAAGAGAAATTATTCAACTAATAAATTCTCATAATATTGCCCACATTGCAGCGCAGCCCAAGCGTAACCGCTGCTTACTGCACAGTTAGCAGAGCGCGTGCTTATAAGTGCATGTGTATGTATGTGTGCATAGAAGAAGTGTAGAATGATTAGAATATCAGCTTGGAGGGTTCAGGGTATCTCCCAGTCGAGCAGTCTCGACTGGAGCCTTCTTACTTGTTTTTTTTTGTCTTTCTTTTTGAGTTGCCAGAAAAGCTAGCAGAACTAAAATGAAACCGAAAATTCAGTTAGACATCAGGCTCACTTCATTTTCTGCCACATAATGCGGCACTTTCAGTAATGCACCTCATATATGCAAAAACAAGTAAAAAAGCTCTAGTCGAGACTGCTCGACTACGAGATCCCCTGAACCCTTGGAGCAATAGATATTTCAATAATTTTTCGCGTCTTTCAGCTTACATAAGAAACACGTCACGAACTGCGAACTGCGACACACATACACTCACACATGCATACACACACAAACGCACACACAGGCACACATACACACACACGCATACAGACACACATACACACACACATAGACACACACATACACAAACACATACACACACAAGCACCCACGCATAAACACGCATGGGCTGCAGTGTGCGCTTACTATGAGAACTTAATTGCTTAATAACTTTTTTTATGGACGTACGATCTTCATGAAACTTTCAGATTATGATTATAACATGAATATACATACAATTGCCAAAGCACAAGTCTCTAGTATTTGAAATACGCGTTTTACAAAAGTGAGGGTGAGGGGGTGAATTTAGAGGTGGGGGGTAAATTTTAACAAAAACCGAAATTGTATAAATTGCATATAAGCATACATTAAAAATTTGGAGACTCTAGCAATAAAGGTGTAGAAGATATAATTTTATAACTGGGTTTTGATAAGGTTTTTTATCGATAAAAAAAAGATCGGGATGAGTTATCGATTTTTAATGATAAACTTGATATGCGCGCTGTAAATACGGACATTTAAAAAAAAATTTGAAGTCTCTAGCTCTTATATCTTCTGAAATCGACGCGTTCATACATACGGACAGACGGACAGACGGACAGACGGACGGACGGACAGACGGACAGACGGACAGACAGACGGACAGGGCCAAATCAACTCAGCTCGTCGCCCTGATCAAGAATATATATACTTTGTGGGGTCTGCCACGCCTCCTTCTGCCTGTTACATACATTTCAACAAAACCATTATACCCTGATTTCCCATTGAAAATGGGTTCAGGGTATAAAAATAAGTAGTTGCTTAGCGTTTTCAATTTGCTTAGAGTACGTCCGCCCGCCTATCCGGCGTGCAAGTGGTGGTAATGGCTTTTGCTGCTGCATCAGGTAAAATGGCAGCAGATAAATATAACAAGGCAGCGCGGCGACTTCCCGGAATGATTTAAATGCAAAGTGTACATTTTAACACGCGGCTGGCTGCCAATGACAAACAGCCCCCAAGCCCCAGTTCCACCTATCTTCCTCGCCGTCTCTTCCAACCACGCACTACTCCCCTGCCAACAAAGAAGACGGCCAAGACATTGCCGCAAATGAAGCAATTGCAGCACAGCACACTGCAAGCACCAGGCAGCAACAACTATAAAAATGAAGTAATATGCGAGGCAACAAAAATGCTAAGATATGAGTATGGGTTTCGTGGAGTGCAGTCTAAAAGTATGATTAAAGCTATATACGAATATGGTATACATTTAGTATGAATATAGTATGAGTTTAAAAACGTAGAAGGAACAGAGTAAGAATATTCTTGATTTATTTAGTATATTACGAATTTAAAGTGGTCTGACTCTATTTAAAGCCGAAAATAAATAATATCCAGCTAAACTATATATCTAAACACAAATAGGCATACAAGGATATAAGGAAATATGGCTCTATTAATAATCAAACATATAATCAAATATATCAATATATATATCAATAATTGTGATCTTAGCCTTCTTTAAGGGTTATAATACTCTGTAAAACAGCAGTAGAGAGAGAAAAATAAAAAGGGAGGAGAGAATATAAGACTACTTCATTGCTCTGGGTGAATGTGTCGGGTTGGGAGCATCGGAAGAGAGAAAAGCGGCAAGTCGGGCGAATGGGGCGGGGGGCGTAAGGCATGTTTGGGGCAAGTGGCTGTGGCGTCAGCGCTGAGCGACGCCACAACAAAACATAAATTCCAATGAAATAAGTTGATTTATGCTGCTGCGCGCGCCGCGAGCTGACAGCCCAGAACAGCAGAGCAGAGAACAGAGCAGAGCTAAAGCCAAATGCAAAGGCAATGGCAAAGGCCAGACCCGAAGAAGAAAACCATCCATCTGGCTAGGCTCTGTGCAGCGGTAGCAGCAGCGGCACCGGCAGCTCATATGCCATATTTCTCACATATATATAGATATGCATATATATATGTATATGTATCTGATATATACTACTCACTACTCGTACTCGCACTTCAGCAACGATGCGCTGAACGTTGACGTGCCGCATGCAAAGTCAAAAATAACTGAGAAGAAAAAAGCTAAATAAGTGAAGGAAAAAAGTGAAAAAATTCTCTGCTATGCGCCTTTCCCTTGCTACTTTTGTTGGGCAATGGAGGCGTGGCACTTGGCGTTGATTGAATTATATTTTGTGCAGAGGATAGCATAAAAATCAAATGTGCGCGCCTGTCTCTCTCGCACCTCTGTCGGTCATTGCTGTTTTGTTTTTGTTCTCTTATTTTTAATTTTCTTTTCCTTTATTTTGTGCCTTTGCACAATCAAGAAGCTCAGGGCTTAGCGATGAGCACGTGACAAATTAATCATGCCACGTTAATCACGAAGATGACGGCACAAAAGCTTGCAGCACGCGCTGCAACAACGAGTAGCAATACAGGAAGGAAGGAAGGAAGGGAAAGTTAAATAATAAACTTCCGTTGCCCTTTGCCTCTGCTGCGCTGTGCTTAATTATACAAATTTGCGCAGATTCCACACAAAGGCGACTTTTAGACTTATTTGAGATGGGAAAAAGTCCGGCAAATCAAATCGTTAAATTAAATGAGAACGGAAAAATGTGTACCATACAATATGAGTATAAAAATGAACATAAACATTTTTGTTGAAACTTAATTTTGGAAATTCAATTTAATAGAATAAAAAGTTCTTTAGTAAGTTATTGACAAAGTTACTCTGATATTTCGCTTACTTTCATTTCTAAACCTTTGTAGCTGCAAGAAACTAAATATCATTGAATACACTTTCTTCGCACTCTTATGACAACGTTGTTAATCCTACAGACTATCCCTGATAGTTTCAATCAATTCAGTATCGTATTTAAAAATTTGACAAGTTACTCACGGAAGTCCATTAAAAGAAAACTAACCAAACTCTAATACGTAATAGAATTACTTGTTCGATTTTCATTTCAATTTTACTCAATTCTGCTCCCCACAAAATTTACCATAATTTCGAAACTATATTTCATTTACACTTGCAGTCCAATTTGGAGGCCTAATTTCGTTCATCAAGCGTATCTCGCACTTATCTTTAAATTTTTTAAATTTATACTTTTCCTAAAAAGAAAATTACCAAAAAATCATCAGTTGCGCTTGGCCCACGTGTGGTATGCGCAATGCGCTCGAGTTTAACAAGAGCAGCCTTTTCTTTATGAGCATGTTTAGATCGAAGTGTAAATCATGAAATTATAAGCCATTTAATTAGCCATCCGTCTCACTGACTCACTGACTGACTGACTGACTGACTGGATGAGGAGGAACTGGTCGTAGCCATCAAAGCAAATTTCAACTGATGTTGAAATATGCCGGTATAAATGAATATACATACATATATTTATTTATGCATATAAATATTCGACTTTTAAATGTTCTGCTTTTGGTTTGCTGCTAGCCATCTCGCCCACAGGGGTCGCTGGGGCCAACATGTGTTGGACTCATTTGAGAAACAGTCGAACAGAGAAACAGTTCGCCCAGGGATTAAGAGAATCGAGAAATGCATATTGCTCATTAGACTGGGCGCGCTTTGATGTTAGTTGGGGGCAGCTGATTGATTATGCGAGTTTGCCTCGCTTTTCATTTTCAATTCAACTGATTTGCATACGCCCCCGACCACCATCAAAAACAACAACAACAACAACAACAACACAACAAACATCAAGGTGTTGTAAGCACAAAGAGACTGAGAGACTGAGAGAGAGAGAGAGAGAACCAGGTTCGTTATGGGCCAGGTTATGTGTCAGTGTCATAAATTCCTGGGACTCCGACTCGCAATCAAGCTGCCAGCCATGTCGCTGCGCAGACGCAGACTTTCGAGTCGTTGAGGCGGTTTCATTGGCTCCATTTGCTTCAGTTCGCTCAGCCGACAAGTTGTCAACGTTTAATTTTTACTTTTTTCCCGTCTTCTGATTCAGTGTGCGGCATGCCCCTGCGCGATAAGATAAGACGTGCCACAAGTGCGGAGTGGGGCGGGGTGGCGCGGGGCGGGGCAGTCTCATCAGCAACGTTGTTGTCGTCGGCTTTTGGCTTTTGGGTGACTCCAATCTGCGGTGGCATGCGGCTTGTAAGTAGCTTACCTTTGTGCCGTCCCATGTCGTTGTTGCTGTTGTTGTTACTGTTAATGTTAATGTTGTTATTGTGTCCACTAAGGGAGAATGACGGTGGCAGGCGAGAAAGGAGAGTGGGGGTGGTTGCAGCTCCTGGTGCTGTTTCTTGGAAAATGTTTGCCCAGGGAATTGTAAAAAAAATATAAGAATTATGGAATTGAGTTAACTTGACTAGGCACAGCTATTGAAGTGAACAGAACATGGCAAACGTTGCAAGTGCAAGCAGTTGAAAGGATTTTCGATGGCAGCAAAGGGTGAAAAGCTACAAGGCTAAAGAATGGAATATTTAACGAGTAGCTCAGAGGTGGAGCTAGACTTTAAAGGTTAACAATGTAACAGTGTAGCTTTAATGAATAGTCAATAAGGCAGCATGGAGATCCGGAAATAGCCAAAGAAAATGGAAAAGATAATTAAATGAATAAATTATCCAATTTAGACAGGTTATTGCAGGTGCTTAAACCCTTTCCAGCTAATAATGTACACATATATATATATATATATATATATATATATATATATATATATATATATATATATATATATATATTTATTTATTTATGTATTTATTTATTAGATTTCGGGCCTAAACTAAACACTCTACACTCAGTTAACGTACTGTCAGAGTGTGGTTACATGTCACCATATCATTCATATCTGTGATTTAGAGAGCTGAAGTTGGGCCGCAATTGCCCAAGCGTCACGAGCGCCATGTCTATAAACGTAGATCCAATCCTTTTAGCCCGCAAAGAGGTAAACCATGTAATTATACATGCATTTGGGGACGCGCCCGAATCCGAAATCAGCGCACACAACGTTTCTAGCAAAGTGCGAGGTGGAAAGGTGGTAGCACGGTGAAGCCCAAGCACTTTACATATTACTCAGCGCTTTTCCAAGGGAAGGACGGAGCGAAGGAGCGAAGGAGCGGAGAGGGGAAGTGATAGACGCATCGCATTTCCAATCAAAGTTCTTGTTGATGGGGACTGTCGCGTCGCGCTTAATGTTTTAATTTTGAGCCATTAACAGCTGCATATTTAGCAAGCCGGGCTGGCATATGCCACAAGCCAGTCGGGTGGGGGATGCACGCGGGGCTGGGTGTCAAGTCATGTACATCATTCCGACATTTGCCAACATGCATTAAGCAGCAGCAGCAACAGCAGCAACGACTCTCGGAAACAATACCATTAGATATATCGCGCCGAGCGACGCCCATTTTTTGCACATTTTTGGTTGCCTTGATGTATTCAAAGGCTCAATGCACACCCTCACAGTCAGTCAAAAATGTACACACACATACACGCGCAATTTCAACCCCTAACGGGCATCTTAGCCCAACCCCACGCTGATGTTCGCTTCAACAGCGCAGCAAAAATTAAAAGCATTAAAAATGCCCAAGGCACGGGCACAAGAGCTAAAGTTGAGCAAGTGCGGACGATGGCAACGACACGGTAGGGTGAGGCGGTGGGGTGTGGCAGGAACGGGCTGAAACGCTGCGTTAAGGTGTTGCCGCTGCAATAGCCTTGTCCGATAAAATCAACCTATATAAGTGGCGCGATTACAACTGATCAACTGCGAGATACCAAGTGACAAAAGCTAGCTCAAATCAAGGACTGCGTGTAAATTAATTAGCCTATAGGAAAGATTTTTATAAGCACCTTAATGAGCATATCATTGGTACCACATTAGAGCTGGGCTTGTCACAAAATTAAAGAAATTCTGAAAATAAATCCATGGGCTTCTTGTCTAAGCAATTCTAGTCTACAAAAATATTTGAAAATACCAACTTCGTATTCGAAGGGCTGTACACTAATTAATAGATCTATCAATCCTATCAAACAAGCTTGATTTCCAAATTGTTACTTGCTTGTGTTTTCTTTACTGCTTTGCAGCACCCGCATCAATCCAGCATACCCTGCGCCGCAATCGCAAGTTTAGGGAATACAAGGAAACCGAAAAGACTATCTCAGTTAGCCCACCACATACTGTTCTCCCACTCTATCAGCGAACACCGTAGCGACAACAAATCGCTGTGGATTTTTATGAGTTTCCTCAACCCAACCTTCACCCGCTCATCAAACCCTGCCAGAGACCCTGCCCCTGCCCCTGCCCCTGCCCAGATAAATTCCTTGTGCCCTTTCCTCTGGCAATGTTTGTCTTCTGACAGGCAGCAAACAGATTGTATTTGCCCCGTAACACGTCTGGGGTTGTTGCATCTGATCCAGCTCTCATACATATATGTATTCTCAAGTCCAGGTTGGTGGTAGAACGGAGGCTGGCCGATGGGAAGGGAGCCAGCCACGGAGAGAGAGGGAGTGGCTGCAGTGCGTGCGGCCGCAATAATTGTGCTGAATCCATTTGGGCGTGCCGTGGCGGCTGTAATTTAATTTAAACGACACTTCACTTGCTATTTTAAGTTGGGAATTAAAAAAACCAAAATCGAAAAAGGAAAAAGGAACCCCTGATCGTACTTTCGCCATTCCTACGCCCCTAGCGCATGCCAACTCTGATTGAGTGACAATTGCGCCGTCGAGACAAAGTCTAATGAGACACGATTTAACGTTGCATTTACCGATACTTTGGCGAGGCGCATCCGACATTTGTAATAACTATTGCAAAGTGAACCGGAAACATCAGCCGGGTCATTCATTCACCAAAGGGCACATACGCACACTCACTCACACGCACATATGCGTGTGTCTGTGTAAATATCTAGGTTGTGCCTCCACCTATTTGCTTTTGGCTTTTATTGCACCGGGCATTGGGCAGCGGGCATTGGATTGAAACATAGCACCCTAGACCCAAATATATATAAACAACCACCGCGTGACACTGAGATCCGGTGTTGGAGGGCAATGCGCCCTTTAACTTCAATCGTTGGTGAGCACCTCCAGTGTCGTTATACCGTGGAAACGTTTAAGTACGCAAAGTGGAGCATGATCAAATTTCAAAAAAATCTAAAGCGAAAAACTATTTAAAACTCAAAAATATTCAAAATCAAACAAAAAATATCAATTCCTATGATTTCATACAATTTTTATACTACCAAAATTATAATACTCTTATAAATGGTAGTAGAACTTTGTAGTCTTTTTAATTCGCATACAAAATCATTCATAGTTCATTTATTATGATACCACGTATATCGATAAATCTCGATAAATATCAGTTTTCAGAATATTCCTTCTCTTTCTGTTCCTCTTAACATAGGGTATCTACAAGTCAATCAATTATACGTTTCTAGTAATACTAGTTTTGTTTTAAGGTTGATTGGTTCAAGTCGCTGCGGTTTTCTATAGTTTTTTTCCACCTTATCAGAGACCCCAAAAGACCGTGTAAAGATAAGCTGCGAGCTTTCATTCTTAGTTCTACTAACACTGAACACCAACACACACATACATAATTTATTATTATTGATTTCAGGAGGGAAACTCTCTGATAAAGTGCATAGAAATTACACCCCATAGAGAATTTCATATTGCTCACGTTATTTCCGGTATATTTATTTACTTTTCTTCTTTTTCCATTTTGGGCGAGTTTCGACTATTCGAAATGTGTCGACATTTGCCTGGGAAACAACATTTATTATTATTATTTTTTTTTTTTTGATAAGCTTGCAGCTACGATTAGACTTACCAATCAGGGCAAATAAAAAAAATTTATATATATATGTATTTATAGGTAGGTAAGTAGTTGACAGTGCACTTTGGGAAATATCCACGAAACTGTGGCTACAGTTTGGATATGAATGCAATTGGCTAAAAGCCAAATGTGCGAGAGATCATGAAATGACATTTTCATGGCAACAAGGGATAATAGAAAGCTTTACGAGTATGTGAATGTGGAAACGGGAACATTTAAAGCATATGAATTCATCTGACACGAGAATCACATAATTATATAAAGTTAAATTAAAGAAGATAATCTGCATTACGAAACAAAGTTTAAAAATTAACCTTAAAAATGTTAAAATAATATAAAAATGATAAAAAAAAAAAAAATTAAAAAATAAAAGAAACAAAGACTAACATTGAGCTGTTATATTTATATAAGGAAAGTTAACGCCATGGAAATACTCATAAACCTAAAATCATCTGGCTAAACATTTTTTAGATGATGAAATTATGCATAAAAATGGGAATAATATTTATAAAAAATGCAATAAAAATAATCAAAGACAAGTAAGAAAGCTCTAGTCGAGACTGCTCGACTACGAGATCCCCTGAACCCTTGGAGCATAATAATTTTTCGCGTCTTTCAGCTTACACAAGAAACACGCACACACACACGCACGTACGCACACACAGGCATACATACACACACACGCATACAGACACACATACACACACACACACACGCATACATACACAAACGCATACACACACACATACACATACACACACACATACACAAACACATACACACACAAGCACCCACGCATAAACACGCATGGGCTGCAGTGTGCGCTTACTATGAGAACTTAATTGTTTAATAACTTTTTTTATGGACGTACGATCTTCATGAAACTTTAAGATTATGATTATAATATAGATATGCATGTAATTGCCAAAGCACAAGTCTCTAGTATTTGAAATACGCTTTTTACAAAAGTGAGGGTGAGGGGGTGAATTTAAGGGTGGGGGGTAAATTTTAACAAAAACCGAAATTGTTTAAATTGCATGTAAGCATACATTAAAAATTTGGAGACTCTAGCAATAAAGGTGTAGAAGATATAATTTTATAACTGGTTTTCGATAAGGTTTTTTATCGATAAAAAAGATCGGGATGAGTTATCGAATTTTAATGATAAACTTGATATGCGCGCTGTAATTACGGACATTTTAAAAAAAATTTGAAGTCTCTAGCTCTTATATCTTCTGAAATCGACGCGTTCATACATACGGACAGACGGACAGACGGACAGACGGACAGACGGACAGACGGACAGACGGACAGACAGACGGACAGGGCCAAATCAACTCAGCTCGTCACCCTGATCAAGAATATATATACTTTGTGGGGTCTGCCACGCCTCCTTCTCCCTGTTACATACATTTCAACAAAACCATTATACCCTGATTTCCCATTGAAAATGGGTTCAGGGTATAATAATAAAAAGAACAGAACAGCACAACATAAAATTGAACAAGTAAGAAAGCTCCAGTCGAGACTGCTCGACTAGGAGATACCCTGAACCCTCCAAGCTGATATTCTAATCATTCTGCACTTCTTTTATGCACACATAAATACACATGCATCCACACGCACGCATAAGCCTGCGCTCTGCTAACTGCGCAGTAAGCAGCGACTGCGCTTGGGCTGCGCTGCTGTGTGGGCAATACTATGAGAATTTCTTTGTTGAATAATTTCTTTTGTAGACATACAATCTTAATGAAACTTTCAAAGCGTGATCATATGGTGAATATGTGTTTACATTCCAAAGCCCAACTCTCTAGTATTTGAAATGCGATTTTTACAGACTTACAGGCTATATCGACTCAGCTCGTCGCGCTGATCAAGAATATATATACTTTGTGGGGTCTGCCACGGTTCCTTCTGCCCGTTACATACTTTTTCACAAAACCATTATATGGTATAAAAATTGAATAAGAATGTTGCGGTCGGGCGCTATCGGCTGCATATAACAGTGGGAAAATCTGAACACTTATAAGAAGTGGCCGATGAATGCACGGACGTTGCACAAAGCCAATATACCCATTTCACTTCGTGAATGAGTATAAAACATGAAAATCCATTAGACAACATATTTACGATATTTGAGCAGAGCAAAACATGACAGTTATGCCAGATACGGAGTCGTAAGCTTACATGATCAAGCTCTCTGAGCTGGGCTGATGGCATTTAAAGAGTTCTGAGCCACCTTTCGCCGTTAAGCCTAAAGAACTTTCACTGTCGACTGTTGAAGGAAATATGTCTAGATTCGTGAGCCATTGAATAATATTTTCTTAATTGTGCATTGAAAGCAGTTTTTGGCTGACAATTTATGTGCGCTTTCAATTTTAATTGTGTAAATAAACAACTATTAGCGGCACCGAAATGCGACATAATTGTGCTGTAATCCTAACTAATGAACCGACACAAAATACAAAGTCTTCCATAGAAATGCAAATGCAAAGCCTCAACATCGACCACCAGGTGTTGAGTGTCTCACGGTGCCTCTGCTTTGGCTTCAACAACCTACGAGTCACCTTCTCTGCGTCCAGCTCATACTCTTCCCACTCCCCTCGCTCCTATCCACCTCCTCTCAGCACTCTGCACTCTCCACTCTCCTCTGGCATTAACAAATAAATAGAAACATTTTGTGGGCCAGTGTATTAAAATGCAAATCAAACAAGCCCGTAAAATTGAAAATATTTAATTAAAACGCCGCGACATATTCGAAAATTGGGCACAAGTTCTCAAAAATCTTGTTGGACGCTTTCCACGCTTTCATTTGGGGCCTCCAGTTCAAGACGTGGGCCGTCGATTTTTTATCTTATTCGCCTTCGTTGTTGTTGCTTTTCTTCTTCTTCTACTACTTTGTTATGCTTCATTTTTCTGTGTAGCTTACTGCTTAAATATTTGGCTACAAAGCCCTTCTTTCATCGAGTAATTTATTCAGATGCCTGCAGCTTTTCAATACTCTATAAGTTCAATTTCGTCGTCATCATCAAATTGTTTACCTTATCAACATCATTATTCTCTTTTAGAATACGAAATATTTTTACAAATTTGCTATTAATTCGGAGCTCAAAACGTTAAATTTATTTTTTTTTTAATTTATTATATTTCATCGAATCAATTACGCTTTAAATAAAATTTGTTTAAGACTCTACCAATAGTCCAATATAATTATTTTAGTTAAACTGTAAATAAATAAATCTGTCCTCGACAAATTTCCCAAGGTATGCGCCTGTTAGAGTATTCCAGCTGCATTATTTTATCATTTGCTTTTATTGTGATTGGACTGTTTCTGTGTAGGCAATGATGAGGCAGCTGGAGACACCAACAACAACAATGGCAATAGCAACAAGAGCAGCTCAGATGGCGACAATGTGACAACAACAACAATGACAGCAACAGAAACAACAACAACAACAATATCGGCTGAGAAAATAGTCGGGCGTTTTATTGCAGCATCACGTCTACCGGATGCCTGTAATATATCAAAACCAAAGAGCTCGAGTCCGACTCCCAGTTCGAGTCCGAGTCCGAGCTCGAGACTTGAAACTGAATCACAGACTCGGTAGAGTGAGGATTGGGAATTGGGCATGGCTCTCAGACTACATTTTAATAATTCCGCCAATGCCCTAAGCTCAGACGGATGGACATTCACCTACACACAAACACAACAAATGACAACAATAACAATAGGGTATTCAGCTCGTTCACCACCCCTGCCCCTGTCGCCTGACCCGTCTCCAGCCCGCCTTCGGCTTTAGGCAATTGCAATCGGTGGACACTTTGTCTGGGCTGCGTCTCTGCAACTGCCAGTCAGAGTTTGTGTCATTTGTGTGCAGCGGGGCATAGAAATTTACGTATTCCCCCAGTCCCTCCCGCTGTCAGCGACTAACCAGCCATCCAGCCATTCATCCGTCCGGCACATTCTATAGATCCATCCAACATTCACTCAGAAGCGCACAGCATTCACCACACGTCCAAGCGTCCAAGCGTCCAATCGTCCAACGTCGCCGTTAATTATGGGAAGATTTTAACGTACAAATGAGTTGAGGAACTTTTTGTCAGCCTAATGATGGGCAGCGCCTCAATGGTGCTCTGCAATGCTTGGTTAGCTACCAAATTTATAGAGCAGCTTCGCCAGGGTGGGTTGAGCCTCGGAAGAATGCAAATGGTGGAGGAAGTATAAATATGTACAAGAAGAAGAAGGGAATAAAAACGAAACGTAAATTGGTTTATTACATTTTTTCATTAGGCTAGAAAAGCTTGAGAAAACAAGTGGAAGTTCACACAGGGGAAACTTTTATACCGGCATATACCCTGTAACCAAATCTGCATGTTTCTTTTTGGTTATAGCTATAATAGATAAGGTGATAGTATTATATCAATATATAATTTATTTAACTTGTGACTATAGTGGACAATAGCACTTCCAACCCGAAAAACAATATAAATTGAAGGAACCGAAGGAAACTACGCACAATAAATATATATTTATACACTTATAGGATTTCTATAGCAAATACTTCAAGCGTCTGCCATACCCATAAGCAACAGGGTATAATGAGGCGTAGAGTGAGGAGAAAAAAATGTTTGGAGAGTGGGCGCGGGTGCGGAAGAGCGTGACGCTCTCGTCGCCGTTGCCGTCGCCGAAATCAACGACAATCAAATAAAGTTTAAATACATATTTTTATTTCATTATACACTTGAAGACCCATAGCCAAAACTGGAGGCAGGAGACTGCGGGTGCTTTGCCCATTGTTGCCCCTGTCTTGAGATTTTCAACGTCCAATGTTAGTAATAATGATTATGATGATAATAATAATGATGATGACGGTGAAGAGAATGATGCGACTACGACTGCCGCAGATTTAACGACGACTGGCACTGAGGCTCAGTCTCAGTCTGTGGCCAAGCCAAGTGCTAACGATTTGGCAATGGCCACGACGATGTCAGATGAGAGCAACAACAACAAGGAAATCCCTATCCCAGCAAAGCGTCGAAGTAACACTTAATATATATATATGTACAAGTATATGTATATGTATATGTGTATGTATTTCTACATATGTATTCATTTCTGCGGCCTGCAACAGTTGCACTAATTGGAGATGGGCGAGTGATCAAGATCGTGATCTCAAGCGAATAGTGTTTATCTAAAGGAATCGAAGCGTGAAATGTTTTATAATATAACTATTTTGTACATCAAATTAGTGATCTTAGTTTAAGCATAGCACCATTGTGTCAAGTTTTTCATTAGGCTTATTATATAAACACGTAATTATCTTTCAATATCCTATTCACCAGGATTAAATTTTTTTATTTTCTCATTTCTTATATTTATAAATGCAAATGTATTAATATTTATATTTACATTCATATTATGACGGGTGAAAAACAAAACAATTTAAATGAAGCCTTTGCTTTCATATAATATCAATTATTAGAAAATAAATATTAATGAGCTTTCTCTTAATCTTAAAGTTAAGAATATAAGTTTATGCACCTTCAACCAACTACTAATAAACTACTTTTATACCCGAAAGCTTTACCATGATTTATAATATATTAGTCTTAAGTAGCATTTAGCTTTATTATAATTAATCGAAAATAATATTTAGTCTAAAAATCTTCTTCAATATGCTGACAATTGCGTATATATATAAATAACAATTTGGCTAAGGCACAAGCTGTTGTGTGTGTAATTTGTTAACATAAATATCAATTATTTTGCAATGGGATTTTCGTGCGGGCAGCCCCCCAGATTAGTGCGTCACGTGTCCATCTCTAGTAGGCAATGGCGAATTGTGGCTACAGGTTTGCTACTCCACTCTACTCTACCCTTCTCATCTCTGTCTTTCTCTCTCTCTCTCTCCCTCTCCCTCTCTTTCCACTTCTCGTCTCTTTTTTTTTGGCATTAACTTTGGCTGGTGCTGTGACTGACCAAAGCGATGGACTCAACGGGAGTCTCGGGACTAGCCTCTGACACCGACACCACGAGACGTTGCAACAACAATAACAACAGCAGCGGCTACAACAACAATGTAACTTGCTGTTTGTATAAATTCTCGCCTTTCATTTTGGCGAGTAGTCACGATTTATGCGAAATCATTATAGGCGAGTTTTTAGTATTTACGACGCGACTTTTATCTGCAGCCCAAGGAAGAAGACACTTCACAGACAACCACAACAATATTATATATATATAAATACATATACATATATGTGTGTGTTTATATATATGTATATATGCTGTGTACACTATAATTGCAGTTGAGTCAATTAAATACATAGATTGCGGCATGTCGATAAGACATTAACCTTCCCCACGGCTCAAGCATTTCGTTTCTTTCCTCCCTCTCTATCCCTCTCCCCCTTCCTCTCTCTCTCCCTCTTCCACAGAATGCCAGGTCATTTCACTTAGTCAAAAAGTGAGGGATAAGAAAGAAAGGCCCAGTCGCTGCCGCAGTTTAAATAGCGCAACAATTTATGAAGACATGAAATAACTTTGATGTTTAGTTGCTGCACTAGAGTTAGTCGTTGGGTCTTCATGGAGAGCCATTTTCTATCTCTCTATTCCCATTTCCCCTTGCCTCTCATGACTTGCAAAAGCCCGGAGAAAAAAGTGGCAATTTGTAATTGTGTTAACCAAAAAAAGGTAAATAAAAAAAAAACGAGACAACGCGGAAATGATTCAATTGTACATAACTTGATGATTGTCTTTCAGGTTGAAGTTTTGGAGTCTTATGCTAAAACCCTTCAGAAAACGGCAGGTAGAATGTCTGCTGAAGGCGAAAATAGATATCTCTAAAGAGGAATCGCTTCAGTAAACGCTGACTACGCTGACTACGCAAACCAATAATAAATTGATACATCAACAATTATATATACACATTTATGCTATATACAAACAATTATTAACGTATAACATACATACGCCTCTTGGATCCAAAACCCTGAATGAAAACTCAATACTTTTCAAACGATATTACTATAAATGTATATTATTATTAATTTGGATGTCGATATTGAAATACTTAGTTTCTACATTTTTGATCCAACATTAGTTCTCAGTGTATATCATAAGATAGATATAACATATCAAATATTTTAGAAAATTTTTAATTTTATAATTTTCTTCTTTTGTAGCGCATCCGTTATGCAATATACATATTGTATTTTATTGCCTTTCTAAACTCTTTTCTGTTTTGGCTATTTAAAAAAAAAAAAATCATCATAATTTCAATTTTTGTTATAATTCACCCCCACCCCTAAAGTTGTAAAAAGCGTATTTCAAATTGAAATGCATGTATTTGGCAAAGCTCAAGTCTCTAAGCTTGGTCAAATACATTCATTTCAATGATATACCCAGGTGATCTCGTAGTCGAGCAGTCTCGACTAGAGCTTTTCTACTTGTTTGGTTAGTTTTTTAATATACACTGCTATTTTGACAAGGGCAACATTTTTTGTACACTTTTTTGTTAATTGAATAGGAGAAAAATTGCTGAGCGAAAAGTACTTAAGAGGATTTTCTTGGGGTCACTCGCAGGGCTCATTTGCTGACCAAGTTTTGCCACCTGAGAGCCAGAGCCAAGACTTTCACTACAACATCTACAACTACATCTGAAAAGAAATAAAAACAAGTAAGAAAGCTCTAGTCGAGACTGCTCGACTACGAGATCCCCTGAACCCTTGGAGCATAATAATTTTTCGCGTCTTTCAGCTTACACAAGAAACACGCACACACACACGCACGTACGCACACACAGGCATACATACACACACACGCATACAGACACACATACACACACACACACACGCATACATACACAAACGCATACACACACACATACACATACACACACACATACACAAACACATACACACACAAGCACCCACGCATAAACACGCATGGGCTGCAGTGTGCGCTTACTATGAGAACTTAATTGTTTAATAACTTTTTTTATGGACGTACGATCTTCATGAAACTTTAAGATTATGATTATAATATAGATATGCATGTAATTGCCAAAGCACAAGTCTCTAGTATTTGAAATACGCTTTTTACAAAAGTGAGGGTGAGGGGGTGAATTTAAGGGTGGGGGGTAAATTTTAACAAAAACCGAAATTGTTTAAATTGCATGTAAGCATACATTAAAAATTTGGAGACTCTAGCAATAAAGGTGTAGAAGATATAATTTTATAACTGGTTTTCGATAAGGTTTTTTATCGATAAAAAAGATCGGGATGAGTTATCGAATTTTAATGATAAACTTGATATGCGCGCTGTAATTACGGACATTTTAAAAAAAATTTGAAGTCTCTAGCTCTTATATCTTCTGAAATCGACGCGTTCATACATACGGACAGACGGACAGACGGACAGACGGACAGACGGACAGACGGACAGACGGACAGACAGACGGACAGGGCCAAATCAACTCAGCTCGTCACCCTGATCAAGAATATATATACTTTGTGGGGTCTGCCACGCCTCCTTCTCCCTGTTACATACATTTCAACAAAACCATTATACCCTGATTTCCCATTGAAAATGGGTTCAGGGTATAAAAAGTAGAGAAGGCTAACCTTAATTCCACAAAAGAAAAACACTTCACACCCTGCCGGGCAGTCAGTCAGTTGGAGACTTAGCATTAACATTAACATTAACATCACCATCAACGGAATGTGTGTGTGTGTGAGTTCATGTGTGTGTGAATAATCAACACTTTTATGTGATCCAAATCCAATTCACAACTAATTACAAGCAAAGTCGAAGCGCTCACAATTAACGACGGCATTAAAAGGCGCGTTGAAAAACACAAATGAGCCGATTGCGATGCAATGCGATTTCGATTGTTTATTTAGTTACTATCGAAATGAGGAAAGGAAGAGGAGAAGTGGGCTATAGCCCAGACGAAGGCTGGCCAGATAATCGATTGGTTTATTGCTCTGATTTTCCTCTTTGCATTCACTCGGATTAGATAACATCGTTCAATCGATTGCACTACATTCCAGATAAATTCAATGGGCACGCATAGATAAGAAGGTCCCCAAACACCATGAATAGAGGCAGTCTTTGCCCGGACTCCAATCGAAATTGCGACTAGCGAATTAGTTTTTCCGGCAAACCTGTTGAAAATTACTGCAGAGCGGTTAAAGTAAATGATATTCGGTATGGACCAAATTGGAAAACTTCTTGATATATATATATATTTTATTTATTTATTTATTTTTTTTATTTTTTATTGTTGTCTGTCTGCATGTGTGTGTATGTGCGTGAATGAAGTATGTTTTATGAGCATAAGTTGTTTTGTTTATTTACACTTGTTTCCGTCTTTCGTCGACGTCTAAGCTTTAGTGTGTAGTTTTAAGTAAGCGATTAGTGCGTCAAATGAAATGGTGTGGGAGAGACAATAAAAATTTGTCAGTTGACAAGAATTAAAACAGAAACAAAACAAAACGAATTCAAACAAATGACATTCGAAGTATGCTTAAGTGGGCAGAGGCCCCTTCTCCTTTAATGTATTGGAAGCAATGGCCAAATCAACGAATGACACAATCATACACATACATACAGAAACTCGAATGGAGAGGCTGAGAGGCACTCAATGATTGTTATTAGTACATTTGCCTTCGAGTATGTACATCTAATTTGCCGTTGATGTGTGCATTAAGTTTTGTATTTGTATTGGTGGGCACACAAATTGTCGTAAAACATTAGTGTCCCCCGAGATTAGAGAGAGATAGAGCAAAAAGGCTGGCTCATCGTCCTTTTATTTGACATAGGCAATATTTATTGCGAATTCATTTTAATGCAGAAGAAAACTAAACACACACATAAACATACATGCACACTCACACACATACGTGCTCTGCTCTGACAAAGCAAAATGCCGAAATACGCCATCAAAATAAATAAAAACAAGACACACACTCTCACACGCATGCATAAGCAGCGACGCAAAAGCTGCGAATTTCAGTAGCACAGTACTCGGCGCTGAGTGTAAGAGAGTAAGAAAATCAGCATAAGATAGAGCGAGAGAACGGCACAGCATGACAGAGCGCAGCAGCGGCAGCGGCAGAGGGTTAGTTTAGCGTCCCACCCAAACGTTCCGAAATCCTTTGTGTATTGTGTGCGTGCGACTCTCTTTCTCTTTCCCTCTCACTCTCTCTCTCTCTCCCTCTCTTTTTTCCTCTCTGTCTCTCACTGCAAGTTTGTTTGTCAACTAGCCAAACGGCGACATAAAAATGCTAATACAAAAAAACTACTACAAATTGCTGTTGTTGTTATTATTGTGTCTACTTCTCTCTATTGCTTTTGCTCTGCTTTAACACCTACAAATGGAGTCTGAACAAACGCAAAGATGGCCACACTTACCAATTAGTCGTGCAAAGTCTATGTAAATAAAAGCGCCGCTAATCCAAAAGTGTTTCCAAACTGCACAAAATTATGACACACACATGCACGCATATACATTGATTGTAGGCAGACACCGTTATAAACACATTCAAAATGCTGTCTGCATTTGCAGAAATTTAGGTATTTATTTAAATTTGTATTTGTATTGCGCTTCTATATTTCCATTTATATATTGCTTCTTTTATTTTGTTTTTGCTGCGCGTCGCGAACGAAATTCAGGAATTTCAAGTGGAAATCTTGTTTGAGCACTTTTTTGACGACGAAGTCGACCTGCGATTTCGACTGAGACTGCCGACAGCGACTGCGACGGCGGCGTCGACGATTGGGTTGTTGTTAGCGGCAATGCTACAAAAACGTTTTTGCACAACAAACAACAGAATTTAGTGTTTCATTGAGTTGCATTTAAGACCCTTGCGCTCCTTTATTAAATGCATTCAAGCAAGGTTTCATTCACAACAGCTTGCCGTTTGGCGCGTTTAAAAGTTTTTATTTTTCGTTTTCAATTTAATTTATTTTCGATTCTTTGCACTTAAGCCTCGTATGTGGTTTAAACTCGCTCACAACCACGTAATCGACCGTACGCTTCAACGACTAATTCCACAATAACAAGATGTTTACAGCTGCTATAACCATTTTACTTTACATTTAACAGATGCTGTTAAAGTTGGAGAGAGAAAAACGTTGTTGAGAGCACAAAAACGAGCGCGCTCTCAAAAATAAGAGCGAAAAGCGGAACATGCTGCTCAATTTTTACATACAGCAACATTCGTTCACCCTGTATGCGCTCTAGCAACATGTAAACTGTTGATAAAATTCAAGCAACTGTTAAGAGGTGAACCTCACTGTTAACGTAGATTTCTGATATTCACGATAGAGCATATTGCTGCCACCTTGTTGGTAATCCCGTAAAGTAAAAAGTAGTTCAAGCAACGTTGACTAAATCAAAAGTTTTACTGAATTAAACTGAACTAATAATTTTAATTTGTGCTCTAGGTGAATAATTATAATAATTTATTACACTTTTATTACATACCGTGAGATTTATTTTACAATTCGACACTCTGGCAACTCTAATTGGCGGGAACGTGACTATTTAAAATTATTGAGCATTAGGTAAAGAAAAGTATTAAAATGACAGTCAAAAACAAAAAAATTGTAGGTAAAATTTGCTGACACGCATGCAAAGGATATTCCTCTTGAACTTGCAACGTATTACTTCCTCTTCATCTTTTCTACTTTATGTGCGTTTCCGTTACAAAAAAAAAAGAAAAAAATTTTTTTTAATTTGTCTGGTCAGGGTTATTAATCGGATTAAATTTACGCTCCGAACTGCGCAAAAGCGCCGCGCTTAGCCACCAGGCACGTAGGCTACACCTATTGTCATCAGATCGGAGATCTGGTTCTCTTTAATCATGACTTATTGTTGCGAAGAGGGTAGTTTGTGAATCCAATTGGAATGATTATTTTGCCAGAAAAGTAGCTAAAACTGACAATATTCATAAAATATATGAATAACGATTTTGGTCCAGGCAATGCAGGGTCATACACGCACACACATAAGTATTGAATGCGTAACAATAATAACCGTTTTTGAATGCATGTGTGGGTCATATGATGCATATTTATATATATGTGTGAGGATGAATGCATGAATTCAAAAATAAAGGGGAAATGTGTGTATGTGCTTGGATTTCTGCATGTATGTATGTTTACTTACAATTTTTGCGGCTTATATAGAAGTGAGTTCCTGTTTATATTTATGTATGTACAAAATCAAGCTAACAGTTGCCCTCTCCTTAATTAAAGAAAATAACATTTTGTTTTTGTTTTTTATTATCATATGTTGTTTTCGTCAAATACTAATTTGTATTCTATTATTACATAATTATTCGACATAGCTACAAATTATTATTCGTATTGAACTAGCGCTAATCAAGTCTAAGAAAGCAAGCAGATATGTGATTCTCAGTAGAATAGTCTATATGTATGTATTTAATATATATCTAATATATGTACCTTACGGTACGGTACGGTTCGACATGATACGATACGATATATATTAGTCATTAAATCACAGATGTATTATTATTATGTTGTTCCGCGTCGCCCACACCAACGCCAACGCCGGGCGTTTGGTCCGGCGGCTCTGCATTGAGCACCAGATTCTCAATCGAACGAAACGATGCATCCTCCAGGTGCGTGGACATGGCAGGTGGACGAGGCAACGTTGTGGCCAACGGGCCAGCAACTTGCCGGGACGGCGGTCGATGCCTCACCGAGGAACGTAGTATGGTGACCACATCCTCGGCGGTATAGGGGCGTTGAATAAAATTACCGCTGTTACCACGCTCCAGTGTAGCCGTCGTCGGGGCCGAGGCAGACGCGGAAGCCATCTGGACTTTCCGACCCAGAGACTGCGATCGCTGCGCATAGCCACTTGGACGCTGGCCTATCTCAATAGACTCCGGACTGCTATTGCCATCGGCTGGAGCAGGAACGGTAGCCCCAGAGCCAGAAGGATTCGTTAATATTGTCAAATAATCTGGCGGTGCGACAGGCGAGGGCGACTCGGCATCCAAGGAGAGTATGGGACGTGTGCGACTTGATGAATCCCCGAGGACTCTGAAAAGGATAACAAAACCAAAAATAGATGATTTTATCATTCTAAAAAAAATTAGAAATACGTATACAAATACAAATACAAATACAAAATACAAATAGAAATAGAAATTAAAATATATATAATAATATAAATATAAATAATACAATATATTTATTTGACTTATGTAAATAGCATGATGTTTGATTTATGAGTAATTATACTCATTCACGAAAGTGAATTAGTATATTGGTTTTGTGCAATGTCCGTCTTGCTGTCCGTCTGTTTGGCGCTGTCTATTTCGGCGCTATTGAAGCTAGAGACTTGAAATTTGGAACACATACTCGTGTATATCCACCGATTTATAAAGTGTTAAAATTTTCCCACTAGGGGCGTGGCAAATCGGAAAATGCATTTTCCGATATGCCAGAAATCATATTAATTGAAGAGCTAGAAAGCTGATATTTGGAATACGAATCCGCATCGACCACGAGCTATGGTGGATATATCTACGCCCATTGGGGGCGTGGCAATTCGGATAAAACTGTATCTCCAAGAGTTTTACAGCTAGAGCGCTGAAATTTTTCACGTCAGCTAATGTTATGATTCTATAAAGTCTAAAGACAAAATTATAAGTCTACGCCCATTAGGGGCGTGCCAAATCGGATCTGAAGATATAGTGATTTTTAAAATTCTGCTATATTTTTAACACTATTGTTGCCAGAGACCTCAAACTTTGTGTATATACTCGGGCTGATCACCCAAGAACAAAATTCTTTGTCGAATATATGTCCTCGCACAGGGGGCGTGGCAAACGGCAAAAGTTTATATCTCCTTAAGTATAATAACTAGACGCTTCAAATTTAGATAGTTAAGTTATCAGTAACCTCCTCTATAGATGACCCAAAAATAATTATTACGGCTCTTTATGGGCGTGGCATATCGAAAAATACCCTGTAATTTTCACATTTTTTGAGGGTAAGCATTCAAACTTTGCAGTTAGGGTACCGTTATCTCGTTCTAAGAACTGACCAAAAATAAGGTGTCTACGCCCAGTAGGGGCGTGGCAAATCGGGAAAAACTTTATTTTCTACAGTATTAGAGCGAAACTTAGCTACTACATTTCTTATGGGGTGTGAATGAGTATTCCGCAGTCGGTAACGCCCGACTGCAACGTTTTTACTTTTGTTATGTCTTGGGTCGGGTATAAACACTATGTTTACAGCACATTTGTATTTTGTTATAACTTCACAGTTCGAAATTGTTTCAACCAAATATATTTATACAATTGCAGCTTAAGTTAATATATTGATGTAAGTCAAAACTTCATAAATTTAAAATTGTAAACGTATATAATATATATTATATATATCTTTACAACCAAGAGGTTCTGCTTTAATGAATGCAGATTATGAAAGTAGTAGTAGTAACTGAATATAGTAATAATATATAGTAGCAATATATTCGATAGGCTCGAGCTCAGGTTTCTTGTGAAGTATTAAATTTTGCATTGTGCTTGGTAACAAAAAATCTAACTTGATCAACATTTTGAAAGCCATTTTCCTAAACCTTCTTACCTTCGCACACTGCGTCTGATGCTCTGACGCAACATTTTGGCCAACCGAGCTCCCGTGGCTGTAGTGTAGGATGGCGGTGGCGTGTACTTTGGCGGCGCATCATTTTGTGCATCATGTTGGGCTCTATCCTGCTGCTGGGCGGTGGCATTTTGCCGCTCCAAGGCTGAACGCTGGCGAGCGGAGGGGCGGCGTAAAGTATCGCCCTCCGCGGGCGGACGATACAGGTGTTGAATGCGCTAAGGATGAGGGAGTGCAAGAGTTAAACGAGAATTCACATTGAGCTGAAACCAAATCGACTCACCTCGAGTATATCTGGAGGACCGTTGGTCAAGTAGCGATAGATCTGCACAATGGCTGTGACGGGTATGATGAGCACAATGCCAATTTGTATGAGGCTACCCATTTTGCGGCTCCAGTAGCTGAAGTAGGACTTGCCGCGCCAGTAATAGAACTGGTTGGACAGCGAGGCCTTGTAGTCAATCACTGAGAGAGTGATCAGGCCAATTGGCAGCAGCACATTCCAGGAGAGCGCCAGGAATGCAGACATGGAGCCGCACATGCGCAAATCGTTGACCAGATCGTCTCCATTGTAGGGGCGCCCGCGTATGAGGAACACGCCAAAGATTTGCGCCGCCCAAATGATGGGTATGAACCAGGATCCGCCAAGTAGGAAGTCCACATAATACAATATGGAGATCCCCATTTCTGTAGCGAACGGAATGCTCAGCAGCATCCCAGTCACGCAACTAAGCAGCACGGAGCTCGTCGAGTTGCCCAGCGCGCTCGAAATGGGCTTCCACATGACGCATAGCTGCGCCAGGCCAAAGCCCGCGAACATGCCAAATGCGACCGCGGCCCAGACCCAGGACACGGCATCGCTAGCCAGCGACAGAACGGCAGGCAGCAGCTCCGTAATGAAGCGCAGTGCCTGAAAGCCGCTTTCTATGTGCAATATGGTCTTGTTCCTGCGATAGGTCTCGCCCAGAAACGAGGAGTAGTGCGGCACCAGGGAACGCGGATAGGACAGCAGCTGCGGATTGGTATGCGCCTGCAACGAATACACGGACGTATACGAATCCGGAGTCTCTGCAAACGGAACAAAACGCACGATTAGCCAATATTTTCAATTTTCAATAGGTGCGTCTTTCATCATACCAAACGAACCAGGCACATAAATGTAGCCGTGTTGCCGCAGAATCTGCTCACAGCACATCGCCAGAAGCGCCACCAGACTCAAGCCGAGCAGCGTGAGCAGCACGAGGAGTATTGCATCGCGTCGCAGCGTCGCCTTGCTGGCATTCGCATGGGTGCGACTTGTAATGGCTATCACCGAGGCGCCCAGCAGACCCCACGTCAGAAATGTCTCCTGCGTGGCCGCCGTCCATGTGTTTGAATTCACCAGAAAGTCATCAAAATCACTTGCTGCAAAAACGTTCTAAAACGGAAAATATTTTAAAGCTATTATTAATGGAATGAGGGCGGTTGAAAAGATATACTTTTGGAGTTGTAAGTCTATGCATGTTGGCCGCTTTATTTTATTGCTTTATTTTATTGCTCCCACCTTAGTCGACTGAGATGTCTCGGTCTTGTTATCTACTCACAAAAACCGTTTCGCCGCTATTGAAATTTGTAGATATATATCGTCTCCTAATGTCAAGTTATCCCTATATTCCCACTAAGGAGCAGGAGGAAACCGAAAGACAAAAACACTGTTATTTCAAGTGCTAGAGAGTTGAAATTTGAAACGTATTGAGTTGAAAGCCCAAGATTAAGAAAGTAAGTAGAAATTTATAAATCATATTCGAGTAAAACGAACATCTTCGCGAACATCATTTCAAAATAAAATTTTGTATTGAGAACATGCAGGCTGATGAAGGCTTTAAGCCTTAAGGGCCATACACGTTTATTTAAAACAAGAGAAGGCACCTGACTTTTTATTTTTGCCAGTTCGCGCCTGTACGAAGCGCGCAGAGAATTTATTTTCGTTTTGACAACATAAATTGTTTTGACGAACACAACAAATTCGACTGTGGATGTCCCGCCTAAAACTCGATTCTTGAATCTCAAAGCCTATTAGGAGCGTGGCAAATCTGTACTGGCAATATATTTTCTGCACTTACCACGAAGAGATCAAATCGGGAACTCTTTATCGTCCTACAAATACAACAAACTTAACGACTCAAGCTACCTTCTATTGATTTGTCGAAAAACATACATACAAATAAACATTGGAAGCGTGGGAAATAGGACAATAAAGATGGTATTCACGTTTTTAATTTGTGTTATAAAAGTCTTTCGCTCATTTCCTTTAGATCTATTCTTTGTCTCAACACAAATTTCCACGTCAGTTAAGCAGCCCTTTAGCTTTAGATTTTCTGCCTTCTCAGATGGAAGAGCAGTGGACATACCTGTAAGCTAGCTGGATCCACAATGCTGACGAATTTGCCAGTAACAGCGATCAGAGCCAGGAACGGTATCGTGTTGATCAGGTAAGTCAGCTTGCCCAAGGACTTGAGGCCCTTGCAGAGTATTAGAAAGACAGCAGCCCAGATGAGAACCAAGCAAGCCGCCAGCTGCTGAAGAAAAGAGATCGTTAGTCGATTACAATTGGGATTTGACACAAAAAATGCTTTGCAAACGTGCACCTACCCGATCATTAACATGGAATCGTATGCCGCCCACATCCGGATGCTTGGCCAAGTGAAGGCGCTGCAGCACCACGATATTGAAGTACTCGGCCACCGTATTGGTCAGATTGCCTGTATCATTGAGGGCGTCGTAGCGGTAGGGAAACGGCTGCTTCTGCCACCGATATACGTTGTGCGCGTACATGGGCGAGGGAAAGACGTCGCGCAGGTAGACGAGGATCCAGGCAACCGCGACAGTTGAGTAGATGGCCAAGAAGCACTGGACCATGGTCAGAGCAATGCCTACGCCGGAGCAGATGGGACTTATCTTCCACATGGAAACGGGACCCGCTTTGATCTTGGCGCCCAAGCACATCTGCAGCCAGAACAAAGGTATGCCAAATATGATGGACAACATCAGGAACTGCAGCAGAAAGTTCCCGCCGTAGTTTATGGTGAGCACTGCAAAGCGGCAGAGATTAAACACGCCCAGGGTGCAACCAATCAGGGCGAGCGTGCGACTCGCTGCATGCGGCCATTGGCTATTGAATCCGCATTTCTCGTGCAGTTGCTGCGGCTCCAGTGGAGTTGTGCTGCCGCCTCCACTGCTGCCGCTGCACATCGTTGTCTGCGTCTGCGCCAGCTCCAGCTGATCCTGGTCGGCCGCCGTGCTCACCGTGGAGCTGTCGCTGCTGCTGCCGCTACCGCTGCTGCTGCTGCTCACTAGCGAGACGGGGCTGGGTATGCGTGAGGAGCGCGCTGAGCTTAGGTCTGAGCAGAGAGTCGACATCATGGCATGGGTGGGCGTCTCCAGCGTCTCGCTTGGCTGCTGCGTTTGCGCGGGCGCACTCTGCGGTCGACTAAGCGGCGAAGCGACAAGTCCAACTCCAATGCCAATGCCACGTGCCGGACTCATAGACGGATGCCCCTCGAGGCGTCGTCCGTATTGCCGTGGTCGCTGCTCTAACTGTTCGCTGACTGCGCGCGCCGTGCGCTGCTCGTTCTGCAGCAGATTGTGAAAGATCTGCGCCTCGGTGAGCATCTCCTGTCCCTGCTGGCAGTCGCCCTGTGAGAAGCTGCGTCGCATTTCGCTGCCAGTGCTCGTCTCGCAGTCGGGGAGATGCACAAGCAACGCCCTCGAATACGGCTCCTGCTCGGTCTCCTCCTCCTCCTCTTGCTCCTTCTCGCCCAATCCCCCCGCTTTGGTTTCATCAGCATTGCCCATGGCGCGGCGCATCGATTGCCTTCTCCACACGTCCACCTCCCCAGCACCAATGGCGCCCGCTTCGAGGGATGCATTCGAGCCACCTGCAAAAGCAGAAAATGAGGATCTTTCGTCAGCCATAGCCACTAATATGACGAAATTCTAATGGTTAACGAACTTCGACTTTCGCTACTCGCGGATTGCTGCCAACTCGACTTAGTCTGATAGTTAAATGAAAAAGTAGCTCACTTAAACTGGTGTAGCTACATTTAAATACCATTCCAATGTAATGGCCTCATTCTGCTTCATTATAAAGTTTATGCTCTCTGTAGGGCTCCATAACTTATTCATGACATGCCTAATGTATGTAACAGATATTAGATATCATCGATCGAGCAGAGCATTATAGACAGCTTTGCCTCTTTTCATAAATTGACTCTACTTTAATGAAACTTGACACAGTTTTCTTCTGTTTGGCGTAGACTTCGTATAGATACGGATATGTATGTCAGTGTCATTGCCCTTATCGTATAGCTGTCACATGAACTATAGAATATGACGCTAGATGATGCATCCCAGGAATATTTACATTTACATTGAAATCTGCTTTGTGATGACCCACAATTTCGATTTACCTTCCAATTTCATAATATCAGAAAGAAAACTATCTGTAAATTTCTTAGCCATTCCTATTCGGTGTAAGAGTATTCATGTTTCGGTTCGATATTAACTCTTTTAAATTATATACTTTCTTTATGCTCGACTTTACGTGCTAAAATTAGCTTTGAATGTTTATTAGCTTTTTATTGTTATTTCTCTTTCTTAAAAATAGTCAGCAGGAATTAAATTATTATTATTAAATTATTATACGTTCTCCCTCTTTTAGTCTACAGCTTAATTCTAATTGTAATTATTCCTATTAAAACACTAATCCAAATTGATGATAATATATTTATATGTATATAAGATAATGATTATATATAAGAAAATAATTGGTTATTTAAATTTGTCCACTTGGAATTTGAGGGAAATCAGAGTTGCTTTCAATTTTATTACCACCTGGGTTGAAGCTCAGTATCTAAATAAGAGTCTTCTACGATTCCTTCTCTGCTTTAGAAACTATTCGTACCTCGAACTGAATTCAGAACACTAAATCCCCCATGATTCATTAGGTTTTCATGTTTTAACTCTTGGTTGAATCACACATTAATTTGTAATTACGTCATAGCTGAGTTAGTACGCGGTGTTTGATATTTACCTTTGGTGCTTCTGGGCGTTAGGCCACAGCTGAAGGTTTTCCTCATATGGTGTCCACGTTGAAACTCGGCATCCACGACTGGATGCGCATCCTCTGACGAAGGCTTCTGCTGCCTGCGCTTGCGTCTTAGGGGTAGGGTACGTGTGCGTGCGGATTCGTGGGGCAAGCTTGGCTGGCCAGCACCAATGGCTAGGGGATCTTCTTTGTCCAGCTCCTCCAGGTAGTTGTCCAGGTCCATGAGGTAGTCCTCGACCTTGTCGTCATCGGAGCATGGTGTGTCGGAAGTGGAATTACAGTTGCCATTGAGCTGCGATGCACCATGCACATCGAGAATGGCATCCAGCTCATTTAACACACTTAGCGCCTCTTCCGGCACAACGGCTGACTGTTTGATGGGCGTACTCAGGGGTGGTTCCTGGCTTACGTCACAGAATGCATCTCGCTCATCGTCAACAGACAGCGGCATCTGAAAGCTAATTGGATGTGGATGCTGCTGCTGTTGTTGATAAAAACTCTGTGGCGTTTGCTGTATCTCAATCAGATCCTCATCGCTTGGCTCATCATCGTAATAGCCGCACGCCTGTTTAATCGATTCGCTGGATAAACTGTGCGATAATCCATATCTTTCTGGCTCTCGTAGCGGCTCTTGTCGTTGTTGTTCTTGCTGCTGTTGTTTACGTTTCACTTTAGTTGTTGCGGGCAAGCTTGCGTAGGCGTTTGAATTGCGCTTAAATTCCCGGCCTGCTGCTTGTTCTTTGCCGTTCATATTGTTCGCATTGCCGTTCAGCTGTTCTTTGGGTCAGTGCTGCAAAGCGATTGCTAAAGTCCTGTAAATAAACCAAGCGGATGCAGTGTTGTTCAGTGCAAATTGCTGTAGGTCAGGTGAAGTAACAGTGAAATGTTATAGCTCTAAAGTCTATGCAGCAGTGATCGGCTTAGCATTACAAGACAACATTGAATACTTTACAAATATACAATTCTTTTAAAACACTGCTGCAAAAAGTCGACTGTGATCATCCTGTACGCACACAAACAGCCGTAGTGCTGCTTAGTAACGAAATGTGGCAGGTCAGGTTTTGCAAGTTCTATTAGAGATGAGCAGCAATGGCATAACAGTCACGATTAACGATGTGACATCGGCACACTCAGAAAATACCAAAACCTATGAACACAATCAGGATTTTTGTTTGAAATTTGTAATATTAATCCGAAAACAGCCCCTGCATGAACAATAACAAACAAATTAAATATACTCCAAATAAAGAGTCTTAAATAATAGCAAATTGTGACTGCAACTGCAACTTGAGACTTGTGCATGCGCAGCACAAGTTCAAGTATGTGTAACACTTGAACGCGCGATTGGCGGCTTTCAATTTAAATAGCTCACTTTGCCAGATAGACAAATGCAATCAAATGCAAACAAGCGTGTGCTTCCCACAGTCATGATACGTTTGCACGTGAGTGGGTCTAGCGACAGGTAGCGAACAACAACAAAAAGTAGCAGAGAAAAACAAACAGCTGTCCATAAAATGTGACAGCCGTAAATAGCAAAAGCGAAAAATAAGAGAAAAATAAATAAAAAGTAGAAGTAACATAAAGCAGCGCTGCGCGTGTTCATTCAACTGATCAGGTGAATGTACTTCCGTTAATAACTCTTTATTTACGGTATGCGCAGGTAAATGTGTGTGTTTCTCGGTGAGTACTGATTGTAACTGAAAGGGAGTGGTATGTCTGCCAAAATCTATGCACGTATATATGTATGTACATACAGATATACATGCACACACATAAAGCTGCCCGTCTAGAGCAGCGAGATGGCGATCGTTGGCACGTTACCTCGATTAAAGTAAATGTCTTCTCATAGCAGCAGCAGCAGCAGCAGCAGCAGCAACAGAAGAAACCACAAATACAAGAGTTTTAAGTCTGGTTTTCTTGTCGTTTCAGTTTATTTCGAATATAGCCGTGACCTTCTCTAAAGCTTTGTCGCTGCCAGTGTGGCCATAAGGTTTGAATACTGAAGCCAGTATGGCCGTAAAGAGAGCAGCAGAGATCTCAGCTTTTAGCTGTCGAAAATGCAGACAGAGGGGTCTTTAGCGTGCAACTACTCTATATTTGAGCTAATAGAATCAACCAGCAGCTGTATATTAATTGTTGACTCTAGAGGTCACATTATTTAGCGAACAGATGTCATTGATCGCAAATTCACACAGAGACCAGCAGTCGTCTATCGCCACTACCTCCCTGCTAAATGTCTGCCATAAGCGACTTTCAACGCTGTCAATCCTTTCCCCCCTGAGATAGACTAGCTACCGTTAAATTTCGCTCCCATTTCGAATGCACATGCGAATACCGAAATGTCGAAGTAAAAGTAAACAAGCAATAAGCAATTAGTGCTGCCACACGAAATACATTAACAGCAGAGGAGAGGAGAGGCGATCACGGAGGCACTTGACCTTCGTGCGAAAATGGTAAACACCCCAAGCAGCAACTGCAACTAGTTTTTTTTTTTTTTGTATATATATTTTGTTGTCTGTTTTGTTAGTGTTGCAAAAATGCCACCGCCACTTGCAATTTACAATGAAATTGACATTCAGCAAAAATCTAACAAAACTAGTTAATCAACGGGTTGAGAAACAGCGATTAGTACACACACACACACAAGCAAGCAAGAAAACTAACGCACGCATCAACAAAGCGAGCGAGAGAGTAAACACATGCTTTTTGGCCTTTTTATAGCTAAATACTATATCTATTCTCTTATATATATATATATATATATATATATATATATATATATATATATATATATATATATATATATATATATATATATATATATATATATATATATATATATATATATATATATATCTATATATATATATATATCTATATATATATCTATATATATATATATATATATATATATAAATATTTTATTTATTTTTTTTTTTTTTTAGACAACTCTTAGCTAAACCATATCTAGCTATTTTGTTAGCAACTTAATCAACACTTGATATGGCTGCATTAACATTAAAAACCCGCTTATTATTAACACTGTTTAGCACTGCATTCATGTGTTGGCGTACAACAAGCCTGTAGAAACTGCAAAATGATTGTCTATAATTATGTTTATTTTGATAAAGCACTGTTTTTTATGCGGAGAGAGCGAATGAGGGTGCTAGCCAGTGTTGCCAGGTTTTGAGACATAAAAATAGCAAAATCGTCTCTAAAAAATAGCTGAAAATAGCTAAACAAATTTTAAAATAGCTTACAAAATAGCTGAAACCTTTATGCATTATGCATTTACTTTAAATTTTATTTTTAAATGTTATTTAATAATGTTACAATTTGGTCCACATCCAAATCATCATCAGAATTATATTTTTGTTTAACTGGAATCATGTTTAAATGAAATCATGGAAAATGTTTAAATTTTTTGCCCAAAGACGCCAATCGCAGTTTTATGTTTTTTTGTCGCGGCATGCATTTTAATATCGTGCAATTTGGCAAAAACACTGCATTTGCAGTATATACAATACGCCCGCCTGTTGTCCGACTCATCCTCCTTAATCCAATTCTTAAATTCGGTGATTGTTTTCCAGGAATCACGAAATTTCTGCTTATATTTTTTATCCATCACATACAATTAATGACAAGAAGCGCGCCAAGAAGAATTAGCGATGGTGTAAATTCACAACTGATGTTATAAGTACGATAAAGTCGTAGTGGTAGTATCGCGCAGATCATTACCTACGATTTGGGACTTAATCGAAAAATGTTTTTTTTTTTTTGCTTTAAATACTAAAATCAAATTCAAAATATTCGTTTGTGAAATAGCTAAATTTATAGCTAATAGCATTTTCAAAATTTTCGTAGCATTTAGGGTTCAAAAATAGCTAAAAATGCTATTAAATAGCTAATCTGGCAACACTGGTGCTAGCATCAACTGCATGTATGAGTAATAGAGCAACGACTGGCAGAAGTTTTGCGTATTAAAATTGCAATTAAGATCAATATTTTAGTAATGCGCCGGGTCGCAGGCAATGTGCGCCAATTGCTAAGCAATAGAGAAACAGAAGAATGCAAAAGCACACACACACAAAAACACAATCATTTTATATGTATATTCAAATGTAAATATTTACTAAGTGGGAACGCGGAATTTTTTTTTTTATTTACATACATACAAATAAATGTATGCCGACGTTATAACGGGAATTGTTGCTCAGCTACTGCGTGTCGAAATACTTTTTACTAAACATACACTGATACGAACGCACACACATACGCGAGCGCTGAGCGGGTCCCAGTTGTACGAAATATAATAACTGTTCTTATGGCAACCGAAAAAACACAACAAAAGCATATTTGCTGAGCTGCTGATTTTTTCCTCATAATTCTCCGCACGAGTTTTGCAATTTTTGGGGGAATACCTTGTGCATTGGTCATACGTAGCGCCACCTTAATTACCACCACACTCGATACCAGACGATGGTGGATCCTCAATTCGTTGTATATATATATATATATATATATATATATATATATATATATATATATATATATATATATATATATATATAAGTGTTTCTTTATACACACACACACAGGCATCTCTGATAGAGATACGTGACGTATGTGTGTATTTTTCGTTTCGAAACGAAAACTCTGGAGAGTACAATATTTTGTAAAGATTTTTTCGTGGCGTCAATTTACGAAACTTATCAAGAGTAACAGGCACCACCAATCGCACACATATAGATACAATGGAAAGGGGAGCGCGTTGGCGTTGCTGCCGCCGCTGCTTCTTCTGCTTCTTCTTGCCACACAATCACAATGTTGCACTCTAACTCTCACTCACTATCTCGCTCACGCTCGAGCTCGCATACTTAGTAGAAGCAGTTAGCATAATGCACACACGCACCCAAATGTGTGTATAATATATTACTCACACATAAACGCAGAGGAACACGCGTATTTGGTATCTTGTATCTAGTTTATCTTTTTTTTCTAAAATTATCTGTCACAATTCTTTGCGTTATTTTTGCGTCCGGTACGCAGAAACATCAGCTTAACTAAACAAAATAATTATCGCGAGCACTTCTTTTCATATTCATCCCAAGATCGAAACGCGCGAGACACGTCCACTTCATCTAGAAACAGTCGACTGACGAGTTTCACTAACAAATATAACAGCCATATAACAGATAATAACATTGTTAATGCAAGCGCTCGTAGCAAAGCTACGTTTTTTAGAAATTCTGTTACCAGCGTTCAATTACTCTAAAACTGTAACTTATCGATAATACATTATTAATTAATTAGCATTAACATCAAAACGAATTTTATTCGGTAAATATTGAAATTGGAAAGTTTTAGTAATATATGAAACGTAGCCAGTGCTAAAATATATTAAAAAATAATGCATTATTAAACAATATTTGTGTCCCAAAGCGAATTCTTTACTATTTGAAACGGTAGATCGATACGCCGTCAAAGTAGATAATACATCGATTCCGAAACGATAACACGTGTAGCTGTTAATAACATTATAGCAACATGCTAAGTAGAAACACAGCTGTTTACCCAAATCAAATAAAAAATTAAAATGGAACTGGAGGGGTCGGAATTAGGTACAAGGGAATACTGGGAAACCAGCTATGCACGAGAAATTAAAAACTATAAAAACCATGGCGATGTGGGTGAAATTTGGTTTGACGAAGACTCTCAACAACGAATTGTCGACTGGCTCTTGAAACAGGAAAATATCGACAAGAAAACAGCATGTGTCCTTGACTTGGGATGCGGTAATGGCATGTTTCTTATAGCCTTAGCCAACGAAGGCTTCGCACGGTTAACGGGAGTTGACTACTCCCCAAAGGCAATCGAGCTGGCCATGGGCATAGCCAAGGACCAAGCTTTAGACATAAACTACAAAGTGGCGGACTTAACCCAAAGCGAATCTCTGGCTCTGGGTACCTACAGCATCATTCATGACAAGGGTACTTACGATGCTGTCAGTTTGTGCCCCGATGACCCCAAGGAGAAACGCAACAGCTATTTATCCACAGTTTCGAAACTGTTGCAGAATGAGCAAAGTCTCTTCATCATCACCTCCTGCAACTGGACGGAGGAGGAGTTACTGCACAGCTTTGAACATGTCTTTGTCAAGCATTGCACTATACCCACGCCCACGTTCAAATTCGGAGGCAAGGTGGGCAATGTAGTGACCTCTGTAGTATTTAAAAAGAAATCAAATTAAATGGCAATCGCAAAGTGAATTCAAATTTTTAGACTACTTATTAATTTCTATTACAATTTATAACCAAATTGTGCTTCACGTTTTCATTAAAGGTTAGTTATTTAAAAACTAATAGTTTAAGACCGATTTGAAATATTTAACAATCAATCGTAAAAACTTTTTGATTATACTGATAGAGTCGTAATAATAAATACCTTTTTAACATTTATACATATATATATATATATATATATATTCATATATTTATCAATAATTACATTTGGTTTTTATAGATAGCAAAAGGTAATTGGCTCTTCAAGACGATGAATAACAAGATATAAACACTTTTGCGCTTTCTAAAAATACTCTAACAGATGTAGTCATAAAAGGGGTGCATGATAAATATATTTAAACTAGCTAACTGGGAGTTAACGATTTGATCTAGATATATGTAGATATACAAGCTCACAACAAATAGATTTTGCCTATTCAATCCAATTCATAAATTTAAAATGTAACAAGGCATAAATCTATATACAACATATCGATCGCAATTCGTGAGAGGATATTTAAAACAGTAAACAGTTGATTCAATATTTTAAGAACAAAAAACTGATAATACACTTACACATTCGACACACGACACAGTTAGTAACATTTGAAAGTGCGTTAGCTATTAGTTAGACAAACTATAAAACCAACTGACAGGCACGCCCACCACCGCCCTTCTTCAGTTGCTCAGTTGCCTAGGCGGTACAAGTACATAGTATACATTAATTATGCTAAGGTCTTTCCATTAGGGATATGCAGGTGACATTCAGGAGAGGAAGGTGCGCACAAATCCTTTGATTTCCGCTCGACACATTGGACAATTCGCCACGCTGGGCGCGCATTGATTGCAGGTCGCTGCAGGAAGAGCCAGAGAAGCGTTACCAAGTGTACGAAGAAGATCAAAACTGTAACTCACCCAAATGTCCACATGGTAGGAATACCACGCCAACCTCCTCATCCAGACACACTTTGCACAGGCGCGCATCCCTAAGCTGTCGGTTCTCCTCTTCCAGGGACAAATTGCCATTGGGATTGGACGTGGTAACTACTCTAGCAGGAGTTGCTGCAGCTACAGCAGTGGTGGCTGCTGGGTCAACAGCCTGCGGCTTGACAGGCCCCATAGGCGCCGCTTTACTCGTCGTGGCTTCGCAGCCAGTACTATCTGGATTTAAAGCCGTTGGCTCTGTCACCTCCAGGGCAGCGCCAGAGCCACCAGCGTCATCGAATATGGCATGCAACAGATCGTCCAGCGTGTCGTAGGCACAGCCCGAACTCGAAAGCTTTCTGGCAATGGTGCTCCGCACTACGCCCACATCGATGCCCAAAGCCAGAGCCGCACAGGCCGGAGCGGCCGACATGGCGCTGCCAATGCTGGTGGGTAGCTCTGGCGCTGTGGCCGCTGTGGGGGATGCTGTCGTTGCCTCGCGCACCTGTCGCACATATTGGGGCCCCTTGGCGAGCAGCACGAACTGACACTTTGGCGACCATTTGGCGTGCTCGTGCCACGGCTCGTCCTCCTTCTGCCAACTGCGCAGGCCAATGTTGCAATGAAAGCAGCGCACCAGGTCATCGGTCTTCTGATAATATAGGCCCGCCTGGGCCAGCGCCTCAGCAGGCTGTATATTCGCAATGGGCCAGTTGGCAAAGGTACGTAGACGCGCCTCGATGCACGAGAATTGTGGACGCTGGGGCGTCGTTGTAGGCTGTATGCCCAGTTCCTCCAGATCCTTGCCACCGAACTCGATTAGCGGCCCCATCTGCACACGCGGACAGTTGGGAAAGAAGCGTTTGTGCTCGTCAAAGGCATTGTCGTTCTTCTCCCACTTGGCAATGACGCCTTTGCACCACACACACCTCACGTGATCCGATTGCTTTAGATAATAGAAGCCCGCTTTTGCCAAGGCTTGTGGCGTGATATTTGGATTCTGAAAAGATTTGAATTAATTGCAAATTCTTCTAACATAAATATGGGTACAAACTGGCCAATCCTTGAATGTTTCGAGTCGATTGGCTTCGATGAGCAAATCTGGACAGGCGCATTGTCCTTGCTGCCCTGCGCCGCCATCAACGACGCTGTTGCCTTCAGAGTCGCTTCTGTGGTCCCCAGCAGCTGCCCCGGATTCTAAGGGCACATTGCCACAGTGATTGGGGGCCAAGACCATTGAGCAAATGGGCGAGGCGGCGCGATGTCTGTCGGCTACCTGATCACCATATTCCCAGTGGTCGATGCGCATGTGACAGAAGTTGCATTCCACCTCCAGCCAGTTGCCCGTAGCAAAGAACCCATTCTTCACCAAGTCGTCGACCAGAACAGGCGCGTTGGTTGGCCATTGTGCAAACGTCCTGATTCGTTCACTCTCCAATTCCAACCGACGTTCGGTCATGTTTGCGAATGTGTGCGTTTTCTTGTAATGATGTAAATTGTGATCTATAGTTGAACAGATGAACAAAATAAAAAAAAACTGAAACGCAGCTGCCAGAATAGTTTATTGATTCCGTGCCAGTGTGACCGTTTCGCGCTAGCCACCCGAGGAATGGAGATAAGCACCTGAGTCACCCTGTAGTCAAATAATTTCAATAATTCTTAATGACCAAATTTATCTAAAATACAATTAAAACATATTTAACTACCACTACTGGGTAAAATGAAATGTGAATAATCCATTGACCGAACACTGTTTACTGCGGCTTTTAAATTGGTCCCACTGCCTGCTTAACATATGTTTCGCCGGCACCTTTTTTTTTATATATTCATATATTTACATCATATTCACATTCTGCTCCCTCCCATTAAATATACAAATGTTTTCACTCTTATGAATACATGAATACACAAATGATTTTACTCTTCAACGTACTCATTTTATTGAAAGAATCACTTAGAAAGACTTGCTCCTTAAAAACGTGAAAACCAAGTGGTAAACGCACGTAGTGCGTCGTCCATCCCAGTTGATCTCGGTCGGGGTATTCCACTTTTTACTGGAAATAGGTCCTTGGCTTTCTGTACGAGAACAGTTTCCTGTTGCCCTTGTGGTGAACACGTTGCACCAGTGGGAACTTGATCTTGGAGTCGTGGAACTGCTTAACATGCACACGACGCGTCTTCGAGGCTGGAATAGATTCCACCTTGATGATTTGAATGGAGTGGGCGCGGGCACGATGACGAGCACCCATGTCACGGTAGCACTGTGTGACGGCACCACCAACGGTCAGATCACGGTACTCGCGGTACATGTTGTGTGTGCCCGAACGCGAATCGTAACGCAGCCATATGCCGAAATTCTTGATCTTGATTGGCGACGTTTCGTATACCTGTTTCAGGGAGACGATTTCGCCGGTGGTTTTCTTGAACTTCTTCAGCTGACGCAGAAAGTACCAGAAACGGGATTTGGCGACAATGTTGTCAGGAGCGAATATACGCATTTTATACAGAGGCGTCTGTGGCTCCTTCTCGCTGGGCAGCTTACGGCCAACGACCTCGTATTCCTTCAACTGCAAGCAAACAAATTTGTTAATAAATTAAGATTTTTATATTTTTATGTAAACAAATGCGGCACACAGGTAGTCCATACACACAAACACAAATGCGCGTGGACTAAAATCTTTTTTACACAGGTTATGCGTAAATCTTTAATAACCAACTACTAATACCAATAGTATATCAGAAAATACTTTTATTTCAATAAAAATAGCTCAAATAATACTATAAAAGAAAACTCGTCATATAGAAGCATGACGACCGCATTGCTAATAGTGCTGCATTCCAGTAGGCGATTGTTTTTCTTGCACATTATTTCCCATTTTCATAGTTTATAAATTAAACTGATTTTCCGCTATGTTCGATAGCTTGTTGCACACATTTTTAGACTAATTTACACCGATTTTTGTTTATTCTTATTAAATACTAACCAATCCCTTGGCTCTCATGATGACGGCTCACGCGAAAAAGGAAACGGAAAGAGATATCAATGTCCAATTTACACTGAACCCAAAAAATTTGCGCAGTGTTGCATTGGGACGCTGCTGCTTAGTGTTGCTTTTGGACAGTCACCACAGCGTGCTTTATCTGTTATCGTCTCATTACGCATCGCTAGGCTTCTGCGCGTGTTCAGTGGCTGCGAACGTCGATAAAATTGCTAGAATTTTGCTTTTCTCGCGATATTTCAGCAACAATAATAGTAAATACACAAATTGTATACATTACTATTAGTAAATGCAAGTCAATTGCCAATGGCCGAAATCATTGAATCAAACAAAGAGTGAGCTTAAAATAAAAAGCCCATGAAGAGTGACCAAAAAATGCACAGCGCAATGAGACGTGCGAAAAAATTTCCTATGCTTACAATTTAAAGCAAGCCCAACAAAATTTGTGTGCGGTAAGCAAATACGCTTCGTTGTGAAATTAGCCCGCGTGTTTTTCGCCACATATTACGCAGCCGAATGCGCAAATGTATTAGAAAATAAAGCATAAATTGTATAAGCGCTGAGGCTAATGTCTGGCCAATCCACACACAAGTGGAAGGTGTAGATGGGCAAAGCGCAAGGCAAGGGGTGTTGTTCTTGTCAAGAAAAAAAAAAAACGCGCGGCCGCCGCTCCGCTGGGCGCTCCGTAGCCGTGCCTTGCTCAGTTGTGCAGCGAGCGTCCGTGCCGTCGGTTGTGGTGACTTCTCTCTCTATCTCTCGCTCTGTGTATATTTGTTTGCGCGCGTAAATACTGCTGCGTGTCCGCCCCGGTAGCTGCTGCTTTGAGCAGGTAAGAGAGACGCGTGCATAATGCTTACAAAATACAGATATGCCTTTTTTGTGAGTGCTCGAGTCTTTGTTTAATTTTCTATTCTCGCATTTGCTTTGCGCATAATATTTAAAGTAAAAATTGCGAATTTATTTTTAGATTCTATAAAATACAAGAAGTTTTGCTTTTTCTTTTTTCCTGCTCTTTTCTTCTCCTTCGCAGCATATTTTGCGGAATTTATTTTGGTATTTTCAATTATCTGCGTTTCTTTGTGTGCGCATTTCTTTCGGCACCAGGGCTGGCAAAGCATCTGCAGGAGTCGGAATGAATTGAAAGTATTTTAGTTTTTGTCTTCTCTTTTCTTTTCTTTCTCTCATTTCCTTCATTCTGTTTTTATCGCCAACTGCGCTATCTCAGCGGTTCAGCAAAAAATATGTCCATATGTAATAAAATTTTACTCATTTGCGTTTACTTTAATTTCTTTCAGACATCAAGAAGCGCAACCCAATACAGTAAGCACGACGCTGTACGGCATGCAAAGGTAAATATAAATTAATCGATTAGATTGCATCGATAACTTTGTTTATTTTTACTTTTGTCTTTGCCATGGCAGCGCATAAATGCAAAAAGATGATGGAAGCTTTGGAACAGCATCAAACAAAGAGCAGGCCTAACAATGAGCCCCATGAGGGCGAGACGGAAACGACGCCGGCTACCAGTGAAGAGGATGACACAACAGAAGAGCACATCAATGTGTGCGACCTGGAAGAGAAGGATAAAAGGAATAGCTCTTCACGAGAGCTGAACCTAAAAGTCGAGCAGCATGATCGACAAAGTCCTCAAGAGAATGGACGGGACACTGAAGAGTCGGAGGAGCCAGCATTTCCAATGGCAAACAGCGTAAACGAGTCGATTGAGCACCCATCTGAAAGTAGTCTGAAAGTAGAATGTGCAGTGGAAGAAAAAACTGCTGAGAGTGACGATCTTAATGAGGAGCCCTCCACATCACATGATGCTACGAAATGCCTAGTCGACATAAAAGTTGAGCAGGCGAGTCCCATACTTGCGGCCAATGTCAACGATGATTGCGAATCCTGCTTCTCGGATAAGCCAAATAGCTCTCCAAACCAACAAGATGACCAACAGAATGGGGAGTTAGGAGGAATGGACTCGCCGGAGATGGGAGTGAATGCTGAAACTACTTCGATTAATGAGTTATTTTTAACAGATCAAGTAAAAGTTGAGGATAAAAGCCCGCTACCATCAGTTATGACAGATGAAGAAGGCTTCTCGCCGCCTGTGATTAAAGTGATTGCTGAGAACTCTCCAAGTGATGTTGAAGAAATCTCATTACTTAGGCAGATTCCGACAGAAGATAATTGTACACATAAGGTGAACGTGACTGAGGAAACGTCAACTTCGCCTCTCAGGATGCAGGAGGAGGAAAGATCCTCATCATCATCTTCAACTGCGTTAAAAATCTCCGAAAATATTAAAATAGAAAATCGAGAGGCAGTAGACTATGCAGAAGGTGAAAGAGATGAAGAATTCCACAGTGAAAAGGAGGAAACAGAGGAGGAGAAAGAGGAAGCATCTTCACCAGTGTATAAAATTGATGAAGTTGATAGGGAAATGTCTCCACCTGCAAAGGCTACAACACTACCTGTCTATAAAATCAATGATCTTTCCCCCGCCAGCATACCTGATGATGAGGAATCCTCACAAGACTTTGATTCTGAAATTAAAATTGAGGAAACCACTCCAAAGTTGCCAGAACCTGAGCGCGAAGTGCCCATGGAAATAATTAAAATCGAATCTGATTCCGAGGATGAAGACGTTGAGGTAGAATCGGAGAACGTCGTAGATGAAATTTATGGTAGTCGTACAGCTGAAGATGACGTCCAGATGAAGCCAGAGATTCAGCAAAGTGATCATCTGATTAAGGAAAGACAAGCAATTGAAGTGCTACCCAAAGTAAAAATAAATGGGGCTCATGTAACAGTCGAGGAATTGCAGTTGGCAGAGGAATCTGAGCGGGAAGAAGAGCAAGCTCAGATTACAGTGCAACAGTCTGTGATAGAAAATGAGAACGACGAACCGCAGCAGCAGGAACAGGAGCAGGAGGTGCCGCACCAACTGACCAGGAGAAGCAGTACCAGCAGCTCCGATAGTTCCGCATCGCAGCAATTGGTCATAGATCAGCCCGAGAGCGAGCAGCAGAGCAAACAGCAGCCGCAAATGGACGAGCCGGTCCAAGATGGGGAAATGTTGCTAGCAATGAAGCGCAGGCGCAGCTGCAGCAACAGCGGAAGGAACGGGGCGGACAACGGCGATATCAACAGCAAGCATCTGTGCATAGAAGAGAAGCAGCAGTCGTCTCCCCTGCTATTGCAGCGTTTGCAGACACCGGCAATAATTTGCAACGACCTCACACAGTGCAATGCTAGCAAATTTAAGAACTTACAGCAATTAAAGGCGCATTCAGTGCAATGCAAACCACAGCCGGAGACAACATTGCCACCAGCAGAATCCCCTGTAGCAGCATCAGAAAGAGCAGAAGCATCGGCGCCTGTGACTGTTTGCAATCCGGCGTCCACTCCTGCGCCCCCCATAAAGAAGGAGCGTTTCTTTCGCTGCGCACGTTGCAGCACTGTACATCAATGTTGGAACTTTTTTCTACACATGCGGGAAGTGCACCATCGTTACATTTGCCTCTACTGTTCGCACGTGTTCGCCAGCGTGGAGAAACTGTCTCTGCATCTAGAGAACAAGCATGACATGGACCAGCGGCACTTTGCCAGTGTCGAAGCGTGGCAGGCGCTGCAGACTCAGGAGGACCGTGCTCGCTTTTTGGTCTGCTGCAATTGTCAAGCGAGCTTTGAGGGCGGCAGCCGCTTTGAGGATCACGACTGCGCCGAGCTGATGCAGCCGTGTGCGTTGTGCGGGCAAAAAGGAGGACATGTCAATGGATGTCGCAATGGCAGCACCATCTCCAATGCCAGAAGCAATCGCAAGAAGACAGCTAACCGACGAAAACGCAGGACCGCCAAGGCCAGGCCGGCAGCTAAGCCGTCCGAGGAACACCTAAAAGCAAACAAACAGCAGCAGGAGCAGCAGTCGAATGGGATGGAGATTGCCGCGCAGCTGCTTCAAATGCCGACACAGCCGACGACTGTAACCGATCACAACGGTAAGCCGAACTTTAATCTGTTGAAAAAGAATTTCAATAACGATCCAATAATTTCAAGTTCCAGCGCCCATTGCAGATGCGCCTCAAGAAGATCCCCCGCCCAAGCTGGTGGTGCCGAAGATGATGCTGCGAGTGCCCAAAGAGTTTCAGAAGTCCGTGGATGCGGAGCTAAGCAGCACAGACACCGAGGAGGAGGACAACGACGAATTGCCATCAGCAGCAGACACGCCAACGGGCGATGGCGAGGGTATTGCAGTGCCATTGCTCACTGAGGATGCAGTGCAGCAGCAGCAACAACAATTACACCCAGTGTCCTCGTTGTCGGAGGACACTGAAACAGCCACCGAGACGGCTTCTATGTTTCAGGAGACAGCGCCCGTACCTGCCGACGTATCATTAAACGAGCTGGAGGACGACGATGAGGATTCGCCTTCTCTGAAACTGCCTCATGTTCTGGCGGAATTTGAGCGCACAAAACTTGACATCGAGCGCACAATGGCCCTCATTGTGGCGAAAAAGGAATTACAAGAACAGCAACTACAAAAGCAGCAACAACAACAACAGCGGCAACAACAACAACAGCAGCCAGAAGTACAACAGCTGCAGCTGCAGCGCGAGCTGGAGCAACAGCAACGGCAAGATCAGCAGCAGGAGCAGCTGCCAGCTGAGGCAAAGCAGCAGCGTGGTCGCTGGTCTCTGACGCCGCCCGCCTCGCCGCATAATCACAATCATATAGACGAAACGACGCATGTGCCAAAAGAACAAGTGGAGGCCAACCTGCAGCCTGCGTCAGCAAAGAATTCACCAGTGCCTGCGCTTGAGCGCCGCAATACATTGGGCAGCGAGTGCATGGATCTCGATGACAGCTTAAACGAACCACAGCAATCGGCTCAAATGGAACAGTCGGAGCATCAACAGCCAGTCGCGCCTGAACCTGTGCATCTGGCCAGCCCCGCAGCTCTTCCGGTGCCCGCAGACGGCATCCAGGTTGCCGGAGAAGACACGCACACAGTGGATCTACAGCTGGACAGACCCTTGGACAAATTCGAAATGGTAGACTTCATACGTTTGTGTCTAAAGGCCTTCTATCCATATTGCCTATATTGCAATCACGCGCGTCGCATTGCCGTAAACGTCAAGCAGCTGGTGTTGCATCTGATTGGCGTGCATCGATTTACTGCCACTGTGGACAGCATCACAGCCGAGGAGCTGCAGCCGCAGACAATTGTGGCGAAGCTAAAAAGCTTTTTGCCTGCCCTGGAGGGCGATCATTACATGAATTCCGCAAGCTGCTGCAGCCTGGAGGACGGGCGTTTCGCACAGCCCTTCAATGAGCGCATCTATGAGTGCTTCCAGTGCCGCTATGTGACGGCCACACACAAGGAGCTCTACACGCACAATCGGCGGCTGCACATCAAGGCGAACATCTCGTGCTGCATGTGCCGCCTGAACTTTTACAGCTTCAGCGAACTGCTGTGCCACATATGCCCGGGTCGCGTTTCGAACACTGCTTATGATACGCAGTTCCGCTGCTGCCTGTGCGATACTGCGCCGTTGGCGTCCGCGTTCCGACTCATGGTTCACTTGCGCAAGCAGCACCAGGCCTGTGATATCTGCCTAGAGGACTGCCACACGCAGGCCAAGCTCTCAGCGCATGTGTGGAAGCACAAGCTCTTGCACCTTTGCTATCGCTGTGGGATTGCGTATCGCAACAAGCAGGACATATCGAAACATTTATTCTGGAAGCACGGCACAGAGAGCATCACCTGCAAGCGATGCCTCCAAAAGCGCTGGCGTCACGTCTACCATTTCTGCGTGCCTGCTACGCAGTTCACGTGTGAGCAATGCCAGTTCATATTCAGCAAAGCCATTTACCTGGAGGTGCACAAACGTCAGCATGTGGGCGACTTTCGATATCCCTGCACCGAGGAGCACTGTGAAGAGAAATTTGTCTCGCGGAAGCTGCTTCTAAAGCATGCAGCACAGCATGAGGTGAAGCAGCTGCCGGCTGTACGTGACGCCGACGAGGAGAACGAGGATGCTGTCTGCTGCAATCAAATACCCAAGATGGAGCAGGAGGAGCAGCGTGCATTGGACACCGATCAGTTTGAATTTGATAAAAAAAAGGCGCAGCTAAAAGCCGAGTGCGTGCAATCGTCCACGCCTGATTCGGAGACAATAGATGAAGCAGATGCAAAGCCGGCAGCCAAGCAAATAGATAAATCTCCGCAGCCAGCTCAGCAGTTGGAAGGACAGCAGGAGCAGGCGCCGCGCAAGCGCCACAAGAAGGCAAAGCGCAACAAAGCCTCGCTGGAGGATCTAAACCTAAGAGCGCCAAATCTGTCTGAGTCGGATAGCAGCGATGACAGCGCTTCGGATGGAGGGCGCAGCCTCACCAAGCCGTATGAGTCCAATACCCATGGCTCTTTGCCAATACGTGCATCTGTGGACGATCTGGACATGCCCCGGGTTATGCTGTCGCCGTCATCTGAGAGCGACAACGAGGAGCAAGAGGCGAATACGGATTCTATCAAAACAGAGACAGAGCCGAAACAAGAGCAGATGGACTCACTCCAGAGTCCGAAAGAGGAAGTGGAATCATCTGCAAAAGAAAAGCCCAAAGTGGAGGAATCAATAGGTGAAACCTCGGAGCCACAAGAAGTACTAGACATATGGAAAAACCTACTGCAAAATCAGCCTTCTTCAGTGGGTAAAAAGGAAGCGGACGCTACTACAATAGACGTGGATGTTGTGCTAACTGCAGAGCAGCGCCGTCCCTTTAAGCTTCACGTGGCCTGGTCCGATCATGATTACTGCAAAATGCTACGTACTCCCCCACTCACACCAGCGCCCTCGCCCGAGAAGCCGCCGAATGAGACGTCCTGTAAGGTTATGAAGGGCAATGCGTCCAGCGATAGCGAAACCTCTAGTAGTTCTAGTACCTCGGATTCAGACAGCTCGACCTGTTCGTGTGGTTCAAATTGCAGCTGCAGTTCAAGCGGCAGCAGCTCCAGCGATGATGACTCCGACAACGAATCCCAATCCTCCAAAAAGAGCTCTAAGAAGGTGTCGAAGAAGACGGCGGAGCGACCGCAGGAATCTAGCAAGAGCGAGGAGTTTGTGAATGTGACTAGCAACAACGAGGAGGAAGAGCGTCCAGTGATGCCATCGCCCAAATCGCCGATCTACAATGAATCCGACTTCGAGACGTCCGTCTCTGATACTGACGAGGAGTTCTACGATGCACATCCTCAGAAGATGGCCAGCCACGTATTGTCGCAAAAGCGCTTGGCGCTGCTCTCGGAGCATAAACCAGCGCAACTGCACGATAGCAACGGCAACTATGACATAGTGGAGAACAGTCGTCCGTCGACGCCCTCGCTGCCTGAGGAGGCTTCCGCCTTTGCGGACAAGCGGGAGCGTGTGGCCAAGAACAAGAAGAAGAAACGGGAACGCAAATCAACCTGTAAAACGATGAATCAAGCCAAACTAACGTTCAGCTCGGAGCAGATGGTGGCGCCGCAGCAGCTTCTGCCTCAGGGCCTGACAGCGGCGGGTACTGCAGAAGCTATGGCCACACCACTGCTGCCGCACCACCAGCAACACTTGCTGCCGCACCTGCTACCGCCCCACCAGCAACACCTGCTGCCCGAGTCTCCATTGACGCCCCTTATACATCGGCCAAGCTGGAAGCCACGTATGAGCGAGGGAAGCAGCTGCTCCGATGCCGATGGGCAGCTGAAGCGCTCGAAGCGCACAAGGCGTCCGAATAAATTCTATGGCTATACAAGTGATGATGAGAACATGAGCAGTGTCCTGGCGCCGCCTCTGCAGGTGGGCATGCAGCTGATTAAACCGCAGCCGCCGCCACAGCTGACGTGGGCCAAGGAAGACTTGCCTACGCCTCCCAAGCAGCAGCGCAGTCGCAGTAATCATGGGGAGCATCATCATCATCAGGCACACCATTATCATCAGCAACACCATCAGTCGCCGCAGCAGAATTCGCATTTGCACAGCAATGGCAGCACGCGCAAGCGGAACAGACGTGCTACACCAGGCGGAGCTGGCTCCGGCAGCGCCAGACGTGGCGTCAAACGCACCAAGCAGCAGCTGGCGACACCACCAGCCAAAGTGGAGCAACTGCAGCCACAGCTGCCGCCCATACCCACACTAAAGATACGACCGGCTCTTCTGCCCGCCAGCGCTGCGGCCAGCGACAGTAGCGACAGTAGCTCCGACGAGGATGAGAGTGGCGAGATTAACGTGACCAGTCTGCTGCCAACTCACGCGCCACTGCCGCCCATGCTGCCAGTGATGCTGCCTGCACCGCTGGCGGCACCACTTCCACCATTACCGCCCGCAACGACTGCTTTCAATCAGCCCATACCGCCAGCACTGCTGCCCAATCCGGACTTTAGCACGCTGCAGTACTTCAAGGCGAACAACATTCGCTATCCCATACGTCCGCCGGCCGGGGCTCGATTGGCTCGTGAAGGCGAATCGGTATATTGTTATTGTCGCTGCCCCTACGACGAGGTCTCCGAGATGATCGCCTGCGATGGCGACAACTGCCTCATCGAGTGGTTTCACTTCGAATGCGTTGGTATCATGGTCGCCCCACAGGGCAAATGGTTCTGTGCCGAGTGCCGACCCAAGCACTCCGGTTGTATCTATCCGGGTGCTAAGCCCACGTAACTTTGTAAATAGTCTTAGAATCTAGGTTAAGCTACATTTATCCTAAATAACCCATATAATAAACCCTTAACAGCAACAACACCCACTACAGAATGGATTACGCTTATTAAATGTTAAAAAATTACTATTCGTTGTCTCCGTAGCTACGAAAAACTGAAAAAAAAACTGTAAAAAAAAAAAAAAAATACAATTAAATTCAACGCTAAGGGAAGGTAGATAATATTATGGAATATATCGATGTAACTTTGTACGCATATGTACGCATATGTATATACTTATACATGTATGAAACTATATCTAAGACGAGGTCCAGGCTCAGATGCGCCTCCGGCGACTTGGCTGCAGCATATATTAAGCTAATCTTAAATACATACTATAAACGTATATATGTAAAGAAATCTATATATATATATATATATATATATATATATATATATATATATATATATATATATATATATATATATATATATATATATATATATATATATATATACTTTTTTTTGTAAATATGTGAGAGTTGCATATATATGTGTAAACATATATATATATATATATATATATATATATGCTTATATGCAATTGTATAATACTTAGCTCATGCAAGAGTTATATGAACGTTTAGACTTAACATTACCCCAGCATCAGTAGTTATAATTACAATTAAATAAAACTAATGACTATCGTTAGCTATCTGTAGATAAACGAAAGAAAGCGAAACAAAAAAAAAAAAATATTAAAAACAACAAAAATTAATAATAATAACAGCAGATCTATTTGCAATCGATATGCAAGAATAAATATTCAGTAAGTGAACCGTAAAATTGTTGCTCGATCGTTTCAAAATGGGTCTAGGGGATATTTGAGCTTCAACCAATATCACGGCGACGAGTTGAGTTGATTTAGCCCTGTCTGTCTGTAGGTTTGAACGCGTCGATCTCAGAAGATAAACGAGTTAGAGACTTGATTTTTTATACCCTGAACCCATTGAAAATGGGAAATCAGGGTATAATGGTTTTGTTGAAATGTATGTAACAGGCAGAAGGAGGCGTGGCAGACCCCACAAAGTATATATATTCTTGATCAGGGTGACGAGCTGAGTTGATTTGGCCCTGTCCGTCTGTCTGTCTGTCCGTCTGTCCGTATGTTTGAACGCGTCGATTTCCGAAGATATAAGAGCTAGAGACTTCAAAATGTTCGTAATTACAGCGCGGATATCGAGTTTATCATTAAAATTCGATAACTCATCCCGATCTTTTTTTATCGATAAAAAACCTTATCGAAAACCAGTTATAAAATTATATCTTCTACACCTTTATTGCTAGAGTCTCCAAATTTTTTATATATGCTTATATGCAATTTATACAATTTCGGTTTTTGTTAAAATTTACCCCCCACCTCTAAATTCACCCCCTCACCCTCACTTTTGTAAAACGCGTATTTCAAATACTAGAGACTTGTGCTTTGGCAATTACATGCATATTCATGTTATAATCATAATCTGAAAGTTTCATGAAGATCGTACGTCCACAAAAGAAGTTATTAAACAATTAAGTTCTCATAGTAAGCGCACACTGCAGCCCGTGCGTGTTTATGCGTGGGTGCTTGTGTATGTATGTGTTTGTGTATGTGTGTGTGTTTCTTGTGTAAGCTGAAAGACGCGAAAAATTATTGAAATAGCTAGCACTCCAAGGGTTCAGGGGATCTCGTAGTCGAGCAGTCTCGACTAGAGCTTTCTTACTTGTTTTAAATGTTTGTATTATAGCGCAGATATCGAGTTTACCTCGATGACTCTTCCCGTTATTCATTTATCGATTAAAAACCGTATTTTTGTTATAATTCACCCCCACCCTTATATGAACCTCCTCACCCTTATTTATATTTGTAAAAGGCTTATTTAAAATACTAGAGAATTGTGACTTGGCACATGCACGCATTTTAATATCGGAAAATATATTTTCCGATTTGCCACACCCCTAGTCGGCAGATCGGGAAAATTTTAACATTTTATAAATCGGAGATATATACGAGTATGTGTTCCAAATTTCAAGTCTCTAGCTTCTATAGCGCCGAAATAGACAGCGCCGAACAGACAAACAGACGGACATTGCACAAAACTAATTTACTAATTACTTTCGTGAATGAGTATAATAATTCATTTTCGTAAATGAGTATAATAATTCACTTTCGTGAATAAATATAAAAATCTGTTATTTCCGATACGCCGCACCCCAAGTGGGTGTAGAAGCATAATTTTTGCCAGTTCTTAGACCGAACCAAAGATAACGTAACTGTAAACTTCGGATGCCTGTGCTCGAATAATATGAAAATTGCAGGGTATTTTAATACCCTGAACCCATTTTCAATGGGAAATCCGGTTATAATGGTTTTGTTGAAATGTATGTAAGAGGCAGAAGGAGGCGTGGCAGACCCCACAGAGTATATATATTCTTGATCAGGGTGACGAGCTGAGTCGATTTGGCCCGGTCCGTCTGTCTGTCCGTATGTATCAACGCGTCGGTTTCCGAAGATATAAGAGCTAGAGACTTCAATTTTTTTTAAATGTCCGTGTGTGTGAGTTTGTGTGTCAATCCGAGTATGCATACCAAATTTTACCTTTGTAGCTCTTAAACTAATACGATTTCTGGCTTACCGCAAAATTCATTTTCATTTTCTACCCCTCTTGCGAGCAAATCGGGAACATTTATAAACTCTATAATTCAAGGGTTTACATGAGTATATGTTCCAAATTTCAAGTCTTTAGGACAGACGGGCGGCTGTACAGGCGGACAGCAAGATGGACATCTATTGCGATTGAGCTTCATACCCAATTCTAGGTATCAAAGCTAGCATCCTTGTTTCCCTGTTGAGTCTCAGGATATAATTAATACCGTTTTATCATAAATCGAATACTTATTAATATATATGTACATCTATTCATACCAGTGGCGTGTATGAAGTATGTATCCACGTCAAATAGAAATATACAACACGTGTAAGCAGCTGCTAATCGTACTGCACTTGGGTTTAATATCCTTTAAAGTATTCCAAAACTGCATATACATATATGTGTGTGTGTATGTGTGTATACTTATCTCTAATTCACATTTGGTGTGATTATGCTGAAGTAAAGGTAAATAAAGCATGACAATAATTTAAATGTTGCACGAACGCCGCCCGCACAGGGGGCCAAAAGGGGTTTGTTTACTAAAACAGCGCGATGATTTAATTGCCAGGCCCAGGCGAGTGACGAGTGGCGAGTAGCGAAGCAACAGCCACAACAAAATTACGAAAGGTACAGGTAGCGGCAGCTATACAGGTGCCAAGCAAACGTTAAAGCCAAAGCCAAAGCCAAAGCCGACGCGTGGTCACTCGCGTCCATTTCAAATTACATGGTGTGTATGTGTGGGTGTGCGTGTGCCTGTGAGTAAAAAAATTACCATAAATCTGGAGTATATACATATATACATACATATAATAAAAGTCGCCCTGGTGAACTTGAAGCTCAGTTCGTGTTGAGTTGACGAGGCGCGCGGTCGAGTCCCTACGCGCGCTGCTATTATTTTGAATAATTCGCTTAACGTTCGCTCGTTGGTTAGGCCTTTGGCTAATTCATTTGTGCGTGAGTGCTGTAGCCATGTGGCTGCACCGGTCTAAGCCAGCGACAGTTCAAGTGCTTATAGCTTCGCTTAGCCAGTTGAGGAGCTGTGTCTAGTCATGGTGCGTCGCGCCTCGAGCGTGCCCCATTTGAACAATAGCGGCGGCAGCAGCGCCGACAGCCTTAATAATGCACGCAGCAGAGCTGCGGCTGGGGCGGCTCCTACGGGGCGTGGCAGGCGCGGTAATCCCGCCAGCAAGACAACAACGCCGACGCAACGTCAAAGCTCCAGCAGCAGCAGTGGATCCCGTGTACCGCGCTCTCGCAGCCTGACCAACGGCATGCGGCGCCTAAGTCCGCAAAAGGGCGGCAGCAGCGGGGGAGGCGGAGGCGGAGGCGGAGGCGGGGACGGTGGCAGCACGGGCGGCAGCTCACGAAATACGCCGTACTTTCTGCGCTCCCGTGAAAATGAGTAAGTGTGCCGAAGTGTTTCTGAGTGTGTAAAGGTGTGCGACGCTTCCCACCGTAATCAATACCTTGAAAATGTATCGCAAATAACTACAGTAAAGATTGTCAATGTGTGACTAATATTAAAAATCGGTTCAAGCTCAAATGAACTGCCTCTTATTACACAGAAGTGAAATACTACTGTCAATCTCTAATTATTTTTAATGTCCATTAAAAAATGCTCAGCATTTTATTTATCTAAGTAGAACCACTCACCAGAGAACACATAGACCGGAGAACTACTGTAAAGCGTTTTGCGCACTTTTTTCGGGAGTGTGTGTGTGTGTGTGTGTGTGTGTGTGTGTGTGTGTATGTGTGTGTGTGTGTGTTTACAAATTTATTTCAAAATGTTTTTATACTCAATCTCGAAGTGAATGAGTAAATCGGTTTTGTGCAAGGTCCATTTGACTATCCGTCTGTCTGTCCGTATGACACCAAAACACTTCGCGATACTATTCAAGCAGGAGACTTGAAATTTTGAAAATATGCTCGTCAAACTTGCATGTATTTTGGTTCAACATAATTTTGAAATTGAATAATTTTTCAAAATTCAGCAGTTACTCAACTGTCCCATTTCAGGACTTTACTTCATAATACAATTAATTGACTTTGACGGCGAAATGGCTTGCATTCATGCATACAGACGGCAATGCGAACGCACGGATGGACAGCACAACGGCAAAATTCTTCATAAAAAGAATATAATCTTTCACTTTGAGAACGAATATGACATCTATATAACACGCCTTGTAGACAAAAATTAGACTTGAGTACATTCTTTCATTTAGGGCAATTTGATTTCTAGCCTTTATACATAAATAAATAATTTCTTAATATGCTATTCAATTGGCGCATTAGCTTCAAGCCGTCTATTTTTCGACATTTTTAACTTGGACTTTCTTGCTTGCAAATGCAGAAATTGAAAAACAATCATTAAAATATTTATGGAGTTACTATATCTAGCAAAGTAATTAGTTTTGCCTGGTTATATATTTGCATCAATCCATTTGCCTGCTGGACGTGCGAGTAATAAAACTACTTAATAACCTGACCAAAAGACCAGGTCGGGGCGTGAAGCGGGCGTGGGTTAGCAACCCTGATGAGGTACCATTAAAAATGGAAGGACATAAACAGGGTGGCATAGGCGTAATGACCACGCACAATAAATGGCAGGGACATACATACAGACAGACGGAAGGACATATAGACAGTCGAGACAGACTGACAAGCATTTTGAACATCGAGTTGCTCTCGATTGGTCATGTTTTATATTTAAACAATTAGGGGTCTTAAGTAAGGGAGTAGGAGCAGGCACGACATGAATCGATTTTGTAATCAAATCGACAAGTCGAGTCCTGCGAGTTCTGTTGTGTCCCGTCTGACCCGTTTCGAAAGCGAAAGTGACATATTTATGTTTGGATAGGAATTGTCGACTTATTGCTATAGTCACTCCCAACATCTTGCTTTATATATTTATAGTATATATTAGATAGTTTGGTTGTAGCAAAGTCAGTCATATTGAAGGTTAAGGACCTGACAGTTCTTTAGCTTCAGCTGGCTAACGCTTCGGCAATGGCCAGAATGTGTGCTAAAAGGTAATTTAACTGGTTTGTCTTAGATCATTTAAGGTATCTATACATAAACGAGACTCCATCAATATTTTTTGTTGTATCCGTTAAGTTCCTGACTATGGATTGTAATGAATATAATTATTTTCACACAACTCGCATTTATTCGAACTTCGAAGTAATTAATGAAAGCAGAGTGGGAAGTTAAGAGAAATATTTATCTGCCATTTACAGAAAGTCCATTTACCCACTAGCTCTGTACTAACACTCCAGAATATATAATACTCACATCTTCTTCTTTCTCACATCTCATCACATCAATAAAATGATCAATAATAATTATAATAATACGAATCCTCTAATCAAGACTGCTCGACTACTAAGGAGTCCCCTGAAGTATCCTTCTTTTCTGCACTCACAATAAACAAAACATGCACACACACATACATGCATGCGCTGCAGTGTGGGCTTACTGTAGAAGTTTAATTTGCAAAAGTGAAGTGAGTATATTGGTTTCATGCAATGTCCGCCTTGTGGTTCGCCTGTCTGTCCGTATGAATGTAATTGTTTCAACTTTAAACAAATTTTCCGATATATATATTATATATAAAGCATTTTCCGATATGCCAGAAATCATATTTGTCGACGAGCTAGAAAGGCTACGTAACACCTCGGTCCTCGGCCGACGATCGTGTAGCAAACAGCAAATGCTTATGTATATATCCTCCAGTTTAAGAGCCATAAGCTTCAAATTTAGATAGTTACTGATAACTTGCAATAGCGATGATCCAAAAATAATTGTTAGGCTCCTATGTGGCGTGGCATATATACATAGTTACATTACGCATGTTTATAGTTAGTTATATACTTAGCGGCAATATTGATATTAGCATCTTACATTGAATTGGTATATTTATATATATAATATATATAAAATTCTAGTGCCGTGGTGTTTGTTGCCAAACTCCTCCGAAACGGTTCGACCGATAGTCATGAAATTTTGTGTGCAGGTTGGGTAGGTCTGAGAATCGGCCAACATCTATTTTTCATGGCTCTAAGTTTAAAGTGTGAGGTATCATCCGTTTTCTTATACCCTGAGCCCATTGAAAATGGGAAATCGGGGTATAATGGTTTTGTGAAAATTATATAACAGTAGGCTTGATAACAGTGACAGTTTTCGGTCATGCTCTCATGTTAAACAATTATTCATGCATATTTTATTAATACGTGAATGAGCAATCGAATACAAATTACGTCCCTGTTTATCACCAAACAGTTTTTCAACTTGATTTATTTATGTTTGACTAACAGACAACAATACCACGAAAACGCAAGTGGGTTGATTTGAGTCGTCGCACACTCTAACCTAGAGGCATGCAAGATAGCATACAACAAAGATGAGATGAAGAAAGGCAACAAAGCAGTGCAAGTGCCCGTGTGAGCATGGCGCAGTTACGTGCATCATAATTGCAAGAGGCACGAGATGAGCGAAGCCAGGAAAACAATTAGAACGAAGAGAAGCACGCATATTCTTAGTCAACAGCCGTAGAGGAATTGGCCGACAACGTCAACAAGTACTTCGAGTATTTACATCACATTCATTTGTTCACCTAGCATTTCAGTATGAGCCTGATACATTGGATAAGGAATACCCGTAGTGCCATGCCGTTAAATTTAAAAATGAGCCGGTCGGGATGTGTTGCTCATCAGGAAAAGTAAAACTAGCAGAAATTGAAACACCGCCGGAACTATTGCACGATTTCCTTACATATACATACCAAATGGGGGCGTTTCAATTGGATATCGGGCCGTGAATGAGTACTCTGCAGTCGGCAACGCCGAACTGCAACGTTTTTACTTGTTACATTACCCATTCGCACCCATTGAGAAGGCATGAAAATAATTAAATTCATGCATTTTCCGATATGCCATTTTGCACGTAAGTTAATGTTATGATTCTATAAAGTCTGATGACTAAATATATGTCTACGCCCATTAGGGGCGTGGCAAAATGGACCTGAAGATATAGTAATTTTTTTAATTAATCAATGTTAGAGTCCTCAAATTTTGTATATATACTAGGGCTGAGTATCCAAGACCAAAAATCTTTGTCGGATATATGTCCGCCCACAAGGGCCGTGGCAGACCTCAAAAGTTTATTTCTCCTAAAGTAAATAGCCAGAAGCTTCAAATTTAGATAGTTAAGTTACTAGTAACATCCTCTATCGATGACCCAAAAATAATTTTTTCGCCTTCTTAGGGACGTGGCATATCGAAAAATACTCTGTAATTTGCTCGACTAGGAGATCCCCTGAATCTTGCAAACTTATAATATTGCAATCATTTTACGATTTCGTCATACACACATGCGCATGCGCGCTGTCTTCTAAATGAGCAGCTAGCAGCGACTGCGCTTAGGCTCCACTTTAGTGCGAGAGAATTCAATTGTTGAATAATTTCTCAAATATCAGAACGTGATAAGAACGTTCAATGGAGTGTATTTGCCTAATCATAAATCTCCCCTAATTGATGGGGACGTGGTCCAACATCTATAAAATTTTAAGTATCTAGCCTTATATATTCTAGGATCTCGGCGCTCATACTGACTGACGCACACGCCTGCCTCTACCTGTTACATAGATTTTCCGAAAAACCACTTCCCAGTTTCAAATATCCGATGGATTTGTAACAACGATCATTCTCTTTTTGACGAAAAGTCCTTTCCACAGTAGGTCTCAATTTCACTAATCTGTACAGTTTGAACGAGTATTATACATTCATTTGGGCCCAACTGCAACGCTCATACTCTGTACTGTTTGCACAAAAAGTAAAATGTAACGACCCCCGATTGGGCTAGTTAGCATGTAGAAAAATAGCTTGCAACTCTCGCTTTTATATCTAATATACACTATAGTGGAGCGTTCGTATGTACAACTGAGTAATCCGTTTGGGTGACTCGTATGTGGACTAATAACAATCTCGTGCAACGAAAAATGTAGGGAGCGAAATGTCAATTTTGATTATCTGTGCCACATTCCGTGTCCCTGTTGTTCCATGTATAATTATTATCTAATCCCTTGTGTTGGAGAAACCTACGAAAAATCCATATTAGCACATACGTTTATAGAGTATAGATGTATTTTAAACGAATGCATACATGGAAACTCATATGACAGGTTGGGCAGCTATCAGCGCAAACATTAATCAAAATGTATTAACATGCGCGCACTTCAATGATTATGACGCCTATAATTGGGCCAGATCACAGAGTGGGAGCTAATAGAGCATACGCTCCATAAACGAGCGTACATAGCTACATACATGGCTGATCCCATTAAATTAACAAACAGTTAATAATGTTAATTTGTCTTATGTGTGCAGCGCATGTGTTAATATTTTCTAATAAACACATATCTGTACTATGTTTATTATTTTTATTTATTTATTGTTATTTTTTTCTTTTGCTGCTAATCTAATTTGGTATTCCGTATTTCACTAAACAAACTCTCATCATACGAAGTGGTTCGATTTGTGTCTAAGCAAAATTAAAATGGAAAATATACGTATACGGACAGTATGTTTAGTAGAGGTCAAGTAAACAGACTTATTACAGTTATTCATCATCGGATCTAGTGCAGTCTATATTAAAACAAACCCAACTATTGTTTACACAAGCACTTAGTGCTAAAAGTAGGTGCCTAATTATAGGTATTCAGAGAGACGAGCTATTTAGCAGTGGTCGTTTGACATAATTAATATTGCCCTAATGGCCTCACTTTTTTTGAGTCTTTTCTCAGACTGAACTTATAATTTCATTAACTATTATTTTTATACTCTGAACCCATTGAAAATGGGAAATCGGGGTAGAATGGTTTTGTGAAAAGTATGTAACAGGCAGAACGAGGCGTGGCAGATCCCACAAAGTATAAAGTATAGTCGATATAGCCCTGTTCGTCTGTCCGTCCGGCCGTCCGTATGAGCAAATTGATCTCTGAAGTTATACGATCTAGAGAGCTGAAATTTGGCATACCTACTCGTGTATACAAGATTTATGATATTTTGAGGTGTCAACCCGAGTATATTTCAAAATTTCAAGTCTATAGCTTCAATAGTGGCTACAGTGAACTGATGACCGGACGGACAGCATGACGGAAATTGAGCCAGTAAACTAATTTTCGCGATAGTAATCTGGTATGAACTTATCCTTATAGGTGCTAGGATATATTATTCTTAAGAATGGATTCATAGTATGAACAAATTTTCAACAAATTTGTTTTACCTTCAGTTCTTAAAACATGAATTTAATTTAAGTAGTATACAAATAATATTCTATGACTTTACTTATACTCAAAAACTCTCTACAGTATTGATAACTTATATAAATTATATTTTTGTTTTAAGAACTTATCCGAGTCTAGATTTATCCGGTTTAGATTTAGTCAATGGCAAAAATATTTTAAGAAATGATTAACGATAATTTAAAACTTTATTCAAATCTACTTTTATTCGAAGGCCAAATATTTTTTGGTTCAAGACCCCGCATACTACACATCAAAATTATATATTTATTTATAAGTTTTTCCTTCAAGAAACTAAAGCCTCCATTAGAATGTTTGCGGCTTATTAAGTATTTAGAGTCAATTTCAAGTGGACATAGGTTGATTGAACTTTTCCAAGGGGTTTGTGTGAAGAGCCGACTGGGAGGTAAGACAAGTCCACTTTGGTTCGTGACTGTGAACGAAGTTTACTTCGTGGCGTTGGCCTCCTGTTAAAATATTTATCAAGTGCACACAAAACCAAGGCGTAGATTATGTCTGATTAATATATTTACTCACATGGCTAGTGGTTAATATCTTTTTCTTTTACCGAAATTCTGTCCTTAGCTGCATTAATATTTAATTAGTAATTTGCGTGAAAATATTAAATATGAAAAGACAAATGTCAAAGTCCAAGGGGAAGAGGGAGATTTGTTTATTACGAATACGCCTCGTTGTTGTCAGCTTTATAATTGACTAAATTAAACGGGTTTTTTTTAATGTCATCAACTTCTCTCAATTAATATTAACTTATATGTTAATGCTCGCATTTGCCAGAATTTCTGCACAGCTCCGAAATGTCATTGAAATGAAAAGTTGTATTAATCATAGTTGACCACGCGATTTCTCGTAATAGCCCGAATTTAATTAGCTGAGAGAAAAACCAAAAGTTCTGGGTCTATCGTTAGCCTCGGCTATAAATAGGACCTTCAATCAGCTGGGCGTCATCAAGTTCAAGGGAATTGGAACAGGCGATTTTGCATTGGCCACAACAAACAAACCTAAACCAAAACAAAAAATTATAATTCATTACAATAACGGAATTACGTGAGGTATTCCGCATAGACTCCACGTCCATTTAGTCAAGAACAATGGCTTCTAACGATTATAATATATTACACACTCAGCTGGCCTTGACAGACTGTGTTGGCTAATAGAATGATTGAATCAACCAATTAGATAACGAGGCTGGGAGAGCTCGAAACCATAGACGAAACTGGGGGTTTCACCTTTCATAGTCAATTAGTATTAAAATTTCCAATAAAAATCTATTAAAAAATCAATAATAATTCTATTTAAATAAGAATATCATTGCTATAGTTATCTAATGATTAATTGAAAGTAATGCATATTCCTTCATAGATACTTCAATTCGGAAGTTCATTATTGAACACTTTATAATTCAAATAGTCTTTATACCATTGTCTTTATGAATATAAGTCTTTAGGTACTCCCTCCCGAATGCAAATATAATCACATATGTACATATATCACATAGCCCTATCTTACACTGCCCCACAATCTCCGATTCACATATGTGAAAAGCGTATCAATACCATATAAAAGTATTTTAATTTAATTTCCCCACAAAATTTTAATAGTTGAGTTTTGGGTGTGCTTGTACAGAATTGGCAGTGCGGACACATTGGAAATTGTGGCCTCCAAGTCCACGGGCACAGGCACAGGCACGGGCACGGGCACAGGCAGCGAGGAGCCCTCAACGCCAGAGGACAATATCAACGTGGTGGTGCGTGTTCGGCCTTTAAACGACAAGGAGAAACGTGACAGGCACGGAGCCACATTAAAGTTTCCTGGCAATGGACAAGTCATCGTAGGTCCAAGACGGGTTAAGCTCTTAGAATAGAAAGTAACATAAGCCTGCCTTACACAGATCGAGGGCAACGACACGGGTGCCAAGCGTTCGCACAACCGCGACAGTGTGCGGGTATTCACGTACAACGTGGTATTTGAGCCAGGTGCCACACAGGAGGATATACTCGACTACTCGGGCATCAAGCGCATTATTGAGATGGGCATTGAGGGTTTCAGCTGTACGGCGTTTTGCTACGGACAAACAGGCTCAGGGAAGACGCATACCCTAACTGGGCCTCCAGATTTGGTAAATGAATGGATCAGTACAATTACATAAAATATTCGTTTCAATATCATTCTCCATGCAGTTTGTGGGCAAGCCCAATCTAAAGGATCCAAGGCATGGACTCATATTCCGGTCGTTTGTGTATCTCTTCCAATTGATTAAGAATCGCACGGATGTTAATTATGTTCTTAAGGCTTCGTTTATGGAGATTTACAATGAACGGGTGAGAATATAGCAAAACCACATGCTAAGGTTCATAATTGTAAAAAACCACTAACTGATAAAACTGTCACTATTCGTATTTGGTTTTACTCACATAAAACAACAAAAGTTGTCCTCAATATATTTCGATTTACATTTCATAAAATCCATTTGATTTCATGTTTATATTTTACTAGTTGTCCCGGCGAACTTCATACCGCCTAACAGTCTATATATATATATAACTCGATACCTGCAGGACCAATTTTCATGGTTTTTGATTTGTTGGATTTGTCTCCGCCTCGAATAGCAGAATATATCTTAACAAGTAAGAAAGCTATAGTCGAGACTGCTCGACTACGAGATCCCCTGAACCCTTGGAGCAATAGCTACTTCAATAATTTTTCGCGTCTTTCAGCTTACCCAAGAAACACGCACGCACGCACACAGAGGCATACACACACAAACGCATACACACACACACACTTACATAAACACATACACACACAAGTATAAACACGCATGGGCTGCAGTGTACGCTTACTATGAGAACTTAATTGTTTAATAACTTTTTTTGTGGACATACGATCTTCATGAAACTTTTAGATTATGATTATAACATGGATATGCATATTTGCCAAAGCACAAATCTCTAGTATTTTAAATACGCTTTTTACAAAAGTAATGGTGAGGGGGTGGATATATGGGTGGGGGGTAAATTTTAACAAAAACCGAAATTGTATAAATTGCATATAAGCATACATTAAAAATAGCAATAAAGGTGTAGAAGATATAATTTTAGAACTGGTTTTCGCTAAGGGTTTTGTTGAGCTATCGAGATTTTTCGAATAGCTTTAAATTATTAAACGATTGAATTTACTTAATGATTAGTTTATTAGCGATTATTAGAGTTTACAGAGTTTATGTGATAGACGCGAGCAAGCGACTAGGCTGACGTGCTGTCCGCTACTATGTTTGTAATAGTCAATCTCTGCATCTGCTCTAAACAAGAGTTAATTGCATACTAACTACAATGTACGCGAGCCGGCGGATTAAGCTGAGCCGGTGCGTGGGTGAAAGAGACAACGCAAAAGGGAGAGCGTGATCTCCGTTACAAATTCTCTTAAATGATAACATATTCTATGAACTGCCGCTCTTAATTCCAATGAAGCGATGATTGCTGAGCCCAACAGGTTTTATCGATTAAAAAGAGCGGGATGAGTTATCGATTTTTAATGATAAACTCGATACCCGCTCTGTCAATACGGACATATAAAAAAATTGAAGTCTCTAGCTCATATATCTTCGGAAATCGACGCGTTCATACATACGGACAGACGGACGGACAGATAGACGGACAAGACCAAATCGACTCAGCTCGTCACCCTGATCAAGAATATATTTACTTTGTGGGGTCTACCACGCCTCCTTCTGCCTGTTACATACATTTCAACAAAACCATTATACCCTGATTTCCCATTGAAAATGGGTTCAGGGTATAAAAAAAACTGAAAAATTTACGAATACTTGAAAAGTACGTTATTTTCTCTAAAAGTTCTTTAATTTCGGAGCTGTCAAATTTTTTTTTTATCAAAATCAGTAAGTGATGTCGTGTTACCTTTTAGCTGAACTAATTTAGGCCTCGATGAAAGTAATACAATAATACAAAACAATATTAATATATATAATTAATAATTGTCAGAATTTTCACGAATCATCAAGCAATATGCGTAATAATTTATCGAACTAACCTTCTTGGTAGTTTTTCCACTTGAAACAAATACAGTAAAAAGTGTATTTTAGAACCCCTAATAAGCTACTCTCTACTAAATTAAGAGTGATAATATTTTTTTATGTACCAAAATCAAACAGAATAAAGTATATATAAAGTTAAAATGAAAACAATGATATTGATCTTACCATTCAATGGATTAGTCATTTTGATACTAAAGTGATATCCATCGTCTCCTTGCCAAAACATCAGCGGGTATTGTAACGCGTCATATGAACGGTGCGTTTTATATATTTTTTGTAGTTGCCCAGTATTGCGTCGTGTAAGCACAATATAACGTGCTTCCAAGTTTTCACCAACAATCAGGATTATATGGATTATATCCGTGTTCTTCAATAAGTTCCGCCCCAAATGAAGTCATTTGGAAACAGACATTGTATTTTTGAGTGATTGCTGGAAAATACAATACTTGAGCCATTTCTTCTTGAACTCGAAGATTATTCCTCTGTTCATCTGTACGATAAGCTCGACGATTTCTCGTTTCTAATTTAGCCGTTTCATAGGCTGCCTCTCTTTGCACTTGTGTTCGAGAAGCACGAATTAAGGTCCTTCTTTGCTCAATACTAACGCGGCGCTCTTCTCGGGCGATTTCTCGTTCTTCGTCAGATAATTAACTCACGATATTCCGTTGCTTAATTGCATTACGGGTCCGCTGGGAAAGATTAGATCTTCTAGGACGCGGCACCCGCACAAAACCACATCAAACAATCGAGTCATAGATAATAGCGTATCAAGAAAAATCATAGACAACCTATGAAAAGATATTTACATATAATAAATTTTTTTACATGAGAGCATGACCGAAAACTGACACTGTTGTCAAGCCTACTGAGTCTCAATGACAATGCAAAGATAGCAATAAGGAAAATAACGCGTTTTCAAGTATTCGTCAATTTTGTAGTATTTTTAAGATATACTCTCCTAATCGGGGCGGAGACAAATCCAACAAATCAAAAACCATGAAAATTGGTCAAGCAGATCTCGAGTTATAAGTGTAAGATATAAATAATCAATATCCTAAATATACTAAATTTATTTAATAATTTTTATCACATTATTATAGAATTTGCATTAGATGCATGAGGACAATCTATACCATAATATAGTAGTAATTTGTATTTATATTGTATTTATTTAGTAATAGTAATTTGTATTTATAATTGCATTTATTTATTTTTATTATGTAAATTTTATTAAACTCGCCCCTGACCTACGGAATGTAGGGGAACTTAATTAAATATCCAATTAAAATTGGATTGCATAATAGTGATTGCTTTTCCGTTGGAGCCATCTGCAAATATCATTGGACTAGTTTAGTATGCATAGCATTGACCTCTATTTGATGGAGGTCAACACGTCATCCCCACATTTCCGTCACCTTCTCCTCTATCTGCAACTGGATTGGTCAAATTGTAGCTATGCTAGAAATGTACTTTTCATTTTAGATGATTTGTTAGTCTAGTGAGGCAATTGCGCAAAGAGAACTTTTACGTAACAGTTGATTTTGAAAATTGATTTGCATTTTTCATGAACAGGTAATCGATTTGCTTAATCCGGGAAGCGCACGTAAGCCTCTTGCCGTGCGCTGGTCCAAAAAATCTGGCGGTTTCTTTGTGGAGAACTTATTTACGGTGGACTGCGAGGAACTAGACGATTTACTGGCCGTGTTAGAAGAGGGTAGGTGAAGAAGAAAGAAAAAAATGAGTAGTTGAAGAAAATATTTACTTTACTTTAGGTATGAGAAATCGCTCTGTGGGCTCGCATGCGATGAATGATCATTCATCACGTTCTCATACGATACTAACGGTTCACATACTGTCGGACCAACAAACAGATGGTGGCGTCTTTCTCTCCAAGCATGGCAAAATTAACTTTGTAGATTTGGCTGGAAGCGAGCTGACGAAGAAGACGATGAGTGAGGGTAAGACGCTGGAGGAGGCGAACAATATCAACAAGAGTCTCATGGTGCTAGGCTACTGCATTTCGTCGCTGAGCGATAATAAAAAACGTACCGGACACATTCCGTACCGGGATAGTCAGCTAACAAAGCTGCTGGCCGACAGTCTAGCTGGGAATGGGGTTACACTGATGATTGCCTGCGTCTCGCCGGCACATTATAATCACGCTGAGACGCTTAATACACTGCGCTATGCATCACGAGCGAAGCGTATACGGACAAAACCGGTCATCATGATGGATCCGCGAGAGGCTCTCATTCTTAGTCTCAAACGAGACATCCATGCACTGCAGATGGAAAATGAGCATCTGAAAGCGGCGCTGAATCTGCATCATCAGGCGGCTGAGCCGATGGACAATCTCTTGGAGCTACAACTGGAACGCGTTCACACTGGAGATGTTGGCATTCCTGTACCAAAGATGGACTTAGAGCGTTTGCCAGAGCTCGATGGCAGCGAACTGGCAGAGCTTGTGAAGCTGTATATGGCAGAGAATGAATCTCTGCGACAGGAAAATAACCATTTGTTCACAGTGCGCGAGACCATATTAAGGGATCAAGAGATTGTATGCCGGGAAAATGAGCGTTTGCTCAAGAAATTGGAGGAAGTGAACAAGTAAGTAAGAACGAAACTCGAACCATTGATTGAGGGCACAACACTCTGGCTCATTGTCGTCTCCTTTCTGACTCGTTATAGGTTGAAACTGAGCGAGGACAATGAGCCATGTGTCGAGCCAGCACCGGGGGCAGGGGCTGGGGCATAATTGGCTATATACGTTACAAATTGAACAATATTTAATAGACAAATCATGTTTTCAAAAAACGAATTTAGAGTGTGACTAGTGATCTAAGCAAATAAAATTCAAGTTCTGTTTTTGTTCCATAATTAGTGTCTGTGTGCGTTCACCTTTGATACCAGCAAGACCAGCCATTTCGCCCACCACGGGTAAGGAAACACCCGGCGCCGAAATCTGGACAAATCCGGAATCAGCTATTCCAGCTGCCATCCTACCATTGGAGCAACGAATGTCGGAGAATGCCGATAAGCGCACACATACGGCGCAGAAGCGCATAGATGATGAGCGTATAGCACGAAATATACTACTGATGGCAAATGCTTTTAGAAAGTCCAATGGTCAGCTCGCGCTTAACAAGGAGCTGCAAGCAGTCAATAACAATAACATTAAAGAGCTTTCGCAACCAGACTTAATGCCAGAGTAAGTAAAATATGCAAATTAGAATACACAATTTACATATTAAATGTTATTATTATTTAGCATGCTTACGTAGCAATTCAATTGAGGTACCTCACTACATAGAAATATGCTATATTTATATTTTTTGAACAATTAATACAAATGTTAACATGCAATTTCAAATAAAACTGATACAAAACAAAAATACCAAAGCGTTTTTTACTTTTCAACAATATGGCAGCGCCGTATCAGCTGTTGCAAGTTGCAACTGTGGCGTCTGCTGCTCCTGTTGCTTTTATTATCGATAGTTATTCATTCGACTGAGAGCGATACAAGTTAATTGAATCAAACGCTATTGATTTTTCGTCGATTCAACAGCTCGAGCTTGCGGCCAAAAACAGCTTTTCAAGGTAAATTCTATTACATTCACTTTAACTATTTAGAGCTAAACAGCCTCAATTTGCAGCAAAACATTATTCGCTAGCAACAAATATTATTGACTTTCACCATAGGTCTTGCCGAGACTGCCGTTCTAGATATTATGGCTGCGAATTTGCAACAGCAGCGCACCATCAATGAGCAACTGCGTCGTGAGGCGGGAATAAACCGCATCCAGGTGTCGGAAGCGTGTAATGCCATGATGAAATATATCATAGATCATGAGTCGGATGATTGTCTGTTAAGTGGATTCACCAGTCAAAAAGTGAATCCATTTCGCGAGAAGAATTCATGCAGCATTTTATAAGCTCAATTTTGAATAGGTACACAAGTTCCTAGCAGTATTTCATAACATGTAGACACATATTTATTGTTTACGTTTGCTCCGAGAACTCTAATAGACTAGACAACAACACAAAAATCTATTAATGCATGTATGTGTGTATAACCTTTGATGTTTGTAGAAATGTATGCTGACCTCAATTATGTCTATAAACTGAACGTATATGAATACTGTAGAAAAATATTTATTACTGCAAGAGCAGAAATCCAAATGAAAATGTAAACGAAAATGAAAATGAAAATGGAAAAAAAGATCATGCAAAACCGTCTATAACATACATATGTATACCATGTATTTTGCTAATCTTATAGCTCTTTTTTGGAGAACGGCATATTCGCATATATATATATATTTGCATATAACTAATACTATCAATTTTCAATAAATGTATGATCCTGACTAAAACATGTTACCTATTAAGATATTAATAAATAATACCATATAATAAATGTAAAGAAACATATTTTTCCGTCATTAATGGACAAATTTAGCTAGTTTCTTGGCATCACAAAATAACAGGGACCGTAACACTTATAATTTTTATAAAAAAAAATTAAAAAATAATTATTATTTTTTGATAAATTAAAAAAATTATATTTAATTATTAAAATTGATTTTAATGATTAAAATCAAAAATAATTATTACAGAACAATTTTTATATAAAAATCAAATCTTAACTCTTATCTTTGATTTTTATAATAAAAATCAAAAATAAGAGTTATGATTTTATTTTTATTATAAAAATTGAATGGAAATATCTCTTGAGCTAAAGAAGCTAGATGATATATTTATATATATATATATGATCTACGCAATAATACCTTTCATTTGATGTATAATACGTATGTAAATATGTACATATACATATATATTTAAATTTATGCTTGGGCGCTTGTCCAGGTCACTTGCGCTGTGCACTTATCCGTACCTATTCAGCAAGTAATGTGAGGGGGAGACAGAACAAATATAGCATAATCACTGTACATACATATGTTTGTGTGTATATAGATGTATTATTGTCACCTTGCCCTGCGCCCATAGATATAACACTTAGTATAAGTTTACTATTTATTTAGTTTTAATAACATTATTTTTTTATAGAATCTGCACTTAGGTTATACCTTAAATCTGTCAGCACAAGCTTAAGAGCAGAAAATGCCCTTTCCATCGAAACCTGCGTGGCAGACACCGAGTGAACTACCTTGGCAAGACGGTACAATCGTGGATAAGTAAACTTTTTGTCCTCCCAATAGCACATAGTGTCCACGTTTAAGTCTATTGACCTTGGGGAATATCCATAAATCTCGGTTCTGGCCAATTTGAGCTCCGGTTCGTCTTCTTCCTCAGACTCTATACAGCCAGACTCAACCTCAGTGGAGTTCAAATACGCGTTCAAAAATGAACATGTGCTTTGCGATGTCAATTCAAGCCCATCGTCCTATCTATTAGGCTCACTTTTTTATTTAAGGCAAATATTTGGCGCATCAATCCTACCAAATGATTTTTGGTTGTCGCCAGCTGAAGGGGATTCTTCAGAAGAATCCGCCGAATTCTGGGATCCAAATAAATTGAAGAGAGAATGACTTCATTTGTTGTGAGTATTCCCTCACGCTTCTCCAAGCTTTTGGCTAGATCCTCACTATGAATGTTGCTTGCCACAGACTTTATCATTAATTTGGGAAAGGTGATAATAATACATCTATATACATATAAACATATGTATGTACTTATATACAGTGATTATGCTTTATTTGTATGTCTCTCACATTACCTGCTAAATAGGTACGGATAAGTGCACAGCGCAAGTGCCCTGGACAAGCGCCCAAGCATAAATTTAAATATATATGTATATGTACATATACATGTACATATTTACGTACGTATTATACATCAAATGAAAGGAATTAATGCGTATATATTTATATATATATGATCTAGCTCCTTTAGTTCAAGAGATATGTCAATTCAATTTTTATTTTCAATTTTTATAATAAAAAATGGTTCTGTAATAATTATTTTTGATTTTTTATCATAAAAATTAAATTTTAATAATTAAATATAATATTTTAATAAAAAATTACAAATAAAAGTTTATCCTCTTTTTGAATTCGCCATAAAAGAAATCCTTATTTGTGATTTCCTCTCTCTTCTAGGGAGTTCTTTTGACCCTAAATTTTTTTAAATGCATAACTCTTATTTGCGGTCCCTGCAAAATAGTGATAATTATAAAATAAATTACCATTTCATATGTACTATGTACTATGCTAAAGATTACGGAAGACAATTTAAACTAGTCTTACTTTTTTATACCAATGGATATTTTTATAAACGTTAGTTCTTTTAACCTTATAAAGATCTTGAGTACATTTCATTTAAGTCCAATGCAGCCACTATGTTTACGCGTGTGGGCGTGAGCTATATTCCATGTAGGTTATATATCGGAATATTAGTAGTGCGCATATTTCGGGATGTTTACTACTCGGGCTTTCTTCTAAAGCATCAATTTAGATATGTATATGGTGGTTCATATTACTAAATATTCAAAAGTGTGCAAATGACAGAAGAATTAAACTAAAAATTCAAAATATAAATATCTGCATTTAGATACTTAATTTATCAAAATATCAGAAAGAATTTCTTATTAATAAGGACTAGCGTAGCGCGATCGGATGAAAACAACAGATGAAAAACTTATTTTATTCATACAATCTGCTCAAAGTGAACAATTATTATAGTCAAGACACTATTCCAGAGCGGACCAGATGTACCTTGAGTATTAGTCCTCAACTTACTGCTAATAAATTTTGGGAAACCCTGCTAAGACTAACGGGGAGTGTCGCGCGTGTTGCTTACTGTCCCGTAAGATTACATATCACATTTCCCGGAGAAATTCTTTACAGCAACTAGTCCTCGCCTTATTGAACAGTTCCAAATAAAACGATTTGTTTGCTTATGAAAAGGCAATTGTGACATTACATATTTTATTCAGTTTCAATTACCATTTCATTTATAGAATTGGAAAACGATGGCACACATTTGAATGTACATAGGATCATATATGTGCACACGTGTTTAGGCCATTAATCTCACGTTTTTCTTTATATATGTAAGTCTGCATAGCTTTGACTCGTCTATCAAATGTAAAAAGATCCATACTTTGCTAGGAGTTGAAAAATTTATAGTTGTAACAAATAGTTGATAGAGAAGTATATAAAAATGTGCGATATATCAGGAAATTTACTAATAAATCCGTATTTTTTATTTCTGGCGAAATTTCGTGAAAATCTGAAATCACGTGGCGTGGTGAATATAAAAGTCACAACAGTAGTTCAGATGGCTAGTAAAAAGTGGCGCCAAATGAGCAAGGCTCAAAAAGCTATTTACAATCAAATTGCGCAAATGAATCGTGAATCGCGATTGAAATAAAAACTTACACCGTTATACATTTGAAAAACTGTAATGTGCGCGGTCACTTCTCTACGACGCTATCGATATTTTTCAATTGATTAAAATAAACAACGCTTTTCAACACTGTCCACGACAAATCAACATCTTCGACACATTTTTCATATTAACTAATTTGCTTCGCATTAAAATGAGTTCCGGGTTTGTTACTGAATCCGAGGCAGCGGAAGCCCGACAGCGTCGTCAGGAAGAATGGGAACGTGTACGCCAGCCCGAGGATCCGTTGGAGAGACCAGAGGAACCATATGACGGTCGCTCCCTGTATGATCGCTTGAAAGAGCAAAAAACAAAAAAGGATATGGAATTTGAGGAAGCCCACAAATTGAGTATGTTCAAGAAATTATAAATTGAACCCATAAGTTATTGCAAATGTCTATACATAGAGAACTTGATTCGCGGCTTGGACGATGACGAAGTGCAGTTCCTGGAGCTGGTCGATGCTCACAAAATGAACGCTGAGCGTCAACAAATGCATGATGAGGAACTGGAACTGAAGGACTTTCGCAATCGTGTTGAGAAACTTCAGGAAGAGAGCGTAGACAAGGTGGAGGGACTTGCCACGAATTACATTTTTCTAATAATAATCAATATTGTTTATCAAAACAGAAGCTTCAAGCGGAACTAAAAACTACCGCCAAATCCGTTGGCGCTCCGACCACAGTGCGCAATACACAAAAGTCCCTACTAGGACAGGGCATCAAGCGCAAAAATGGGGATTTGCCCACAAGCAGCAGCAAGGCTTCAAAAACAGAGCAGACCACGCCCACAAAACAAACGACATCGACAGCTGTTTCCCCACAATCAAGCAAACACGATGTGGGCAGCTTAAAGTGTATTGCCATATTGCCTGGCATTGGTTCCTACACGGAGTCTAGCGATTCAGATGGCAGCAGTGACACAGAAGAGCATGATCACGATAAGAGTAGCCTGGCCGACCTATGTGGACGCAAGGTCATCAAAAAGAAACAATGCGCCGAGTGAATAAGTTTCTTTTGTATTTTGGGGCAACAACTTACGGTGGATTCTTAATTATAATGTTTTGCTGCAGTGAATTATAATAAACTAGCGATAGAAAAAAATGGCTACGTGTCCTTTTTCTTGTTGCGATTGCGATTTTTCACATTCGTCGTCTCATAGAAATTGCTGCCAATTTTCTTGCGTTTCTGGCTGCGTTCCAGCGCGCGTTTCTGTTTGGCATTGAGTCGTGGCACCTTAACGCTGGATGGACCATCGTCTTCGCTATCATTCTGCTCATCCGAATCCCCTGGCTGGACCTTGGCAATACGGAATTTACCGGATGATGTGATAGCTAGTTGTTGGGTCTTTTTAGCCTTTGCTTTCTTGTGCACCACGCGCTGCAGCTCTTCATTGTATTCGTCCTCTGAATAGAAATCACTGGCGCCATCACTAGAATCGTCCTCCTGCTCTGGATTGACCAGACGCGCCTTTTTCCGTGCCGCTCGTTCTGCTTTCTGCTGTTCTAAAAGCTCCAGATCAATGTGGTCCAGCTCGCGCTCATCCTGCTCCTCGTACTCCAGACCCACACGAATCTTACGAAAGTCTTGTATTTGCTTGAACTCACGCGCCTTCTTTACGGATTCACTCACAAACGTAGGTGCCTCCGATTTAGCATCTTCATCATCCTTAACAGCGGTCTCTTCAGGAGTGGCCTGCTCAGTGGATGTGCCCTCCTGTGATTTGGGTATGGCAAAGCCCTCCGGTGGCACATAAAATGGCAACTTGCCACGCTGCCAATCATTGAGCACCATGCGTGCGGTGACTGTGATATCCGGCTCACCACCCTTTAATAGTTTACCCGTTTTCTTGGCCAGCTGCTCGAGGAAGTGTGTGGATGATGTCCAGCTTTCGATTTTATAGTTCTTTGCAATATACTCTTTGCGCACACGTTTTAAAACTGTGTCTACATAATCTTCCGGATTGGTGACAAGTTCCACGCGAACTACACCTTTTAGCACCTTCTCCGTGTCCGTTTCGGCAGACGGATAAACCACACCGGGGCAATCAATCAGAAATATGCGCTTCATTAGCGTTATGTATTGCCAAACCTTGGTCTCACCCGCGATAGGAGCTACATTACAAACCTTTTTGGAACGCAATGCATTAATAACAGAAGATTTTCCTACATTTGGATAGCCAATAAAACCAACACTGATCTGCTTCTTATCCATGTGCAGTTTACCCAATTGCCGGAACAAATTGATCAGTGCACCTGTCAAAGAGTATTTGTAAGTATTTTGATACCAAGCTGAGGACTACCTACGCAAGACTTACCTTTGCCGAAAGGATGCTGCATGGACGCATGAAAAGCTATTGTAGGATATTCGGCACTAAGGATTGCCACCCATCGCTGTGTCACCCATACAGGCACCAGATCTACTTTGTTTAAGATAAAGAAGAGGTGTTTGTGCGGTTTCTCTTTGCGTAGGAACTCCTCAATATACTTGGAACGTGTACCCATAGGATCGCGGGCATCGAGAACCTGTAGAAGCACATCCGAAGCGTCCACAACTTTATGCAGTTCATTCCAAATACGTTTGCTTTGACCTGCCCCGAATACCCAATCTCGCACAGCCTTCTTTTCACCAGTATCTTCGCGTATGAGATCCACATCTTTGGTGGAATCATACTGATTGGCTTGCACATCGGCAGCACGACTCAAATCCTCGAGGTCTCGCGCTTTTAAACTGACACGTTTGCGTTGTTTTTTTGGACCAAATACGCTGTCGAAGCTCTCCGTCTCTAGCAAATGGACTCGTTGATACTTCGACGCTTCGTTCAGCAGCGTCACGGGCAATTGCGAGGGTTTCATAATGACCTGATATGGGTCTTTGACTGCCTTGCCAATCTCATCCTGAAACTTTTGTAACGCTGTTTGCGAAATGACACGCGAGTTGCTGAACCATTTCGGTGTTGGCTCCACTCTAGCCATTGTTCCAGCGGGCAGACGACCCTGAGGACAGAACAAAACTCGATTATCTTAAGCATCTTTAATGCCTACATATGAATATTACCTGAAATGGTGCTGGGGTAATAATTTTTCCAGTACGATCGCGTTTGGCCTTGAAATTACGATACATCTGCAACCGCTTAATCGTGCCCTTGGTACGTGGGTGGGCTACACCTTTAAGGCCACTTGTTGGTCGCTCCGGATTCATAGAATGGTTGGAATGGTTAAAGCCCTGCGTCCGGGGCTTGCCCGGAGTGCTGCGCACTTTCGGCATCGTAATTATATTTTATTTACGCGCTTAAGTACGATTTAGCGGCTGTTCTTACAGCACGCACGTATCAAAACAAACACGTTCTGTTCGCAAAAGGGAGGTTAGGTTGAGAGGGTTTTTTTTATCTAAGCAAAATATCGATATTTTAAATATGGACTTTATCGATATTTATTTAAGGTTTCAATAAGATTATCCATTAAAGTAAGAAAACAAAATACCAATAGTAGAGCCCCGTTCAAAAATGTTCCGCGAATTATTATGGCCTTTACTAAAATAATACCACTAACCATACAATAATACTTGCACAGAAAGTGTGCTCCGTCTTCAGTAATTTTATAGTAGAATCTGGGCACTCTGTTTTTTTTTTTACACCACCAAACATAGCAGTACCATTATCAACAGTTAAAACTATGTTGAAAATAGTATGCTTAATAGAAAATGAATAAAAATATTTAATATGATTGCTAAAAGTTAAATTACTATATATTAAGCATATAATGCCTCGTATTGAAAAATATTACGAGAGTCCGACTTTAAACACAATTTTCAGGTGCTTCTATTTGTATGTGTCGAACTGTAGCCAAGAGGTAAGCAGGTTTGTATCCGTGTATGCATATTTGTAGTTGTAGTTGTACATTTCGATGATGGCCACGAGCTGCACGCTCGCTGCATTTTTATATTAATAATTTTAAAAATCTACACATTTAGTTTATTTAAAAATAAAACAATGAAAATGTAGTGTACAAATTATAAATTAGACTATAGTGGAGTTTTAAAAAGCTAAATAATTTCGTTGTATCATTGTATGTATTTAACAAGCTCCGCTTCACCACTGGGTACGTGTGCGTGGTGTATATGTGTGTAATTGTCTGTGTGCTTGGAATGTTGCTCTGCACGAAATTCAAATTGTGACCATCCTTGAGATTATTGAAGTGAAGGGAAGAGTGACGGCAAGGAACTTTAGTATTAATTATGCAAAATAATACATATTAAATAAAATGAAATGGATGAACACACATTAAATGACTTATTGGAGTGTTCTGTGTGTTTGGAACGTTTGGACACCACCTCCAAAGTTTTGCCATGCCAACACACCTTCTGTCGCAAATGCTTACTGGTGAGTGATGTGTGTGTTAATGTTATTTTTGCGCTATATTCATTAATTTTGATTTTCCTGTAGGACATTGTCGCCAGCCAGCAGAAGCTGAGATGTCCAGAATGCCGTGTCTTGGTGAATTGTCGCATCGATGATCTGCCGCCAAATGTTTTACTAATGAGAATCTTAGAAGGTGAGTGCTCCATGTGTATGGGCAGCCACGTAGCTAATACTTTATTTCTTACTTGTTACTCAATATAGGTATGAAGCAAAATGCTGGCAAAAATGACACTAAAACCGAAGAGTTGCCAAACAAAATACAACAGCAGCAAGAAGCTCAGCCCACGCAACAGCAATTGCAACAGAAGCAACAGCAGCAGCGCTACCAAGACCAACAGCAACAACAACAACCACGCTCGCAACCGGAACAACATCAAGCAACTCGCCAAAAACCGCGACGATTTCTGTTGCCGCACGCTTACGCGCTTTTTGACTTCCTGAGTGGTGAAGCGAACGATCTGAAATTTAAGAAGGGAGACTTAATTTTGCTGAAGAAGCGCATCGACAACAACTGGTTTGTGGGCCAGGCCAACGGGCAAGAGGGCACATTTCCCATTAACTACGTCAAAGTAGTTGTCGCATTGCCCATGCCGCAGTGCATCGCCATGTACGATTTTAAGATGGGCCCCAGCGATGAGGAGGGCTGCTTAGAGTTTAAAAAGAGCACCGTGATTCATGTGCTTCGACGCGTCGATCACAATTGGGCAGAGGGTCGCATTGGACAAACGATTGGCATATTTCCTATAGCCTTCGTTGAGCTAAATGCAGCTGCTAAGAAGCTATTGGATAGCGGCACCACAAATCCGTTACCACAGGCACAGGCACAACTAATGCAGCAACGCGCTCTACCGCCTGTGCCACTTATCGATCCCACCCACATCACGAATGATTCCAGCACTGGTTCTTCCAACAGCTATTCCTCCATCAACAACAGCAGCAGCAATTCAAGCTCCACCAGCAGCTCCAACAACTGCAGTCCTAACCATCAATCGCTTCCCAATACCCCACAACATGCAGCAGCTGTGACTGCAGCTGCGGCTCTGTCTGTAGCTGGAGGTGGATCGGTGCGTTATCGTGACAAGGGAGCCAAGGAGAAGCGTCACTCGTTGAATGCTTTGCTGCAATCAGCGCCACTTAGTTTATTGCAGACGAATCGACATTCAGCTGAGATACTGAGCTTGCCCCATGAGCTGAGTCGGTTGGAGGTCGGCTCACAGGCAGCCACAGCCACAGCCACAGCCACATCCACTTCCACAGCAGTCATAATGCAGCCGTCGCAAACGTCGCGAGTGCTTAAGACTCAGATGCATCAACAACAAATGCAGCCTACGCTACCTTGGGGATATCTCGCATTATTTGCCTACAAACCACGACATGCCGATGAGCTGGAACTGAAAAAGGGCTGCGTTTACATAGTTACTGAACGATGTGTCGATGGCTGGTTCAAGGGAAAAAACTGGCTAGATATTACAGGAGTGTTCCCGGGCAACTATCTGACACCATTGCGCACACGCGATCAGCAGCAGCTGATGCATCAGTGGAAATATGTGCCACCCTCGACGGATATGAGTACACCAGCCCAATCGCTGGATGTGCGTCTCAGCAATATGCTGCCTATCCATCCGCCAGACTTACCGCCGCGTCAGCAACATCAGAAACAAGAGTCTCAAGCAACTATAAGCAGTTCCGTCTGGAGTAAGCCCGTCGAGGCGCTATTTAGCCGAAAGTCCGGTGGCCACACTGAAAGCAGGGCGGACAGTGTGGGCAGCAGCTCTGGCGCTGTGGGTCTTATGCGCCGTTTGACTCATATGAAGACCCGCTCCAAATCACCAGGTGCTTCACTACAGCCGAAGCAACAGCAATTGGCGAACAAGGACTCAAGCACCACAGCAGCTGAAAATGTGGTCCAAGCCGCGCCCTTACATCCAGTGCACGTGAGGTTCGTGCAAACTTCAATTCTAAACAAAGCTGCATAGCTAATGTATTTTCATTTCAGATCTGGCTCATGTCCCAGTCAGCTGCAGCAAAGTGAGCAACTGAAAGAAACCACTGGAGCAACTACAGCAATTCCTTCAAATGCTGCCCAAATCTATCAAGATAATAGGAACGTCTCATACGGCTCTCAGCGTATCAAAAGCAACAAGGATCGCCCGCAGTTACTCTGGTTAGTTTTTGAGTAATATAATATAAGAGTAGAACACAGCTAACGCTGTCTGATTTTTCTCATGGCAGTGCTAGACAATCCCTGGATGCGGCTACGTTCCGCAGCATGTACAATGCCGCGTCTCCACCTCCACCTTCAAGCCATACACAAACACAGCTGCATGCCAACATGATTTTAACGCCCAATCACCGCAAGAGTCAGAGCCTAGACGCAGGTCATTTACTAAGTGCCAGCAATAGCAACAGCAACAGCAATCTAAACGCTAACAGCAACATTATAACAGAAGCCGCCATCAAGGCCAGTGCTACGACAAAGTCGGTCTGCTGTACGCAAGAGAGGTGAGTTGATCATTGATTTTCATTTGATATAAGCTCTATACTATATAACTCAATATGTTTTGCAGTCGCTTTCGGTGCATTGTGCCCTATCCGCCGAATAGTGAAATTGAACTGGAATTGCGCCCAGGGGATATTATTTACGTACAGCGTAAGCAAAAGAACGGATGGTATAAAGGGACACATGCTCGCACACATAAAACTGGTTTATTTCCCGCTTCCTTTGTGGAACCGGATATTTAACCTAGTTTACATTCCTCAACTTTTGTTCTTTCGAAATTAATCGCCGGTCGATTCGTGCTTCCACAAATGTTTAACAATTTCTCTTTTCGAAAAAGAATAGTTAGTACTTTACTTCGAATACAAATGCTCGAATATGTAGTTTTTACACGGTTTTTTAATCGAACTAGGTTAAGTAATGTACTTAAGGCACTAAAACTTTAACTAGATAGTGAAATCGAAATATAAATTAACGAATCAATGAACTAACTTCAATTTGAAATCTACAAGAAGTTCGAACGTAACCATTGTTATGCATAATACTTGTACTTACACATATGTATATTAATATATGCGGAAATAATAAATCATATTGTCTGGCAATACGGAAACGATAACAGACTTCAAACATCCAATTGAACTTATTTTATTCACCAATATTTAAAAATATTTCAACTAGAGTTTAAACATCGTCTACGTCTAGCTTAATCGCTCTTGTCGAACTTGGAACCGTAGATGGGCATGTACTGCAGCACCAGCTTCCAGTCGGTGTAATAGAGCAAGGCCAAGCCAGCGGCACCACCGAAACCTGCGCCGGACCGTACGCTAAAAATATAAATGGTAACATTATTAATGTTAGAATTGCCTGATTTGATGATTATTGGTTACGCAATGTGGTTGCATGTTCTCTCTTTTCTGTTTAAGATAAATGCATTAACATAGTTTAAACATTATTGATACTTACAAGGATGATGCGATTTCAGCGTGTTTCTTGCCAAAAGGTATACGGAAAGCCATTTTTTTCGATTTAAATAAGTCTTTGTAGCTAATAAATATCCACCGATTACTGCTGTAAGACCGTAATACAATACACTAAAAAATATCAAATACAAAGAGCCACGAAGAAGACTCTTGTGCGGTATCCCTGGCCAATCAAAATACTTTTTTCACTTTCTTAATCAAAAATTCTTATTCGAATTAAAGCCAAATTAAATAATAGAAGCTCTATCAAAATGCAAATACAGAAAAAACGTGTTTAAAAACTAAAAATACTAACACTATGTTATTGATATTAGTTACTTTTTTTCCATATATTAGGATCTTTCAAATGAACAGAAACATTGGCAACCCTTTCAAGTGGACTACGTGAATATCAACAATTTGTCATCGTTTGCAGTTTTGCATTTGCATTGTAATTCATTTTATATTTACCTTATTAAAATGAATATTGCTATTTTTGGTGAGCTCAATCAATTTGAACTGGTTGTGCTCACTAGCTTGATGCCAGCCGTATTTATTTACTTGTGGATATTGATAACCGGTGATATTAAAGTAAGCTATCCCAATTTAAGATGTTATCAGCTGAGAATTCCAGTGATCACTGTAAATTTTTGTATTTTCAGAATTTCGAACGTAGCAAGACAGCATATTCGGTTTACATTGCAAAAGATCCTATCAATTGTTACCAAAACTATACAGAAGAGAAAAAGGATACGTAGGAAATGAAATAAAACAAAATATAATAAATTTATCCAGCGAAAACTGTATTAATAATAAATGGATGTAATACTATAATGATCATTTACTTGTGTCCGTGAAAAGAAAAATCATATACTTCTAACCACTAACCACTAACTCTAAAATTAAAATATTAAGCAGATAGTTCTTTTAAAAAGGTAAAATACTTTGGCCACTGAACTAAATCAAGAACTAACAAGTTCAGCTCAAATGCAGTTCATGAGTCACTTTCATGTGTGCATATGTATGTATGTATGTTTATATGAATGTGGATGTACAGCAGGTGAACAATAACACTTTCTAGTTAAAAACAATGCAATCATTTTTAAAGCGATCAATTTTCAATTTCTGACCTCTTACAGCAACACTGGAGGCGTAATTCAAGACTAAAAATCGCGCAGTTGTAAAGGCTAAGCACAAACATAGCAAAAAAGAAATAACGACGCAAAAATAAATAACATGTCTGAAACATACGGTTTGTATTGCTTATAGCATTATCCTGCATTAATTAGTAATTAAATTTGTTTGCTTGCAGATTACCTATTTAAGTTTCTCATAATCGGCAGCGCGGGCAGCGGCAAAAGTTGTCTCTTGCATCATTTTATCGAAAGTAAATGTAAGTTGATGATTGGGAAGACTGGGTGGTAAATAGACAGGGAAAATGACGAACACTTCAGTTCATCGTTATACATATGTATATACATTTACATATATATATGTCTAAAACGATGAATATACATATTTAGCATACATTATTTTACCAATATATCGATGTGAATCCCAATTTTATATTAAATTTGTATGAAAATGCATAGTGCAACACATGCCTCTAATTCCTGTAAACAAGTGTTAAATTTACGTGATCACAGTTTATATACATGTTATGTATGTTTTCTTTATCTATCCAGTTAAAGACGACAGCTCCCATACGATTGGCGTTGAGTTTGGGTCGAGGATTGTTAATGTGGGTGGGAAATCGGTGAAGCTTCAAATATGGGATACAGCTGGGCAAGAACGATTCCGTTCAGTGACCCGTTCGTATTATCGTGGCGCCGCTGGCGCTCTTTTGGTGTATGATAGCACGTCGCGGGATTCGTTCAATGCCTTGACTAATTGGTTAAACGATGCTCGAACATTGGCCAGTCCAAACATAGTTATATTACTAGTGGGCAACAAGAAGGATCTGGAGGAGGCACGTGATGTCACTTTCCTAGAGGCGAGCACATTTGCGCAGGAAAATGGTTTGGTAATCATGACTAACCATGAATCAATACTAATAAATGATTTGTATATTTCAGAGCTTATATTCCTGGAGACGAGCGCCAAGACAGGTGAGAATGTGGAGGAGGCATTTCTAAAGTGTTCAAAGACAATATTGGCCAAGATAGAGACGGGCGAATTGGACCCTGAACGTATTGGTAGCGGCATTCAGTATGGCGGAGCTGCGCTGCGTAATCTACAAACAAGACAACGCAGTATTAACAAACCCGACTGCACCTGTCGGGTGTAGATGATAGATTATAGATGATGCAAAGAGGAGAGTTTAACCCAAGTTGTAGGTCATTCACTTGAACAATATCTGTGTATTAGTTTAGGTGAGCAAATTAATCTCATTTAATCTCTAACTACTTGATACGAAGCCGCATTAGCCTTAGTTTTAATATATGTGTATGTAATGTATTTTTCCTCAATTGTTAAAAAAAATGTTTAACCGTATCTGCGCAGTGCAATTTGTGGCATTCCAAAATATTAATTCGTTGTTTTTTTTTTTTTTTTTTTTTTTTTTTGATTAATTGACTTCTCACCTTCATTGCTGAACTATTTGTACCAGTTTCTTTTAAAGTGTTAACGTATACTATATGTATGTAAACTGTAAGCACTTCAATAATTGCAAAACAAGTGGCGGGCCCCAATAGTAACAACAACAACAACAACCATTAATAACTGGAATCGTGCAACGAACCTCTAGATACGGGCCTGCATCATTTGCGAATACAAAAACCCCGTGCATTGATAGTTATCATTATATGCGCCCAGCATTTTGTAAATAAAAAATTGTAAAGAACTTTAAATGAATTGTGCACGCGTAAATAAAAAGTATAATAATTTTTAAAAACTAATAATATATCAGATTTAGCGGGGCTTCCACACTCCAATTTGTTACACGAAAATGTTGTGTTCGTCAAATATTCTAATGTGGATAGCAGTGTTCGAATGAACATTTAGGACAAAAATAAACCAAAATTATTTTAGAATTGCTTTTTATACCGTAATAGACAATACACGTAAAAATATTGTAACAAACATTTCATATTCATGAAAAACACAACGAAAGTAATAGAAATTTCAACAATACTTTCATTTAAATGTTTACATTGATAAAAAATCTTCCATTAGATAGTCGACAGACTCTTGTGGCAGTTTGGAAAAACTATGTAATCAAAACAATATCTGTTATGTCGGTTCAATTCGGATGTAAAATTTAAAAATATTAGTTTCTGTATTAATGAGACTGTAATTCTTCGACCTTTTACCTTATTAACGTAAAGAGGCGTACTTTAGGAGATATAAACTTTTGCGGTTTGCCACGCTCCCTGTGGGCGGACATATGTATACCCGACAAAACTTTTTGGTCTTGGGTGGTCAGCCCGAGTATATACACAAAATTTGAGGTCTCTGGCATCAATAGGGTCTAAAAAATAGCAGAATTTAAAAAATCACTATATCTTCGGGTCCGATTTGCCATGCCCCTAATGTGCGTATACATTAATTTTTGCCTTTAGACTTTATAGAATCATAACATTAGCTGACGTACAAAATTTCAAAATTTCAGATACAGTTTTATCTGATATATATAAATTATCTGATATATATAAATTTGGTTACTATCGAATGATCATATAAAAACAAGTAACGAAGCTCTAGTTGAGATTGCTCGATTACGAGATCCTCTGAAACGTGATATACACGAACACACACAAAAACAAGTAAAAAGGCTCCAGTCGAGACTGATCGATTTATACTCATTCACGAAAGTGAATTAGTATATTGGGTTTGTACAATGTCCGTCTTGCTGTCCGTCCGTCTGTCTAAAAATGTTCAAAATAGGCTAAAAAAACAAAATCAATTTTTCGATTATTCTCGATAAAAAAGTTATCGGATGAGTTATCGAAAAAATATGATAAACTTTTACTGCCTATGGTATACACGAGTATGCATGCCAAATTTCAGCTCTCTAGCTCTTATATCTTCTGAGATCCTTTTGCTCATACGGATGGACGGACAGGGCTATATCGACTCAGCTCGTCGTCCTGATCAAGAATATAAATACTTTATGGGGTCTGCGATGATTTCTTCTGCCTGTTACATACTTTTCACAAAACCATTATACCCTGGTTTCCCATTTTCAATGGGTTCAGGGTATAAAAATATAATCGACCCGGCCACGTATTCTTCTGCTTGTTACATACATTTAACAAAGCCTTTATACCCTGATTACCCATTTTCAATGGGATAAGGGATAAGAAGGCCCATTTTTTCCTTAGCTTGGTCCTTAATAGCAACGGGCAGAACACTATTAAATAATCTAGTTTCTTTCCAATTATTCTCTAAATTTTCTCTCTGTCAGATCTAGCAACATCTTTCTTTCGCGAGCCCAACGTTTAGAGAAATATTACATTTATTGTATTTTCACACAGACAGTAGGATGAAGCATTGTTAAAAGATAGTTTTTTTATTGCATTAAATATACAGTGTCTTGTATACCTAAAAATGTATAAAAATATATTTTATATATTAGAAATAACATTGAAATAACATCACATTTTATATTCTCATTCAACGCATACTACGAGTACTTTTTAGAAATTTCAAAATTATAAAAAATAAAGAAAAAACTTGAAATGGAAATGAAATTTTAGAAAGGGTCTATGCCTCGCACTTGGCCAGTTTTTGGAGTGCATGCTTTGCAGCTGACAACTTGGCCTGCTTGCCGTTGTTGCCAAAGCCATAGACTTTGATGGTCTTGTCCATGCAGATGAATTGACAGGTGACCATCACTTGGTTATTGTCCATGACAGGCGAGCTAAAGGTGGGCTTTGCCAGCTTGTGCTCAAAGAGTTGACGGATCGGATTGAGTGGTACATTACGCGAGAATTCGAGTAGCTCGGGCTCAAACAGTTTGTAGACCACTTGCCAGGTGGTGTTCAAGTCGCGACAGTCTAGGTAAACGGCAGCTATAAGTGCCTCCAGAACATCACCCAAGGCCTTGGGCACATCGACGTTATGCGAAATGTTAAACTCGCCTACTTTCGGAGCATCGGCTTCTCTGATTGCAGGTTTGGCTTGATTCGCCGCCAGCTCCGCCATTTCTAATTCTTCATCGGAGTCAAGAGGCTCTGGCTGCACATCTTTCTCCTCCATGAGAATGCGTACATGGTTAGTAACGCGATGATTCTGCGTCTCCTGGAACTGCACGAAATTTTGAATGGATTCAGAGAGTAGAGCATTCTCTGCCAGAATGAAGAAATGGAATCGATGGCGCACACAAATGCAAGCCAGAGTCGTATTGTTAACCAGAGCCGAGCGCAGATCTGTCAACTGACCAGGGGTCATACGAGTTTTGTGCTCAAATATGTAAGCTGAGATTAGGAAATCCAAGATGGCATCGCCTATAAATTCCAGCTCCTGGTAGCAACCCGTCAAACGGTTTGTGGGATTTGAGGGATGTGTTAGGGCTTGCAGCAGATAAGCCCGATCGCAGAAAGTGTAACCCAAATTTTGCTCCAAGTACTTATGATTGATCAAGAAACCATCCACCTCATGCTGCGAGATATTAGTGCGCATCCGCGAGCCACCTAGCTGCAGATCTAGTAACTGTGTGAGTGGCTTGCCAATGTCTGGCTTGCAGATGCCAAAATATTCCAGCATACGGAAGCCGTGATGCAGTCCATAGTTTTTCACAACCACGCCTAATATCGCCTCCAAGGTGTCGGCGATCAGTTTATCGGGCATCTGCACCTGTCCCAGGCAGAAGTTAATTTCGTTGCTGTAGTCCAAGCCCGCATGATGAGATTGCCGATTGGCTTGACAGCCGTTGACAAAATTAATAAACGATTGCTTTCCACAATTGCCATCGCCGAACAGCTCCTCCTCGCTGATGGATAAATTGCGCAAATTGTGCGGACCTACCAGCGCTGCCACGCCAGGATTCTCCTTCCAAAGAGCCTTCACATTCTGAGGCAAGGACACACTGGGCGGCAGCCATGAGTACTTCGGTGTGAAGAGCGTGCTGCAGATGCGTTGGGGTATGTCCGTTTCGCTGAGGCAGTATAACAGATTACGATTAGAAACCAGCGTCGATTTCACCTGAAACAATAATAAATATAAATGCACATAATCGTTTCAATGAATATTAATGTTATATACGTACCTGTGTCAGGATGCCCTCATTCCAGTCCGGATATCTGTTAGCCAAATAGAGGGTGGCGCTGAGTTTGAGAAAACAATCGCCGAGAAGTTCGAAGCGCTCCATATCGAAGACGTCGACACTGCCAGCATATGTGATGGCTGCCAGGTATTCGCCCTGTTCTGCCGGAGCAATATGATCATTAGAAATGCTGTGTTGCAGCACTGATAACTCCACACGTTCGACAGGCTTTCCATTATCCGAGCTGGAGGGCATTATGGCAGGTAGCTTATTAGAACGCGATTGACTGCTATATATATTGCCCTCGGGCATTTTGAATTGCAACTGGGTCCAGAGCTCCTTGTCCTCGTACTCCATACTTTCGAAGCTATTATACTTTCCATTGGTGAAATTGTAAAAATATGAAAGCTCTACAGGATAGGTGGACATGACGTTGCGTTCAATGTCGCGCGGTTCCATATACTGCTGCCAAGGCACTTCTAGGTCGGTTATCTCCAGCTTTTCCATCGCCATCTCGACTCCCTTGGTTGGCAGAGGCTCGAGCAGCGGACGCGGCTCTTCGTAATCATCAGCATGCATCGCATTGCCTTGGTGATCGACATTCCGACGGAGCGACCAGTCAATCTCCAAGGGTCGCGGCCTGTAATCCACTCCGTTCTGAGGCATTTTATCCAAGCCAAGATATTTATTAATCCGAACACGCAGAGTCTCGGCATGCAGCATGTAGTGCAGACGTCGCAATATACTAGGCAGGAAAAGCAGCTTCACCCACAGGTCGCCAGGAAAACCGAAATTAAAGCACAGCTCAGGAATGAGCACCACTTTGGCACGCGCTTTACTCTGTGCCGAGGATTTAACGCGTTGCTGCACATAAAAATTCAGCTGATCGGACAGTTCTCGCACCTCGATCAAGAACTGCTGCTTGTGGACTACATCGCCTATGTAGTTGCGGTACTTTGACATGGTGAATTCGTAGTAGGTCTTGTCTTGATGTTTTTCCTCCATCATGCTTAGGGGCGTCAGGTCTGTGTGGACTTTGGTAACCAGCATACGTTTCTCATCATAATTGGCATACCATTGCGTCACTATCGTGCCCTCATAGTCCTCTGGATTAGGTGGCGGTAATTGCTGGCGCTCGGCCAGACTCCTAGAGTGAGCTTTGGGCAACCGTTGGAATTGTTGCACCAGTGGCCAATCGATGTCTACGCCAGGTGTTGCTGACAGCGGCACCACGAGGAAAGAGTTCTCATTACTATGGCCATCGAACACGAAAAATGGCTGCCAAATGCGTAGGATATCTCGAAAGATCATCACATGAAAATGTTGCAGCTGTGCCAACTGCTCCTCCGTCTGTATGACCACCGTCCGCGGCTGTTCGGCCACATGCGCATGCATCTTGCCCTGGTGGCTGAAGAGCGGCATCTCGGCCATGCGGGGCAACCGCTTCGTCAGCAGCAGAGCGTAGTTTCGACGCGTCTGCAGCGAATCGTAAATATGACTCGTGTAATCATTGCGATCGTAGTGTGGCTCCACACTAATCTCATATGCATAGCACGTAACTCCCACTTGCGGCATCGCATCGTTCAATTCTTCTGGATATTTTGTGGCATATGTTTTCATGTTGCTGTTGATCTGTTCGCGATCTGAACGTTTAAAGGTAACTGCAAATAAACAAAATGTACGAGCGTAATAGTATACGAACATATATATGCATATGTATATGGTATACGTATACGATGTATATTCAATGTTGAAAAACTATAATTATAGCCTTGCTTCTGGATCAGTTTTGCGTGGTTTTGCGGAATACCCGCTTATCTGTATGAGCGCAAATCATATCGTCGCTATTGATGTGATACTTCGAATGCTTAAAAATAATTTGAATGTTCATTGGGGGTGTTGCATGAGCGTAAGTATGAAAATTTTACATCTGCTTAAGCATAAATTATGTGTCCAAATGTTATTATTTTAGTGCAAATCCGTATAACCATATCTTCAAATGTTTAATAGCTAGATTCATCAATATTCAACTGCTTTGTACCGTATAGGCAATATTCTTGCAGGTTCTCTTGGATTATTGAATTTGAATAAGGAGTCGTCAAGTTAAAATCATGAATTCCACTCATACGCATTTGGAATAGAGATCAATACACACCATTGTCGCCGTAGTTCTTCCAGTGCTCAAAGTGAATATTGGCGATCTCGGCAACGCGTTCGATTGCTGTTGTGGGCAAAAAGCGCTCATTAAGTTCACCCAACTGGTAGAGTTTGACACAGGTCTTAAATGCCGCTGAAATCTTAGCCAGGCGCGAGCAGGGCATGGCATCGCTCTGTAAATGAATGGGACAATAGATCATAATGATCGAGGATCGAAGAAAACCATAATTGTGATCGCTTACATAGATTGTTTCGCGTAACGCTGAGTTAAGTGGCAAAGTTAGGGACACAACATATTTTTGCGCCCAATCTTTGGTAAATGCCTTTCGTTCCTCTTGCTCGAGTAGCTTGAACCAGGGCAGAACAATGCCAAAGGCATCCGACGGCATATGTTGGCAATAGCGATGTACTAGGGCTAGGGCACTGCTGGCCAGCAACACGGCACCACTTCCGTTGATGAACGGCGGAATATCATCCTGGAAGTGCTCGTTGATATCGTTCAGTTGAGGATCTGTACGCTCTAGCACACGATCTTTCAAATATTCACCGATGTCGGCGTGTGCCTTTCGATACTGCAGTATTTGAGTCGACGTCTTTTGCTTCTCAAGATCCGACGAGATGATCATAAATGATGCTTCCTTTGAGCGCGCACGTCCTTTGGTTTGCACATACATATTGAACGTCTTTATCGGATCCAATATGATTACATAGTTGCAGGCTTGTACATCTATGCCTTCCTCCAGAACGCTGGAACATATCATTATGTTTGCCTCACCATCCCGAAACTCTTGAATTGCCTGAGAGCAACAAAATATGTCTTAAATAAAAACCTGAAATTATGATATTGCCCGAGCCCGCCACATCATTGGAACATACACTAGAAAATCGCACAGTCGGACGTTGCTTTTCAGCAGTCTCACAACTAATAATAGGTTAGGAATAACAATAACATGGTAAAATTTTGTTTCAACTAACGCGTAAGAAATCAAGAATTGTATTTCGTAATTGAGAATCAATCGGTTTAATTACTTACCGATTTTAGCCAGCGACGTTCGAGTTTGTCGAAATCATGATAAATACCACTGCGCCCAACCATAAATTGTGGAAAGAGCACGTTTCGTAGCTCGGGCGTGGCTGCAATATAGTTAAGCAGCAGTCCATAGATACACTTGCACGTATAGCGACGCTCTACAAATACCAGACAGCAAATATCTTTGGGCTGCTTGTTGGCAAAGGTTTGCTTCAGATACTGCAAAAACAATTGTACTTTCGGCGTGGAGAAGTTCATGATCACTTCTTCTGTATTTATTATGTCGTCGGACATTTGATCGTCGTCCAACAGGTCGCGTAGTTTGGAAACCAACATGTGGCGCACACTCTCACAAAGCGTGATGGCTGAACGATACATATTACGCAAACTGAGTGTCTCAGCCTGTCGCCGCTTTATTTCAAACTCCACTATCAAGGAAACGATTGCTATGGATCCCGCATAGATGCCGTAGTTATCCAGTTGGTATAGAAAGTCATTAATTAGTAGTTTAATGGCGCTCTTTTTGTTCGGTTCGCGCTGCATTCGCATCCCCTTGCTCATACGCACAGGCTGATTCCCAATGTCTTGGAGTTCCAGCGTATAAAAGTAGTTGCTGATGCGTTGCCTGATTTCTTCAATTTTTCCAAATGTTTGAACTTCTGATTTATAGGTCATTATGGATTCGCGCGGTTTTGTCGAGTGACTGGGAAGCATGCAAAGAATAAGTTAATATTTAATAATCTTTTTATATGTGCATGCTCACAGCATTACGTTCTCCAATTCCTTGGTGTCAGAGACGGTGACAATGTTCCCACAATATGTGGTTTCCAGCTCTTTTAACCTTTTGGCTACCTCCTTGATTTCGTTACCTTTAATCAGGACGCCAGTCAGACCTACGATGCGGGGCAGTTTTTTTATACCTGATTCCATTTGCATTTGAACAAGCTTCATAAACTCGTGGTATGGGTGTTTGCCAGTGCCATGGTGGCATTCGTCTAGAATCGCAATGCTCACCGAAGTCAGTGACATGTAATTTTCGCTGATCAAATTGAGTATGACCTGAGCAGTGCCTACTAATACCTGAAATGAGAGATTTGCTTACTCATCGTATTATCATATAGTCAAAATTCCTATTTTCAATAATGGTGGTTGAATTTTAAGCTTCTAACTGTAAAGATTCTATTTATTTCAATTTGCTTACTCATTTATCATATAGTCAAAATTCCTATTTTCAATAACGGTGATCTCCATTACCACCATGAAATCATGTACCTTTGTAACTGATGGTAACTGGTTCTCAGCTTTTATTACTCTTGATTCTTCTGAGTTCCAAACTTACTTTTAAGGCTCAGCATTGGTTTCTTGCAAATTTGTATACCCTGAACCCATTGAAAATGGGAAATCAGGGTATAATGGTTTTGTGAAAAGTAAGTAGAAGGAAGCATCGCAGACCCCATAAAGTATATACATCCTTGATCAGGGCGATGAGCTGATATAGCCCTGTCCGTCTGTCCGTATGAACTCCTAGATCTCAGAACATATGTTATATTTGTTCAATAACTCGATATCTTTTTTAACGAGAATAATTCATAAAATAATTTAGGTGTTTCAGCCTAATTTAAATACTATTAGACCTATTAGACTTCAGATTCATTGTGTATATATGTATATTTAATGGATACGAAAATTTTGTAATTTACATATTTTGGAGACTTGTGCTTTGGAATTTACACACATTTGATCACGCTCTGATAGTTTCATAATTAGTAGAGAGCGGGCTTAGGCGTGCGTGTGGATGCATTTGTATGTATGTGTGCATAAAAGAAGTGCAGAATGATTCGAATATCAGCTTGGACGGTTCAGGGTATCTCCTAGTCGAGCAGTCTCGACTTGATCCTTCTTACTTGTTTTAGCTCTTATCTATACTTGCACTATATGCTTGTTGAGTGCATACAAGAAATGTTTACATATTAATGCAGAATAATATTTGACTCCTTAGTAGAACAATCATGTGTTGAAAGACTCACTTGATGATTATGTATTTCCTCGTCCCATTTGTTTTTTTTCCAATTGTCGGTGCCCTGCTCTCCGACATAATATCCGACTTTGAAGTTCGTGAGTTTTCGTACACAGATAGCTTGCTGTCGAGCCAGCTCAACGGTATTGCAAATGAATAAGGCACGCTGACCGCCCTCTTCGATCGATCTGCAAAATGTAAATATATACAATAGTTTCCAATATAATAAACAATTACAGTGGCGAGTTTTAAAGATGCATGAATCTGGTCTGAAATTTTGGACTCAGATTCATTAGATATATTTCACTGGGGAAAAAAAACCATATTTTTCACATATTGCTTATAAAGTCAAGTTTTTGAGCTGGATACATGAAATGAGCCATGTATCCACTGTTGCTCGTTTTAAATTTTCTTAAATATTTACTATATTTAAATTTTTGTCTAAAGACGTTTGGCATTTTAGCAATGCGCCTAGGCATACTTTTTATCAATTTTCCATTATATAACATTTTTGACGATTTTCGCTTTGTACTTGAGACCATTGTCCTGCTGAAACACGACTTTTTCCTCAGGATGCGCACTACTATCCACAAAATCGTGTGGGTGGGTTTTCAAATATTTAAATAGGATTCCACCCTCCACTATGCTTCATGGCTTAATGCTTTTACTGCTTTTCGTGTTGGCGGTGCTGCTAATACTCCTTTCGACTGATAGCGATTTATTTTGTTATCATCTGACCAAAAACCTTCCAATCGTATTCGCTCCACTTATTATGGTCTTTGCAGAATTCGAGGCGAGCGGAAATCTGCATTAGGTAAAAACAAGTAAGAGCGTTGCATTCGGGCGTTATCGACTGCGTCATACTCATTCACATCCCATCAGCAATTTAGTAGCTAAGTATTGTAGAAAATTCATCGTGGCGATTTGCCACGACCCTACTGGGCGTAGACACCTCATTTTTGGTCAGTTCTTAGAGCGAGCTAACAGTACCCTAACTGCAAAATTTGAATGCTTACGCTCAAAAAATGTGAAAATTACAGGGTATTTTTCGATATGCCAGCCTCTAAAGAGGCGTAAAAATTGTTTTTGGGTCATCGATAGAGGAGGTTACTAGTAACTTAATTATCCAAATTTGAAGCCTCTAGATATTATACTTAGGAGATATAAACTGTTGCGGTTTGCCACGCCCCTTGTGGGCGGATCAGTAAAATTTTAACACTTTATAAATCGGAAATATTCCCAAGTATGTGTTCCGAATTTCAAGTCTCTAGCTTCAATAGCGCCAAAATAAACGGCGTTCATACGGACAGACAGCAAGACGGACATTGCACAAAACCAATATACTAATTCACTTTCGTGAATGAGTATAATGACGCCTCTTTGTCAGATCGAAAATGCCCTATTATTTATTTTCACATTTTTATTGTGTAAGCATCAAAATTGTAATTGCATAACCTAAGAACCGTTCCAATAACGGGCCAAAAATTATTCTACACCTATTGGGGGCGTGTAAAATCGGAAAAGCTGAATTTTCTACAGTTTTAAAGCTAGAAACTCAGGACTTAGCGACTAAATTGCTTTTAGCATCGTCTATTGATTTTACAAAAAGAGTGTTATAGTATACAGTATAGTTTAGTATATATTTTCAAAGAAAAAAAAAACAGCTAAGAACGTTGCAGTCGGGCGATACCGATTGCAGAAGACTCATTCACAGCCCAAACGCTGTCAACCAGAGTTTATAGTGCAATTTTCAAGTCTAGTGCGCAACAAAAAACAGGGCATGATCCCATTAAAATTGGAAAATCATCGATAGCTATTGCTATGATTATTGTATCATTTCATTCAAATTACATATATATATAATTTATACACTTTTGATTTTTATTATATACACTTGCTAGAAAAACTATGCGTACAGGCCTAACGTGCGACTTTGATAGAGAATAAATATGATAAATATTAGTATTTTTATCAATATTATATTTTTTAGTGAAAAACTATTTAATAGCACACATTTATCAACAATTTAAAAAAAAAAATAATATTAAACAGTTTTTTTTTCATATTTTAAATAAGAACAAGTAAGAAAGCTCTAGTCGAGACTGCTCGACTACGAGATCCCCTGAACCCTTGGAGCAATAGATATTTCAATAAATATTCTTACATGCACACACGCAAAGACATACTCACGCGAGCCTAAGCACAAATTTTTGACGAAAATCGAAATTCAATAAAATACACAAAAATCTACATTTAAAATTTGGAGACTCTAGCTTTAAAAATGTAGCAAATATAAATTTATTACTGGTTTTCGATAATGTTTTTAGTCGATAACAAAATAACGGGACGAGTTATCGATTTTTTTTAAAGCAAACCTCGATATGCGCGTTATACACCGACTTAGGAAAACAAATTTCAAGTCTCAAGCTTTTAAATCTTCTGAGATCGGAGCGTTTAAGCATACGGACAGGACTAAATCGACTCAGCTCGTCGCCCTGATCAAGAATATATATACTTTGTGGGGTCTGTCACGCCTCCTTCTGCATGTTACATACTTTTAACACAACCATTATACCCTGATTTCCCATTTTCTATGGGTTCAGGGTATACAAAAAAAAAAAAAAAAAAAAATAAAATAAAATAAAATAAAATAAATTATATGTATAAATCTAAATATATAAAACATCTAGCCCTTTGAAACAAAAATTAATTAAACTCACATTCCTTTATAGATTTAAATAATATAACTATTTTACATGAAAACTTCGTTAATTTTGTATTTTCATTTGCTTCTGTATGAACTTACATAAAAAAGCAAGACTGCAAGATACGCTTTATATGCACTAAGTATGATTCATCGGAAGCGTTTCAAGAATTTTCGCTATATTTTTCAGCCCAAACAAACTTATGAGGATGTTTTATTAGTGAAATCACTCTACAGTATGTTTGTACACTGATCAACACTAAAATTGTTTACAACTCAATATTTGGCGATTAACCGTACTTAAATAGATGGATAAACATTGTATGGTGTATGTGTTATTGATATTTCGTAATTTGTATTAACCTTTTAGAAGAATCGCAAATTTCAAGTCAAATAACAGCGATACCGTTTGTTTTCATAAATAAGACAAACGTCCGAATTTTTTGTTATTTGTAATTACGAAATGAGCCGTATGCAACAGGTTGCATATCAAATGCAAGCGAGAAGGAATGTTTGCTTTCTTATTGGGCGACCCTATGTAATTATTGCTTACTGTCAACTGCAATTACAGCGTAAACTGCGCGACTGTGCATTTGATTATCATTGTGTTTCTGTGCGCCTGTATGTGTAAATATATGCAAAGTAATATGAAATGCCTGATACTGCAGTTTAAAGTGAAGTCCGGGGTATCTGCTAGTCAAAGACTCCCGACTAGAGCACTGCTGATATTATTTTTAAGTTTTATTTAAGTTAAATCGATTCGATAATTAAGTTGTTGCACTCACTTGTCCATATTTTGAGAAAATCGCTTGAGGGCCAGGATGGCCACGTAAGTTTTGCCCGAGCCAGTGGGCAAGTAAATAATGCCATTTCGTTTAACAATGTATTCCACGAGTCGCAGTTGATAGCTTCGTGCCTGAGTGAAATTAAAAACAGAAATGTTTCACAGGAATTGAATTTTAATTATTATTATTTACCTCAAGTTTGTCAGTCTCCTTATTTTCTGACATATTTCCAATATGATTTTATGTTGCTTCTGCACTTTTCGATTGTAAATCGTACACTGAAGTGGCGCACATGCAATTAACTACAAATGCGATAGAAGCACAGTGTAAATGATTCGGTTTCGGATCGCTCCTTCATATTTTTGTTTGTTTGTAGAATGCTGATGTGGCAGAGCTACAGCTCTGTTACCATTTAGCTATTCGTATATTTTGGGGATGTACCGTTTTCTGCCGGACAGTTAGCTACTTGATTCACTAATACTACCACTTAATGCATACTAAGCCGGTTTTTCATTAGATATGATTAAGTGTGATATATATGATTCTTTTATATACCTTTATTACATATGCAAATGCTTAGATTTGTTTAAATATCTATTAAATAAAAATGGCGTTACAACGGGTACAAATAATAAAATAATTAAAAACAATCCTTAGCAATTCGATAGCACAAAGACACATCCAAGGTGTGACTGTTTCTGTTAAAGGATGAAATACTTCTAATGATAACAGTTGGGACAAATATCGTTTGAAATCGATTGTCGGCGATATTTTTGTGTTCTCTGGTTAGTGGTACAAGGAAAAGTGATGCAGCCCTAGTGTTAACAACCCTGTAACTGTTTACTGTAGTGCTGCAAAATAATCGATATTCCGTAATATCGATATTCGCGATATTTTCAGAGAAAAAGATCGATAAAAACGATATATCGAACACTTCTTTTAAATGTTAATTTTCTTGCTTAGAATCTATTATAATATTTATATTAATTATGACTTCTTAATGGATAAAATGGCAACCATTTCAAGATTAAAATAAAAGCAACAGCATCAAACAAAAACAAATTTATTCAACCGAACAAAGTCGTATAACAAATTATTTTTCATTAACTTAAACCTAAAACAGCAATTCATTAAAGCTTAAATTCACTATGCTCCTTAAAATTATATTATAATAATAACAAAAACAATTGCCTCCATGGCAGTTTGAAAAAAAAAAAAGAAATTAAAACAAAACCCATTGGTTTTTATTTAAAAAAATTAGTTTGTTTACTGTTTCCGGTTTTAATGACGCCCTTCTGGAATTAGCAATCATTCCAGCTTTGCTAAACATCCTCTCGCTCTCAGAGAACGTTGCCTCATATTTTTTATTTACGAAGTGCAAAATGCTACCGGACTTGGGTGCCAATTCACTCTCTTGCAGCGATGGATGCATGCGTGTTAAGTGATTTTTAAGGCTTTTGGTATTTCCACTTGTTTTGCAGACCTTAAAGCAATTTCTGCACACCGCACAACCATCCTTTCCTTTTTCAAAATATTTCCACACTTCGGATTTTTTTGGGGCTCCCACGGTCTTATTTTCTTCATCGGAGTCAACCCTCGCCGCGCCTAAAACACACAAGCTATGATTCCAAGCTTTTCCAATAGTATATATCAATTGTACTTACGTTTTCTTCCCAAAAACTGATCCATTTTTTTCTTTCTATTGCAATTAAATTAAATCAATCAATTTGTATACAATTTAGCAAAATTAAATAAATGCGCTTCTTACACAGTTAAAACCAACGCCAAGAATAACCATTTTTTCGATATATCGATACTAAGAAAGCCATATCGATCTTTTGCCAAAATTCGAAAATATCGATTATAACGATTCCGATCCGATATTTTTGCAGCACTAGTTTACTGTGAGTCAATACTATACAAAATAAAGAATTTTTATTTTATTGTAAAATTTACGCAAAATTTATTTAGAAGTATCATTAATATATATATATATATATATTTTTTTTTAACTTGCACGCCTTAGAGAAGAGATACCGCAAAAGAACGTGCACACACAGAAGTAGGCATTGTAAGAAGGGTAAACAAAAACAACAATGGTTGGAGTTATAGATGATGCGCAGCTGTTTTATCCGCTGGGTACACGCATCAAAATCGCCAATAATTATGGCACCGTTAAATACGTGGGCGAGGTAGGCGTGTTAATAAATGTTATTTCAAAGAATATATGATAGTTTTCATATGCATTGCAGGTAAACGGGCACTGTGGTACTTGGTTGGGCATCGAGTGGGACGACGGGCTGAGGGGCAAGCACAACGGCATGGTCGATGGCAAACGATATTTTCAAACGCGATTGCCTACAGCTGGCAGTTTTATACGACCGGGAAAGTTAGGTCCCTGTGCCACGCTTGAAGATGCGGCACGCGAGCGTTATCTCAATTACGATTCAAAAAATGTAGATACTTCGCTGATACGTGAAGCACAGGCTTCAATGCAGGCTTCACTCTTCGAGGTTGTGGGCATGGACAAGATCGCGCGCAAGCAAAGCAAGTTTGAGCAGCTTTCGGAGGTGAGCGTGGACGAGACACCAGTCAATGCTGCAGGTTACCTGAAGGATCTCTCACAGCTAACTACGCTCAATGTAAGCCATACTCTCATCTGGAACTGGGAAATTGTGGCTAGCATAACTCAGCAACTGCCTTTGCTCAGCAGCTTGAATCTGAGGCACGTGTCCTTGATTCTACAAACGAAAACAATTTTGAATAATGACTTTACTTTGCAGCTCAAATCGTTTGCTGTTGCCCACAGATAAACAAGTTGTAGAATTGGCTCCCTCATTTCGTCACCTTAAACATATTAATTTGGGCAATTGTGGTTTCACGAACTGGCAGGATGTGGTGCAAACGGCGCAGCTGTGGCCGGATATTGAGTCGCTGAGCCTACAGGAAAACGCGTTAAGTCAACTAGCTGAAGTTGACTGCACAAAAATTTTTCGAAGGCTGCGTGAACTCGATTTGCATCGTACTAAACTCATGGATTTTGACCAGGTGTGCAAGCTGGGCAACATTAGTACCTTGTGTGTTCTCAATCTAATTGAGAATGGAATTGAGCAGTTGCAGCTCCCCGATTGCGAGCCGCAGTCAAAACTAAATATGTTTGTGTCGTTGGAGCAGCTCAGCTTGATGCACAATCCCATATGGAACGAGGTGAGTAATAACTAAAATATAAGTTTTTCTCACAATTTGTATTTTTTTGTTTTTACAATTTGTATTTTTTATTTTTTTAGACTGAAGCATTCAACGAGCTCGACAAATTGCCACAATTGAAGCGCTTGAATAAGACGCCACATTTGAAGTCAAATTTTGATGAAATGTTTTCCAAAGCAGTGGCCAGCATAGCCGGTCTGCAGGTCGTCAATAAGGCAAAGGTAACACCTGAGCAGCGACGAGGTGCCGAATATGATATATGGAAGAAATATGCATTGGACTGGCTACAGGCGACCAAATTGGGGGCTGATGCGCTACGCGAATTCTACAAGAAGCATCGTACCTATCTGGGGATTGTAAATAGTAAGTTGTTATTGCTAACCAATTGTAATAGTTGATTTCAAATCAGTTCTTCTCTTCTTGCATAGAATATGGGTCGCCCGCTGATTTTGTGCCGCGTATACAAGTCAAGCCATCCAATCTCATTAAAGTCCGCATACAGAATAGGCAGACAGGTGAAGTATGGGAAAAGAAGGTGCCACGCATGATAACGGTGCAAACGTTACAAGGACTGATTATGAAGCGCTTTCGCCTTGGGGAAATTCCGAAACTATGCTATATAGATGCCAAACATCCGGAACTTGTCGTACGCCTAGAAAACAATGCCAAAACGTTGGATTTCTATTCAGTGCAGGAGCACGATACAGTTTTATTTGAATAGTGGAAAAGTCTAGTTTAATGGAATATTTAAAAACCCTCCAAAACTCTCTATACCCTTAATTTGGTATTTAATTGTGGTATTTTAGCTGTAAAGCAACCATAACGTAAACTTGTTGATTTACATATTAACTGTGACACCTACTGAGACCTATGCAATGCAAAATTACGAACGTTTGTTTTAGATATTTAAGTTTACCAATTCCCGCTTTTTTTCTTTTAACAAAATAAAAATGAATTTATTAAGTGAACCCGATTTTTAATTACTATAAATATCGATGGTTGTCAATGATAGCTAGAAATGTGAGTTGCATACGGAACTGATACAGCAGAAAACATCAATAGCTATCGATAGATTTGCCAGTCACATTACCGCGATGCATTCATATTGGCTAACAAATTCTTTAAAGTTGCTTAAATGCAATAAAAACAATTTATGGATAACAGGTGTACGTAGATTATCTGCAACAACACAGTCTAGTGGAGAAAATATTCAATCGACAACACCGCCTGTACAACCTACAGAGGAGCTTGACAACAAGAACAACAACAAGGAACATAAGCAGAGATCTCTGCACATAGCCGTAATTGGAGTCCCAAATGTTGGAAAAAGTACTTTTATCAACAACATAATTAACCATAAGGTGAAAAACAAATAGTTGTCAATCTAAAATCTAAACTAATCTCTTTTTTAGGTTTGTCCCACTTCAGGTAAGGTGCACACTACTCGTAAAGCAAACACTGCGATTTTGACCACGGGACAGACACAGCTGGTATTCTACGACACGCCCGGCTTGGTCACTCAGCATGAAATACGAAAACATCATTTGGAGCAGAGCTTTAAAAGTGCTTATCGTCATGCCATTCAACATGCGGATATTATAGCTGTTATGCAGGACGCGTCGAACAGTTGGACGCGAAAAAGTTTGCATCCCACAGTGATTGACACATTAAAGACCTATGCTCAACTGCCCAGCTTACTGGTGCTCAACAAAGTGGATGCTTTGAAATCAAAGCGTGTCCTCTTGGACTTGATTAAAACTTTGACTAACGATACTCTGCGTAGCAAAAGTGCTATTAAAAAGATTTCCCTGCCGAGCGAATCAGTGGGCGTGCGTTTGAATCAACGAGAAACTAGTTGGAATCACTTTAGTGATGTCTTCTTGGTATCCTCCATCACCGGCAGTGGTCTACAAGAGCTGCAGGACTATCTGGTTGACTGTGCCAAGCCAAGACGTTGGGTCTATCCAGCTGACGTCTATACAGATGAAACACCCGAAACTTTAATTGTGGAGAGTGTGCGAGCACGTTTACTGGATTATCTGCCACAAGAAATTCCCTATAATCTGAAATGCGAGCTGGAGTACTACAATGTGGAGAACCGTAATTCCCCGCAGGCCTAATTAAATTATTCTTGTAATCCATGCTCTCTTCTTATAGGTGTGGTCTATACATCAGTTTTGGTTCAGTGTCCTACGCCCCGAATTGAGCGCCTTATCTGCGGAGAATCGAATGGAAAACTGCGCCAGATAACAGAACGAGTAACTTCGGATTTGGTGGAAATGTTTGGTCAAGCAGTGTCTTTAACCATAACCACAATGTCCGGGGGTAAGAGAAATTCATGAACGTGTATTTCAACAGCTCTAAGCTTGGAAATGGCCAAACGGAGTACAAAATTCATTCGCATCCTTAGAGATGTCGTTATTTACCGCGCTCAGATTACAGTTTTTCAAAACTTCGATAACTTAAATTTTTGTCAAATCGATTGTAGTAAAATATTAATTTCAGTAATTTTATTCACCAAATTTTTTTTATAAATACTTATTTTCGTAAAAAAAAAAGAAAAACAACAATGATAATTTATAGCGTATACTTCAATTACTCAGGCAAATCTAAAAACTTGATAGTTGTATAGACCGATGTTATTATTAATTACATAATTTACAAACAAATCAGTTGGTTACATATGGATGGTATTTATAAAAGTTTTAAATGGGCAACTAGCTTATCAACATCGGCAGCTGTTGCAGGTCCCAGTCCAAGCACCGTAGCTGTTCCAGGCTCCAGCTGTGTACGCCCGGCGTCTCTTACCAAGGCAGCAACTACGTTCGCCTCTTGTGCCCGCTGCTGTAGGTCATTTAACTGTTCGTAGTTGTCCACTCGGAGAACAATTTTAGGCTGTCCCATTCGGCACCAGCGCTGGAGTAAAACATTTTGCATCTCGCTGCCATGGGATGCGCTTTGGTAGCACAGGATGGCTGCGTGTGCACACTGTGCCGCTGTTTTTCCTTTGCTCATCTTCAGATCTCCGCGCACGATTAGTGCCAGTTTTGTTGGGTTTGAGATAATGCTGGTACCGAAGAGTTTAGTTATAATTTTACTTAACATTGGCATATTTCTTGGACTGTTCATCCACATATTTTTGCATGCACGCCTTGAACTCTTTCACTTTGTCCTGACACATGCGCCAGTCGCCCGTCTCTGCAATGCACTCCTGCACCTTATAGTGTAGCTCAATGCAGCCTGTTTTTTTCAGCATCAACTCGACCGGATCCTGTTCTTCAGTTGGCATATTTAACGTTTGTTTCTAATGCAGATTGCATTCAACAGCAATTATGGCAATAGCAAAAGCACATGCGCGATATCGATAAATATGGTGTCGCCATAACATGCGATAGCTATCGCATTTTCATGCGGTACCACTTCTGACTAGATTTCCTACCTAATTAAAAATTTGAATCAAATGGATACAAATAAATAAGGTATGTATTTTTCGTTTTAATAGAAAACTGTCATTGTTAATAAAATTGTTAAACTCGATTTCGCCCTACGTTACAATTTGTCCAAATATTGTGTAAGGTCTGGTAAACCGGGTTTAAGAGCCTTGCGTGCACGCGTCGCCTGAATAATTTCATAAGGCTTAGAGGTGGGCTCGGATGGATCTCCCGGCAACAACTGCCAATGATCGAAGACACATTGAGGAAAGGCCTGTCCCCGTGTGTTGGTACGTAACTCGGCAGTGAAACCGAAGGATTCGTTGACCGGCAAAAAGCATTTAACCACATACATGGGTGTTCCAGGCACTGGAGACTCCTCAAAGACATGACCACGACGTCGGCTGAGTACTTTGTGTATGCCACCAACAGCCAAATTGTGACATTGGATTTCACACAGATACACTGGTTCCAGTAGACGTGGACTCGCTGTGATTGCTGAGGCGTAAATGCAACGTCTCGTTGTTGGGATGATTTGGCTACCACTTCGATGCACTGCATCAGCATGGACAACCACGTCGTGTATATCAAAGCGTACACCCCGCATGTTTTCTTCAGCCAATACACCCTCCTTGGTTGCCCACTGAAAACCGGCGATAATCGAGTCCTTGATCTCGTTCAGATACTGAACCGATTTGGTAGAATCCACAATGATGTTGGCGCCAGTGCAATCGGGACCAAAGCTCCAGATTTTGCGCGCTTCACTCACTTCATAGCCATACTTCTCACTGAGAAGACGTGCCCGCTTCTTGAACTCCTCTCTGGCTGAGACAACGCCATTGTCAATGTCCTCGGCCAAGCCGTCGGGCATCGGTTCGGATCTCATAGTCAAACGATTGTGCTTGTTACGAGACTTGGACAGGCACATTTGGTTAGATTGCTCAAGGACAGTTTCACGATATGAAACTAGAGGATCTGACGTTTTGAGTGGAATACAGGCATGATCTTCCTCCAGATCTTTAACGCAAATCTCCAAATGCAATTCACCAGCGCCTGCAATAATATGCTCGCCGGACTCCTCAATTATGCACTGCACCATGGGATCGGATTTGGCCAGACGCTTCAGACCAATTACAAGCTTGGGCAAATCAGCTGGGTTTTTGGGCTCAACGGCTACACGCACAACGGGCGATACGGAGAACTTCATTACCTTCAGAGGAATAAATATAAATTTTAAAAGAGAATTATTGTTTTGAGAAAGACAGACTTGACTTGCCTTCATGTTGTATGCCTCTTTGAAGGTTGTGATTGTGCCTGTTTTAATTAGGAATTGATCTACACCAACCAATCCGCAAATATTTCCTGCTGGCACGTTTTCAATGGCCTCCACTGCACGCCCCATCATCAAGACCGTACGTTGAATTGACTTTTCGTACAGATCCTCTTTCTTGCCGGGAACGTAGTTAGGCCCCATGATGCGGCACTTCTGTCCGGTAACCACCTTGCCAGCGAACACTCTGCCAAATGCATAGAAACGTCCTATGTCTGAGGTAGGTACCATTTTGGAGACGTACATCATTAATGGACCTTCTGCATCGCAATTTCTAATGGCAACCGCCGCTTCATCACTGTGAGGACCGTCGTACAACAGTTCCATGCGATACCTTTGGGCTACAACCGGTGAGGGGAGATGGATGGCGATCATCTGGAGGAGAGTTTCGCCTGCTGGCAACCAATTGCGCATCACCGTCTTAAGTAACACCTTCCCCTGTTGTTCTTGCTCGTCCGGCTGCAGTTTAACACCTATCTTCTCTAATAATCCCGAAATTTGTTCTGTTTTGTAGTTCATTATGGCATCAAATACTTTATAAATGGGGTCGAGAATGTAAAGGCAAAATGATCGTTTGGCATCCGAATCTTCTTGCTTTTGCCATTTTCTCGTTTTTACATTGAAGAAATTGTCGCCCCAAAATCTATGGAAGAAATTTTCAAATGAAATACATTTAAATACAAGTTAAGGAAACATCAAGTATGTGTAATATATATAAATAACAAAATATAGAAGACAAGTTTTAGAAACTAATTTGTATCTAGATTCTAATTCTAACTGTGAAATAAAAATTGTTCTTGGTTTTTAAAAAGGCAAAGCCGTATAAATTAGTTTAATGACTTGAATATAATAAATTAGAATTGAGATTGTATTGAGAGCTTACCGCTTCATCAACTTATCCACATCGATCCTGAACTTATCAGCATACATCTCGGCAAATTGCTTCAAAGTGAATGCCCAGCCGTGTAGACCTGAACCGAATCCGACGGAGCCCTTCGAAGGGTCAAGAAAGATATCACCCATGGGACCGCTATCATCATTGTAGGTGGCTATGATAAGATTGACGTTCTCCACAATGCGCTGGAATGTTTGGTACAGCTCTTCAGAGTTCAATTGAAGCTCGAGCAAAGCTCGATCCATTTTATTGAGGAAGAGAATGGGTCTAATTCGCTCAGCAATCGCTTGCCTTAGCACTGTCTCTGTCTGCACACAAACTCCAGAAATACAATCCACAACAACTAGGGCGCCGTCGGTGACTCGAAGTGCTGCAGTTACTTCTGAGGAGAAGTCCACATGACCAGGTGAATCGATCAGATTGATGAGAAAACCATTCGTGTCATCTTCCCGCTGATCCGTATTCGTGATGAAGCGCAAGTCCTCATTCATTAACTCAAAGTACATGGTAATGGCACTGATGACGGCATTCGGAAATTATTAAATAATGAAGATGAAGATTAAATAGTCTTTGTCGAACTTACGTTGACTTGATCGTAATACAACGCTCTTGCTCGTCTTTGCGGGTATCCGTGAATCGCATGGCACCAGCCCTGGCGCCCGCTATAATACCCGCCTTTGAGACCAGCGAATCAGTCAGCGTCGATTTACCATGGTCCACATGCGCTATAACAGATATGTTACGTATATTACGCTTCTTCTGCATTAGGCCGTGTATTTCGTCCACGGACAACTTCACCATTTTCTATTGAGTCTTATATTGAAAATTACACTTGAATTATTTAAATCGTCTCCCACATTGGCGCGCTCTAAGTGATTTCTTGAATCTTCTGGAAAGCTTCACACTGCGCAGCCTTATAAACACTTTCCACCCATGGATTTCATAATAAGGGAAATCAACGTAAAGCTTTCGTTGAAAAAGCTGCTATCGTTGCAAATGCTTTAAACTTGCAAGCTGAACGATAGGTAATCAAATGAAATTATTATTCAAACTGTGGTCCGAACAACTTGGAGACTTTAATAACTGAAATTTATGCTTTTCTTTGATATTTGAAAACATAGATTGGGTACACTTTTTTGATGTTCAGTAAAACACATATTTATAATCAATATGAAAATATGAATGTGATTGTTATGCTTATGGTTTAAGAACATACTGATAAATATATATAGAGATGTACTTATATTATTTCATTTACAAGTAGCATGGTTAGCATGGTTAACATTTCTATTTCGATTTAATTAAAAATATAAATAAAATAAATAAAGTCATTTATTTTGAAACAATTAACAATATATACATAAATTGCGCGCTCTGGAGTCGAACCCGAGACTTCCCGATCGAGTGTCGCGCTGCTAATCACGCCACTTCACTTCTTAACTATGCGATAGCAAATAGATTCACTGCTGCAGCGCCATCTACCAAGTCTAAATTAAACTAACTGCTGATGTGGTATAATTCTGAATGTATGTGTGCCCACGTATAGAAATATTTTATTATTTTTTAACTTTCAGCATATAATCTACATATGGGCATTTCTCCCGAAAGGTCAACCGCAGCCAAAACATTCAAAGTCAATAAAAGCATGTTCTGCTAACATATTTTTTATAACTAATCCATCAAATTTAACTAATATAAACCAATTTTACATTTGATCTTAATACATCTCGAAATATTGAGACACAAAGCCGAAAATGTGCAAAAGTTCTGTTTTGAGCATTTCTATTGCACATTTTGTTCTTATTATTGAGATGCAATGAAATATGATACTTCGAATTCTCTATTTTATTATCTATATATATAAAAGAAAGTTGTGTAAAAGTGCTCCAACACTTATAACTCGAGATCTGCTGGCCCAATTTTCATGGTTTTTGATTTGTTGGATTTGTCTCCGCCACGAGTAGGTCAGTAGATCTTTAAAATATTGAAAAAATTTGACGAGTACTTGAAAAACGCGGTTTTTTCCCTAAAGATTCAAATTTCCATTTATACTCAGTAGCCTTGACAACGGTGACAGTTTCGGTCCTGTATAGAAGTAAATAAACAAATGTAGTCAGTCAGTCTACGGCACAGCCTCGAGCAGACCTGACTATTCAAAAAAAAAAAAAAAAAAAAAAAAAAAAAAAACAAAAAAAAAAAGACTATTAAAAAAAAAAAAAAAAAAAAAACATTTACAAAAAAAAAAAATTTTTTTTCCAAATCAAAAAGAAAAATATTTTAAATCAAAAATCTGCAAAAATTCAAAAAAAATCAAAAGATTAAAACCTGTCTGTTCAAAAAATAAATAAAAAATTCAAAATTCGAAATTAAAAAAAAAAGAAAGTTAATTACTAAAAAGTGTATTTTTGACTTTTTATATTTTTGGACTTTTAAACTTTATAAATATTTCAAATCAAAAATCTGCAAAAATTAAAAAAAAAATCAAAAGATTAAAACCTGACTAATCAAAAATAAATAAAAAATTCAAAATTCGAAATTAAAAAAAAAAAAAAGTTAATTATTAAAAAGTGTATTTTTGGCTTTTTATATTTTTGGACTTTTAAACTTTATAAATCATAATTGTGCGCGTGCGTACAAAAGCTAAAGAAGATCTAATCTTTCCCGGCGGACCCATAATGCAATTAGGCATCGGAATATCGCGAGTCAATTATCTGACGAAGAACGAGAAATCGCCCGAGAAAGGCGCCGCGTTAGTACCCAGCAAAGAAGGGCCTTAATTCCTGCTTCTCAAAGAGAGGCAGACCGTGAAATGGCAATAAGAAATGGTTCAAGGATTGATTTGAATCGAGAAGCATTTCGATATGATTGCACCATTGACTATAGCTTGAATCGTTTAGTTTGCATTGGTCCAATGGACGTTGTTTGCCAGCATTGTGGCGCATTGAAGTTTGCTGGTGAAACGCCCGGTTTGTGCTGTCTTAGTGGCAAAGAGACATTGCCATTAGTGGTCCCGCCACCAGAGGCATTGCGTTCCCTGCTTTATGGCGAAACACTAGAATCACGACATTTTCTAGCGAACACTCAAAAATACAATGCCTGTTTCCAAATGACATAATTTGGGGCGGAAAATATTGGAGACGGATATAATCCGATATTTAAGGTAATTTACATTAAAAATTTTATTTTCTACGACTGCCAAAAAAAATTTGGAATAATGGAGTTTGTTAGATTTCTGTAAATAGTGTTTGTAAATCTAACTATAACTATGGCTTTGAATTTAAAGATTCAAGGCCAGATTTGCCATCGCATTGGATCATTGCAACCTATTGAAGATGCACAGCACAAATTCTTGCAAATATACTTCATGGGCAATATGGAAGAACTTGACCGGCGTCAAGAAATGAACACAGCTATGAAAAGAGCAATTCTCCAAGATTTGCATGCTTAGAAATTTAAACCAACCAAAACTGTGCAATGGAACGCGTTTGGTGATAAGAAAACTGATGAGCAATGTGATTCACGCGTCGATACTCAAAGGAAAATTTAAAGATGAGGAAGTTCTTATTCCTAGGATTCCGATGATCTCAACAGATATGCCCTTTGAATTTAAACGAATTCAATTCCCGCTTCGTCTTGCCTTCGCCATGACGATCAACAAGTCACAGGGCCAATCTTTGACTATTTGTGGCCTCAATCTAGAAAATGCGTGTTTTTCTCATGGTCAATTGTACGTGGCAGGCTCACGTGTTGGCAAACGATCCGCATTATTTGTTCTTGCACCCGACCAAAACACGAAGAATGTCGTTTACAACTAGGTGCTTGAATGAAAATCCGATTAATAAATTTATCAGTGTATCCCAACCTGAACAACATAGCTTTCAACAATTTTTTACCTAGAAATAATATAGAGGGCAATGCAACGTTTGCCGGGCCAGCTAGTAATTAATAAATAGAATATATTGAAAATCATTTCTGCTTTTATTCATGTAAAACTACTAAAAATTAAAAAAGAAGAAAAAGTATGGTGGAAAAATGTTTCATTCGACTATCAATATTTTTGAATCAAATAAAAAACGTAAAGATGTGCCAATCTCTAATAATTTAAAATTATTCGTAATAAATTGCCACTTAAGGTTTCGCTAAAATCTCAGGTTAAACAGTTCATTTAAAAAGCGACTTACGTTTTTTGTAGCCTGCGAACCTCTTGGTTTTTTGTGATTATCTTGAAAAACAACATTTGCTTAAAATCAGATTTAGCACCAATTATAGAGCTAATAAAGAACTAAAGGATTCACTATTCGTCAGAATAAAAAATTTTTTGGCATTCGTTTTTTTAAACTCAAAAACGTACGAATGTCACATTCGCCACTAGAGAATTGCCCATATTCTATTGAATATTTGAGAAATTAAAAAAAATGCCAAATCATTCACAATTAGCTATACTACTATACTTAATGTTTTTAATCTATAAAAACATAATGGGATGCCTTATCGATTTTTAAAGGTAAACTCGTAATTCGCGCTAAAAATACGGTCCTTAAAAAATTCAAGTCTAGCTCGTATATCTTCTGAAATCGACTCGTTCAAACATACGGACAGACGGACGGACGGACAGACAGATGGACAGGGCTAAATCAAGCTCGTCGCCCTGATCAAGAATATATATATATACTTTGTGAGGTCTGCCACGTCTCCTTCTGCCTGTTATATACAATTCGACAAAACCATTATACTCTGATTTCCCATTTTCAGTGGGTTCAGGGTATAAAAATATAAGTAAATATAAGCAATATATGTATGTACATGTTTTATAATACTTGAAAAAGGTTCCCAAATTTAATAAATAGAAAAAGCGTTTTACAAGCTTTAAGCATGGCAGCTTAGACTACACATACGATAAGCTTAAAGCTTGTCCAAAATATTATTTTCGCTAATATCTAATGTTTATAAATTAAATCACTTGTCCCTTTATTACGTTCCGTATATTAGAGAGAAAGATAAGTTTATTTATTTCTTTGAGTGGAATTTTAATTAGTGTAATATTTATTAGTCTGGAACTTTTTGTTCAGTTTGTAGAAAATTTTGTTTAGATCTTAATTAATATTTTTTCAATTAGTCGTAGCGGCTTTATGATTTTTTTATTTTACATATTTCGGATTATGTTTTGGTCGTTCCGCTTCATTTGCATGCAGTTTAGTGGCAGAATGAACAAATGATTTTGATATCTTGTTTCATGAGTTATATTTTGTTTTAAGAGATGGTGAGGTATTTAGTAACTGTTAATGCGTATGGTACACACGAGTCTGCATGCCAAATGTCAGTTCTCTAGCTCTTATAACTTCTGAGATCGACGCACTCATACGGACGGACGGAGGGGCGGACGGACAGGCGAACAGGGCTATATCGACTCAGCTCATCCCCTGATCAAGAAGAAAACCTTTATACCCTGAATTCCCATTGAAAATGGGTTCAGGGTATAATGATATGGTACCGAAGTCTATAGAACGAGGTGAATTCGATTATATCTATCTATTATAAGACCCGTAAATTTGGATATATTTGGACTAAGAGAACGAGCTCTACGTTCTGGCTGCTAGCTGCTAGCTGGGCCTTCGCCTGATTTACAATTTGAGCGGTTTCTTTGGAAGTGGGTTAAATGCTAAAAAAATATTTTGTTGTCAATTGATTCACATTTTCAAATTCGAGTGAATGACTGAGTGCGTGGGCTGGTTTTTTTGGGGAGTGCGTAGAACCCTTATCAAAATTCTGGGCATTTGCATAATTCAGCTGCAGCAACTGTCGCTTGGCATTAACATTATGTGGTTTTAATTGTCGGCCAGATTCTCGCTTGTAATGCAGCCGACGCCCCCGCAATATGAAATGCTTGTTTATGCTCCTATACAGTTGCATTATTCATGAGTGTCTGTGGCGCAGAGAGTAGATATGAGTTGCGGCGATGGGCAGGCCAGGGCAGGGTAGTGGATGGTAGGGGAGCAGAATTGGAGTCAATTGTAAATACTCTGCTTTGTGTCCTTTGCTACGTTTACATGACGCAGTCGTCAAGAAACAACAACACCAACATTAGCAGCAGCAGCGCCCACGCATCGTCTGCCTTTGTAATGTTTATAAAGTTGAATCTGTATTTACATTTTAAGCAGTATGCAAATCGGCGGCTAAAACTGTACTGCTTCGCCTACTGTTTCACAATGCCCGCCCGTACTCTCGCAATGTCAACACTTGCCTCATCTACTAGTTGGACGGGGTGGCACAATGCGCATTTCCGTTTCCGCCCACCAAATTTTTAACGCTTCGCAAACTAGCGAATTGCGGCCAAAACCTTGTTAATTGCCGATTGGGTGGTAGTCCCCGTAAGTGATACTTGACAGCATTACTGGGAAAATGTAAATAATTCCAGATACCCCAACTTAACTGGCTAAAGAGAAACAGATGGGTGCGAAAAGAGAAGAGGGAGAGGGAGAGAGAGAGAGTGAGAGTGAGAGACTTAGTGGTCATGACTATTAGTTCCAGGTCAAGTCAACATGCATCAGGTATTTTCGTTATATCTGAATCTATATATGTATATGTATATCTTTACAAGAAAGTACATACAATATAATACAAGCTATACTGTCTTTAATATAAGTTTACACATATATTAATATAATTTTTATGATTGGCATATTTTGGTATGCTATAGATTACTTTGTTGGACTTTCTTGGCATACCGATGATTTATACATTTAATTTGCTTACTTTAGTGTATTTATTTATTTTATTTAATTTTTTATTTCATAGACTAATCATATTTAGTATATACAATCTGGCTGAATTTCAGTCTCAGAAACTTGTTTATGATATCTTTATGATCAACACTATTTTGCAGTATTTTTCAATTGGGTTCCAAAAAGGATTTAACCGGATGACGAAGCTGTTAGCTGGTAGGCCTGATTGACAGGCCGTTAGAGTGGCGAGGCGAGGTGGGGTAATGCTTAAGAGGTTTAATGTGAAAATGAAGTCAGTGAAGCATTGCAGAAAGTAGCCAGCTTGCTTTCAATCAATTCGATCTGATAATTATTTGTTTCAGAATAATTAATGAGCAAATGGCAATGTTGTTTCAAACTTCGTTGTCTTCCATTAGCGTAGCATATTTTTAGGGATACCTGAAAAACGAATGATTCTCTACTCGTACGGCTAATTGAAATTAGCCACTGAGTGGTTACTGAAGCCTTCGGCTTGAACTTGTATTTTGAATGTCTAGATTATCGTCAGTAATATTGGAAATAAGCATTTTAACAAAGAAACATATGTTATTTAAAACTTAGTGTTAGATATTGATCCACAACGATTATACAAAAAGTCGATTGTATTCAGCTTGATATTGAGCACATTTTGATCTTGTATAAACTAGGTACTCATTAATAATTTCATATGTCAACTTTTACCATATAGTATCTGACAGATTCTTTATTTTAGCGCTATTTCTGCATGGTTTGAGGTTGTTTAAGTATTATAAATTCCTTGTCTTTAATTCATAAATTGGCATACCAAAAAGAATTTTATTAGAACTAACCTGGAAAGCTATAAAACGTTGAAAGCTTAGATGCAAAGACAAAAAACTGTATGAAAAGCTTGTAGATACAACACCGTTAAAGCTTCATTAATTGAAGTTAATTTGACATTCCTCTCCCTATTCTATACTATAATACGCTAACGCAGCTTTGGCTCCAAGTAAAATTCAATTCGGCCAACGCATTTATCTGAAATGGAATATCAAATTTGGGCAAATTGGCTTTGGAATCGGCGGAAATCGGTAAAGCGATTATCTGCACACACACACTCCCACACATGGACCCACCCCTTAGCAGGCATCCTTAAGCTCGGAATACAAATGCAATTACAATTACGACTGTCGGTTTTAAATTAATTACATTTGGAGAATTCACCAAATGATAAAAACTTCTGTGCGAATTTCTGTGCATAATTGACTTTTTCTGTTGCATTAAATTGATTTAGCATCTCAATTGTTCTCCCAGTTTACCAACTAGGCTGAATCAATATTTGGGCCTGGGCATATGCGGGTCAATGCCAGCCTCGTCCGCTGCGCCAACTCACCTGCGAAGGCTGACAACTGTGTAAATATGCCCAGCTCTCAATTGGCTATAAAAAGCCGCTGACCATTGACATTTGCAACATTTAGAGCGTTGCGCACTTCAAAGCTTACTGGAAACATTTTTTCAAATTTACACTGCTCAGCATGAATTCGTCGACGATGATATTCTATGTGATGGTCGTGTCGTTGCTCCTGCTGTTTATCACACCGGTCGCTGAGTCCACCATCGTTTTCTTCGCCTGTCTGTACAATTTGAGCATCTGTCCTTTCCGCGCGACGACTCTGAGAATGGAATCAGCGAGTACATAAAGTAAAGAGTGTCAAATGGATTGCTAGCATTAAAAGTAATTATAGAAGAATAAAGGTTCATATTCAATCAAAAAACAGTCTAGTGAAATTACTCCATATGAAAGAGAACCAACTCTTAAGAGCTATTGAAAAGTAAAAATCCAAATCGTTCAATATATGCAAGTCCAGTAATGTTGTCAAATAACAAGAGAAGCCCGACTTGTTATTCACAAATTAGATGAATGTATGGTAAGGGGGTCAGAAAGAAATCGGAAGAAATCTACTGTAACACTTGGAGCAATATGTCCAAAACATTGCATGGTTCCATATCGTTATCTAAAACGATCTAAAACTGCAATATGATCAAACTATGGGACTTATTTTATATGAGAGGTAGAGCAGATCTATCTTGCTCGGGTCGGTATTTTTCGGCTCGGTTGATGTGTAAAATGATAAAATGATAAATGCGCGGAGCGCTGAGTTGTGAGCGGTTTTAATGTTCATCAGAGAATGCTCTCAGTATTTTATTCGTACAAAGTCTTAGCCTAAGATACATAAAGTTTACATAAAGAATTCTGTCGCTAAAAGCTATGTTGTGAGCATGATACTCTTACTTATGTTGGGCATATGTCTACATTGATATATTGTATACACTACAATACTGTGAGCATATGCTTATACGACATGAAACATACTACAGATGAAAAGATGGCACGACGAAATCGCACAATCTATTATGAACTACATTTAAGTATGTGCACTCATCAATCATGGTAAGTTTCAACTTGTGGCAAACTTGAAAACTACTTAAACTTGGAGGACTATTATTTGTGAATTCATTTTTTCAATTTCCGCTCTAACCAATTGTAGAGTTTGCGATGCTTCCTTCTGCCTTTTACATACTTTTTATAAAAACATGATACTCTGATTTCCCATTTAAAATAAGTTCAGGGTATAAAAAAAAAAAAAAAAAAACAAAAATCTGGATTTGCTTGTATTGCACTTACAGACAGACGGAGGCACAGACTGTGAAATAGACGGGCAGAGAGACAGATATGCAGACATACAAATGAAGAAACATCAAAGTGTTCCATAATATAAATGTATGTACATATGTATTTATTAGAGAGCTGCATTTATGTTTTGAAAAATTTTTTCATTGCCCTTTAGGCTTCATTTATTCTCGCTCATTATTCTTGCTCGCTATGACACCTAAAGCGCAGTCCAACCCAAACTTACTCTATGCTTCTCACTCACTAATTCAATTTCATATGGAAGGGAGTCTATGTGAAGCACATACACGTGTTGGAATGTTGGTTGAAGTCATCCAGCCCTCTAAAATATGTATGTATATAAATACTTGATAAAGCTAAATGATTGCTAAAAATAGCTTCTGTACATTAATATTTATAATTTTTAGATGACGTCACTTGGCTTGAGAGCACTTTATTCTCTTCCAAACATAGTTCTCTTATGGACTACGACTTCCACATAGTCTTCCTCAATTTCTGGCCATTCCTCCCCTATTCATTATCAATGAATTTACTATCTATAGGAAAGACCACTTCCAAATAGGAAAGATCTAGCCTGATCTAGGCAAAGCTAACAGCTCTGATTGCAGCTTCATGCGGCATACGCGTATGTATGTATGTACATGTGCTGTTTGTTGTGTATGCAAAAAAGAAGCGAAGAATTATTGAAATTTAGTTGCTATATATATCGATATAAAAATAACAAGTAAAAGTGCTCTAGTCGAGACTGCTCGACTAGGAGATACCCTGAACCCTCTAAGCTGATATTCTGCACTTCTTTTATGCACACTCATAATCCCGCGCTCTGCTAACTGCGCAGTAAGCAGCGACTGCGCTTGGGCTGCGCTGCAGTGCACCATGCATAGCGCAGTGTGGGCAATATTAGGAGAATTTATTTGCTGAATAATTTCTTTTGAAGACATACGATCTTTATGAAATTTTCAGAGCGTATTCATATGGTAAAAATGTGTGTACATTCCAAAGCAAAAGTCCCTAGTACTTTTACAATTGGGGGCGAAGGGGGTATGGTATCCAAAATCTGTAAATTATAAAATCTTCGTATCGATCTCTTCCCTTTGTCTTTTCTTTTTATACCCTGAACCCATTGAAAATGGGAAATCAGGGTATAATGGTTTTGTGAAAAGTATGTAACAGGCAGAAGGAATCATCGCAGACCCCATAAAGTATATATATTCTTGATCAGGACGACGAGCTGAGTCGATATAGCCCTGTCCGTCTGTCCGTCCGTCCGTATGAGCAAAAGGATCTCAGAAGATATAAGAGCTAGAGAGCTGAAATTTGGCAAGCATACTCGTGTATACCATAGGCAGTACAAGTTTGCTTTATTTTTTCGATAACTCATCCGATAACTTTTTTATCGAGAATAATCGAAAAATCGACAATGTTTTTTCAGCTTATTTTGAACACTTTTAGACCTGGAGACTTCAAACTTGCGTTGTATATAAAGTTAATGGATACAAAGATTTTGTAATTTACAGATTTTGGATACCACGCCCCCTTCGCCCCCAATTTGTAAAAAACGCATTTCAAGTACTAGAGACTTGTGCTTTGAAATGTACACACATTTAAGCCATATGATTACGCTCTAAAAGTTTCATTAAGATCGTATGTCTACAAAAGAAATTATTCAACAAATAAATTCTCGTTATATTGCCCACACTGCAGTGCAGCCCAAGCGCAGCCGCTGCTAGCTGCGCAGTTTGCAAAGCGCGTGCTTATACGTGCATGTGTATGTATGTGTGCATAAAAGAAGTCCAGAATGATTAGAATATCAGTTTGGAGGGTTCAGGGTATCTCCTAGTCGAGCAGTCTCGACTGGAGCCTTCTTACTTGTTATTATTTCTTATTCTTTTTATTAACTTTTCTTGCAACTTCTTTTATTACCGTCCTTTTTCTTTTTCTATACTTTATCTCTTCTTATTTTCTTTTTTTTTCTTTTTTTTATTATTGTTTTTTTTTTAACTTTTATTTATTTATTTTTTTTTTTATATTATTATTATTATTTTTTTATTTTTATTATTATTTTAAGAATTATTTTAATTATGCTAGATATTGTTAATAACCAACACTTTAATATTTTATTTTTTTAAGTTTCTTACTAACACTTTCTTTTCATAGCTTCAATAGTATCACTGACCATATTTGGCTGTGAGACGTGGGCATAGCCGGCCGGACTGGCAAATAAAATACCCCCATCGGGTTGGTGTTACTATTTGAAATTATATCGTGTACTTTGTATAGGCTTTTTTAAATTAAAATTGACTCTCGTTTTTGTCAATAGCTTTAAGAAAGAAATAAATAAATAAATAAATAAATAAATCAACTGTATATGTACAGTAAATCTGAAGTCTCTAGGTCTAAGAGTGTTCAAATTAGGCTGAAAAAACAAAATCAATTTTTTGATTATTCTCGATAAAAAAGTTATCGGATGAGTAATCGAAAAAAAAACTTGTACCACTAACCAGAGAACACATAGACCGGACAAGTAGTGTAAAGCGTTTTGCACACTACTTGTCCGGTCTATGTGTTCTCTGGTTAGTGGTCTAGCTCTAAAGGTGTGGGAGATATAATTAAATAACCAGCTCTCGATAAGATTTTTAATCGATATTAAAATATCGAAAGTAGTTATCGATATTTAGAGAAAAACTCGACATGCGCGTGATATACACGGACAGACAGACGGACGGATAGACAGACTAAATCAACTCATCTCGTCGCCCTGATCAAAAATATATATACTTTATGGGGTGTGCCACGCCTCCTTCTGCCTGTTACATACATTTAACATTAACATTAACCATTATGCTCTGATTTCCCATTTTCAATGGGTTCAGGGTATTAATGAAGTATATTTAAATTGTGAATTGTGTTGAGAATATGAGCTGCGCCCGTTCGCCAAGTGGATAACCCCTCGCCAGGGAAAACACAAAACCTCTTCGCCTAATAGATAGAGAGGAATTAAATTATTGTAACCATTTGTTTCTCAAATATCAATATAATGTCAATGTTGCGGTGTGATCCGTGCAATTTGATTTATTTTATTAAGGTGCAGTATTCCATACGATGATTTTACTACAGCAGCGTTTATACTTGTTTCAGATCAAACTAAAATATAATTAATCGATTAACAAAATAATTTACAAGGAAGCAAAGCTAAGATATAAATAGATGAGCTAACAAATAAATAAATGGTAATAGTAATTAACGGGCCGACAACAAGTGGCTTCTACTTCTAGCTGAGAGGCTGCGTAGTTACTAGTTGTGGCTCGGAAATCCAAGTAGAGTCATCTGAAGTCAAATGGAAACTCTTTTGCTTCGATGAGTGCTCGGTGCTATTATAGGAAGTCGAGTGCAAAGTTTCCATCATTAGTTATATTCCCTAATTAAGTGCAAAGCGCATCAAAGCCAAGTCAACGGGAATGCTTGTACTCTTCACGCTGCTACGTGCGGTGCTTATGTAATTTGAAACAAGCCCAAACTCCGTACGCGAACCCCAACTCAAAACCGAATGCGAAACCGAGCCTTTTCCAATGAGCAATGGCCTGAACGTTGTTCTTGTTGTTGTGTGGCCAAGGCATTGTCGCATAGCCTTACTTATTTGTCAGACCTTTTCCCAGCTTAACAGAACTTAACTGAATTCTGGTGGCTGCAACCCCAATAGCGCTGAACGAAGAAAAGTTTGTTTTTCTGGATATTTAGTAACTTGACAAGAAATTCCATAGCGACTCTTCGGCGCCTATTTTCAACACCACTTTCGAGCGCTGTAATTAACAGACTACTAAAGAGTTTAATATCTGGATCATCTGAATAGTAAAAATGTATGTATGTGTATATAAATAAATATATATATTGAGAACGTTAATTTTGAAAGGCCATTTACTTTGATTGCAAAGCATTTTTGGTATTCTTATTGGAACTTATTATTACACTACATGAGTTTTGATCTTGATGATATTAATTATACTCATTCACGAATGTGAATTATTATACTCATTCACGAAAGTGAATTAGTATATTGGTTTTGTGCAATGTCCGTATTGATTTCCATATGAACGCAGTTTATTTCGGCGCTATTGAATCTAGAGACTTGAAATTTGGGAGACATACTCGTATCTCCGATTTGTAAAGTGTTAAAATTTTCCCAATCCGCCCACTAAAGGCGTGGCAAATCGTAAAATGCATTTTCCGATATGTCAGAAATCATATTAGTTGAAGTCCTAGAAAGCTGGAATTTGGAATGTAGATCCGCGTCAACAATGGCAGATATACCTACGCGCCTCTGGGGCGTGGCAAATCGGATGAAACTGTATCTCCAAGAGTTTTACAGCTAGACCTCTGAAATTTTGCACTTAAACTAATGTTATGATTATATAGGGTCTTATGACCTTATGGGGTCTGCAATGATTCTGCCTGTTACATACTTTTCACAAAACCATTATACCCTGATTTTCAATTTTAAATGGGTGCAGGGTATATAAAAATGTAATTCAACCCGAATTGGCTCAAACCTGCAGAGCCCTTTAAGCCAAAAAACTTAAGCCCATTAGCTATACTCGGTTGCATTTGAGTTGGCCCATGGATCTCTTTAGTTTGAGTAGCCCCTTGCAAATTGCCTTTGGTTTGGCATACAGTTTGAACCAAGAATGTTGCTTAATTCTGCTGCATACCAAAACATGTGAATAAATTTCCCATACGCCGCAGGCGCATTTGAAGGCTCAAAAGGCAGCAGAGGCCTAAGAAGCAAGTAGTGAATGACGAGACGAGTCCCCAATCTGCAAAATTACATTTTTCTTCACACAACACAGCGGACACCCACACACCCACAGGCACACAAAAATATATGCAAATACAACAATTTACTATTGGAGCACAAAAATTATCATTTCGTCAGCAACCGCAAATTTGAGCTTTTTTCTCGAATTTGCAGAAACCCATCAAATGAATCAAGGACCTGCGAGTCTGCCATTCATTCTACGTGCGTTGCAGCATAGTACCTAAAACAACAACGAGAACTTGAAAGTTGAAATAACTCAGCTGGATTACATAAAGTTAAAGGTATTTGCATTAAATTGAAAGGCGGCTCCCCGCATTCCCGAGAAACAACAGTAGTAGTAAGATTTGATATTTGTAGTTAGTAAGACGCAGTAATAAAGTAAATTTGTCACTGCTAGCTCGTTCTAAGAACTGGCCAAAAATGAGAAGTCTACGGCCACTAGGGACGTGGCAATCGGCGTTTATAGTGTCCAAATTGTGAGCCATCTAGTTGTGTATTTTTACATATAAATAAGTTTAATAGATATTTATAATAGGGAAAGAAACATTTTTATGAAACTAAAAATAAATATAAAATAAGCTAAAATAACATAAATTTGAAATTTTCAAAAAAGACTTTTCCGCGGGATTTGAACTCGCACCCAAGCCAAATAACAACTCAAATAAAGATCGCCTGCGCTTCAGCCTACAGCACCACCGCGTCGTTTCGAGCAACAGTAATTAAATCAAAATCACATTATTGTTATGACGCCATAGTAAAGAAAAGCCAGTGTAGCGGCTGGAAATTCAAAAACAATGCAGAGACAAATCGATCGCAACTGAGATTCTTAGAATATGCTAGAGTAGAGGTGTGATTCAAGGAATCGCCTATGTTTATAGTGAAGGGAATAATGAGTAAAATGGAAATGCGGAATTAATTGGTTAAATATTTATATTGTCGCGACTTCGATTGCACAATTTTTCGATAACTCGTCTGATAACTTTTTTATCGAGAATAATCGAAAAATCGACTTTGTTTTTTCAGCCTAATTTGAATCCTTTTAGACCTAAAGACCTCAGATTTACTGTATATATACATTTCATAAATACAGATTTCATGATACAGATTTTGGATACCACGCCCCCTTCGCCCACAATTACAAACAAAACGTATTTCAAGTTCTAAACACTTGTGCTTGGGAATGTATACACATTCTATACACATAACCATATAATCACGCTCTGAAAGTTTCATTTTACAAAAGAAATCATTCAAGAGGTAAATTCCCCACACTGCAGCGCAGCCCAAGCGCAGTCGTTGCTTACTGAAAACATTTTGTAATTTACAGATTTTGGGTACCACACCTTCTTCGCCCCCAATTTGTAAAAAACGCATTTCAATTACTAGAGACTTGTACTTTGGAATGTACATACATTTGAACATTATGATTACGTTCTGAAAGTTTCATTTAGATTCTACGTCTAGAAATTAAATTATTCAACAAATAAATTCGTATAATATTCCCACATTGCAGCGCAGCCCAGCGCAGTCGCTGCTTACTGCGCAGTTAGCAGAGCGCGTACTTATAAGTGCATGTGTATGTGTGCATAAAAGAAATCCAGAATGATTAGATTATCAGCTTGGAGGGTTCAGGGTATCTCCTAGTCGAGCAGTCTCGACTGGAGCCTTCTTACTTGTTTATTTCATTTACATTTTTAAATACATCGAAATAGAAATTTGGAACCGTACTAAATGTTTTTTTTTTTTTTTTTTGAGTTAATTAATTTTTATTTGTTTCCTTTTCTATTCTTACTCTTAATTTGACCTATTCTGCTCTTCTTTTCTTCACTAAATCTTGGCCGCTTCGCCTCTCAAAAGTTCTCCGCTCTTTATGACTAATGACTAATGACTAATGACTAAACTTTGGTGCTTGAGCCGCCTTGGCAACCTGCGCAACGGAATTCTCCACGGCGTCGGCAATGCAACTTCACCACAGCGAGCTTCTTCACCCATTCGAGCTTTCACCACGCTGGGCAAGGTTGCACTGCCGATCGCCGGTAATTCGCGCGCTCAAGCCGCAATTTTGAATCAAAATCAGTTAAGTTACTTTCTAAATTTGTTCTTGTTAGGATAAATTATATGCGGGACCTTTTTATTCCATCACATTTTTTTCTCGAATATAATCACTGATTCCATTTCAATTTGTAGGTCCATTTGATGAATCCAAAGATTTCGTAATTTTCACATTCTGGAAACCGCTTCCCCAAATTAAAAAAAAGTATTTCAAACAATATAAAATGGCGCTAAGAATATACACAAATCTTAATGTTATCCTCATCTCTTGAAAGTTTGAAATAGATAGGACCTAAAAGATATGTCGTGAAAGTGTTTCGTGTAGGTATTTTAAGTATGTACTTCCTCTACATAATTTATCTAAATTTTAATGTTAGCTGAAACATCACACTCTTTCACTTTACTGCACTACACGACTGACCCCATCAGGTCTGGGTGACTGAAGAAATACTGCAGATCCTGTCAAACATCAGCTTCTGTCTCAAACATTAAGTCGCGCCTAAATGTTGATCCCGGCCAAAGAGGGATCCCAGCCAAAGAGATTTCACCCCTCTCACTTTGTTGAAAGCCTCATCCGGCTGTAGTGATTCCGACTTACTATTTATGGTGAAAAGATTTTTCTTACTCAGAGCCTTTATCGTTCGAATTTCCGGCCGAAAGAGCAGCAGAATGTAGGATGTCCCTGGATGTTGTCAGACAGACAAAGTGACGGACGGAGAGACATATTTTGAGACAGCTACGCAGACTGACATACGAACAGATATATAGGCAAACAAAAATGCAATACGCTGAGCTAAGGTGCTTGTTAAATTCAACAAGGCTTATATTTCGCTTTGAGTAAAAAGCAGAAATCTGTTGACTAGGGACTAGTCCATATAATGGACTGCGAGGCACGTGGTCGTTCAACTGTTTTAGTGACAATAAAAGCCCGCAAGTGAATCAATTGCAAGGTACAATCAATCGTCAGAGTCTAAAAGGTGTAAAAAATCCAATTTATATTTATTCGCTCACGGCGACTTCTGGATGCTCGGCTGAGACTTGCCAGCAGCCTGAGGCAAACAAAGTTGCCTTTCAAGCTGCTGTCAAAGTTTTTTGTGGACTTTAAAAAGTGTGCTTCTTTGCGAGATGGGGCTGGATATGGGGATGAGAGTCGAAACCCACTTGGGCAAACAACTCGTTCGAGCAACTGTTGACACTTCCCCCTGCCCATGTCCCTCAAGACTACGTTATGTATACGCCATTTACATAGCGCAATCTGCAAATAGACGGCAAATTAATTAAATATCACTCATACGTCAGGTATTGCGTAGGCTGAGCTGCCGCAGCTGCTTCTCATGGCGCATGATTTGCAAGTACAGGAAATTCATGTCAGACCCCTCACACTGCGCTATTTCATTGTCCAGCTGCTGCCTTGTGGCACGCGCAACATGTGGGCGCTGCTTGGCGTAATGTTCGTGTTGCATGTAGCGTGGGCAACACCGGTGGCTACAAATAGAAATTAAATATAGGAAGTTAATCGGACGAATCTTCTCTGAGCTCTTCAGCTATAAGCTCAAGGCGGATCTAAGGCTTGACCTAGTTCAGAATATGAAACTTTAGAAGCTATTGCGAGTGAAATCTTAAGGCTTAACAAGGGATAGGTTTCTTATAGCACGCGCTGGTCTTTATTTAAAATAATCAATGACTTCCCGCTTTAGTGTTATCGATTTAAATCGTTGTTTAAATTTAGCCTTCTCGTCTTTTTTTAGACGATATCAAAAATATAACAGTATAAGGCAACCTATGAAAAAGTTTGCATTTTTGCTGGGTTGTTTGAGTTCTGTTAGTTAGGTTGCACAGCGGGATCGGGATAAGCTGGTGACAACAATGAGCAGAGATATATTCAAGCATTGGGAATCCTGAAGAGAACTAACTAAGAATCACTGAACTAACAATTCCATTAGACCGAAAATGGATTTTACTTTATTATTGTAGCAACTGGCGTATAGAGTGCACTGTTAACGTGTTCCATTGTTGACGATCTCCGAATATATTGCATGCATTAAAATGACTATGGGTAATGCCAAATTTTTTATTTTTATTTTTCAAAGAAAGTACAATTAATTACAATACTCAGTTACGACTCCTTCTGCCTGTCAAACTCATTTAATCAAAATCATTTTATAGTCGATTCACATTTTTCCGTTGTAAAAATATAATAAGATAGGAATATCCATTGAATATTCCAATCTTTGACTTCGATGCATTTTATGCACATTCGCGAGTTATTGGATTATATGTGGTATCTGCAGTTGGACATACTGGTGTCGTAGTGCGGAAGGGACACAGCGGTGATCCTGTCAGGCATGCAAAGAGAAGGAACGTTCCCTCGGCTGCAGGTGCGGTAAAGACCACTAGCATGGCCACCAGCGTCAAGTAGATGAGGAGTTTGGGAGACATCGTAGTATCTGCTCGTCGTCTACTGTGGCTTTGAAGTGTCTGCTTATCCAGACTCTACTATATTTATACTATTTAGCTTAACGTCGAAGTTAATTCAATCTAACGTAATTATTTGCTGGGTTGTGCACAATATTTACTCAAATGGGATTATGTATTTCCACTTTGAGAGCAATAAAACCCGTATTATTTGAAGTGCGACAATAAGTCAACATTAACGGCAAGTGTTGCCTCAATTCATTTCCCACTTCGATTTCATTACTAATGAATATAAATTAATTGTTACCTATTTAACTGCGGATTCTTAAAGGGAATAATCGGAATTGTTGTTATGTATATATATATGCCATAGCTCGTCGTCTTCGGTGGTCGACGCGGACTTACATACCAAATTTCCGCTTTCTAGCTCTTCAACAGTATGTATTCCAAATTTCAAGTCTCTGGCTTCAATAGCGCCGAAATAAACTGCGTTCATACGGACAGACGGACGGACAGACGGATGGGCATTGCACAAAACCAATATACTAATTCACTTTCGTGAATGAGTATAAAAAGTGTGACTGTTTGTTATTTCATGGACTTCAATATTATTTCTCTTTCAATACAGGATCTCCTACTTGTATTTAATTAACTGCTTATGAGTACTATGACCACACGACAATGCTTTGTATTTTTGCAATTGAATTCAGTCCAGAAAATCAAAAAATCACGAAAAATATGTGATATAAGGAATCGCCTAAGTTTATAGTGAAGGGAATTACATAATGAATAAAATGGAAATGCGGAATTAATTGGTTAAATATTTATATTGTCGCGACTTTGTGCATTCGATTGCACAATTTGCTTGTGTTGCTTTTTGTTTTCATACAAAGTATTGCCAGCGCGTGTCATTAGTGTAAATAAAATGAATGAGAGTGGACTCTAGACGTATCAATAAAATAAACTATAAAACACTATTCGCATCCTATAAATAGGGCGACGAGCTCTAATATAACTCACTTCATACGGCAGAGCTGATCTGGAATATCTACAACGATGTCTCCCAAGTTTCTCCTCTATTTGGCAGTCGTGGCGGCTTTAGTTATAGTCAGTGCACCCGCGGCAGAGGGAACGGTATTCCTGTCATTATGCCTCCTGAGGTCACCTCTGTGTCCATTCTTTACCACTACTCCACAGTGCCTTACGGGGAAAACTTGGAGCCCAGTTACCAAAATTTGTGGTTGAAGAATATTACGTCAACAAAATTCGTTAGCGAATTATAATTAAGTTGAAGTCGTCAATAAAATTATGAAAAGCAATTTCATGAACATTAATATGCGGTTCTGTTTTATATAAGGAATAAAGTTTTGCATTCAGACGGAGCCGTCTGGAAAAAATTTATTTAATTTACATCCCTCTGTAAAGGCGATCCACCCAAGTATATCTGTAATGCCTCGTAGTTCTAGCTATTGGTCTGCGAAAGCTCCATTCCGATCCTCGTCAGCCTCCCCAGCGCAGCTATATATTTTTCAAATCTAGATGTACTTGCCATATATATTGAGGCACTGACTGAACCGTTAAGCTCCAGCTTTAGCTTTAGCTCATAGTTTTAAGGATATTCTTTAACTACTTAAATTTAAGAATTTAAATATATTTATGTGCGCTTCAATTACTACTTGTTAGATAGAAGCTTAGCTAATATAAGATTCTGGTACTTGGTAACCAACCGCACGTGCTGTTCTTTGATGACAAAACTCAAGTACATTGTTGTGGTAAGACAAACGCTCTGAAATGAAGAGCTGAAAAGCAGCTTTATTACGGGTGAACAATCGGAAAGGACTCTAAACATGCTGCTGAGCAGCGAAATGAGTTCAGAATCATTAAAGCAGCTGCGAAACGTGTCCGTCCATTGCGAGGCTATGAATGAAAATGCGAGCTATTCACGAAATATCAACAGTTGCTCAATAATGAATATAATCCACAGCTGTTACACTGGAGTCCCGCATAATGTGCACGCCTTCGCCTTCGCTTGTGCGGTTGGCAGCGACTGCGCAGTGCGCATCGAGCACAGTCACACGTGGTGGACTCCATTTACCGTTGGTTTCATGTGGATGGTAAATTTAGCGCGCTTTTGCTGCGGCTGCTTCGTGTGGATTTCGTTGGGCGCCTCGCACTCGGGCGCCGGCTTTTCGATTTAGTCCTGCAAACGGATTCGTTCCAAACGGTCGCTGCTCGCTAGCCGAACGTGAAGCTACGCCAAAAAAGAACTGAAATACAAAAGCAAAGTTTATTGGAAATACTAAAACATAAATAAACACAAATTTATACTGAAAACATTTCTATAGCGCGTGCCGAAAACAAAATATTTGCTCTACTTTCGATTTGTGCCGCATTCCGTTGACGTCTGCCCTGGCCGACTAGTGCTTGAAAACGAAGAGAAACATCTGAGAAATCAGAGGAGAAGACTTCTGAATTGACCACTGGCGCTCTGTTTATTTTTGCATCATCTGCAGACAGCTCTGCGGGAGTTTTGTTGTAAGTTGCAAATGTATTTTCTTTTTCCATTCGAAAGGTGCCGGCGGTCGGATGTACATAAATCAACAGTTGTCAATGGCGGTGATTTTACCGAAAGACTTTTGCAAATATTTGCGTATTTGCTTAGCCTGGCTTAAATCGTTTCAGCATCAGCTGCCGGCTACACTTTTCACATATTTTAGTTCAGCGCTCACCGAGCTTTAAGGACAATGTTGCTTTCCGAACAAAAAAAAAAAAAAACAAAAAAAAAAAACGTCAATCAATGTGAAAATTGAGTTAAAACATCTCCACATATGTTTTTTGTTGTCATCTAAGAAAAAATGAAAAGTACATTTTTAGTGGATTACCATAAGTCTCAACTAGCTTTCACTCTATCTTCACAGTTAAAGTTCTGCTTTCAAAAAAAAAAAAAAAAAAAAAAAAAAAAAAAAAAAAAATTCGGAGCTGACATTCAACAAACATTTATGCTGAAAATATGAGGATCTTTTTATTATTTTACATGTTCGATTCGACATTTATTTTAATAATACATTTTATTTTTTGTCTATTGGCTTACAATTATTTAATTGTGTATTTTAATTAAAAAATTAAAATCTGTAAAAGTTTTTGCTTTTTATTATTTTTTAAATTCTATTAAATTGTTTTTGATTTTAATATTTATTGAAAAATAATATCAATTTTTCACAGCATCTTGAAGAAATAAATTCACAATTGTTGATCCCGGCCTTATAGCCGTTGGGATCTAAGAAACTATGATAATATATAATAGTGTATCTATAATACTATACGTAAGCCCATAGGGGCGTGACAAGTAAAAATGTAATTTTTACAGCTTTGGAGCGTAAGGGCTAGGTACGTAATATTAATTTATTTATTTATCTTAGAGTTAGAGTTAATTAAAATTAAAACTAACTTAAATTTTTAAAGCGCTGGCTGCATGGGCCTTCGGCTTACGTAATATTAAATATAGGCTTTTTAGATTTACAGTACAAATTTCATGATGGTAACGAATAATTTATTGATGATCTTTTAAAAAATGTGTCACACATTTGATATATATGTACATATTAAGTATAATAAGAAAGCCCGGCAGGCGTTGTTTTGCCTCTAGCGAATGCTTATGAGCCATGGTGCATTCATCCCAGATAATAATTTGACACTGTTTCAGCACAGTGGCCATGGATGATTGTTTTGTAATGTTACAATCTGCATCTGGATTATTAAGTAAACGTGGCCTTTGATTTTGAATGTGGAATTAAATTGTTGATTATTTGCAGCAGTATTTTCAATTATTTCCGTTGCTTCAAACGATCTCATTTGAAAACATGAATTGAATTTTCGAATTGACTGCAAGAACAGCGAAGAATCTGAATAAGGAAGCCGTGCGTTTCTGGCGTTGTTTCAATTTCTGGGAGTTTTTAAATACTTGAAGTACTTGTTGACCTTGTCGGTCAATTCCTCTACGGCTGTTGACTACGCATCCTCGCGCTTCTCTTCGTTATAATTGTCTTTGCTGGTTTGGCTCATCTCGTGCCTCTTGCAATTGTGACGTAACTGCGCCATGCTCGCACGGACATCTGCACTGCTTTGTTGCCTTTCTTCACCTCATCTTTGTGCTCTGCTGTCTTGCATGCCTCTAGGTTTGAGTGTGCGACGACTCAAATTAGCCCTCTAGCGTTTTCGTGGTATTGTTGTCTGTTAGTCAAACATAAATAAATCGAGTTGAAAAACTGTTTGGTGATAAACAGGGACGTAATATTGTATTGATTGCTCATTATTTGGCTTACCTCTACACGTATATTTTTTAATCACGTGCACGTATTAATAAAATGTCCATGAATAATTGTTTAACATGAGAGTATGACCGAAAATTATCACTGTTATCAAGCCTATTGAGTAAATTCTCAATGACAATGCAAAGATCCTCAACAGCAAACATTGCTTCATTGTACATTGCGACTAAAATCGTAATTTCGTTGCGTAAAAAAAAAAAAAAAAAAAAAAAAAAAAAAAAAAACAAGACTACGAGATCCCCTGAACCCTTCGAGCAACAGATGTTGCAATAGTTATTCGTACATGCACACACTTACTCACGCACGCAGACATACGCACGCACGCATAAACACGCATTGGCTGAAGTGGTGGTTTACTATGGGAACTTAACTAAATTAACTTTTCTTGTGGATGGACTATCTTTCAGATTATGAATATAACATAGATATGCATTAATTTGCCAAAGCATAAGTCTCTAGTATTTGAAACACCCTTTTTGGGTGAGGGGTGAGGGGGTAAATATAGGGGTAATGGGTAAATTTTGAGAAAAACCGAAGTTCTATAAAGTATATTTGAATCAACATTTAAATTTTAACGACTCTAGCTTTAAAGATGTAGTAGATATAAATTTATTACTGGCTTTCGATAATACTTTTAATCGATAACAAAATAAAGGGGCAAGTTATCCATTTTTAAAACAAACACACGGACCTAGGAAATCAAATTGCAAGGACAACTCAGTTCGTCGCCCCGATCAAGAATATATATACTTTGTGGGGTCTGCCACGCCCCCTTTTGCCTGTTACATACATTTAACAAAACCATTATCCCTGATTTCCCATTGAAAGTGGGTTCAGGGTATAAAAGGAATGCCATTATTTAAAGAAGCTTTATATTAAAACCTAAGGGCTGCTATATCGCAGTTGCAGGGCTAGGAGAATCTTCTATTCGAGTAGCCCTGACTAGGGCACTTCTACTGGCTTATGTGGTTGTATTTATTGTTATTATCCAATTCTAATAATTTTAGTTTTGCTTACATTTAATCAAAATCGGGCAATGCATTTTCCGACATGGCACAAATCATATTAGTTGAAGAGAATGTAGATTCGTGCTGATCACCCAAGACTAACAAGCTATAGCGGACCATTGGGGGCGTGGCAAATCGGATAAAAGTGTATTTCCTAGAGTTTTGAAGCTAGCACGTGAACTAATATTATGATTCTATAAAGATATGTGATTTTTAAAATTTGCTATATTCTGGGCACTTTTAATGCTAGAGACCTAAAATTTGGTATATATACTTGGGTTGACCACCCAAGAACAAAAAGCTATGGCAAACACCAAAAGCTTATGTCTCCTAAAATATAGGAGCTAGAAGCTTCAAATTTGGATAGTTGAGTTACTGCTAACCTCCTCTATTGATGACCCAAAAATAATTGTTACGCCCTTTTAGGGCTGCATTTTCTAAAGTATTAGAGCTAGAAACTCAAAACTTAGCTACTAAATTACTTATGGGATGTGAATGAGTATTCTCCAGTTGCTAACGCCCAACGGCAACGTTCTTTTTTTGTATATGTATATCTAAACGTTCTCTAAATAGATTTCAATTCAATTTAGTTTATTTACTGTTTTTCAAAGCAGGAAATGAATATAAGATATAAATATTATTTTCTGTATACCCATATACATATAGTTTAAATTACATTATGCTCGTGTATGTATTATTCGTCATCTTTAGGTGCAAGGGAAGCTTCCCGTGATAATTAGGTAGAAGTTGGCGCTGTTATTTATCTAAAGCAGGAAAGCATCTGGTCCTTGAATTCAAGTTTAAGTTGGTGTTCCGCTCTGCATTGATTCGCCACGTTGAACGTCGAAATTCGTATCGCGAAATGAAATAAATGGAATTCTTTGCATCTTTTTGCGTAGAGATAAACGAGCGCGAAAGCCTCAAATAAGTTTGTTTTGAGGCCAGAGGCAGCTGGCCAAAGTCGGAGCAAATAAACACTCGAATTGTTGTAATTAAACGGAGTGAAAGCTGCCAAATTGAAATTGTTGCCAGTGGCCGAGTGCCACGCCCATATTGCCAAACGGCCCCGCGGAAAGTTCAGTCGAGACCGAAATCGAATTCGCGGCAAATGAGATGCTCGGAATTAGCATGGGCCAAACCAATCAGTCACTCAGTCGAATGACTGCCGCTGCTTCACTTGCTCAATCAGTTTGTCAATCGACTTGTCAATCAGCGCCCCAGCCGGCCCACATGACTGTGCTTAAAGTCAAAAGCATTTGTGGCCAATTAGCGTGCACGCCGTCACTACCGAGCGCGAGTGGGCCGCGCACCCTTTTCTCATTCGTTTACCCGCCCCTCACCTTGCACCGGCTGCAAATTTGCTTAATTAATGTTTCCCTCCGTTCTTTCTTTACTCGGCCTTCTCTTGCTCCTTTTTCACCTTTTTGTTTCATAATTGTTGTGTATGCCGCGGACTAGCTGGAAATCATCACGTTGCAGCATTCGCTCCATTTGATGACAAAAGTTGTGTGTTTACGCAATCATCCCAATGCCAGGGCGGTGTCTAATTAATGGCACTCACTCACTCGTCGCACACGTGCGACTGATAAGAGTGTATTTGAGAGCTGCCAAGTCTCTACACTGCTATTCTCACGCACTCCTTTAGCCTCTTGAGCAGGATTATTGATAATAGATTCGTACTAACTGACACGAGTCTGACTGTCTGTCAGGCCTATTTACGCTAAAATTCAGATATATGTAAGTCGTGTGATAATAAAAAGTAAAAATTGCACGTGCTAGTAAAACATTTTCTGAATTACAATTTTCTCCAGTAAATAATCTTAGGTTGTTCTGTCTCTGAGTCTAGATTACAAGTATTTCTGAGCTTAAGCCCTCATTTTCCACTTTGGCATAATTGAATTTCCAAGTGAACAATTCTGTTTGTCAATGTGAGAATTATGGGACTGCTTTACTATATTTGGCTGCTACTGCTTCTATTCTTAATTTTTAGTTTTTACAGCAACTTAAATTGTGGTGTGTAATATTGATTCATTATTAAAACTCTGCATTTTTTTGTGTTTTTTAAAAAGTATTCGGACATCGCATTCTAAAGTAGAAAGTGAAACGTATTGGTCCTTACAGGGCTTAACGTACTTGCTCCAAAGTCACTCCACATTTGCTGAATTTAAGGTTTGAGCTGTACTGTCTATTTTCGTAAAATACTAGTCTTTGATACCTAATATGAGAGTCTTAATACCATTTTCAGCCACTGGAAGGTTACATTTTCCACGCACACTATATTGTCTGAGCTGTTGTCTAGGTTCAGGTTACAGTTTCCTTAGCCGCTGCTATAACTAAGGGATGACTTGGCTTCAGATAACGCCGAGGCTATCGAATATTATTTATATGCTAGGCGCATGACATGCTCATGCTTCAACTCTCTTTACACTAAGTTTTCCTTGTTGTTCTACAATTTTCAACGAGCTGTCTTTTCTAACACATGTCTGTCAGATAAATCACAATATATATTTATTTCTTAAACTGCTTTAAAAGATTTTCAATTTAATTTTTTTTTTAATTTTATAAAAAAGAAATCAAAACCAATTGCTGAAATAATATCAATGGTTATACGAGCAGAGGAAAATGCGATTATTGATAGAGCTCATGAACAGGTAAAATATTGATTATTATTTCAGAGCAGATGCCAAATATTCATTTTAGATAAGGGCACTTCGAATTCAGCTACCCTGCTCTCTTGACTCCTCCCGCCTCCATTTCATCTTGTGCACATGATTACCCTAGACAAATAGGTATAATGGAGGATTCGCTGACTGTTTGGCGTTCCGCTGCGGAAAACTTTTTGCGGGTAATCAAATTGTCGCAGTGCACGTGGCGTATACGTAACGTCATAATATGCCTATAGGGGCAAATTTATATTTTGTGTTCGCGCTTGACAATCATTTGATTATTTTCATGTGCGGCATTAAAACACTCACCCACACACACGCGCGCCTAGATCATTATTTGAATTTAGCTAAACATACATACATATATACATACTCTTATTTTGGGTTGGCAAATGTGATTAACATTAAATTCCAAAAACTTTGCAACCCTTTAATCTCTTGACTTCAGCTGCAAAATATTAGTATACATCACTGGCCTTGTCAATGGGGGCTCGAAAAGTTCTTCTGCTGTTGAGGTCAACTTTTGCCAAGCGAATAAACTGGCTTCAGCTCCTATTTTTGGATTACGTAATGATTTACTTACTGAATCCGTTTCTGGGTTTCGCCTGTGTTATCAAATGTACACAAGGCATTAAAGTTGTACCTTTACCGGGCCTCTACAAAACTCATGTTTCGCAAAATAATTTACTCACTGTTGACATTTTGTCCGCAACTTCTCGAAAGTTAAGTTCCTATGCTGATAGCTTAAACTTTTAGGCAATTTAAATGTTCCTTAATATTTTATATGTGGAATACACTCATCATAAATATATTCAGGCCAGCAATTGCCATCCACACGCTGGGATTTGTCTCCAGTCATATTTGTTTGCTTAGTGACTTTCTGCACTTAGCTTAAATACCAAAAATTAGTGCCACGAGTGAAATACCTTTGGGCTTTCCGGTAGTTTTAAATGCTTTCTTCGCACACGCATACGCACGCACGCACTCACAGACACATGTACGCATATTACATCACACTCATCCACTTCTCTAAAGCGCCTCGTAGGTCTAAGCTTTAATTATTTTTTTTAAAAGTTAGACACATGTCAACCCAGTCTTGCAGAGGCTTGCCATTTGACGGCAATATATCGGGTCGGGAAATTTCCATGCAACTTCTGTGACAGCCGACAAGCAGAGCTGGGGAACGGAGCAGCAGTCTTCAATTGAGTTTAGCTATAAATACTGAGTAATGGCGGCACGCCCGGTCAACTTTTGCCCAGATGTTTGCCTGCGTAATTCTCGTGCTGGCATTTTTATTGCCCCCAAATATCCGGAGTTCTGTCTGGCCTGGTCGCGTTTTAATTGATAACAAATGTGTTTGTCAAGGTGTCGTCTCCCCAATCTAGAGCAGCCATCGTTCATGTTTACGAGTCTTTATAAGGTGTTTTTATCGCACATCTTTGACCGTATATTAACGAAACAAACATCTCTTTATATGTATACCTGTAACAATAAATTTCCTTCCATTTGCGATACTGGTGATGCTTGTCAATAGGTTGAGAAAATTGATATTTATGTGCCCAACGACCTGGCTCCAAATTGTTTTTCCCTCCGGTTTTGATACCCTGCAGCTGACTGAAAGTGTAGAGAGGTTTATTTTAGTTGGCAATTACTGATATATTATCCTTATATATGGGAGAGGCAGCAGAGGTTGGTAAAAATCTAAGACAGCAAAGCTGTAGCTGATTCCACTAATAATAATCGACAGATCTTTATTCAGTAGTAGTCACTTCGAATACACTATTGTTTCAGCTATGGGGCGACATTGTGCATAGTAAAGAACTTGAGCTTTACTTAGAATTACGTGTGTCATATGAAATTAAATAAACTAAATATGTAAATGATTAGAAAATATGTATACCTAATATATTGGATAAAATGCACCTACTCGGTCGATATCGATATCGAGCAGATTATAGACCATCAATGTTTTAATTCGCTCGTTATCGACTATGACAAACGTTAAAGAGTATCCATAGGCTTGCAGCACTTTATATAATCTTGTCTGATAGCTGTTAGCTAATCAATCTAGGGTATCTGCTAGTCACTTTCTTCACATGGGCCCGGGACTGTGAAATATTTTCGGTTGCTAGGGCCATTAAGTTAAAGGCTGAATTGATTTATGTGAGACGAGCCTCCGATTGCCGACGCGCTCAATCTTCGCTGTCCTTTTGTGACAGTTGATTCCTTTGGCCTGGCTTTGGGCCTTGTGCTCAGATCTGGCACTCAAAGCACATGTCTTAAGAACTTATTATGAACTTTAAGGCTTTGCTTATTGTATGGCTTGCAATAATACCTTATTATCTCTTCTTGAGCTTCCTCTCGGTTTCCGTTTCCGTTCACAGTTTGCATTGAATTTTCATTTGGCATTTAATATGCGCTTGATTCAATTCAGGTTTTTCAGTTTCCTTCGCAGCAATTTCATTTCCATGTGATGAATGCGGTCATATCTGCACGGGACATTATTTAATACATTATTTAAATCGCATTTTATCGAAATTGTTCATATTACGTAGTGCTTTAACGGTCCTTTAAAGCACTCAAATTAATTTGTCATATTAAACTGATTAATGTCAACGCCAGTTATTAATGAGTCTCCATAAAAGGCACACGTTAGGGCTCAGGCTGAAGCTCAGACAGAGGAGGCACATGCTCTGGTCTTGGGCTTTGCCTTAATTGCTCAATTATACTTTCCATCCTCCAAGGACTCTCTCATTGCTCTATCAGTGGTCAGGGATAACGAGATGGCTAATCAACTCGTTGCATGTTTAGAGTAAATTTGGTTCAAGCAATCTGAATATGAGACCTCATAATGATATTTCTAGAACAACAAGCAATTAATCAGGAATCCTTGAGGTCTCGGATCACTGAAGTACTTTCAGGCAGAGTCGGGACATCGATGGTCTGTCACCTATTCAATTTTATTCTCCAATATATTTTGATTCCCCTACATCATATAAAAACCAAAGGAATATAAATCAGAAAATCGATGTGGTTTCTGGGTGGTCCACAATAAAGGTAGATATGAAATTGCATTTATTTATTATATTATTAATAAATGCAAATCAATCCCGTTTAGCTTATATAATTTTGATTTTATTTGATTCGTCTGGCTTCAATCGGCTCTCAGTTGGACCGAATGTGGTCATTTAATTGAATGAATGAATCGAAATGCTGTTCAGGCTGAATAAAATCTTTGTTTCTGCTCACAGTTGTCTACTTGTCACGTGCAAATGTAAATACGCATATGAGCTTCCATATCTGGCTGTTTCACATGAACAATCAACGAAAATTCAATTACGATTTCCATTTGCATAGAGCGCAGACTTGTGAGTCAGTGAGTCAGTCCTTTAATATAGATATGCCATAAATAGGAAATTAAATAAATGCAAAGCAGAAACAGAATAAACGTCTGCCAGGCGAACACCACAGCTGGCCGAAGGCTGCGCCAGCCGAGTCAGGAATCGAAGCCACCTGACTGGGCATGAATGGATGTGCTCATATGAGGGACTCAGCACATTGACAGCTTGTCAACTGATGGCAGGCGACATGGCAAATGGCAAATGGCAAATGGAGCAGCTGAGTAGTAGAGCAGCCGGGTAGCCGAGTTATAGTAACTCAATCTGCTGATGTGGATAATGTGCCTACGACGTGTGTAATCTAAGCTCCTGCTTTCGCTTTCGCAGCAGGTGACAGCACTTCGAATGGAATATGCCGTTGGATAAGCTGAGTAGGCATGAGGAGCTTTCGATAATGCTGTGACAACTACGTGTTTGGCGCAGGATATGGGCTGCGTCATTCTGCATGTAGATTTTGTTCAGTTTCGTGATAAATGGTCTGCCTTCTTGGTGGTCGTTTTCATCAATTGGTTCGCTTAATGCCAATTGTGAAATCCACGGGACTTATTCTAAGCTAATTTTTGATAGTGTGTCGGGGTTAAAGTTTGCCACAACATTAATCTTGGATGAACGCCATCCATCAATTACAGCCCTCTCCCCATTGGCCTTGTTTTGAGTAACACCAGCTTTACCATTTACAACATCATCGGGTAAGCATTGACGTCAAGACCTTCTGGCTGATTGTGTTCTCTTATAAATAGTTGAGCATCACCCCATGGCTCTGGCACCTGCATTAACAAACCAACTTTTCGCACTGTCCAACACAAATTTCTTTACGTATTCCCTTCCCAATTCCCCTTCTCACTCTCGCTCTCTCTGCCTGTACTTTCTTGCTTTTGTATGCATTGGGTGGGCGGGCACTTTGCACCGCCCAACGGGCTGATGATTAACTTGGCTCATTTATCATAAACTCAATGCCCCAGCACGAGCGGGAGGGGGCGTGGCGTGCACCACCACCACTCGCTGACCACAAATTCAATAAATAATGCACGAAAATTGCAAAGATAAAGAACGAATGTGAAATAAAGAATCTACACGCAAAAAATGTTTTTTTTTTTTTTTTTTTGTATCTCATTCAAATTGTCCAGATCCAGACTTTGCTCGGGTTTTTTATACCCTGAACCCATTGAAAATGGGAAATCAGGGTATAATGGTTTTGTGAAAAGTATGTAACAGGCAGAAGGAATCATCGCAGACCCCATAAAGTATATATATTCTTGATCAGGACGACGAGCTGAGTCGATATAGCCCTGTCCGTCTGTCCGTCCGTCCGTATGAGCAAAAGGATCTCAGAAGATATAAGAGCTAGAGAGCTGAAATTTGGCATGCATACTCGTGTATACCATAGGCAGTACGAGTTTGCTTTATTTTTTCGATAACTGATCCGATAACTTATTTATCGAGAATAATCGAAAAATAGACACTGTTTTTTCAGCCTAATTTGAACACTTTTAGACGTGGAGACTTCAAATTTGCGTTGTATATAAAGATAATGGATACAAAGATTTTGTAATTTACAGATTTTGGATACCACGCCCCATTAGCCCTCAATTTGCAAAAAAAATTCAAGTACTAGAGACTTGTGCTTTGGAATGTACACACATTTTAACCATATGATTACGCTCTGAAAGTTTCATTAGGATCGTATGTCTACAAAAGAAATTATTCAAGAAATAAATTGTCATAATATTGCCACATTGCAGCGCAGCCCAAGCGCAGCCGCTGCTTACTGCGCAGTTAGCAGAGCGCGTGCTTATAAGTGCATTTATATGTATGTGTACTTAGAAGAAGTGCAGAATGATTAGAATATCAGCTTGGAGGGTTCAGGGTATCTCCTAGTCGAGCAGTCTCGACTGGAGCCTTCTTACTTGTTTTTTTTTTTTTTTTTTTTTTTTTTTTTTTTTTTTTTTGTGTCTGCCATCTGAATTGGGAGAGCCACTTTCAGCTTACAAATAAAGAACAGAAAGGATTCGAATTTGTATAGGCCATATGTCAAAATATATATTTTTTTTGTAGCTCAAGTTATTAATGTTTTACATTAAACGTTAATTGTTCAGTGCGCAATACAATCGAGGTTGATTTTTAAAGAAAATGAGAAAGTGAGAGAGAGAGAGCGAGAAAAGGGCGCCGAGTGCGAGAGGAGAATGACTTAGAAACGCAGATATATGAAAAAAGAAATAGTAAGATAGAGAGGGAAATGCACAGGAAGTGGGAGAGCATGAAATAATGAGAGAGACAGAGATATGAAATACGACAGACAGAGAGAAAGAGTAAGAGCGAGAGAGAGGGAGAAAGAAAAAGGGAGGGAGAGTGAGAGGGGCGAGAGAGTGAGAGACGGAGAGATATGAGGTAGGAGAGACGGAGAGAGAGAGAGAGAGATAGACGGGAAGTGAGACTTTCTCCCCTCTTACTTTCACTCGCGCTCTCTCTCTCAATCGCCCTCTCTTGATAGAATAGTGGGGAATTGGGATTATCTGACTGGGAGTGAGATATTTTCATCATATAGATAAGTGTATTGAAAAATATTACCAAATTATTATATAACCAAGGGTAATCTCACAAGGCCTAAAAACTAATTTTATTATTAGTTTAATTTGGGTTTAAATCGAGCTTACGTAGTAGTACATAGCAATTTTAATAAAACCATTCTTCTCTCCATAAATTAGTTTAAGTAGCTTGTGCCGCCTTGCTCTAGTGATTGATAAGGGACTTTTGTGTTCTAATGGACATTCCATAGAACCAATTCTGACCGCAAGTCGAATAGGGAAGCTCGTCGCGTTGAGCTTGTTGTGCCATATCGGGCGCTGCTTTATTCAGATTACCCAATCACTCCATTCAGCTCGCTTTTGTCCATAGGCAGCACGTGGAGCGTAATTTAGTTAGAGCTGCAGAAAATTGTTTGGCTTATGTCGGAGCCTGCTGCGTCTCTGTGCCTCGTGTGTTTGCATGCGGTCCAAATTGAATTTGGTCTGAATTATGTTGACAATAAATTTCGAGCTGCCTTTCGGCATGCCCCTTCCCAGCTCTATATCCCCGTGGCATGATTTTGCCAATTAGTCTGCATGGACTCAAAAATGGCAAGCAGCCAGGACCTGAGTGGCAGCAACAGCATCTTAGGTCCCTTATCAATTTTGCCAGGCGCACAGCTGGGCGGGAGGCATGGGGCATGGGGCATGGCGCCATAAACAATGCAATAGCAATTTTAAATCAGCTTTAGAATCAGGTACTTGTTTGCCTTCTTCGTTTTTTGTTTATTTATTTATTTTATTTTTTTTTCAATCCGCAAATGCGGCGACACTGAACAATTTATCGGGAAATTTCAAATTGGAATTCGCTGCATTTCTCAAATACTGACAGATTTCCGCCCGGAAGAAAGAAGGCTGGAGCCGGTGTCGGGCGGCAAACTGTAAGGCATGACTCCTACGGGAACCATCTGTTACAGTTAACCAATCTGTAATAAGTTTTGGATTAAGGTGAATGCATTTATAAAAAATGTAAGTGGAATGTCACATTTTAGCATAACATGGGCTTAACAGTAGAAGGGCGTGGTACAAGGGAGCTCATTCTGGGGTGCTTTGTATTTATCATTGATTGCAAATCCTAGTCATGGGAACAGAAACCTGCTATGGCATGATGCAGGAGAGGGTGATATACTTTTAATGAATACATAATAGTATTGAATAATAGATAATTGAGAATCATCATTCGTAGTATGATTCCCTGAAGTATAAGCTAAACATTTTGGACAGCTCATTTCGTTCTTGAGTATATTAATATTAGTCGCGACATTTGAGACGTTTAATTCAAAAGTCAATTTAAATGTTTTCCACTTCACTTGCAACTTTCACATTATTTGTTTTCGTGTTGTTGCCTTTGTCTTTGTTTTCCGCTTGGCTGCATTGTTACTACGCATTGTTAATACCCCAAGCATGGCAGAGTGCTATACCACGTGAAATGCGTAGTTGAGTTACTTTTTCAAAATTTTCTTTGTTTGCTTAGGTGTTTGCGATGATAATGCGGCCTGCGCTTCATTTATGCCGATTGGCAGCTGTGGAAATTTCGGCAAAAGGTAAAAGCGCCAATTAGGGTAGATGCTGGCGGACTTATCCAGTCTATGTTGCCATCAAAATTAAATCGAATTGATCGAACTAATGCCTGCTTGGTGCGTGAGTCGATTGGGCTGTAAACACTTTTGGCGCTATAAACAGTTCGTGGTCTGAGGTTGAGGCCGAGGCTGCCACTCAAAGAGAAATATTTACAGATACTGCGTAGAGCAAGGCCACACCGCCACATGAAATCAATTAAAATATTTGCATGCAAGAGCTTGAGTGCTAAAAGTAATTGGAAGTGACTATAAAAATAACGCATACGACGCGTGGGCCAAATAGTCAGGGCTAACGAAAAGAGATACGCTTGAGCCTGCTCCACTTGAGAATTTGCTGTAAGTCAACCGAAAAGATAGAAATATAGTTGAGTTTATTACTGAATTGATATTGTTACTTGTTAACTAGAGAGAAGAGCTAGAATACGTTTTTCTAACGTGGGAAAGAAATTTCGGCATACCATTTCTGTCCATCTTTCACAATTTGCGCATTTATTCTTACTCAAACTAAAACCTAGAAAGCTTTTCCTTTCCAACACTGGAACTATAATCTTGGTTAGTTCTTCTGGTGTGACCAGATAAATGAGCTTAGCTAAACCAGCAAAGGGAACTAAGCTGGTTTGTGGATTAGAGCAATTAGAAGATAATCTGATATTGTATAATACTTGGTCCGTGCGAATGAAAGTTGATTTGTCATTTTATATGCACTCATTCTAGAATTGTAATTTACATACCATACTCAACTACAATCAACTACTACTCAATCATACTCGACTAATGTCTTCACCTTCTAAGTGAAATGGGATCGTTCTCGTGAATACAATGGTCGCAATAGTCAATCTATCTTTATTTATTTCCAATATTTCCACTACTTCAAGTATTTTTTGTTGTCAACAAATTAAATATTTATCCAAGTCCTTCTCTTTCTTAATCGTAGGGTATTTCGAAAGCGATCAAAATAATACTATACTATACTATACTAAGTGGAGCTTGTTTATCTTTCGCGCATTGGGAAAGCAAACAAATGCCGCTGTACATCAATCGGTCAATGGCATGCATCAAAAGTTAAATAAAAGCGGGGAAAAAATTAATTAAATGTACGAGCAGAGGCAATGGGGCAGAGCATTTGAATGAATTCTCAGATTTTCATTGCGTTCGTATTACACCCTGTGGGGCATACCCTGTGCCAGCAGCCCCGTAGCAGTAGCTATTGTGCTGTAATGGAAACCACTCGGGGCATTTCAAATATTTGCCAAATAATTAATCACGCCACGTCGTGGCCGGAACGTCGGCGCCTACGTCAGCGTCAGCGACTGCCGCACACCTCCTCCCCCACTTCTGTGAATGCGAAATGCCTGGGCCTGTGCCTATGCCTGAGTCTGTGTCTGTTGGCCACTGATAAAATGAGCTACGAGCCTCGCAGGAGGGGCTGGTCCATTCGGCAAAAGTGCTTTACAGATTATGATAAATTTTTAAATAAAAGCCGGCGGCTGAAATTGTCTACACATGACTCGGCTGACTGTCTCGCTATCTCTTTTAGACACTTGCTTCTCTCTTCCCTCTCTTTTTGTTTCGACAGCAATCACAGATCAGCAGCTGTCATAGTTAAGTAGCATTTAAAAAAATATATATATATATATACGAGACGGCTCAGATTGAAACGGAAGCCTGAACAAGGTTTAGGTTGTACAACAATTCGCTTTTGCTTCGGTTATGTAGAGTATTAAAGGCATTTTGAGTTAATTAACTATTTAGCAAACATCACTTTTAGCTCACCGTATCTTATGTTACTCCTGTCTAATCCACCTTACCTCTCCCTCACATAAGCAATCCCAACTATAGCTGACAAATTCTCAGCTTATCCTAGGGGGGGTCCCATTTACTCCATGCTGAACGAACTCGAAAAGAGTTTTCAGTAACCTAAACAATTGTTTTAGAACAAAGCCTTTGATAACTTCATTTGGCTACATAAGTAACCTAAGCCCACTTAAGCTCACTCAACAAAATGTTTTCATCCCTCAAATACTTATAATCTGCTCCACTACTCCCTTTTTGCTTAAGCTCTATGAAGCTTTTAGTAAACCAAAAATTGCCAACTCCATAAATTTGAGCTTAAATTTATATGTCGTGCTATTGTCTCCTCTGAAATAATCCTATTTCTACATACATGTAAGAGTGACAAGAGATAATTAGACTTTTCGAGCTATCGATAATCAAAAAATAAAAAAAAATCACCAAATCCTTCTTAAATCATTCCCGTACATTTCGGGACTCTTGGTTAGGCAATATATCGACATCGAATATCATGATCATCGATACTATCGATTGTGCCACCGATAGTTTTATCTGCTCTGTTATGGATTACAATTTTCACAATTTTTTAGACATTTGAAAAGATTTACGTATGGAATTTTAAAATCGACTCCAAGCATCACGAATAAGACAATCAATGAAACGCAAGAGTTTCCTATGCAAATGAGAATATGAAGTGATTCGACTCTAATGACTTATGAACACGCGTTATGTTTATGGCCGTTGCAGTCACATGTGCAGTCGCCCACGCAGTCGCACACGGGTATGTAGAGGAACTCGCTGTCCTTCCAGAAATCTACCAGCACTTGGCATGTATTCTCCGCGTACCTCTCTTTGACCTTCTCCATTTCGGATTTCTTGGCGCAATCACAGAAGTAATCCGCCTCGAGAATCTTGCTGAGCTTGCCGCAGCAAACATCTCGCACCAGTTTGTCGACGCGATTCGCCTTGGAGCCGAGGCACTTCCTGGGCACCGCCTTCATTCGTATCTTGTGCGTGCGCTTCATATCCACGTCGAGCACGACGGTGGCCTTTATCTGCGGGTCGAAGATGCGCTTGACGCGCACCTCGTCTACGTAGATCTCGTAGTGGGACACGTAGGAGTCATCGTGCTGATACCACTCAATGGACATGCAGTTGCCACTTATCGGCGCCACATTGACGATGCTGATGGGGAAGCTCCTGGTCGCTGGCGGCGGGTACTGCTTGGTACCGTGCAGCAAGTTGTCCATTCTTTGTTTGGTGGCTGTGATCGCACTGATGTCCAGGAGAAAGTCCTTCATTTGCATCTTCAGTTGGAGTCGCCTCTTGCCCTCAGGCGAGCGAAGGTATGCGGCCTGTCTGAGTGCTCGCCGCACTTCAATGCAATGGCAGCAACAACAGTCCTTTTTGTAACGCTCACAGCCGTCAGGAAATAGATCGGTCATGGACAATTTCCCTATAACATTGTCTTCGGGCTCATCTGCGTCCCTCGTCCCAGCGTTTTTCTTGGCTGGACTGTTCTTGGGAGTTCCTGAAAGGCTCTTCAAAGATGACCTACGGGAATCTCTAGGCGAGCCAGTGACCCTTGATGCCGAGCTAGTCCGCGGCCGTGGCGGCTCCATATCACCTGGCAAAACTATGCTCACTCGCCTCGACATATCGAATCTGCAGAAACTAAGAAAAAAAAAAATAAAATAGAAATATCCAAATATTGTATCAAAGACAAAGAAGTCAAAACACTACAAGTAATACAATATATTTAAGCACAGTGCACTACAACTTGATTAAGTTACAAAGGCATGAGAAAGATACAAAAACTAGTAAGAACCCAAACCCATTCACATCCCAACTGGGCGTAGACACCTCATTTTTGGCCAGTTCTTGCAACAAGCGAACGATAACCTAACTGCAATGTTTGGATGCTTACGCTCCAAAAATGTGCAAATGACAGGGTATTTTTTCGATATGCCACGATCTAAAAGGGAGTAACAGTTATTTTTGGGTCATCGAAGGAAGAGGCAACTATTCAAATTTGAAGCTTCTAGCTCTTATACTTTAGGATACATCAACTTTTGCGGTTTTCCACGCATCTTTGGGCGGATATATACCCGATCTCAGAAGCTAGAAGAAATCCCGTTATTTTGCTATCGATCAAAAGCATTACCGAAAATTAGTTATTTAATTATATCTCCTACACCATTAGAGCTAGAGTTTCCAAATTTTAAATGTAGATTTAAATGTCGATTTCTGTCGTAATGACCCACTCTTCTATCCACCCCCTCATTCACATATGCGAAAAAGGCGTATTTCAAACTAAAGAATTGTGGTTTGTTACATGGACGTATTTCAATGTTATAAACTTGATATATAAATTCTTCGAAGGGTTCAGGAGATTTCGTATTCGAGCAGTCTAGACTAGAGCTTTCTTACTTGTTATGCCCTGAACCCACTGCAACTAGGGAATCAGGGTATAATGGTTTTGTTGAAATATATGTAACAAGCAGAAGGAGTCATGACAGACCCCACAAAGTATATGTATTCTTTATCAGCGTGACGAGCTGTTTTCATTTCAGAAGATATAACAGCTAGAGACATTAAAATTGTTTTTAAATGCATAGCGAGCTTATCTAGAAAAATCGATAACTCATTCCGTTATTATACCCTGAGCCCATGGAAAATGGGAAATCAGGGTATAATGGTTTTGTGAAAAAGTATGTAACGGGCAGAAGGAGGCGTGGCAGACCCCACAAAGTATATATATTCTTGATCAGGGCGACGAGCTGAGTCGATTTAGCTCTGTCCGTCTGTCCGTCCGTCTGTCCGTCCGTCCGTCTGTCCGTCCGTCCGTCTGTCCGTATGTTTGAACGCGTCGATCTCAGAAGATATAATAGTCTCTAACTTGAAATTTTTTTCCTAGGTTCGTGTATAGCACGCGCATATCGAGTTTTGCTTTAAATATCGATAAATTGCTCCGTTATTTTGTTATCGATTAAAAACTTAATCGAAAACCAGTAATAAATTTATATCTCCTACATCTGTAAAAATTTTTAATGTATACTTATATGCATTTTATACAATTTAGATTTTTGTCAAAATTTACTCCCACCCTCACATTTGTAAAAGGCGTATTTCAAATACTAGAGACTTGTGCTTTGGTAAATACATGCATATCCATGATATAATCCTAATTTAAAAGTAAAAGTAACCTAATCATGAAGAAAGTACATCCACAAGAAAAGTTATTGAACAATTAAGTTCCCTTAGTAAGCCACCACTGCAGTGCAGTGCAGTTTATACGTTCGTGCGTATCTCTGTGTGTGTGTGTGTATGATGTGTGTGTATATGTGTGTGTGTATGCGTGTGTGTGTGTGCGTGTGTCTTGTGTAAGCAGAAAGTCGCAAAAAATGATTGAAACAACTATTGCTCGAAGGGTTCAGGGGATCTCGTAGTCGGGCAGTCTCGACAAGAGCTTTCTTACTTGTTTTTTTTTTTTTTTTTTTTTTTTTTTTTTAGCTGCCTACATACTCATTATGCTATATTATACATATGTATATTATATTTGTTATGTATTAAAATTGTGTATATTTTAGACGCTTGAATCATGCCAATTGTATCGCCTCTATCATTTGCAGTACTTCATTCTGGGTATTTGTTCAGTTCAGCTGAAACACAGTTTGATGGAATTTAAAAAAATTATGCATGTATAAGTTGCATTCGCTTTGCGTTGATTACCTCCTGCTATTGTAAAGAGATCATAAATGTTCTTCAATTCTTTCTTTGTTACTCAAAGAACTTTAGTGAACCAATGTGGTAATTCAGAAGAATTCTGCAAAATGCGTGTTTTGGGATGAAGTTTCTGCCTTTTCAACGTCTTGTTGGTTCAGTGTCGTCTGTATGTATATAACTTCTCCGGGTTTTAATGAAATACAAACAAAAATGGCATCTCCTGCAAGCTAGGCATACGCCGAGTCATTTGCAATCATCTTCAATCATCTTCAATCATAACGAATGGCATGGCTTTATGTCCGACTTCAAGTTAGCCCTGGCAGTCTCTGGAGGCCTGTCTGATGTCAGCCATTCATATGGGGGGATGCCCGGAGGCAGGGAGGACGTGTAACTTTGTCAATATTTTCGTTCACAGCCCGGAGCCGCAGCGGCAAATGGAACGTCATGAAAATTTGCATAATGTTGATAAGCGCATATGAAATGAGCAACGGCCGCCTTGCTCTTTGCATGTGTTAAGATTTTGTTTGGCTCTAATTAAAATTGCTTAAGACGCGTTGCATAAAGAGCGGCCCATTAGTCTGAGTTTGGTATGGCTTCCGATAAAGAAGAGCGTGATTGGGTGCGGGCTGGCTTAGGTGCAGAGTTAAACACAACGACAACAAGAACAGCAACAACAACAATAACAACATTCCTAACTCCTGCTTCACATGCGATTTTCTTTACTGCTTATGCTGAGCTGATTATTCAACTTGGCCGCCCATACGTGGCGTATGATTAAAACGCTTACAATATTACACATACGCACGGTTAGCCGGCTGTTGCTGTGCAGCTTACAAGAAAGAATATAACACGCAGCAACTGCGTGTGTGTGTGTGTGCATTAAATTATGCTTGCTTTATGATTTATCTAACGCACACTCATAGGAATGTTGAGCATGTACCGAACGCCATTCCGACAATATGTCTTATCCGGCTTTGTCTACTCAGACCTAACTTAAGGGCGGCGATAGCAGCACCACTGCCCTCGTAGGCTCCACAGGGTGCCCTGACTACGGGGTGCCTGGCTGCCTCGGAGCCAGTCAGCTTGGCAGCCAGGCATTTTAATAGACTTTCCATCCGACAAATGTAATTGCGTTCAAAACGCATCCGCTGGTTGCCACCTCAGAAAAAGTCGACTCCACATACCGCAAGATATACCAAGCTTTAATCATAAATAAATACGCCTCGAAATAGAGATGGCAGTATGAAAATAACAAAACACAAAAAGAGAAAAAAGCCGAGAAAAGCAACAAAATAACAAGTAAAAACGCTCCAGTCGAGACTGCTCGACTAGGAGATACCCTGAACCCTCCAAGCTGATATTCTAATCATTCTGCACTTCTTTTATGGACACATACATACACATGCATCCACACGCACGCATAAGCCTGCGCTCTGCTAACTGCGCAGTAAGCAGCGACTGCGCTTGGGCTGCGCTGCAGTGTGGGCAATATTATGAGAATTTATTTGTCGAATAATTTCTTTTGTAGACATACGATCTTAATGAAACTTTTAGAGTGTAATCATATGGTAATTATGTGTGTACATTCCAAAGCACAAGTCTCTAGTATTTGAAATGCGTTTTTTACAAATTGGGGGAGAAGGGGGCGTGGTATCCAAAATCTGTAAATTACAAAATCTTTGTATCGATTAACTTTATATACAACGCAAATTTGAAGACTGCAGGTCTAAAAGTGTTCAAATTAGGCTAAAAAAACAAAATCAATTTTTCGATTATTCTCGATAAAAAAGTTATCGGACGATTTATCGAAAAAATAAAGCAAACTCGTACTGCGTATGGTAGTCACGAGTATGCATGCCAAATTTCAGCTCTCTAGCTCTTATAACTTCTGAGATCGACGCACTCATACGGACGGACGGACGGACAGACGGACAGGGCTATATCGACTCAGCTCGTCGCGCTGATCAAGAATATATATACTTTGTGGGGTCTGCCACGCCTCCTTCTGCCCGTTACATACTTTTTCACAAAACCATTATACCCTGATTTCCCATTTTCAATGGGTTCAGGGTATAATAAAACAAAAATGTCACGCAGATATCAGCTTTGATGGAAAAAGGTCTGCCACGATGTATTTGAAGAGAGTCTGGAATGCTTTGGCCTAAACCCGAAATACTCTAAGCGTTTTCATTATTCTATTATGAGTGACCTGAAATTTTGTAAATCCAAGCCACAAAATTCTCCGAAATGAAGAAATTGTTAAAAAAGGATTTTCAATGCCAAACAAATTGCAGCTATGTGAGCTATTCTCAGACAACGCCTGAGTCAATACTTATTTGATTTTTTATTTTGATACTTTAGTAGTAGTAGTCTGTATTATTAAAAACCCATTTTTATTCTTTGGAAACAAATATACCTCTTTAACTTCCCGAGTAAGTAAAAAAGACAAAGAGATTGTGTCAGATCATAGATACAATATCTCAAATGGCATTCTTAGTGGAAAACTTGTGGAGTATGATTAATGTTATGTGAATATTTGCATGAATTATTTGTAATGGAAATTAAAAATGTCCAGCTTAAATTCTCGAATTGACGCTCACTTGATCTGGGGTCTTCTTGCCATCTTAAAGAGCGCGCGGCAGCAAGTTAAAAAAGTTTTTAAAAGCAATAGGCTGGTCGCCTAGGAGGTTTGTCTTGCTCGAGGCGATTTGTCGAAATTGCGTAAAAAAATGCAATTAAATTGATTGAGGTCAGAGGGCTCTGTGGACTTAAGCCGCAGGACATTTGCCATAAGTTAAATTATTTTTTTCATTTCTTTTATAAATGTATATATGTCTGATTTTCATTAAAGTGCGAGCCCCTCTGCTGAGGTCTGCGCAGCTGATGTTGCTTTCCCCAAAACTGACGTCGAAAGTTGAAACTTCGTTTCAAGCGCGTTTTTCATTGAGGCAGTGGGGCACTTCAAGCTCTCCGATGCAGACAGAGATTCGAGTTTAGTTCAGCCTCAACCCAGTTCACTCCGCCTGGCAGTCGCTTCCGCTTTCCTGTGGAGGTTGCTAACTAATTCAAAGCAACTAAATCAAAACTTTTCTGAAGTAACACTCGGCTGGTGAGGCTAATACGGATTTCACGAATGCGTTTCTCGCTGACAACTTTTAAGGGCCTTGTATAATTGCCCGCCGCCCAAAGCGGCTAATAAAAGTTCGTTGCCAAGTTTGTGGCCAGCCATTGGGCACGCGTGCTTATTGCCAAAATGTGAAAAATAATTAATATTCTGAGAGCCTTACGTTCAGATCGCTCTTGCAGGAAGCCACGCGCTGAATTATCCTCCAGACACACATCCATGAAGCCCAAACTGGTGTTGGCTGTCGACACCTTGGCCCCTTAGCTCTGTCGTTGAACATGAACTGCCCGAGGGGAAGTGGCGAGTGCTTCACGCTCCTCTCTTAGTGACCCACAGCTAATTGCCATTAAATTTTCGAGGGCGGGACTCCTTTATGTGCAGGCCCCACATGCTGTGAGTGTGGATGGTTTTTGTGTCGAGTCAATTGAGTGAAACCCCAATTGTTGCCCGTGCACCTCCCCACGTGGGCCACATACTCGCCAATCAAAGCCATAACAAATAAATAAGGTGCAAAATCATCGCAGAGCAGCTGCTTTTCAGTTGCTAGAAACCTTTCCTATTGACTCAGTCAATGTGGGAGAGTCGACCCCATTGGGCTTAAATAAATACATAAATATAAATTTAGTACATTTTATTTATAGCTGCAGATGACGGTCTCAGCTCTATAGCTCTACATATTTTATACGTATGCCAAGGCGGCCGTCGTGCCGTGTGCCACACGAAGTACTAAAATCGTTTTACGACTTTAAGCTGCGATATTTCACGATATTTCATTCTGTTGAGCGACTTTCCCAGCAACTGAGATTTTGACTGCAGTCTTAAATTGTCTGCATATTCAAATAAATATTATATGCAATATTAAATATATATTTATATATATTTGGTCTGATAAACGAGTATATTAAGTGGATGAACTAATACACTTGACTATGATGGTGTTTAGTTACGAATTGATCTCATGCATATTTTCCACCCTTAAATCTAGCGCGTCTATTGCTGAGTGAGTAAGGCTCAGCATTGGTCTATTTCATATTCTTATCCCATCGCTGAGTTTGAGTCTAAAATGATTCCTTTTTAAAAATGTGAGTCTACCCAAGTTAGCTGTTGCTTCCCGCGCTGCTCTCCGTTTTGCTGAAATTTTCAATTACTTGCGGAATGGAGGCGTAGCAATTCAATGCCTGCCATGCATGGACAGCTCAATAAGTTAAAGAAGCTGTCCAATAAATACTTGATTTTATAGCAAGCAAATGATGGAGCACTCACCTGCGCCAAACGCACCTGGCCTTCTTCGAGTATATTTCTAGATACTCAGGCGTAGTTTAAGCTAAGGCTGCTCGTTGACCGACAAACACCTGGAAGTAACTTGAGTGAGTGACCGTGAGCGCAAAAAGATTTGGTTCGATTCACCAACAATTTACTATGAGTTTAGCTCAACCCTATTAAGCAATGAATAAATAACACGCATACGCAGCGTCGCCCGCTGAGGATAGCCGCAGATACCTTCAAATCAATAGCAGAGGAAGGAGTGACGCCTTCCAAACAATCCAATATTGAATTGAAATTGAAACGACTCAAGGCGAACAAGCACACACCCATGCAGACTCGATCCCAATGTGAGGTTAAATCCAAGTAAAAAACTCACATCACTCGCATTTCGATGCGACTACTGTCGGGATAAAATCGACTGATTGCCATACGCCTTTGTATTTTCAGGAATGAATTCGTATTAGTTCTACAGAGCTCCCTCCGGAGCGAGCTCGAACTGTCTATTTGTCTGTCTGTTTGCTTGTGTGGCTGCCTGTTGCTCGCAAACAACAGCTCAAATCGAACCAAGCCTCGAAAGTAATAATACGAGCATGCCAACATACGCACAGCCAATCTCAATACGGAATAAATGAATCCTTTGCACCAGCCAACAAAAGCCAGGACTCACTCACACTCCAGCAACTGACGTTCAACTTGCTTTAAAGTAGAAAAGCTGCTTGTTGTATTAGGTTACACTTTGGAATGATTGCATATAAATCGCCGCACGAAGAGAAAATGAGTAGTTCGGCTCAGGAGTAAGAAATTCATTATACATATTGAAGACTTTTTTTAAAGCATCTCGACTTTATAATATTTTCATGTGGAAGAACATTCCCCACTGGTTTCTACAGTAAATGCCATACCCTATCAATGCCATACCCTAACGCACTCTTACCACCCACACTCCGTTCGCCTAGTTTCCGTTAATGTGACTAAAGACAGAGATAAAGAGATTAAGAGAGAGAGGATAGACTTTATATCTAATTATAATAATATAGTAAAGAGGAAAGAATATATGTTTGGAGATAGAAACAACAAGTAAGAAGGCTCCAGTCGAGACTGCTCGACTGGGAGATACCCTGAACCCTCTAAGCTGATATTCTAATCATTCTGCACTTCTTTTATGCACACATACATACACATGCATCCACACGCACGCATAAGCCTGCGCTCTGCTAACTGCGCAGTAAGCAGCGACTGCGCTTGGACTGCGCTGCAGTGTGGGCAATATTATGAGAATTTATTTGTCAAATAATTTCTTTTGTAGACGTACGATCTTCATGAAACTTTCAGAGGGTAATCATAATGTTCAAATGTATTTACATTCCAAAGCACAAGTCCCTAGTATTTGAAATGCGTTTTTTACAAATTGGGGGCGAAGGGGGCGTGGTATCCAAAATCTGTAAATTACAAAATCTTTGTTTCCATTAACTTCATATACAACGCAAATTTGAAGTCTCCAGGTTTAATAGTATTCTAATGAGGCTGAAAAAACAAAATCAATTTTTCGATTATTCTCGATAAAAAAGTTATCGGATGATTTATCGAAAAAATAAAGCAAACTCGTACTGCGTATGGTACACACGAGTATGCATGCCAAATTTCAGCCCTCTAGCTCTTGTAACTTCTGAGATCGACGCACTCATACGGACGGACGGACGGACGGACGGACGGACGGACGGACAGACGGACAGGGCTATATCGACTCAGCTCATCGCGCTGATCAAGAATATATATACTTTGTGGGGTCTGCCACGCCTCCTTCTGCCCGTTACATACTTTTTCACAAAACCATTATACCCTGATTTCCCATTTTCAATGGGTTCAGGGTATAAAAAGGGGAAACGATACGAAAAAATACGGAAAAGGAGAATGAACAAGAACGATAGTGATAGAGAGAGAGAGAGAGAGAGAGAGAGAGAGAGAGAGAGAGAGAGAGAGAGAGAGAGAGAGAGAGAGAGAGAGAGAGAGAGAAAGCATGAGAGAGAGAGAGAGAGAGAAAGAGAAAGCACGATTAGCACACAAAAATAAAAATTAATTAGTAATTAAATGAATATTCAATAACTTTTGCCCTATGTGTATACCATACTTACTACGTCACTTTCTTGCTCTTCTGCATTTTCCTTAAACAGCAAAAATTTCTTTCGTTCAACAATTTATTTAAAATTTATAGTGTTCTGTTGTTCGACAAGGTTATTGCAGAGCGTAGCTAAAATAAGTAACAGACTGCAGTAGAAACATGAGAGGTTTGAACATAATCCGCAACAAGAAGCATAATTACGCTCCATAGTAAACTCAAAATATTACGCATACGCAGCGTTGTTTGCCGTCGAAGTGAAAGCTGCTTAAATCATTTCCCTACAACGACTTTAACATGTATTTACTAACCTATCTCTGTCTAACACTATCTCTTTCTACTCTGTGTGTTTTTTGTGTGCAGCATGGAAGCAACTGGCGCCAGTCAAAGAGCAAACTCACTCGCAGATACAACAGCACGGACAACAGCAGCAACAACAACAAGACCGACAACAACAACAAGGACAGCAAATGTGGTCACAGCTAAAACAAAATGTGCAAAATAAAACACGCAACTGTGGCGACAACAACCAGTCTACTAAAAACCTAAATGCCATAAACTGAATAGTCCTCGTAGCGAAAAGTGCAATACTAGAACATAATAAAAAAAAAAAAAAAAAAACTAAATAGAAGAAAAAAAAGAAACAAACAGGCGGAATCGGAAGTGGGCTGAACGAACAAATAAAACGGCACGCACACGGCGACAGCCACAAACAGGAAGGCAAGACAGTCACAGTCACAGTCACAGTCAGACTCACAGTCACGGTCACAGTTAGTTAAGCGATTTCAGAGAAACATGTATGCGGCACTAATGGACATGAGCCAGATGCTGGCTGCAAGCCTGGCCTACGCGCCAGCGGAGTCAAGCTCCGCTGCAGCTGCTGCCGGGGTCAATCTTAGCCAGCTCAGCAACTCCAGTCAGCTGGATGGATCGTCCGTGGTAACGGTAGCCACAGCAGCGACAGTGGCCCAGCATAATGCCAGCATCGAGGAGTCCTCGTATGTGAAGGTATTGGATCGCCCGGAGACCTATATTGTCACCGTGCTCTACACGCTCATCTTCATCGTGGGCGTGCTGGGCAATGGCACTTTGGTCATCATATTCTTTCGCCATCGCTCCATGCGCAACATACCCAACACGTAAGTGCCCCGCGGCGTCCTTCCCCGTTACCCAACTCCCAAGTCATTCATATGCCACATACATATGCGTACAATCACCCGCCATAAATACGGCCCAAATGAGCGCTGCGTGCGGCGTGCTGCTCCAGAAATAGCCCCAAAGAATTGCCACTCAACATTCATGATGCTGAATTATGGCAGCATCTCTGATTTTATTGCCTCTTGTCTGCTATGCCGTTCAGATCTTGTGCCTCGGTTTGGCTGCGGACAGAACAGCTGTCGTCGCAATCTTGACCAAATTAAAAGTCCGTCGGAAATTGTTCCAACTTTTTAGCCAAACAGCAGGCGCGGCCTGTGGTCAGGAATACTAAGCAGGACTTTCAAATTAAATGCAGGTTTCGTGGGCCACAACAGACTGTAAATCAAAAGTTTAATATCTCAAGCTTAGTTTAATAATGAATATCGTAATTAAAGCTTGAGCAAAACATGAAGAGTATTTGAAAATCGATATTTATCGATCAAGCAATAATTATAATATTTATTGCAATAATTATTATATATTCTATTCACACAAAGCTTTTTATATCCATGCGATATATATTTTGTATATTAATATATTCATATATTCATATAATAAGTTTGCAAACAGCCGCGTATGTAATTTGTATACCCTGAACCCATTGAAAATGGGAAATCAGGGTATAATGGTTTTGTAAAAAAGTATGTAACGGGCGAAGGAATCATCGCAGACCCCATTAAGTATATATATTCTTGATCAGCAAGATGAGCTGAATCGATATAGCCCTGTCAGTCTGCCCCTACGTCCGTCTGTCCGTCCGTCCGTCCATATGAGTGCGTCGATCTCAGAAAATATAGGAGCTAAAGAGCTGAAATTTGGCATGCATACTCGCCGAGCAGTCCAGCAGTCGAGCAGTCTCGACTGGAGCCTTCTTACTTGTTTTGCTTTACATTAGATAAAGGCAACAATATAATATTATTATATTACGTGGCACAGTCCAGTCTGTCTTTTCCGTTTTATCTTCAGTTCAGTCTTTGTACTATCCACTACACTGGGCAATGGCTCGCTGATAATATTCCCATATTTACAGCATTCTTTACTTTTTTCGCAGCTGGCTTCACTCTTGCTATGCATTAGAGCTTTCGATTCCAGCTGTCACAATGCAATGCTAGGCGAACAGTTCTGTTCGTGTTTAACACCTTATATCCGCTTAAATGAATGAGGGTATCCTGGTTTTATAAAAGCATAGATGTTGAAATGTTATCACACTCTGTAAATATGAAAATACTTTACAATACTACCAGCAGTGAATTGGTGTATCCGTCGAGTACGGCTGTCTATGCTGCTGCTTGCTAGAGCGGGCCCATGCAAATGTTTATTAATTTGTATAACTTGTCGGAAACTCAAGAGCTGTAACAACGATGTAGCGCCATGTGTTCTGGCTGTGTTTGGGGCTTCGTTTGGACGAACAATTTAAATAAATTCAAATGGCAATTCAATCAAAAGTTTTCCTGCCAGCCCAGTCGGTGCTACAGCCGGTGCCACGGCCGCGAGCTGGAGAGGGGGAAAGGGCTACGACTAAGAAACACTTGCATAACAAGCATATTATAAATTGTCGTCACGCCTCGACTGGCAATAAATGTGTCTGCCCTGCAATTTCCATTGAGCAACTATTTTATCGTTATACAAATTGAGAATAGCCGAAGAAAATATGAAAACGAAAATATGCATTGAAATATGCCAGAAACTGCATTCCTGTCCAAGCTGTCCAGGTTGTTCTGGGTATTCTGGATGTTCACGCTGTCCAGGTGTTCAATTGGACTATTGAGTGCTGATTGTAGTCATGGAGAGAAGAAGGCGAGTTCATGGACATGCCTGCCGCTATCGGGAGCCAATCAGTAGACCAAGCGGAGCGTTGTAGCTCCTATTATGGCAAAAGTTTTGGCGTGATTTGCCATTCTTTGTCCGGTTCGTCTAGACAAGCATCAATTGACAACAATCAGAACTTACAATTTGTGGCCGATAATGAAGTGGCGTTTGCGGCGCATTGCTTTTAGTCTGCCACCTAGCCGAGGCTCACTCAGGTCAATGACAAAGCCATTTTCTGAAAAAGCCCTCATTTGCCTTTTAGCTCAAATGAAGACATGTGTTGTTTCGTTTTTTGCATTAGGGGACCAACGAAATTAAATTCTGTTTCAATTGGCAATGGACCGACAATACTTGAGGCTGGAGGGCTTTTTAAACGAACCCATGTCAAGGAATCTACTCGAGAATGGTCAAAAAGACGACACAAAAGAAATATATTTGGAGCAAGTGGCGTTTCACTCAAGTGTTTTACAAGTGGCTGCGCAACGGTTCACACAAATGGAACGAGCCCCGTTACCTTTCCTCCGACTCCGACTCCGATGCCGATTCCGATTCCGATAACAAAGCGAATTCTATTCCAAGTTTCAATCCCTGTGCAACCATGCAGCAAATTTGACACGTTTAACTGTGCGTGAGCTGAACAAGTTTCCCAATCGCTGGTTCCCTCTAACGCAAGCTTGAGCGTAGACCATAGCTGGTCAGAAAAGTATTTGCATAGCAAATACCCTGTTGATCTTGGAAAGTAAATTAGTGAAAAAGGAAAAATTTGAGAATCGGATACACCGTTACATACATCATTGTATACTGGAGAATGGTAATCCAGAAATCAATAACAAGGATTCAATCCTAAACTTAATATTGATTTGTGGAACAAAGATAGATATACAGATATATAGTTAGATTAGGGTTATTATTAAATCAGCTTTTCCAAATTCAAGCATATCATCTAACTATATATCCTTATGACTATGTGAGTTGCTCAGAACTTTGATTTACTAGATTCTCTATTAAGACATTGTTTCAGTTTATAGCTAAACTTAATGGACAATATCTCCTTACAGCTACATCCTCTCCCTGGCTTTGGCCGACTTACTGGTCATCCTGGTCTGCGTCCCTGTGGCCACGATTGTCTACACACAGGAGAGCTGGCCCTTCGAGCGCAACATGTGTCGCATTAGCGAGTTCTTCAAGGACATTTCGATTGGAGTCTCCGTCTTCACGCTGACCGCGCTCTCTGGCGAACGCTACTGCGCCATTGTCAATCCGCTACGCAAGTTGCAGGTGAGCAGAGCATACCGTTAGTTATTTGGTGGGCAAAAGTACCTGCATGTCTCCTTATTCGCAGACAAAGCCGCTGACTGTCTTCACGGCCGTCATTATCTGGGTGTTTGCCATTATGCTGGGCATGCCCTCGTTCGTTGTCTCGGACATCCAGAGCTACAACATAACCACGCCCAACGGCAACATAACCATTGGAGTCTGCTCTCCATTTCGATCCAAGATTTATGCAAAGTGAGTTTTGCCGCTAGCCCAACATTAATCAGTTAAAGATATACATATATATATAAATATAAATATTTATATTCGTATTTGTTCGCTTCAGTTGGTTTTATTTAGTTTTAAGTGGGTGTCCAAGCGAAGCTCTGTCTCTTTGCTTCTCTCTTTCTATGAGCTGAAAAGGGCAAGTCCAGTCAAGTAGAAGCCATTCAAGTAACTGACAGCTCCTGCCTTTTTTTTAACACTTGGAAAATTTCCAATCAAATCAAGTCAAACAGCAACAGCAACAACAACTCAACCAAACATTAAATTTAATCTTCCATCATAATTTAGACAAATTCTTTATTTGCTGAGTACTTAACTGTGTTCGGATAACCATTGATTTTTCATTTAAAAATTCAGTTGTGTTTAGCTTTACTAGAAATAAAATTATATTTGTATAAGAATAAATCGATATCACTTTAACGCGCAGCTGGACACTTTTAAGGCAGTTCAAGTCAACAGGATATCCCTAGTAACTCCGCTCTCTGTGCCTTATAAGGCTATAGCCCTCTGGTAAGCTGTTGCTGCTTAGCTCAACGGCGTCTACCCCAGGCTCATTCTGCTTCCATAGGCTGCTCTTCACTCGCCTCGCTGATAAACTGCTTCAATTTAATGCCACTCGTCACTTTTAATACTTCTCCAACAGCTGCCCGGCCACAGCCTGTGCAGGACCTCAGCGTTGTGGCGCCTGCTGCTCGCCTGTTGCCACAACTTGGAAATCCTTTCATGCTGGACAACAGCAGCTGTTGCCACATAGTCTCCCAACGACTCTCTCTCTCTTTCTCTCTGTTTGTGCCTCTGCTGCTATTCACAGAGTCAGCCAATTGGTTGCTAATTTTTCATCCGATTCGTAAAAACCCCTTTAGGACTCGGCCGCTCATGTTTAAAAAACCCACAAAATTGCTGAGAAGGATAAAATTAAATGTTGGTTGTGTTTTATGCGATTAATTTATTCGGTCGTTAGTTCAATGTCACGCCACACTATAATTTAATGGATGTCTTCAGCCTGCAGTTCCTTTTTACTGTCTCACAAATCGGTTAAGATGTCCTAGACACGCAGCTCCGTAGCCGTAAGCGCTTACTCAATTGCTTCTAATTTATTTGGCAATCATCTAGCAGTCACAAATTAAATTCACATCCATCAATTGAAACTTGTCTGCAACATTGCGAAGCTCAGCAGACAGCCGTTCCTTCTATTTTACAGAGCTGCAATATTTTCGCAATTTAATTTCATCAAATTCATCAAATTTAATCAAAACATGAAAATAATGCATAAACATTTAGAACCAAACCCCTCATGAAAACTGGACCTATCTGTATTTATTTGGGTATATCACATTCATATAAAAATATCTTTGGCAACTCAATCTAACTTTAAACGTGGAGAATCAGGTCCGTGCTCAGATACATCATCAATATAATGGTAAACCATTCACACTTGGCTAATGGGCTTATCACATTTCGAATGAAATGACAGCGACTTGAATTTTATATTACTGTTAATTTAGCTGGAATTTAACTGGCTGAAATTATAAATTCAATTATTAATAGAAACGACAGAAATCAAAATTTCGGTTTTAATTTGAATTTATGTATTTTACTTTTTAAGCGTTAGAAGGGATTTCGCATTGGAACTCAATCCGCTTTAATCCGATTATTTGCATACATACGCATTATATTTGCAATAACTAAATAAAACAAGTAAGAAAGCTATAGTCGAGACTGCTCGACTACGAGATCCCCTGAACCCTTGGAGCAATAGATATTTCAATAATTTTTCGCGTCTTTCAGCTTACACAAGAAACACGCATACACACACACACAGGCATACATACACACACACGCATACACAGACACAAACGCATACACACACATACATACACACACATACACAAACACATACACACACAAGCACCCACGCATAAACACGCATGGGCTGCAGTGTGCGCTTACTATGAGAATTTAATTGCTTAATAACTTTTTTTGTGGACTTACGATCTTCATGAAACTTTCAGATTATGATTATAACATGAATGTGCATGTAATGTAAAAAGCACAAGTCTCTAGTATTTGAAATACGCTTTTTAAAAAAGTGAGGGTGAGGGGGTGAATATAGAGGTGGGGGGTAAATTTTAACAAAAACCGAAATTGTATAAATTGCATGTAAGCATACTTTAAAAATTTGGAGACTCTAGCAATAAAGGTGTAGAAGATATAATTTTATAACTGGTTTTCGATAAGGTTTTTTAACGATAAAAAAAAGATCGGGATAAGTTATCGATTTTTAATGATAAACTTGATATGCGCGTGTAATTACGGACATTTAAAAAAAAATTTGAAGTCCCTACCTCTTATATCTTCTGAAATCACCGCGTTCATACATACGGACAGACGGACAGACGGACAGGGCCAAATCAACTCAGCTCGTCGCCCTGATCAAGAATATATATACTTTGTGGGGTCTGCCACGCCTCCTTCTGCCTGTTACATACATTTCAACAAAACCATTATACCCTGATTTCCCATTGAAAATGGGTTCAGGGTATAACAAGTAGGAAGGCTCTACTCGAGACTGCTCGACGAGGAGATACCCTGAACCTCCAAGCTGATATTCTACGCGCTCTGCCAACTGCGCAGTAAGCAGCGGCTGCGCTTGGGCTGCGCTGCAATGTGGGCAACATTATAAGAATTTATTTGTTGAATAATATAATTTCTAGACATAGTATCTTAATGAAACTTGTCGAACGTAATCATAATGTTCAAATGTATGTATATTCCAAACCACAAGTCTCTAGTACTTGAAATTGGGGGCGAATGGGGCGTGGTATCCAAAATCTGTGAATTACAAAATCTTTGTATCCATTAACTTTATATACAACGCAAATTTGAAGTCTCCAGGTCTAAAAGTGTTCAAATTAGGTTGAAAACCCCAAGTCGATTTTTCGATTATTCTCGATAAAAAAGTTATCGGATGAGTTATCGGGTATGCGAGTATGCATGCCAAATTTCAGCTCTCTAGCTCTTATATCTTCTGAAATCCTTTTGCTCATACGGATGGACGGACGGACAGACGGACGGACAGACGGACGGACAGACGGACGGACAGGGCCAAATCGACTCAGCTCGTCGCCCTGATCAAGAATATATATACTTTGTGGGGTCTGCCACGCCTCCTTCTGCCTGTTACATACATTTCAACAAAACCATTATACCCTGATTTCCCATTGAAAATGGGTTCAGGGTATAAAAATAAGTTCAATTCATTTTGAGCGTTTTTTATCGATTGACAAATCAAATATCATTTGCTACCTAAAAAGAAATTCATTAATATTGAGATAATCCGATTGCATATACATTTGTATACCCCGAGTCCATTCAAAAGGGCTTTTTATTATATATTGCTTTTGTGAATTTTTATGTAACAAGGAGTAAAGGGAGAGTGTACGTAATATTACTTCTTCACAGAGTTTAGGGTAACTACTAAAACAGAAGTTTAAGTTTAAGCAAGCTCATGCAATCGACTCGAACTAAGACCCCACAGTATTTATAAATGAACCTGTTTAAAATGAACCAGATCCATGTCTAATAGTTTTCGTTGAGCAAAGTTGAAGTCAACTCCAATAGATGTCCACTTGCGGAGACCAAAGTAGTTCACAGGCTGCTTAAAGGCTGTCGTTGATTAATTAACGGCCAGTCCAGTACTGGCTGGGGATTGTCATAGCGCACCGTTAATTCACCCCATCTGGTTTAAGTGGAGCACTTTAAGTGACTGTAACTGTTATATGCCTGCTAAGCCGCTTTACTCTTTGCAGATACATGGTGGTGGCCAAGGCGTCCATCTACTATTTGGTGCCACTGTCCATCATCGGCGTGCTATACATCATGATGGCCAAGCGACTCCACATCAGCGCCCGCGACATGCCCGGCGAGCAGCTGAGCATCCAGAGCCGCAGTCAGGCGCGGGCTCGCCGCCATGTCGCCCGCATGGTGGTGGCCTTTGTGGTCGGTGAGTAGCAATTGGTCGATTGGGCCTGAGTAGCGGCTCTCTAATTGCCCTGGCAGTGTTCTTCATTTGCTTCTTTCCATATCACGTATTCGAGCTGTGGTACCACTTCTACCCGACGGCCGAGGACGACTTCGACGACTTCTGGAATGTGGTGCGCATCGTGGGATTTTGCACCAGGTAAGCGGATCAGCTACTGAAACTGCGGCTCTTTTATCTTCGGTTTGTTTTTGCTCTTGGTAAATAGTTTGAAGTTGTGGGGCTTGAACCCCGCGTTCCATTCGTTCCATATGCGAACGTTACTGTCCTTCAACTTGTTCCCACAGTGCCCCAGGCGTGCAGGCGTCTTCTTCTTTTGGCATTATTTTTAATTGAAAGAGATAATCCCTGTAAAAACTTACTTTCCTCCCTTGCACACACGTCTTCCTCTCTCTTCCCTCCCAGCTAACTAACTCTTTACCACACTCGCATCCACGCATCAAGCAGCAGTAAATTTTCCTTCGTTGACAGTCGCCCCATTCCCCGCCCTGCGACGGCCCCTTTTGGCGCTGGGGGCGTCACTTAGCGCAGTAAAGTGCACAAAATAATGTGTCAGCATTTCGGGCAACTTAATTTCTGATGTCGCAGACTGTCAGTTCCACTGAGAGTAATTTGCATTTCAATGCCGAAAGGGCTGTCCAAGAAAAGAAAAATAAATGCATCTTGAATAAAATATTCCACAAAAAGGTTGCAGCGATGCCAATTACTTGCCTTGTTTTCTGCTACTCCAGTTAAGTGTAAAAGTACTACACTTAAGTGTTTTCCGAACTGCTTAAAACTCTCGAGTTTCATCAATAACTGAACACTCTGCCAAAGGTCCAAATTAATTGCATTTGTTACTTTAAATTCAGAAGTAATACTAGAGAAATAGAGTGTCAGTGCTCGCCCAGACCGATGCTTCTGGATTGTCATTCAAAGAGACAAACTCAAATCAGCTTTATTTAGGATTAAAGTGCACTTTTGAACTAACCAATTTGATTGTTTACAAATTAAATAGTTTCGATTTGAAGCTCAACTAAGAGATATAATATCAATCAATGTAGAAGCTATTCATCCGCTATCAAAATCTTCTTCGTTTCAAAATCCAATTGTCAATTGCTGAAAAATGAACATTTTGACATGTTTAATGGTTTTGTTGAAATGTATGTAACAGGCAGAAGGAGGCGTGGCAGACCCCACAAAGTATATATATTCTTGATCAGAGCGACGAGCTGAGTTGATTTAGCCCTGACCGTCTGTCTGTCTGTCCGTCCGTCTGTCCGTATGTTTGAACGCGTCGATTTCAGAGGATACAAGAGCTCAATTTTTTTGTAAAATGTCCATGAATAACACGCGGATATCGAGCTTTGCTTTAAAAATCGATAACTATTACTAAGTATATTTCCTACACTTTTAAAGCTAAAGTCTCCATATTTTTAATGTAGATTTATATGCACTTTATACAATTTCGGTTTTTGTTAAAATTTATCCCCCAACCCTATATCCAACCCTCACCCACATATTTCTAGAGACTTGTGCTTTGGCAAATGCATGTATATATGTTATAATCATAGTCTAAAAGTTTCATGAAGAACGTATTTAACAATAAAGTTATCATAGTAAGCGCACAATGCAGTCCATGCGTGTTTATGCGTGGGTGCTTGTGTGCGTGTGGGTGAGTGTGTGTACGCGTGTGTACGTTTGTGTGTGTCTTGTGTACACAGAAAGCCACGAAAAATAATTAAAATAACTATTGCTCGAAGGGTTCAGGGGATCTCGTAGTCGAGCAGTCTCGACTATGTAGAGCTTTCTTGTTTCTAAATGATATACAATATTTGACTTACACTAGAATGATACTTGTATTCGGAATCATTGCCTTTATAATATATTGTACTATCGATTTTCATAAAGGACTTGACTGCGTTGCAAAATGTACAATTTAAAAACCGCTAGTGGCTTCACTCAATATCAATTGATAGTTGCTTTATCGATCAATTAATTATTGAAAAAAGTTGCAAAAAATATTTCCAAACATTTTATATTCAATTAATATTTAGAGCACTAACACAATTTGCAAAATATATTGCAATCAAACTAAACGAACCAAGCTTGACTACTTCAAAAATACTGAATTTCTTATTCAAGCTCTAATGACTTGACATTTATATTTTGCATGTGATTTCAATAGTATACAAAAATATTTAGTACTACAAGTATTATATGTCATATATGGCATATTACTTTCCAGTACAATAGCGGATACGCTCTGTTTTAAAAGTTGTTTCAGCTATATCAACATAGAAACAAAGCGAATTTAACAGATTCAGCTTATAGTTTTCGAAGTTGTATTCAAAGCCTGTTAATAAGTTGATCTAGTCACTTGGGAGGTGGGGACTTGGAGCGTAGAGGTTGTAATTAAACTGTTGTAGATAAGGCAATTCCCCTCAGCACTTGCACTCGCACACTGGCCATAGACTGACTTTGCGCTTTGGTCTTTTCTAATTGCAGCTTCCTCAATTCGTGCGTTAATCCTGTGGCACTCTACTGTGTGTCCGGCGTGTTTCGGCAGCATTTCAACCGTTATCTGTGCTGCATTTGCGTCAAGCGGCAGCCCCATCTTCGCCAGCACTCGACCGCCACAGGCATCATGGACACCAGCGTCACCTCTATGCGTCGCTCCACCTATGTGGGTGGTGGCATCGCAGCTGGCGGGGCTAGAGAGGGTGGGCCGCGTGCCTCGGTACACATGAACAACAACCACGGCGTCAGCGGAGCTGCAGGCGGTCGTGGCGGCAGCTTCCATCGACAGGACTCGATGGCCTTGCAGCACGCAGGCAGCATCAACGGGCACTCGCACAATGCGAACGTGGGCGCTGGGGCTGGCATCGGCCGAGCCTCCATCATCAATGAGAAAAGGTGAGGCACACTGATTGTGGAGCTGCTGGAGGAGGGCTCCACTTCCCAACAGGCCGACGCGCAGCTCTAAGCACTTGGCCACTGATCTCACTCACACAATCGCTGTATGTGTGCGTGGCTCTGTGTGTGAGTGTGTCGCACCCGCACTGCAATTTATACACACTCTCGCTATGCTAATTGGCAGTAATTGTTGTGTTGAGCCCCAGCATCACTGAAATGGCAATTGGCGTGGGTATTAGCCTCGGCTATAAGCCTATGGGTGCTGTACATAGCCAGCTGGCCTTTGTCCTTAGCCACTGACCATCTGGGCACGTGTGTGTAGGCATTGCACTAATGTTGGTGAGCTACCCACAAAGGCCTGCTCAGGCTGAAAGCGAACCTGAGCTAAGAGCGGAAAAGTACTCGAATATTCCAATAGCCCTTGTGCTATCCCCCTCTTCAGCAAAGCTCCCCCTATGTGTATCCCCGTATTAATCATATGTAAATTCCATGGCAATTGTGAGGCTCAATTCGTTGTAAATACATATAATAATTATAATCGCAATACCCTCTGATTCGGCGTACTCTATGTGATGTGGCAAAGTCCTAGTAATTAAGAGGCATTCAATATTATAGAGCATATACATTGAAATTCGTATCTGGTTTGTGCAATAAATAGACATGTAGAATACACACACATACACAGAAATATGCAATTCCACTTAATGTAAGCCCACGTAGCTGCAAAATATATCAATAGCTATAATGAATAATTAAGTGTACAAAAGTTAATTGATAAATGTTTAGTTGTTGTTGCTTTCTGCTCTTGAATCTGATGTAATCACAGCAGTACTATATGACAGAGTTTTAGCTTTGCAGCAAATGCTAAAGAATCACCTCAGACTTAGATGTAAAAACACTTTTATTGATAAGCAAAGATTTCGCGAGGAGAGAGCAAAGTATGTTGTTATAATTCTGTTAAATATTCCAAACTCAATAAATATCTATGTAAACAGTTTGTACTCTATTTTTGGGCAAGCAAGCAGGTAAGATCCTCAGCATCACATCTGCTATATTATCCACTCACTAATCTTCATATTCCTACAGCACTCGAGGCAAGACGCAATATGTAAACTGTTCCACTTTTTGATCACTCCTATTTAAATTCATTATATTTTCACTTTTACATTTTCAGCTTCATCACGCGCTATGACGAGCGGACTCGCTACTAGATTCTAAATAACATCTGTTAGCTTCCATTGATGGGTGAATCAATATGAGGGAAGATGGTACTTTAGCCATAAATTATGGCGTTTCAAACGGTTTTTAGATTTAATGTGTCGCTTTAGATGTAAGTAAAGATATAATGATTACCGAAATGTATACGATGTGTCAAATCAGCACTGAATGGACTGCAAATAAAATGTGAAAAACAATTTTGGCATCTCGCAAAACTTAATAGCAAATTGAACCCGAATTGCAGCGAACCGTGTGCAAGTTTAGCCAGAGAAAGTAATTCTTAGAAAATAAATTGAATTTGTGATAAGCCAATTACAGCTAGCAGCTACCAGTTGCTAGACTAATCAAACGAGTTGCCAAGGGCTCACAGGTGCTCGAATTATTTAGAAATTAAACGCAACACGTTCAATTTGCATTCGCAAACACGAGAGCCCGAGAATAACAACAGAAAATCGGCAATTTCCAGGCACACAAAAGAAGAGTGGAAAATCGAAAAACATGGCAATTTATTACTAGCTGCCACTCACAAAGGATAGCTGGGAGCTCTTGCTCTTTGTTTCCCTTCTTGTTTTGACTAACAACTCGATGTATGTAAAGCTGTATATGTAAATTGTCTGAACATTGCATATACACGCCTACACACTCGACTGCGACTGCGACTGCGACTGCGACTGCGACTGCGATGGCACACCTTTGTGGGCAGGCCAAAGCTATTGGCATGCAATAAATGTTGGAGTCAAAGTGGCTAATCTCTAATGCAACCCCCAACAATCTGAACTGCTCACCGACCCCGTCCATTCAATGGTTTGGCAGGCCGGCTGACCCATCGGGCATTCACCAAATCAAGCAGAGCTCGGCCACTGGCTCTGGCAGCTGGCAGCTGGCTCTACAGATAAGGGACAGACAATGGACAAATTTTGTCATGTTTCAGGCCCGGGAAAGTGAATGCCATTTAACATTTTCCTACCTCGTTCAACTCCTGCTCGCTCCCTGCTCCCTGCTCCCTTCGCCTGCTGTGGCTTTTGGATAGGCATTGTGACCGCAGGTAATGCTTATGTTAATCGTAATTTGTGTTGCCTGCAGCAAGCCCCAAACTGGGTCAAAGCGCACCAGATTTATGTACACAGCCAACATGTAAATATGTGCTCATCTGCCCATAGACAGCTGCCGCCTCCTCTCTTACTGTGGTGTGGACACGAAAAACCGCTCTGACCACAAATATTGTTGGTGTTGATTGGCATTTGCTCCTCCTCCGCCCCTTCTGGCCGGCGCCCTGGCAGCTCCTCAGTTCCTTTGTCAGAAGTTTCGGGTGAAATGCTACTGCACAATTAGCTAATTTGTTGAGCAAGCTCTGTGGTTCTGTTACAGCTGAGCAGTTAACTTCCTGGTTTATAGAGCTGATATTGTGGTGTTGAAATATAATTACAATAAATAAACAGATTCTATTGCTGATATATACTCAATTACTTTATTGAAGGTGGCAGGTAGATTTTTCCCCATACAGAGGCCGAGAAGTGTGTCCTGAGGAGGATATAATCTCATATACTTGGCAGCTTATCGTTCCATCCAAATGTTGTACTTCATTTACGATCTTATGAAGCGGAAATAATCTTATAATCTGACAAGCGGCGCACACTATGGATAAACTCTTTTTAATAAAATATGTCTAGAAACGTATTCAATAATTGGGATTCAAGTTTTTGAATCCAATTGATTTTTCGCAGATAATCATAGCAGAGCTGCTAGTGTTTACTTTCCTTGTATTTTCGTAATTCCCTGTAAGCCCTATACTCATACAAGTCAGTTTGACCCCACGACAAGGTTTTAATGCCTGCCGAATCGATGATATCTAAAGTCCTTCGAGCATACAAACTTGGCATGTTTGCATCAACTGGAGCTGTGTATATAGTGAACCCAAATTTGTTGACCAAACTTGAGTCAAGTGTTGACTCTCCCCTGCATAAACAAGCAAACGCTTAACAGCTCACAGACGCCCCCGCTTCAGCGCCTGGCTTTGCCTCTGACCCTGCTTGTGGGCGACATTTCCCACATCAGCAAAGCACAATGTAATGGAAGCTTGACATACATATGCAAAGGAGTCCTGCAAAATGGCAATCGAGTGTGACAGAAATTTACAGGATAATGTCCAGCGTATCCCGGTATATTGTATGGGAACAGGGCTTAAAATGTTGTACAACTATTTCAATCATGATAAAGCACAAATATCTGGATCCCAATTTATAGAGAATCGGAAGAAATGCAAATATATTTAATTTGAGAAGAGACCGAATTTGAACTTACTCTGAAATAGTTGTAATTGGATTTCTTTATGTCGAGTTTCAATTGAAGATTTCAGAATTTATATTGATAATGCCTCATTGACTTAATCAAATGATTATGGTGATTGTAATGGTCTGCAAATGAAATCTCACTTTGGAATGTATTGTATTTTGCAATATATAATTGCCTGCCGTTTAGAGGAGATGCTACAGTGTGAGACAAATGAAGCTTCACAGTCAAGGCTTAGGGGTATGTAGGGTTTCCCCCAGGCGGCCACACATTCAAAATGCGTGGCTATCAGATTATCAAGCGCTGGAAATCGGGGCAAATGGATGCCAGCCGAGGGAGAGCTTTCAAGTGGCCCGAAGTGATTTATCACGCTGCAAGGGAGCTGCTCGCAGCTGGCAGGAGACTCTAATGCGCCAAGGCAGGGCCGCCAGGATAGGAAGAGCTATAACTAACATTTAGTGCTGCATAAGACGACGACAATCTTGGCCGCTAAGCGGACCGGTTATCCTTTTCGGTCCGGAGTGGGGGCCAGAGTGGAGGCCGTAGCATTCCTAATTCCTCATCTGCGCGGTCAAACGAAAATGAGTTCCAGCTGAAGCGACGGACAGATCCTTATCCTGTTGCCATTTGCTACATGTTTGCTTGCCACGCAACCCAGAGGAGATTCCATTTGCGTCTTGTTTATTTTAGCCCTGGCTTAGCTAGCCATCCACCCCCAATCCCCACATACCCTCACGAGCACTGCGATGCCTCGATGCTATTGTGCTCCGTATTCTTTTGGTCGCTTTGATTATGTTTTCGCTTTGCTGTGCGTCTGCTTTGCTAATTGGCGCTACTCGTAAGCTGAGACCCATTGACAGCTCAGAGGCACTTACCCTGCCACTGGGCGTGGCATGTCGGTGGCACGCGGCCATTGGGCTCGTTGCACGCACGTGTTGCGATACGGCCAAGTAAGAGTAGAGCCAAAAAAGAGACGTAATTCTGGCCTGTTTATGTCTATGGCCGCAGTTTGTTTCCGGCTTTATGACGGCTTAGCTTGTTGATGATTGAAATTGGTTTTATTTTAGTTTCTGTTTGTCTGGTTGGGACTTCTATGGCATTGACATTTATGAAAACATCTCGCAGTTGACATGGCTGATATACGTTTATTGTGAGCCTGATTTGATCCAGTAAATTAAATTGAAATGCATTTCCATTTTGTTAAGGAATCGCTTTCCCTTTGTGCTCTTGGGTTAATGGCACAAGTATCGTAAGAACATTTATTAGCTGAGAAAACAATTTCGTCAACTGTTCAGTCGTTGTTAAGCTTAAGGCTCCATAACTTTAGAATATATGTAACGCTTGAGGACTCGACTCGGATAGACGGACGGAGAAAACAAAATACCTTTTCTCATCACAATCATTCGGTTGTAAAAACGTTTAATGTTTAAGTTTGATTAAGCAGGTTACTGTCAATTGGCTCTTCATAGAAATATCGTTCCAATTCCTAGAAGAAATTTGGCAACACAATATACGATTGCATATTTATCAATGAAAAGTTGTCAATCATTTAATAAAATATAGTATATAGTATATACCAATTATAGGAAATATGTTATGCTCTGTTCCCATAGGTAAAGGAGAGTGAAATTATAACGTATCGGTACAGGAAAAAAATTGTGTCTGCCATCTGTATAAAAATCTGAATAGGAATTACTAAGCCGGCGGAAAGCATTGGAATCAATTGATATAAAAGAAATCTATTTTCCGTGTAGTTAGGAAGGTCAGTTATCTTATCGTTTTCATGTGCTTTTCGATTATATTGTATTTAGAGTGGATGTCGCCATTTGCATGACATGATACATTTTATTGTTGCCCAACAACAAATTAGTACGAGAAATGCGCGAACCCATGGCTAAATCACAAAAGGGAAACGTTTTGAATAATATGTACTTAACGATCAAGCTTCAATGACTCTACAAGCAATACATGCATATGATGAAGAATATGATAAAGGCTCTTATTTGTTCAATGCATCGTGTTTTTATGAGTAAATATAGTAGGAAGGCATTTACATTTGCTCATCAACACCTCGATTCCAAATTGGAACTGGTATCAATGAATATGACTATAACTAAATCTTACGGTAATAGGCGGAGAAGCCATCTGACACTCACAATCGCAATGCAAATCAAACTGAATTGCAGCAGTCGATGGAGTATGAGAAAGCTGAAAAGCACATTCAATGTCAATATTAATCAATTCTTGTCAATGTGATATTCGATGTGAGGCTAAGCTTACCGTTTCATTTTCTGAAGACTGCGCTTCAATGTCTCCTCAGTTATTGGCACCGCGGACAGATAGAGGCACATGCCGAAGAAAGCTTGTTGCAAATACTTTTCCCAGTTCAGACTGTTTAAGTTGAAGTCGAAGAGCTGCTGATCCACTGGAGACATGCACTGCCACAATCGATCCACATTTGGAGTCTCGAAGGTCCAGCTTTCGAGCAGAAACCTCTGCATCACATCGATATTCTTGTGGATCTTGTCGTATATGCGAATCATCCTTGGTTTCTGGCCGCGCAGACGCAGAGCTACGTCAATCAAGTAGCCGGGAATCAGATGGTAAAATATGGTGGCCAGCTTATATAGCCAAACTATTTTGGTGGTGTGCAGGAACGGGTACCAAATACACTGTGGCAAGAGACAATCTGTTCTCTCATTCTCCGCGGCTCGCATAAAGTACTCATGCCTAATGGAGTTCTCCCCGGTAGGCACGTAGTTGTAGATGGTTGCCGGGGCTGGCACAGCGGGGTTCTTTCTACGCTGCTCTGAGTCCTCTGCCGTCCTCCAAGCGGCGGCCAGGGCCAGATTGCTACAGCCATCCACGGGCACAAAGTTCGACGGAGCCTGCTTATTGACTGGTGCGACCCGTAGAACCCCAATGGCGACGCCATAGAGCAGCGCAATGGGCCCGTACAGGTTGTCTATCCATCCGGTGACAGGCTCTTTATGACTAGCGACAACTGAGAAAGAAAAACAAAGTGATGAATAGAAAGGATACGGCTGGCAGATACAATGAACTGAACAAAACATTCTATGAATACAAATAAATATACGCAGATATGTATCAAGTATATATATCAAAATACGTAAGGGAAATGATTGACAGACAAGGCTGGAGGGACTCATGTTCCAGTATGTATTTGATAGATGGAAGCACAGCGGATTATGTGACTGAATTGAGTATACTTGTGAGTGTTACTTACTAGCAGCTGGACGAAAGACGCACACCGGCAAGTCTCCGGCTTCGGTTTCAATGAGCTGTTCCGCCAAGGCCTTCGTGTAGGTGTACGTGTTGGGAAACTTATCTAGCAGTGCTGGAGCCATTCGATCAAACAGATCCGTGCTCAGCGTTTCTCTCAGTTGCAAAACCTGGCTCACATTGCATGAGAGATGCTCAGGATAAAAACGATCCGTAATGTGATGAATTACGCAGTTGGAATACGCCGTGGAGATATGCACGAAGGCCCGCAAGCGAGGCATCTGCTTAGCCAGCTGCAGCATGCATCGAGTGGCTCTCGTGTTGATATCGAATGCCACGTGCAGCGGCTCGGCAAAACTCACCGTAGCCGCGCTGTGCACCACCAACTCCACCTGCTGCAAAAGCAGCTTCCTATCCACTGAACTGATGCCTAGATCCGGCTCTGCGCAGTCCCCGTTTATGCCGATAACACGATCCAATGCATCGGGTTTAGCCTTGAGCAGCACTTCAAAGAGCTACGGAGTACGATGTAGATAGGTGGCTCTCTACGTGGATAGCTCCTGATACTCACTGGAACAGTTTTCCATTCGACAATGCGCTCCTGTATGTTCTTGCCCCGCTTGGGTCTTATCAATGCGTAGATACGCCTCACCTCAGTCTCTCGCAACAGTTTCTCAATGATCACTGGAATACATTAGGGTTTCAAAATTGCACAGAATATAAATCGATTTATTTAGTCTCTATTCTGATCTTATCTTATCTCACAGAACTTTGATTGAATAACCAGTGCGTACCTCTTCCTAGGAATCCACTCGCACCGGTTAAGAAAACAGTTTTGTCCTTATAGAAATTTTTTATTTCAGATTCCATTTTCTGTTATATTTTAAGCACTCTCGCATGGACAGCCCGATATTTGCACTAACCCATCAACTCTGTAATGATTCGTTTTTACAAATGCTTTTATAGACTTAAGGCCAGAAAACTATTCCTTAACCTTCTAACACGAATTCATAAATATTAATGAAGCGAGTGGGCTGAACTATTTCAAAACTTTGAAAGAACTTTACTTAATATTAGCTTTAGTTTCTCTTAATGAATTCAAGCTACAAATACCTAAACCTTACGGTGCGCTCATTGCTCTACAGAGAAAGCTTTGAATACAATTAACATACAAATTTGCCGAATTCAACGTTTCGGAAGGAAAGACTGGCAAATAAGTCCACATCGTCTTTAGTTCCTGACTTAATTTCGTACCATATACGACTTTTAATGAATGTTGGTTTCGATCCAAATTGGATTGAAATTATATTATATCATTCTTACTTTGCGATGTAGATAGATACTTCGAGTTACTGATTTGAATACATTTAATTAAGTGCATTTTCCGAATTATTTTATGATAGATAGAACAAACTGAAAGTAGTCACAATTAATGAACAAATAATGTATAGAATCGTAATTTAATCTGAAAAGTGTACACATAATGCTTGCAATGAATCAGTGGGATCGACTAGCACATATAAATTGTAAAATATTAATTTGAAATTTTTAATTTTTAATTCCTTTATATTGGCTATTGAATTTGGACATCAATTTTGGTGGCCGAAAAAGAAAAGGGTCAGCTATAAATTCCATTTGGACTCAAGGAACCATCGCACTGTAAAGGATTTCAAGCCACTCAACGGATTTATGCTAAGTTTTTTAAGAGGTGGGGAATTTAACTTTACCGACAAATGAGATAGGCTTACAGAGACTCCAGGTGATGTAGCCTACATGACATCATCAACATGATTTTCGATTAATACTGAAAGCAGATTTATCACTTTATTAGGTAAAAGCCAGACGAAACTGCTTAGACTTAAGTTTAATTTGTATATCCTAAGCTCATTAAAATCATGGGGAATTAGGGTATGATGGGAGGCAGGAAGCGGGGTGCATTACATTGCTGCCAGTTTACTTGGATTTTCAATGCCTGTAAATTTAAGGTTTTTAAAAAAAATTAAGTGGCGGTGTTGATAGATTCGATTCCTGTCGTTAACCGTATTTCTTCTTTCGTGATTATTTTGTTTTATATTAATGCTTGTTGATTATGAATGTGCCTCCTCGATCAATCAATCTGATTAAACACAAAATATTAAAGTATATGTAAAAGCGATATTCGGTCGGAGTCCAGGGTATGTCCAGGTCGCGCACCCCAACTTGAGTTTCCTTACTTATTTTTTTGCAAATTTTCAGCTTCTATAAAAAAGCCCGCGGTTGACTGCGTTTTATCAGTGGGTACCTGGTGATTGACAGCTGGGCAGGTGCACACTTAATAGGCTTAGAAGCAGCCCCTAAGCCGGCTTAAATTTAAAGTGTGTTATTTTAATGACAGAAACAGAAATAACGCCAGCAGCGTCGCCTATCGCCGCCAAAAGATCCAGGAAGTATTTGAACATAAACCGAAATTGTATAAAGTGCATATAAGACTCTAGCTCTAAAGATGTAGGGGATATAGTTTTACAACTGATTCACGATAAAGGTTTTTATCGATAAAAATAACGGGAACAGTTATCGATTTTTAGTGATAAACTCGATATCCTCGCTGTATATTCGGATATAAAAAAAAAAGTTGAAGTCTCTAGCTCGTATATCTTCTGAAATCGACGCGTTCCAGCATACGAGTAGATGGACGGACGGACAAACGGACAGACAGGGCTAAATCGACTCAGCTAATGTCAAGAATATATACTTTTTGGGGTCTCCCACGCCCCCAGTTAGAAGAGACTGCGCTTGTGCTGCGCTGCAGTGTGCACAATATTATGAGAATTTAATTTTAAAGAATTTCTTTTATAGATCGTGTAGAGCGTGATCATATGGTTAAAATGTGTGTACATTGCAAAGCACCAGTCTCTAGTACTTGAAATGCGCTTTTCACAAATTGGCGGCAAAGGGGGAATGGTATCCAAAATCTGCAATTTAAACAAGTAAGAAAGCTCTAGTCGAGACTGCTCGACTACAAGATCCCCTGAACCCTTGGAGCAATAGATATTTCAATAATTTTTCGCGTCTTTCAGCTTACACAAGAAACACGCACACACACACACACACAGGCACACATACACACACACGCATACAGACACACATACACACACGCATACACACACAAACGCATACACACACACATACACACACACATACACACACACATACACACACATACACACACACATACACAAACACATACACACACAAGCACCCACGCATGGGCTGCAGTGTGCGCTTACTATGAGAACTTAATTGTTTAATAACTTTTTTTATGGACGTACGATCTTCATGAAACTTTCAGATTATGATTATAACATAAATATACATGTAATTGCCAAAGCACAAGTCTCTAGTATTTGAAATACGCTTTTTACAAAAGTGAGGGTGAGGGGGTGAATTTAGAGGTGGGGGGTAAATTTTAACAAAAACCGAAATTGTATAAATTGCATGTAAGCATACATTAAAAATTTGGAGACTCTAGCAATAAAGGTGTAGAAGATATAATTTTATAACTGGGTTTCGATAAGGTTTTTTATCGATAAAAAAAGATCGGGATGAGTTATCGATTTTTAATGATAAACTTGATATGCGCGCTGTAATTACGGACATTTTTAAAAAAATTTGAAGTCTCTAGCTCTTATATCTTCTGAAATCGACGCGTTCATACATACGGACAGACGGACAGACGGACAGACAGACGGACAGGGCCAAATCAACTCAGCTCGTCGCCCTGATCAAGAATATATATACTTTGTGGGGTCTGCCACGCCTCCTTCTGCCTGTTACATACATTTCAACAAAACCATTATACCCTGATTTCCCATTGAAAATGGGTTCAGGGTATAAAAATCTTCGTATCGATCAACTGCATATACACAATAAATCTGAAGTCTCTATATCTAAAAGTGTTCAAATTAGGCTAAAAACAAAATCAATTTCCGATTACTATCGATAAAATAGTTATCGGATGAGTTATCGATAAATATGGTAAACTTGTACTGCGTATGGTACTCATGAGTATGGATGTCGAATTTCAGCTTTCTAGCTCTTATAACTTCTGAGATCTAGGCGCTCATACGGACGGACGGACAGACAGACAGACGGACAGGGCTAAATCAACTCAGCCCGTCAGAATATATATACTTTGTGGGGTCTGCCACGACTCCTTCTTCCTGTTGCATACATTTCAAGAAAACCATTATACCCTTATATCCAATTGAAAATGGGGTAAGGGTATATAAATATGTTAGCAAAACATGGTTTCATTCCCATAAAATTCCCATATATATATTATATATATATGTTTATAGTACAGTGCAGTGCAGTAAAGTAAAGTGAAGTGAAGTGTGTGTGACCGACTGAGCATCAGTGCAAAAACCGACAGAGCAACAGAGAGACAGAGGAACATAGCTACAGAGCGACAGAGCTACAGAGATTCAGAGAATCTTGGTGACATACAACGACTGAACAACTGAGTGACTTAGTAACAGAAAAACTGAACGATTGAATGACAGAGCGACTGAAAAACTGAGGGACAGAATTTTTTATTTTCCGAAATTCTAAGATTTATTTACAGGTTAGCATACCGCTACATTTTTGGCAACTTTCAGAACATACTGAAAGCGACAATCTACGATACTTATATATTATGTATATATTATAAAATGACAGATATAGAGTGGGCTTTTCAAATGTATAAGTATTCAGGTCAAGACCCGATCCAGCAGGTCTTGAGGGTGATGGCGTTTCAGTTCTCCGCTGCAGAGCCTAGGCGTCTGGCCAAGTTATTTGGATGGGAGTCCAGTCTTTTAAGATACTTTTTCGGCTGCCTCTTGAATTTTTTCACCAATTTAGGTAACTTTGAGGTCGCGTTCAATATTTCTGGTCCTTATGTACCACGAAGCCCCAGTAACAGAAAAACTGAACGACTGATCGACTGATTGACACCAAGCGACAGAGCGACAACTTAGTGACGAAGAAACTGAGCAACAGAGCAACAGAGCGACAAAGCGACAGAGGAACTGAACGACTGATCGACTGAGTGAATGAGTAACAGAGTAACTGAACGACTGAGTGACAGAGTGACAGAGAAACTGAGTGACGGAAAAACTGAACGTCTGATCGACAGAGCCAGAAAGAAACTTAGCGACAGAGCGACAAGAAAACTGAACGACTGATCGACTATGCGACTGAGTGACAGATCGCTTGAGCGTCAGAGCAACTTAGTGACAGAGCGATAGAGCGACAGAGCCAAACCGACTGAGCGACAGAGGAACTTGGCGCTAATAGAACGACAAATCGATTGAGCGACAGAACAACACATTATTCAAGTGTTTCGATTCTCGCATATATGTAAATGAGGAATACACAGTTTGCACTCACGTTTCAAACCCTCTGTGGAGAGTATTTCATAAACTAGTTTGTCATCCCACCTCATCTCTTTTCTCTAGTTCATCAGCGATAAGCATTGATTTTCTACAGATGAATGAATACTGAGACACCTTCTCTCCGTAAATAAAATAATGATTAAGCTATTTTCTTGAAAAACTTCACCTTCAACGGGGGAAAACAAAAACGAGAAGTAATTAGTGAATTCATGGTACGACCTCTGTACTGCTAGCTTTATTAGCCAATAATGATATTTTCATGGAAGCATTAAAGGTCACCATCGAATTTATTGAAATGTCCTTAAGGCAAAGTGCAAAGAAATAATATGTATAAAATATATTTGTGTCAACAACGAAAGGTAAGTGCAGTAGATAATAAAATTCATTTTCCACTTGACATTTGTTTATATTCCTCGTCGACCGAGAAGCTATTATAATATTTGGTAAGGGCTCGCGGTTCCATTTACTATTCCTTTAGACAATAAACCATTAAAAATCAATTCGACCCAGGAAATGCAAAGTGCCCCACAAACAAGTCGGCATATGGCTAACTTTTCGATAGAGCGTAAGAAACGCAAACAAAAACGAGCATTTTTAAGGCCTACCCTAAAGAAAATAAATGGAGGCCTCTCGCCTGGCTTTGCATTCCGCTAAATTGACTCTCAACTTTACGCAAATGGCACAAAAGCTGCTCGTACAGCCAAGTATGTGTGTATTTACATACACATGTGCGGATAACAATGTACGTTATGCATGTGAAGCTGTACCTTTTAAAGAGCTCGAATCGGTTTTGGGCTCAATTTGTAAGAAATTTAAATTGCTGTATTCAATAAGGTAGATACGTCTTATATAAAATTATATTATTAATATTTTATTTGTTATTGTGTTTGTTTTATAATTATTATCATATTCATATGAGTCCAACGTGAAAGCAAATGTGGAAGAATTAGTCCTTAAGTGTATGTATAATAAACATGAATGAAAAACAAAGTAAGAATGCTCCAGTCGAGACTGCTCGACTAGGAGATATCCTGAACCCTCTAAGCTGATATTCTCTTTGTAGTAAGACCTTCTTTATATGTGATAAAGGTCATAAAGGTGATCATATGATTAGAATGTGTATACATTCTACATCACAAGTCTCTAATCCTTGAAATACCTTTTTTACAAATTGGATGCAAAAAGGGCGTGGAATCCAAAATCTGTAAATTACAAAATCTTTGTATTCATCAAATGTATATACACAGTAAATCTGAAGTCTCCAGGTATAAAAGAGTTCAAATTAGGCTAAAAAAGACAACATCAACTTTTCGATTCTTCACGATAAAAAGTTATCGGATGAATTATGGGTTCAGGGTATAAAAATATATAAACAAATATAGCATACTTTTTGGATCAGAGTGAAGTTCTATACACAACAGTAGGATCATTCAACATATTCTATAGATAAGAATATATAAATTTTGGTAAATTAAAAAAAAGAATGTGTGGATGCAAAATCGCGGAATATGTTTCGGATAACGGAATTATGTATTTGCTTATTTGTTTATATTTCAAAGTTTTTTTTTTTTTTTTTCTCTGACTTGACATTTCCATTCATTATGGGAGTCCCTAACTTCGATGTTTCGACTTCAATCATTAGAGAAACGAAGAAACAATGAGTCAGCTGTTGCATATTTTCCTTCATGAACGACCATACAAATGAAAAATTGTTGATTTATTTATTTATATACAAGCATACCAAAAGGACCATAAGTACTCCACAGGATTTTGTCTGCAGAAGGGCGACTGACACACACTTACATTGCACTTATCTTGGGCACACATTTTACGAGTATTTACGTTTCGGCTTTGATGTTGCTGTTTTGCAAATCCTTTTCCACAGTCGTCGCGCGGTGCCCTTGGCAACTAGTTTCGCTGACTCGACGGCAGTTAGCGACGAGAATCTCGGCGCTTTGGTAAATCTCTGGTGTGTCTGTCAACGGGCTTTTCCTGCTTCCGCTTTCCCATATCCCATATCCCGTTTGAGCCTTCGAGAGTTGCCTCCCACGATTGCCTTGGCGCCAGCACTGAGCTGGGAAAGATGCCGCCTCTCGTGGGCCTCTCCTCACTTGGACCGCTGCCCAGTTGCCCTGGCTACCCACTTGCCTCTTGGCAGGCTACACTGTGGGCCATTTAATCGTAAAGTGCCGCCTGCAATGGGACTGTGAGCGTCCGGGTGGAGACAACGAGTGCAGTGAAATATTTGTTTTTATTTTACGATTATGGCCGCGTCTTTGTGCTCATTGTGGCTTTCAGAATTCAATGTGTATGCAAATATTCGATTGGCATCCGGCTTTTTATGTGCGGACAGCTGATATTGATGGCGCCGAGGGCCTTGTAAGACATGCCATCCCAAGTGCTGTCCAAACACAATAACCGCGGACCGTCTTCACTACGTCCGCCCTGTTGGCCATTTCACTTGGCTGCCCTGATTGATATGCCTGATTGTCAGCTGTCATTTGTTGGCTTATCATTACGAGTGATAATCAAAAGCCAAATTTGAGCTCCAAGTGCCGCTGCAAACATCAATCTAATATTTATTTGAATAGACACTTGCGCAATAAATATTACGCATATTCTTTACAGACGCACCTTACTCTCGAAAATATTAAATTACAGAATCAAAAAGTTATAACAATATGTTCAGGATACTGAACGATAAAAGTGTCACATCAACAGATTTGGCGTTTCAATCTAATTCAATCGGGCCTACTTTAACATTTTCGCCAATGAAAACCAATATTGATGTTCATTTAATTTATATGAACTGCAATCACTGGATGCCAGACGCCACCACGGCAGTCCAGACACCAATCGTATTTAATCAACTCAAGCTTGAACACAGTCAAATATATTTGGATGGTAGGTAAAGTTTTCTTGGCGCGCAGCTAAAGCTAATAAAGAACCTTGACAAACATGCTGGCCAAACTTCCTGGCAAACAGAGCCACTTCAACTGCGATGAAGGTAAGAGGACAGAAAGACCTTCAACTAAGATTGAATAAATATAATAAATACCTAGAAAAATAGCGATACATATAATACACACGATAGTAAACAATAAAGTTTGTGGAACTTGTAAAAATACCATAAATATACTCCAACCCCTGAATTGTATTATGTTATTAAACATATTTTTCTTGGTTTAACTGAAATCAAGTAGTTTTAGGGTCGACTCAATTACAAAGTCTAAAAATACGAGGTGCTTAAAACTTACCATTTAACTGAACTGATTTCTCTTTCCCTTTCTGTAGTTTCCCATTCCACATATATTCCTAAATTTAAAGAAATAATTTGGAAGACATATGAAGCTTAAAAAGCTGAAAATGTGTTTTCCGGTGTGAAATGTTCCGTTTTTAAAGTTCGCCACATTTGCCCACATTTCAATTGGCCAAGTTCAAGTGGGGCCACACGTGATGCTTCCGCGTTTATCGGACCCACAAATTTTACAAATTGCTCTGCAGTTAGTCGGATTATGAGAGCATGTATGTGTGTGGGAGGATGTAAGGCTGTGTGTGTTTGTGTGGCACATAAGCCCTACGCTCGTGTGCGATACGCGCCTCTGATAAAAAAGGCAACTACAAATTTGACGGCATCTTCCTGGCTGCCACGAGCTTCACATTTGTGAAGCCCGCAAGTCCTTTCCTCTGCGAAATTAAAAGTTTGCGTAGCTCATGTTCATGTTTCTCTTCATTGTTGGCCGGGAGGCGTGGGCGTTGGGCGTTGGCGTGACATGATTTTTTTTTCTTTTGCTTTGGCTCATTTGTGCGCTATGGTTTTTTAATTGCCTTGATTAGCATACAAATTTTTCCAGTAAAAGTTGTGCACAATTAAAATTCAATCTCATCTGCTTAAGACACATCCATAAAGTCAACAACCAATGCCGCGCAAGCAACTTCCGTGAACTTTGCGGAGCTGCAACTTCTTTTAGTTCGAGTAAACTGTTTCTATAGCTGACACTTTGTTGTCGTTGTCCTGATTGCCTGCAGGATGTTGTTGTCCGCACAAGTTCTGATTTTTATTGCCATTGCTTAAGAGCTGGAGATTCGTACATGAAAAACTTCTTGGACTCACCATCTGCCCCCACACAGAGTCCGCTTGAATAAAAGTTGGAAAAACTTAAAGTTGAACCTCTACTCGAGTTTTGTCCGTTAAAGAAGCGTACTTCCAAATAGTTGCTCAAGTGGAATTATTGACGAAAGTCGAATCAATGGCAATAGTCGAAATTTTCAGATCATTTAAGTGAATTTACAACTAACAATCAAAAACTTGTTAACTTCAACTTGATTTGTTGGATTACACTAAAGACATCAGTTGTATTTACTGTATGAAATTAAATGAATTTGTTAGCTAAACTTATCGATCGTCTTTCTTTGCGTCTATCCTTACATCTTTCTATAAAAGCTTGATAATCTGAATTCATTTTTATACCCTGAACCCATTGAAAATGGAAAATCAGGACATAATGGTTTTCTTAAATGTATGTAACAGGCAGAAGGAGGCGTGGCAGACCCCATAAAGTATATATAGTCTTCGAGTTTTGCTTTAAATATCGATAACTTGTCCCGTTATTTTGTTATCGGTTATAAACATTATCGAAACCCAGTAATAAATTTATATCTCCTCCGTTAATTCAACTCCACCCCTGATTCACCCCCTCAACCACACATTTGTAAAAGGCGTATTTCAAATACTAGGGACTTGTGCTTTGGCAAATACAGAGGTTGTCAAAAGTATTTACACACATTTTTTTTTTTTGCGTCTTTAGTATTTACACAAAACTTAAACAATGTTTATTGCTATTGCTTAATGTTATTTCTTTTGGATTTTTGTTTTATATAACAAAGGGCTTAGTTAATTAAGTTTGTGTTTAGTTATTCCTGCTTTTACTTCAATTACAGCCCGATGCCTTGCTGGAATTGATGCCACCAAGGATCGGGCAAGGTCAATTGTTAATTTCGACCAAATTTCGGTAATTTGCTTGATGGTATCGTCCAATTTCGGTCCTTCTTGAATAATCTGTTAGATTTCATCATTATCCAAACATTTTCATTCGTTAAGGCTCGGACTTTGCGGAGAACTGGGTAGAATAGCTTGGTTTAAGTCCCTCGAAAACTTTGTGGGTATTGATCCTTTATGGCAAGGAGCATTATTTTGCTGCAGTAGCCAGTCAATGGCTAGAAAGAGTCTGTTCCCGATGTAAAATCATGGTGATTTAATATTGGCAGATATCCTTATTGATATAGAGTGCCTTCTATTGGCATCAAATCTCCAATCCACGCTTCATAATAATAATCATAAATAATAATCTGCAAATAAATTTGTTATTTATCTTTAGGATATTAGAATAACTTTTAAGATATTAAACATTGATAATCAAATTTATATTATCTATATTTCATTTTATGATTCATAGATTCTATTTCCAGTATTTCCAGTATCTCATTATTAAAATCTGTCTGCAATCTATTTACTTAAACATCTAATGCGTACGGGAGTTTTTACGCGTTTACGGCCCCCTAAAAATCACATTAAGCACGCACAAATGTCTCACCTTTCCCGACCTCTGCAGAAGTTCTTAGCATATCATTACAGCTAATGTGCTACAAGTACCAAACTTGTTTAGGCTCAAGACAATTAGGCCTTAATTAGCAATACAAAGGACTGCCGACGCGTCGATGTCCTGCTCGAGACTATAAAAGTAGCAGCATTGAGCTGTCAACAACTGCAGAGCAAACGAAATGGTCAACATAGTGAAACATCCTCCGAGCAGGAGCGCAAGGCATCGACTGCTCCAATGCTGGAAGAGCCACCCACTGAAACTGGCCATTGCGAACACCTTCTGGGAGTACACGGAGCGCACCAAGGTGAGCGGCATGTGGCTGCTGCGACGCAATCGCACTCACGGGTTGTCCAGGTGAGTGAGCTATGTGCTATCGACCCTTGGTCAAAACATCTTTATATGTTAGCTACTAAGAATCAATGGCACACCTCGTTGTTATGAGGTAATAAGACTTTTTGGCTGACCATATCCGTATCCCCGGTTTATATCAGAGTACAACAAAACTAATGGTTAGTAATCAAATAATTCTGAAATTTTCTTAGTCGTCACTCTCTGTTTGTCTGTTTGGACCTAACTACATACATATATGTCTGCACTGACATTGCAGATTGATTTGGGCATCGGTGCTGGTTCAGCTGCTTGGTCTGAGCATCTATTTGACTCTGTTGCTCTGGCTGAAGTTCTACTCATATCCTATTCTAAACACCATTTCAAAAGAGGTGTCCATTACGGATGTGGCCTTTCCCGGAGTAACCATATGTAGTCCCAAGACGGTAAACACGGAGCGCGTTCAACGCTACGTCCGAACGCTGTGAGAAACAATGAAGAATCTCATGAAGGAACTTGTTGATATTCTCAACTCTTTCAGCCAGATACCTGCGGAGTATGATGTAGCCGAAGTGGCAGCTGGCTTCGAGTTTCTCAACGCCTTCACGGATCAGAGCTTTGTCCCTCCTACGCATGACAGCTACAAGGCAACGGATGCTGTGCTGCGACTGAACAACGTGTCCATATGGGAGGCTGCCATGGCCGTCAGTCCGGGCTGTGCGGATTTTGTAAAGCGCTGTTTTTGGGGCGTTGGGGAGTTTCCGTGTAATCAGAGCCATGAATACTTATCCTTCATACCGACGACTGCATTCCTTGGTCCGTGCTGCTCCTTCAACTACAATCCGCGGAATTCCAGCTTTCTGCCCTTCTCAGCGAACATCTTTGGCATGGATGGGGGTCTCACTTTCATTGGCGCTGAAGGCTCTGAACGCAACCTAAACACCGGCCTCATTGTGCTTGTCCATCATCCGATGGACTATGTAACGGAGAAAGCCGCATCGGTAACCATAACTGCAAGGTCCGAGAGCTTTGTCGAGGTCTCTCCCACCGTGCAAACCTCCTCGACAGAGGTGCTTGAGCTGTCCGAGCGCAAAAGAGATTGCCTCACCTCGGATGATGTGCAGCTACGCAATTATCGCCAGGCAGCCTGTCTGCTCGCCTGCCAGACGGAGGCAATTGGCAAACGCTGTGGCTGTCATCCTTACCTCCTGCCCACCGTGAGCAAGAAGTTCAAGGAATGCAGTCTGAACGATACCTTCTGCTATGCATATAACTATGGTGAGTATAGAATAACTACGCCGTAACAAGTTGCCCACCTTTGCATTCTTTCCCTCCTTCGAATTACCTATTCCCATCCTCACTCTCGCGGCGCTTAAGTTATTTACCTACACAGACCCGCTGAGTCCTACACTTTGTCTTGTGTGATGCATTGTGGTCTCCATGTCGTCTTCCTCCCCCCTCTCTCTCTCTCTCTCTGGTTGCTCCAGTTACATAATTTATAATTTATATTAAATATTCAAAATACGTGCCTGTCTGCCAGCTTAAGCGTGCCTCTCCAGAAATACTCGCAAATTGCTCCACAACTGGTGCTTAAAGGCGCTCCAGCGCTTCGTAAGCAAAACCCATAACCATTCCACATAGCATATTGTATGTATATGTCGGAAGCATAAATACCATGTTTAGGCAAGTGTCTGCTGAACTTCTTCCTATTAACTTGCAAACACATATCTACATGTGTATATGTGAGCGTATGAGTATTTGTTTAACGAGTTAGCGTATTAGAGTGTTAAATTACCTCTCCTTTGATGATATATCTACCTAGTTAAACTTTAATTAAAACAAATTAGGAATACGCGATCTGGGCGTTTCTCCTATAAATAGATTTTGCTCACAACTGTTTTCGAATGTTTCTATCGTATCCTCAAGACTTTATATTCATACACGATATACCTACTCTCTAAACAGTCATACATATAAGAGATCTAATTTACAGACAATTTCAAGAGCGTTCGCTGTGATCAATGCTTGCCCAATTGCTATGACGTCACATACTCAACGCTGTCCTATAAAACGGACCTCAATCTGCATTCATTCTCTGTCAGTGGCTTTTAGTAAGTATGCAATACAATTGTAGTCCCTAATGTAGTGAACGTAATAATAGTTTACTTAGCAAGCAGGAGACGCTCAACAATGACAGCTTCATGCTACGAGTCTATTTGGCCAAGCAGGTGGTTCCAGTCATACGCAAGGTGACCGTCATGTCCTGGGTTGGTCTGCTATGTAAGTGCTTTTGAATGCATAAATGTCAGATTACTATTTTTCAATTTATGATACTATTGCAGCTGACTTAGGAGGCATTTTCAATTTGTGCTTGGGCTTGAGCATGATTTCCATCGTGGAGTTCTTCTACTACTGCACTTATCGCTTGTATGTTCATTATCAACAGCAGAAGCAGCTTCTGGTGAAACATGTTTGGAATTAGTCACGATTTAACAGATAGTATTTATATATTTCTATATAACTTCGATCTATAACTTAATTGTAAAAGAGGTTGTAACAACGCGAATTATTTTTTCTTTTTTGCCTTTTGCGACTGCGTGGTTGTTTTTCGCTTTTGAGCAACTGTCGTTTGCTGCTCAGCCGCTTCATCATCGCTGTCCCTGTGGAATGGAAAAGTTATGAATATACTTTACGTATACCTGATTTATTTTTGTCATATTCAAACTCACCCCACGGTGGCCATTTGCTCGAACATGTCCTCATACTCCGCGTCCAGCGGCGCTGCCTTAGACTCTCGTTTGTTTTTTATGCTCTTGTGCTTTTGCACTTCAGCCTCCGCTTCGTTGTCATCCTCGCTGAGCTGCCGCTGTTGTGGCAGCTGGTTAATGAGCACCTTCGTCGCCTTCGACTTAACGTAGCACTGATAGAGCAGCACAGTGGAATCAGCATCGTGTATCCGCACATAGCGATCCAGAGAAGCGGAGCTCAGATATTTGCCCGTTTCATCCAAGTGAAGGTCGCTGATGCCGCCCGTAAAACCTTTATAAGTGTGCACATGAGTCTTCATACGGCGGGTGTCAAAGGCCTACCAAGGAATCTCAATGAACTAAGTAAATAGACATAAGTACAACTTAGGGCTTACCTTTAAGACTCCCATTGTGGTGCCTGTATAAATATAGTGATTATATGCTACGAGCGACGCAAAGCTCATGCCATGCTCCTCGCTGGCAAAGTGTGCCACAGGTCGACGTTGCTTGCGCGTGTCGTACAGCCTAACGTAGCCATGGCGAGAGCAGGTGGCCAAGACGCTTGGCCCATCCACAAAGCCTATATCGCTGTCCCACACGGGCACCTCCAGCTGCAGATAATCGTTGGGCAAATTCTTGGAACTGAAGATTTGCTTGCCATCGTCACTCAGATCGTAGACTTTCAAGTTATTCTGTCGAGCTTTGCCACCGGTGGCCACAATTTGCCTAGCAGTGGAGCACTGACGCAAGTGGTCCATATGATCCCCAGTGGCTATGAGGATTGGTTCCGCCGCAGACTCCTCCTCCTCTAGAGCATCCAGCGACATAGTCTGTATTTTTCCATTGCTAAAGCCAGCAATCAACTTGTTGTTATAGCGAGCTAGACCTACAATTGGGGCGGCGGCTACATTGATGTGGCGCATACTTGAGGCACCGCTTACTCCAAGTGAATGCACCTCTGCCACATTCTTCGCGCGACCGAGCAGTATTTCCGTTTGCGCCTCATTGCCAAATGCCAACGCCGTCACTCGGGAATCTTTGTCTAGAGCTGCCACATCAGTAAGGTTTGATTGTATATATGGATTCTTCTCCAGAGCGGGCAATAAATCTGTAACAGATAATGTTAAGAGCCGCAGCAGAACATGTCATTTGACTCACGTTTGAACGAGCCTGTGTGTGTGCCCACAAACAATTCATGTTTGGCTGTATAATTGGCATGCTTTAAGTTTGCTGTAGTCCACTTCATATCGTTCAAATGTCCCTTACTAAATTTTAAGACAATCAAGCAACTCAGAAGTAGCGTCTGTCAGGCAAAACAAACGCAACACGTGCAGCGCCAAATGTGTATGAGCGAGACAGCTCTATCAGCTGCCTATCGACTAAAACGATTACCTGCAGTATTCACCAACACTGATTATTAATCGTATAGCACATATCAGCGGTGGGTAAGTTTATCGCCTTCGTACCTAGCGACTTTTTATTTAAAACAAAAACAAAAACACGCTCATGTCCTCATTTTTACATAATTTATAGAAGTTATGGCGCTAACAAAAGTGTACGATGCGGCCACGGTGTTTAGGAACCTCAATGGCATTATCAATGTCTACAAGCCGGCTGGCATGAAAGTTAAGCATGTGCGCAATGCCATACTAAGCAACATATGCAAAGGTACGTTAAAAGCAGAATTGATAACTGAGGTAAATGAAGTAATGCTATTTATGTGGTAGGACTCAATGATCTGGAACAACGTAAGCCACGTAAACTGCCAAATGACATGCGACTTCTGGGCACTGGCGCTGCCACAGACACTGTACTGCATAAGATAGCCGCCAATACAGATCTTTCGGACCACATATTGGCCAGTGGGCCCCGCTACTTGCCGGGCGATATTCGCTGCGCAGCTGTCAGTACACTAGGATATCACACAAGCGGCGTACTACGTAAGTAATGTATATTACTATATTCCACAGCAGTCATTCGCATATCGTTGTGTTTAGTGTTTGGGCTGAACAAGGGGCTGCAACAGTCCAGCCTCATACAGCGGAATCGTCCAGTGCGGGTCTACCATGTAACCGCTCGAATGGGCACAGCCACAGAGAATCACCTGCCAGACTCACGCGTAACAGTGCGCGCTAATCACCGGCACTTGACACCGGAACGCATTAGCGGATTGGCCGCCTCGATGCAGGCTTCACATCAGCGGAAAATGTTCGAGCTCTGCGGCGTGGACTTACAGACGCAGGCTGCCTACGAGCTGGCCTGCAAGGGACTGCTGCGACCCGCCGACAATAGCCAGCCCGTCGTCTATGGCATCAAGCTCATACACTTTGAACGACCTCATTTCACTCTCGAGCTGCACACGATCAACGAGAGCGAACAGTACATGGCAGCCCTTATCCACGACATGGCTATTGAACTACGCACTGTGGCGCACTGCTCACAGATTCGTTGCATACGCCACGCCCACTTTGATGTGTCGGAGAGTCTGCTGCGCCATGGGTGGCACCTGCCTGGCATCATGAAGAATCTGCGACTGCAGCAAAGTGTACTCGAAGCGCATCCGCAGCTGCTAGACCAGCAGCGCGTGGATCTACATGCTGCTCAATAGCTATTTATAAATAATTCAAATGTAATTATAGTAGTTGTATATAAATGTTTAATTTAATGTGTTGAGTTTCAGTCTGGCTGTCAATTTGTAGTGCTCCGCAAAGTGCTTCTGTAGTTTGTCGTTCAGCTTCTTCCCGGCCACAGAGTCCAGCACCTTCTCCACCACATCCTGTGCCTCCTTCAGACGCAGTTCTGCTTGCTCCAGCAGAGCTGCTGCTTCAGCTTGCTCTCTGCGTGCTCGCTCCTCCAGCGTGTGAGTCATCTCGATGAGAATGATGCTGACGTAGATGGCTAGCTTGATGCTGTGAGGATCGAGCAAGCGGCACACGTTGTATAACTCATCGCAAAGGCGTTGTTTTCGGCCCAACTGCAGATCGCTCAGTGTGCCCAGCTCCAGCCCTGGCTCATGGCCGTACAACTGGACGAGCGTGTGCTTCAGATTAAACATGTGAAAGTGATTGGTGTGCAGCAGCTGGGATAGTCGAGCCAACAGCAGCTCCACCTGGCTGGCTGTGGGTCGTCCAGCCAACAGGGACTCCACTTGCTCAGTCATGTGTGTCTGCACTTCAGTCACGTAGGCGGCATCCACAACCATGGGACAAGTGTCGCACTTCCACTGGGTCTTCTCATCAAGTGGGTCGACCGGCAGCTGGACGCCTACGCACGTCTTGGACACATCGCCCAGGCAACGCAAGGCACTCACGTAACTACCGTACTCGGTCGGATCCTCACAGCGTGCACAGCGGCAGCTAAAGTGCTTGGTCATGAGTAGATGATGGTGTCGCATTTGCGTACCCCACAATATGTTGGTGTATGTGATCCTCAAATGGTCTCCCTTCTTCAGGTCGCAGCCCGCTCGCACCGCAATGCGTTGTGTGGCTGCATCGAACTGGAAGTAGCAATTCGGCTGGCAGGCGTGCTCCATCATACAGGCTTGCCGGAAGAGACCGCTCAGCTCTATGCCCGTGGCCAGCTCGATGACCATATAGTTGGTCTCAATGATGCCACACAGGCGATGCAGCAGCTGCGGCTCATAGTCGCTAGGCATGCTGTCTCGTTGCTTGCTCTGCTTGATGCGCTGCAGGAAACGCTGCCGTAGATAGCCGACAACTCGCTGCTCTGCTTCCTGGTGCAGCTCTGTGCCCAGACGCTCCTCTTCATGCGACTGCATTTCCAACAGCGCCCGCCAGCGATCTGGATGTTGCTGCTGCAACAGCAGGCACTTGAGCACCAGCAACGCATCGTGTCGGTAGTAGTCAACGAGAGCACGTACGTCCGTCTTGGATTTGGGTGCGTTTCCCAAACTGAGGACACTGCACTCCAGTTTCTCGTGCTCGCATCCGACGCTGCATACGGGCCACCGACAACTGTTGGATATCGAAGATTAGTACACTGTACTTCAAAATATATGCGCGCACAGTAATTCAGCATCCGAAGAAGTACACTATACTACAAAGACTAAGGAGTACTACTAATAACGCATTAAGCTGTTGGTTATGGTTGGCTCATGGCGCATCGAATTCTGAACTACACGATAAGAGATTGATGATTGTGCTAAAGGATGTCTGAATTTTGTAGGACTGAGCCTTTATTAAAACCATTTGTCGACAGAATGAACTACTAGTCAGAGTTCCTTTCGAAAGTCGTAGTAATACCATCAACCAATGCTTTCATTTGACCTAAGTATTTGCGGATTGCCTGCAACTCTGGAATTTCGTTGCACAGTATTTGGCACTCACTTGCGACAATGATGTTTGTCCACGCGGCAGGGCGTGTAGCAGCCTACGCAGGGGACGATGCTGGCTGATTTCTCTTCGTCGGTGAGAAACCACTTAGGACCCACGACAAGGGGATCCTCCACAAATATGATCTGCTTGGCCTTAACGTCGTGGGTGGCCACCAAGTAGCGGCCCAGTTGGGCATCCTGCTGTTCCCGGAATGGCCGACAGCAGCTCTTGTGCTGGGGCCAATCCTGCCTCTGGTGCTCCCCATTGCAATAGCGTACGACCTTGCAGCGGGTGCAGGTGAGCCGGGCGGCCACATGACAAACGGCACAGTTAGCACTCGGGAGCGTCATTCCAATTGTCACTCTACGACTCTCGAAAACGCAATGATCTTCTGTGAGCGGACAATATTAGATTCGATTTCGGGCTTCCACTGTTTATATTTAGCACTTTTCTCCAAACATTTACCTCAGCTCGCTCAAAATGTATTCAACGTGCTCTTCGACTCGTTCAGAAATGCTATAAAAATCTCTTCAAAGTGAGTCTACATATGTATATGTGTAGTACTATTATGTACACAGCAGTATACACACTATATATATATATATATATATATATATATATATATATATATATATATATATATATATATATATATATATATATATATATATATGTATATCTATATTTACACATACAGCGAAATACACTGAAGAATCATTTCATTCATTAGCACTAAAAGCCGTATTCGAACTCGAATTGCAATATAACTTCAGATATACCAATTTTGATGATTACATAATTCTAATAGATAATCATTTGTTAAAATTAATTTGTAGTATTTTCATTCATTAATCGAAACCCATACAATTGCAGCGTGAGCGAGAAATTCTGATTTAGGTCAATATAAATGATCTACACTAATGAACCGACTCGATTTTTAAAAAATCGAATACCCGAGAAACTTCGTTATCTCCGGATGGTAGTCAAGATTACGTTTTATGCTGAGACTAAACGATCTGCAAAGTTTTATTGCAAATGATAAGATCCACTTTTAGGCATTGTCTTCATTTGTTGATAGTCAACTTGTGATACTCGCGGATCCATCTCGAATGCAACGATTCACCTCCAAATTGTTTCTTCCTTCAGTTCCATTTAAATTTCCTAAATTGGTAATGATTTATGTCTTAATAGGCTGTGTCCGACATGCAATTCCATGGTCCAACTCCATCAAGTTTGAAGTTCGTAAATTGTTCGCTCGTTAATATTGAGTATTGAAAAGTTGATCATCCATTAATAATAAATCAGGTTAACTGAATTTTGAGCGTTTCTATACCAAATGCGTTCTTGTTTCCAACATATCCATTATTAAATGAAATTCCACAAATCTGACAACCAACTTTTATTTAGTTTTAATTTTTCACAATCGAATACATTGGGTCTAAACCGTGTAAAACATTTATCATAAATAATCATTTTATTTAAGGATTTTTTATTAAATAATTTAATTTTTATTTTTTAGGTTAGCTTTGAGATGACTTTAGACTTCTCCGCTTGATTGGGTCTATGTGTGTATTATTATAAACTAATCTGGTTTATAGTCTACTTTGTGTGGGGGCGTTAGCTTAGTACGGCTCTTGGGGCGCGTCCAAGTCTCGGTAGTGAGATCTGGCGCGGTAATCGAAACCACCGGGCCTGCAAGCAACGAAAATGAATGTGGTTTAGATTTAGGCATTATATACACAAATCTTATATAATAAAACAAACATTTACTGCAGCATGTGATTGCATAATAGAAATCATCAGAAACTCTGTTTTTTATTTACTGAACAAATTATAATCCTTAATTAGATCCAAACCCCACAGGTTTTAAGTTTTATTTTTTAGTTTACTTTGTTTTTGCTTCTATTTTTTTCCTTAATACAATTGGAATATTGTACATAGATAAAAGTGAAAGTTTATATAGTTTTTCTTGTCCCCATTGGGCTTAAATTGTTTTATAGAACTGAGCTTGAAAATCGTATTACGCGTTAACTGTGTGCTGTTTCTGCGTTCTGTGCTAATCAATCAATAAATTAATTAGTCAAACATATCGGAATTAATGGGCGCATCCAAATCATGGTAACCGATAATCCGGCGTTGGTGTTCCAAGGGCATTTCTCTGCAAAAAATTTGCGACACAAGAAAGTTGTGACAAATTTCGTTTAAAGACCAACAACAAAACAAATGAAAGCAAGTTAATGAAGGCATATCGATATCGGGACTAATACACTAGGCTCCTTATACTTTATACTTTTACTTGGATGTAGAATATACTTAGAAAAACATGTCTTATTTCTGATTATTTAGTAGAGAGACAATTCTCTATGTATAGAGCAATTTTTAAAAAGGCTATTATGAAGGCTGAAAAGTACTGCAATATATTAATTATAATTAAGATTAAAAATGTAGTTTGAGAGTTAAAGAATATTGATGACTAAAATTCAAAATGTCATTTTCAATATACATTAGTTATTAACATACTCTGTTGGCTTTTCCGATAAAATATATTGAAACTAAAGTCTTGCTTAGGGATAGTGAAATTTAAATGAAGCTGTGACTTGATATATACATATACCGGCTAAACAGACGGACTAAATACATAGACATAGAATTTTATTCTATACTATACCCTGACGTACTTATGTACCATGTACTATGCATTCTAATGCAAGCAAAGTGATTTACTGACCTGCGTACTGGTGGAAAATTGCGTCCACCTCGTCCTCCACCGCCCATCATGGGCGGTGCGAACCCATAAGGCATGGCTGAGAATGGCGGATACATGGGTGGCCGATACCTGTAGAGGCAAAAAGTATTCATTATACATTGAGGTGTATCATGGATATGTATTCTTACCCTGATCCACGGCCTGATTCGGATTCGGTGCGTTTGGAACTACCTGGATGTTCCGGTAGCTGTGGCCGTTTGGGATCCCGCAAGTAATTGTTAAAATATTGCACCTCCTTGCGCACCTCTTCGACTTTCTCCTCGTGCTTGTTGAAGATGTGTTTGCGTATGAATTCTGGACCCTTGAACTTCTTGCCCGAAAGCGGACACAACCATTTGTCCTTAGCTAGTTCCTGTGTGTTGGCTTGCACGAATTTTTCCACTTCGGTTTCTGGATTTTTGGCACCCAGCTCTTTAATCTCTTCATCGCTCAGTTGCACAGTCTTAGTCAAGAACTGTTGCAGCTTGCCATCGTATGCTTTGATGTATTCCTGGACATCGTTGCTAGTGACTCGCATAGGGGCTGGTCCACGGGCATGTATAATGCCACAGCGGTTAGGCATTTCATCCTCGTATGGATACTCGCAGTGATTGTAGTAGTCTACCGAGTGCACTATTCGTAAGTAAAGCACCAAGCGATCGAGAACCGAGATTAGTGACTCGTCCCGCTCAATGGGCTCGCCGTCGCCGTCTTTATTATCGCCGGCCAGGCCAAGCAGCTCCTCCTCCTCGGCCGAGGCTTCTTCAATGAGGTAGTCGGTTATGTTCTGAAGCACCGGATTCTTGGAATTGAAGCCATACGATGGTGAGCTGCTGGCACCGCTGCCATTGGTTGCCTCCTGGCCAGCTTTCTTCTCCGCATCCTCAGCGTCTGAACGAGTCGAGTCGCACCACAGCTTAAATCTATCGTCCAGATTCATCGCAATCTTTGCGCACAGTTTAATATCTGCGCGCACAATCTGCTTATGCGCCGTGATACCATTGGCAGGACGAACTCGTCTGCTTAAATCCCGGTTGACTATGGCGCCCATTTCGCAGTCGCGCAGACGTTGATTGTTCAGGCTCCAGCATATCTCTTTGATGTTGACGTCGCGCGTAAACGTGATCCACCCGCGGCGATACCAGCGTCGCTCGACGAGGGGATCGGCAATGGCTACACGTAGATAGCCACTGAATCGTTTGCAAATAGCTTCGATCTCTGCCTTGGTAATTGACGGCGCCAAATTGCGCAGAAAAATAGACGAGGTGCGATGCAATGCTCGTGGATGTGGCCCATCCTTAACCTTGTCCAGATCGATTGTTTCGGTCACTTCATTCGCTGTTGATTCTTGAGTGTCCGCTTCGGCCTTGTCTTCTGCTTTCGCCTCCTCCTCTTCGACATTCTTTTCTGCTGGATTGTCTGTTGTTGGACGCTCCGTTTGTCCTACTAGTTGCTCAGTTTTGTCCTCCTTGGATTCTTCACTTTTGATTTCTACTGCCTCTTTAGGATCAACCACGTCTTCTGGCTGGGGACTCTCGGGTGGCAGTAACTTTTCCTTAGCTGCTGTGGCAGCCTCCTCCTTGTCTTTTAGTGCCTCCGCTTTCTGATCAGCACGCAACCCCTCCTCTACATCGTATTTAGCTTTGACCTTTTCATCGTCTGATTCCGTGTCTGAATCGGAACTAGAAGAAGATGAGCTGTCATCGTCGCTGCTGTTCCGTTTTCGTTTCTTAATTTTCTTTTTCTTTAGCTTTTTCTCATTGTCACTTTTAACCGATTCTTCATCCTCTGGCTCTTTACTTCGTCTATCAACCGACTTTTCGCCGTCTTTGCCTGTCTGAGGATGCACTTCCATCGGTTCATCTTCATCCCAGTTCTCCTCGTCAAGGTTAACGGGTCTTAAGCTTTTATGCTGTGGTGATGAAGCTTCCGGCAAGTCGTCATCTTTCTCCGTTTTTGGACTCTCAGGCTCCCGTTTTGCTACGACGGCAGATTCAGTTGTTTCTGATTTGCGCTCGTAAACGATCGGCGGATCTTTCGGTTTTTCGTCAAGTATCTTAAGATCTTCATCAGTGCCACCCTCTAGTTTGATCACACAAGTATCCAAAACTCGCACCAAAGCATCAGCCTGCGAAGAGTCGACTTTCACGCTGCCAATGGTGCCGTTCTCCAGTAGTTCCAGAAATACTTCTGTTCGTCTCTATGGATTTTAATATGCAGGTTTAGTAACTTAGTTATTGAACATATAATTTGTTGATTACCTTTAGAAATCCCCGTTGTTCTTCGCTCCGTCGCACGCTGTCTTCTGGATGGTATTTGTTTTTGAACCTGCGAAAGACAAAGCTCTGCTTAAAAACAGATTACGAACCAAGCCAAATATTAAAGGTAATTATGTTCAGAGATTTAAGTGGGCTATATGTATTCGATTTGGTATATTGCAGGTGGTTTCCGATTTCCTTGTATCCATAGGCTAAGACATCAAGTATTTATTTATTAGAATAGATTTATTGGACTTGAATTTAGATTTATCTTTTGCATATGTACAAAATTCCCAGGGTCTTACCTTTGCAAGCGCATTCATAATGTGTATATGTATATATTATATATTCGTTAGATATATATATATATAAATTTAGGCATTTGCTCGCAACGAATTTAAAAATATCGCGGTTTCAAAAATATAAACACAACCCACGGCATTGCTCGCCGGGTAAATTTAAATTTTAAGTTATTCTTTCAGTTTCTACTGAGACAGAGGCTGTATCAGTGTCTCGTCTCTGAGTCTCAGATCGCAAAACGCCATAAAACCCATAAATAGCTGCAGAGAAAAACTTAATAATAAGTATACAAGAGGGTTATGAATTTTATGAATGCAGTCGCACTGAGAGAAATAATTGCAATTAAATAAAGAATTAAATACAAAATGTTCACATAAATATAAATTGTTCGCAGTGAAAAGCAATGGTTGTCGAGAAGCCACTTCAAAGCGTGCGTCTGGACTTTGCTGTTGTCATTTTCAGTTTTTGTTTAGGGAAGACCCATTCTTACTCACCATTCCTCGTCCTTGTGCGCCACAAAGAACTCATTTAGCTGCTGTCTTTTGAAGTCTGTCTTGTATTCTGTGTATTTACGCATCACTTCTGAGTCGGATATATTCTCGTCCTGCGTGTCCAAAAATTGCTTCAGCGTTAGCATTGCCGGCTGCGTCTGTGTGTCCCCACTGACACCTCCTCCACCAGCAGGCCCTGTTTCCCGAACAGACGGGCCGTGGCCGGCATGGGAGTAGGCCGAGTGCAGTGACTGATAATGATCATTCCAGGCCTGTACCAGATACGGATCATAGCCTACAACATAAGCATATAATAATGAATGTGTTAATAATAATAAACTAATAATATTAAAAAGGCCATACCAAAACGCGGATTGGACCTCATCTCGCTGTCACCCCAGTCGGGTCGCATGCGCTTTGCTGGTGGCATCTCGCGCCCCGGTGAGCCGTAACGTGCACGCGGTCCGGAGCCTCGATAATCACTATAATCTGGACGATGACGTGCCCCTCCGCCGCCACCACCGCCACCTGCTGCCGAGCTGCCGCGAAACGGATTGCTGCGAGAGAAGCTGAAGAGTGTGAACGATTCCACTATTGCCAAAATTTACTTCACTTACCGCTCCGACCACTCGTCACGTGAGTTAGCAGCTCCGCCCATGGGTCTACGCTCGTCCCTGCGTTCGGGACGGTAGCTGTCGCGCTCACCGCGAAATTTATCTCGCCGCTTGCGATCGTATTCATCATCCGAATCAGCCATTGGTGGTTCCCTGTAACAAACGATGCAAAATAGCATTAGCAATCAAATAGCAGTCCACTAAAAGTTTGCACCTAAATGGAAATACTGGAGCTAGCAACAGAAACATAACCTCAAAGTCAATTTAGCAACATTTAGATGGCTGCATACATACATACATATATGCACATGCAATTTTATAATGCTCTTTATTCATGATATCGCCGTTTGCTTAGGTCTATCACAAAATTATATAAAATGCTTCATTTTTTCAGAGCACATCCGCCATCTTGCCGCCCTTGTATGAAAAAACGCTTACGTGTTGTTACAAAGAAAATATCAATAGAAAAACAATTGTGAGCCCATTTGAAAGCGATGCGAGTGCATTTTGTGAACTTTCTATTCTATAATTATATTTTTCCACATTTACCCTTTATTTCAAACTAATTTACTCCTTATAACACTTCTATTTGTTCCACAGCTTGTCGGCGTCCGAGTTAAGATGTAGATATGACAGTAAATGCTATCGATACCTCGATTCCGATACTCTGTCGAAAAGGAGCTGCCAGACTCTACAAAATGTTACTGCGTGAACAGGTAAATTGCGATAGTGGCAACTATTTCATTCAATTCGATTAATCGTCAAGCTCCGCAAAAATATATGATTAAGTAAAATTTGCCAATCGTTTGAACATATTTTAAATATATATATTTTTATTTTTGTTTTTACACGTTTCATATTTATCGTATATATAGACTTTTGTTGTTGTTATTAGTATAATAATACGTATATGTACAGCTTAGTTTTAAAACTATTTAAAGTGTGTTTTGCTCTGTGTAGCCTCTAACCCTATATAAATATTTTATGTTTCTCGTATGTAATGTAATTTTGTTCAAAAATGTATTTATATGCGCCCATAGATTCGCATATTAATCAGCTTTTAGTTAATGTGCTGTCACTCGATCGCCCAAAAAGTCACACATAAATGTAACAAATTACATCATTACAGATACTTACATACATACATATGAATGTATGTATGTATATGCATGTATAGAAACTTAAGTCAAGTTCTTCAAAAACTTAAGTCAAGTTCTAATCGTAGTTTTACGCGTTTGAAGTATAAAAGTTATAATTTATGTGGTTTTCGTTTTTAGCAATACATAATGAAAGTACCTCAAAACTAAATATAAGTTTACATAGTATATATTATGTGTATAAGTATATATAAATACATATATATAAACATATATATTTATATATACACAATTACATGCGTTTTCCCCTATATAGACAGATCAATGCACCTTAAGTTCTCAAAAGAAATGCAAGCTAATCTCGATAAAAACCGTATAACATAATAATTAAGAATGCATATATAATTGTTTATTCGGTTTAATGCTAACAATCTCTACTTCTCTCTCATTTGTAATAAACGTAATGAAGGAAAAGTTTTAATAGATTTGTAAAATAGTTGCCAAATGAAAAAAGACTGGCTGCCTTCAATCTAATCTATATATATAAATAAAATAAATAAAAGCTTTCTTTTTTTTTTTTTTTTTTTTTTTTTTTTTGTTTGGCAGTGTAGCGCTTAAAACTAAATAAAGCTAAATTATTATATATGGGAAACATAGATACTCTTTGGAATTCGTAAAAGTTAAAAATTTTTTTTACGTATTGTTTGTCTATTATTCATCTGCCTTTCATTTAAATTATGTGTATATCTGTGTTTTTTTTTTTTTAAATCTGTAATGATTCATTTTCTTTTTCTTTTGTATCTCTAAAATGCCACCAATTCAGTTTTCAGTTCCTTTTTTATCCGGTTTTTTCATCATTCAAAAAGTATATATTGTTTCTTCTTCTTTCAGCTAATGTGCGTTATTTTTAGCATAGATCGTAATTTCAGTGTAACTGTATTAAGTAATTTGTATTGTTATTCTATATATTGTAGATAATTGGGTAATAGTAGTATATTACTGATTGCTGCACATTGCAAATCGAATTTCAAATATTGACAGTTTTTCTATAAATGCCTGCTTCATTCATTAGCACAGGTCAGCAGGGATTTGATGTGCTGAATCTGAAACTGATATCAGAATAGTCTCCGCCAGTCTCAAGAGCTTGCCAATATCTCTTCTCTTCCCCATGAATGTTTCAAAATTTTCTTTATGGTGCCTCAATATGGACTATTCACTAGTATGGAAGGGGAGCAGAAGGGTCTAAGCTTTCCAAAGGTCAGGATTCAGCACTCAGTACTGGGGCTACTAACATTCATGGTAGTGTAATTTAATTAAATTTCACTTTACTTTTTATTTATTCCCTTTTCAATGTTGGCAGTGAAGAAACGAAACTAAAAAGTTTTAAATTTCTCTTTTTGTGATTGGGTTAAGCATTTAATACTTTACATATGTAAGTAATATATTTAAAATTAAGTAAATGGGGGTTGAGTGTTTAGTGTTTTTCATTTATGACAATTATGATCGAGTGCTGCAAAGAACAAACAAAAAAGAAACAGGTACCTATAAGAAGGCATTTCTTGTATCATATTTTTAAACAGAGAGCTTAGATTTCGTTTTATTCTTTTTTCATTGTTTTTTTTTTTTTAGAAATTCAGCGAAACACAAAGATCATATTATTTCTGTTTTGTATTTTGTAATGTATATTTGTGGTTAGCGCTGATGCTAAGGTCTCGCTTGTAGTTACGTTTATTATTAATGCTCGAAAAACCTTTTTATCGTGTTTGTCATTTGAATGTTTCGTTTGAGGTAGTTTTCAATTCAGGATCAATATCTACAAGTTGAACACAAAACTTTCATCTTTCAATTTTGCTTTTTCTTTCTCTTTTATCATATTTTGGTTTTTGTTTTATGTTTTTCTTAATATGGGATTCAATTTCTTCCTCTTTTTCACAGACTTTAAACTTTTACGGATCGTACACATATCTTCTAAGGATTAAGTACCATATTTAGTTACAGTTACAGGGCAAAACAAGTTACAGTTACACGTAACAGAAAACAGTGCATAAAAATTAAATAAAGTTTTTGTATTTGTCGCTTTTCTTGAATTCACAAAAATCTACATAACGATTTGTCCACGTACTCTTTGTTCTTTTATTTATTCTTCGTTTCTTTTTGTTTTTATTATTATATGAATGGATATCTCAACAAGTTATTTACTTTATATGCAGCTTTTGTTTTGTTTATCTTTATAATTTTGTCAGGTTGCTTTCTTTTGTATGTTTCGCATTTGTATTTGCTTGTCGTAATGTCTTCTTATTTTATATAGAGCAAGAGTTACGTACATACATATTTACAGTTTCTCTTAGGCTTAGGTAGTGATAGGGTAAATCTTTGTTATTTGCAGATATTATATATGGTATTATAAAAGTTGAAGGAAATGTTTTATAGCGAGGGCGCGAGGAGTTTATTATTATAATATTAAATTAAATATTACGATTAGGTTGGATTCCTTAACTTATACACTTGACATGACATCAGCCTGTTTATGTAATTTTTATTATAATTATTTTTCATTTAGAAATTAGAGTTGTTTTATTTAATTGAAAGAGTTTATAGCCATTTTTTTTATCGTCTAAAGCTATTTAATAGCGTGTCTTATTTTTCTTTTACATTAATTTTAGCTTTATTGGGCTTTACTCTTAAGTTTCACCCATTTTAAAATCATGTCTGTCTTCATTGTGTCAGTTTTCCAATTTGTGAAACTAAAACTTGGACTACAATTAAATATCAAACAAAATCAATTTTTATTTGTCAACCCAAGGTGTTTCGCAATACTCTTTGCTTTCTCCCTCTTTTACCTTCTCTCATTTCCCTTTCCTCTTTCGGTTCATTCTCTTTTATACTCCAAAAAAATTTGTTTCTTAGTTTGCTTTTCCAATTTCTGAATAGCCACACTCGGTAAAAGCTAACTTCACAGCCGTTTGCTTCGCATTTTAGCGAATTGCATTCAAATTCTGCACGTCATCTATCGATATCTAATTATCGAAACTTATCGCAAAGAGTCGTCGTGCCTTACCCTGCTCTTCGAGTCTAAGCGTTTGTCGAATATTTGTCAAACTCAAATGTAAGCTAAGAAAAACTGATCTTCTACATTTTTCATGTTTCATTCAATTGATCGATTTATCGAACTACCTTACGAGTACATACCTGTCTTCAAATATTAAAGTAACATAAAAGAACAAAATATAAAATGAAAACACATCGCATGATTAATACATTTCTTAACGTTCAGTAAATCGATAAAAGCAAATATTGAAAAAAAAATTAAATTAAATAAAAACACAATTTTGCTTATGCTTGATTTTTTTGTTCAACATATTTTCATATATATTGTGTGTATATTTTTGTTTTGTTGTTGTTGCATGTTCCATTTTTGTATTTACGTAAAATTGTAAAAATAATGATATATATATATTATTGTAGACTTTCTGTTGTTTTTTACATTAGAGTAAAACTACAAAACAAATTATGTGAATAAAAATTGAACGCGCGATAGGCAATCTATAAAAAACTTATGATTTAAATCAAATTTATATTATAATAATTATATAATAAAACTTAAGAATGAGTTATTTGTTTTGTTTTGTATTTTAATATTTCGGTTAATTCTTCCACTAATAGGTTGGTATTATTTATATTATTTAATTAAATTATTCACTGTTTTTGTTTTATTCTTCAAGTGCTGTTTACAAGTATTCAAATTGAATTGAATTATTTAAAGCATTCAATTTGGAATTATTTATAGTTTTTATTATTATACTTCCGATTTGCTACTTTCCAATATATTCAAAATGTGTGTGTGTGTGTGTGTGTATATGTGTGAAAACTATGTATATGTATATAATTATATAGTTAGAATAATGATAATAATAATAATAATAGTAAAAATTAAAAATTGCACATTTCAAACATTTCTCTGCCTTTTTCATACACAATAAAAAAAATGATTTTTTTTTTAGTTTTACATATTTTGTTTTTGTTTCTCGTATTTTACAAATGCTACTAAAATTATAATAAATTTGATTTAAGTTAAAATAAGGCCAACAATTCATTTTTCTTTTTCCCATTTTTCATTTTTTAAAAAGTAAAAGCAAAACAAAAAGAAAAAGGAAAGCATTCAAATATAAATTGCATAACAAAAATTTCAAATAAAAAAAATTGCCAAAAATATTCCTTGCACTTTTGTTGTTGTAGTTTTTTTTTTGTTTGTTTAAAAACAAATTTTGATTATGCCAAATGTTATTATTTAAAAATAAAATTGCTATATAATTTACAATTATTTATAAATTTTGAATTAAATGTTTAAGTTTTTAATTAATATTGAAGTCTTTTGGTGTTTGTGTGTGTGTGTGTGTGGTTGTATCTAACTTTGTGTGGTTGTGATTGAAACTTTTTTGCCAGCAAAAATGTGCATTGATTTTTAAATTTATTTTTTAGTTAGTTTTTAATTATTTAATACCGTTAATGCCTTTTAAATGTTGAGTAAAACTCCAATCACTTTTTTCTTGTTCACAAAATTGTTATAAATTTCGCCAATGTATATTTGTTTCTCTTTCTTTCCTTTTTTCAAAGAAAAAATAAAAAAATAAACTGCATGTAAAATGTAAATTCTCAATTTCACGTTAATTAAAAAAAATATAAGGAGGTCATAAGGAAAAATATATTTTTATGTATTTTTCTTTCATTTCAGTTTGTCAATAATTTTTCTTATTCCGTTTCTTTTACTCAGTTAATATGATTAATAAAATATTTATAAAATCAGTCCAAGTTTGCGTGTATTTTTTTTTTTTTTTTTTTTTTTTTTTGTTAGATTTAATTTTAGTTTTTTTTTTAAGTTTGGGTTTCTTGTATTGTGAATTATGTAACTTAAATTAGCTGTTAATTATTTAGCATTTTTTTATATATCAAGGTGTTTAAATCAAATTTACTCGCTGCTTTTGAATTACATGTACAGGATTTATATATATGTTTGTTTTTATTATACATTTGTTTTTATTGTAATCATATTATAAATTGTATGTATTTGTTTTTATATATTTTTAAAATATAAACAATCTTTATTCTCTTTTGTTTTAATTTTTATAATTTTTGCATGACAGTTTGACAGGCATTCAATTTTACAGGTCCTAACTCTTCTTGCAAATTAACAGTAGAAAATTCAATACAATATTTTATTTGTATATATAATCATATATACACATATATACATTTGTATGTATATGAACATGCATATATATAAATATATATATGTTAAGGTATTCTTTGCATGAATTCCATGCCCTTTGCTTGAGAGTTTTCCAATTCTGCATATACATACATATAAATATATATATATATGTTTAAGCATTCTCTGTTTTAGTTAAGAATTTGTTATAAAGAATTAGCTGTCTGTGTCTGTGTGTGTAGGGTGTGTCTGTGTGTCCAAGTATGCTATTTTTATTTGTTATATATTTATAATGCCTTAGATCTAATATTTGCAGACTTAACACTAAATAACTGCATTTTACGCATACTCAAAAATGTTTTTCTCCAGCTTTTATATATATAAATTTATATATATTTGTAGGTGTGTGTATATATGTTTATATACACATACATATATATTAGATCAAGCAAATGTGCCGTTACGCACTTATGTATTAAATCCACGCGCTCTGTTCAGCTCAGCTCAAAAAAACTATTTTGAATATGTAAAATTTGACAGTTTCTCCGGCTATATACAAATCGGGTGAATCTATTATCAAAGTGCCTAACAGTACAGCTCGGTCTATGTGGATGTGTGAGTGGGAGTGTGAGTGTGGGCGTAAAGGTGTATGCTCACAGCTGCCAAGCCCCAGCTCACTCAATAATGCTGCCCAACAGTAGACCACCCACCGGCACGCCCACGTCTGTGTCCATGCTTATGCCCTCAAGCAGGGGCTATGCAGTGGTTGTCGAGTGCTCCGATTTGAGGGGCACGCCCATCAGAGCCATCGCCGCCTGCGTATTGGCATACATGCTGACGTTCGCCCCTCCCCCGTTGGCCACCGGCGCAGTCGTTGAGCTCGCGGGCACAGCGGCTGTGATGCTGGTGCTGGAGCTAGCGGCCGCTGTGGTGGGTCCCATAGCACCGCCGCCACCTATATAGTCGCTGGTGGTGCTGACAGCCGAGACGGAGCCACCGGGCACGGGTAGCGGCAGCGTGTGCACGGGCAGCGTGTGGAGCTGCTGGTGCTGTTGCTGTTGATGCAGTGGCTGTTGTTGGGCGGCGGCAGCGAGCGCCGCCTGGGAGGATGTAGAGGCGGAGTCGGCGTCCAGACCGGCGGTTATGGCGCCGCCGACAGCGCCACGCATCCGCTCGGCGCGTCGCTCCTGCTCCTCCTGCTGGGCCTGGAGATGGGATTGAACTGAGGGCGGTATGGCGTGCACGTCCCAGATCTCCTCCAGGAACTTGGGCAGCTTGCGATTCTTGAGCTTGAGCGAGAAACACATCTCCGCGTTCTGGTTGCCCAGCGTGCGCAGCTCGGTGAGTATGGAGAGTAGTTTGGCGTAGAAGACGAGACTCCTGGAGTCGCCGCAGTGGCGATTGAGTATATAAATGCGTAGCGTGTCGATGTAGTAGCTCTGTATCGCTTCCACCAGCTGGGCCTTCTCCAGGCCCGGCCGGTCCGAGAAGATCACAATGGCAGTGAGTAGCGCGTACTCCACGTTGTCCACCTTCATCGAGAACATCTGCCTGCAGAAGTGCAGCAGATCCTCAATGTTGTCCGCCATTCCGGCCATCTTGTACGAGTCGCGCGTATACGATCGATTGTTCGCGAAGAATATCGAGTCCGAACTGTGATCATAGCGTCGAGCCATTCGCAGCATCATCACCTCAGACGAGCAGGCCTGCAAGCAATGTCAATAATTATCGATCTCGATCTCGACCTCAATTCTCGATTCTCGATTCTGGTTTGCTGATCGCCAATACTCACCTTGAGTAACGTGATCTGATCCTCTTGCGGTATCTTTGTAAACGCTGGTAATCCTTTCGCAAATTCCACGATCAACTGCACTGTGAGTATGGTTATCTCGGTGATGTGCCGAAAGCTGACATCCGTCTGACTCTCATTCTCATCGGGTTGACTCTGCATAGTGGGAAACGAGAGACAAGGGAGATGAGAGCAAGTTGTGGAAGAGTGTTTGGAATACAACTTATCAAGGCCACTAGGAATTCTTATGTTGAAGGAAGAGCCGCGATTCGTGGAAGACTTACCATAATACGCTTGAGATCCTCTTCGGATGGCTGCTCATAGCCATCCTGATACCAAATTAATTTATATATAACGGCCAATTGATTGAACGTTAATGGAGGTATATTGCGCGCTTGACACTCGGCCAAAATATCATCAGGTAGTAGCTGTAGAGAGAGTCATCGTTAAGTGGCGATAGTCGACACCTGGGGATGGGAGTGGACTTACCGGAATTGTGGCATGCTGGGGGGGCTCGCACGTCATGAGGTCGAGAATTTCCTTCTTGACATAGTCGTGGGTGCCGTGGAGAGCTCCAGCGGGGCCGCCGGCGCTGTGCTGTGAGCTGGGGGAGCTGGAGACCTTGTCCTTCTCCTTCTGGGCCTTCTTCTCGCGCCGCTTCATCGCGCACTGGTTCTCCGGCACCACGCACTCCGGTCGCATGCCCACGGCCAGGCACTTCTTCAGCCGGCACTCCTGGCACTTGCGCCGCATGTACATGTCCATCTCGCAGGCCCGTCCAAACTTGCAGCAGTAGTGCGCATTCTTCGTCACGCTGCGCCGGAAGAAGCCCTTGCAGCCCTCGCAGGTGAGCGCGTTGTAATGATAGCCGGACGCTCGATCGCCGCAGACCAGGCACAGCTCCTCCTGCAGCCGGGGCGCCGGGCCCTTCTTGCTCTTCTTCGCATCGCAGCTCTCGTTGGCCGAGTAGCCGTTGAGGCTGCTCGAGGGCGAGAGATCATCGCGACCTGCAAATGGATCCAAATTCCAGATTCGATTATTCTTTTGCTGGCCTTTTTTCACGATTTCCGTGAATTTGTTAAAATCGAAATCATTTGTTGTTGGCTTACATAAAACATTAGACCCAAATAAATAAATTTTGATTCGACAAATTTGCATGTGAAAAATTGAAAATCAAGAGAGAATAAATTCAAAAACGAATTCCCCAGCGAGCCGTCGAACAGCCACAAGTTCTTTCAAGTTCCAAGCGTCTAGCTGTATATCTACGTAAGAATATATAATTTCGAACTGGCTGTATCTGTGTCTGTCTTTCTAGATGTATCTGTGTCTGCAAACGGGGTCTCCAAGCAGAGCAGTGGACAAAGGCTCGATAAAATATTTAACATTCAATTACCATGCGCTCAAAAATCATAGCACGCGAAGAATTCGACGGCATAAGAACGAGATAAATCTAAACAAAATAGATGGCAATAAAATAACTCAGAAACATCCAATGGAAAGGGGAGAACTATGTACGGATCACGTCAATGTCGGCCGTAGTGCTCAATTCTGGAAGCTTTATTTGTTACAAACTTGTTTCAAGCTCAATAATTTTTGAATTCAGTCAGTTATTATAATTATCTGATATAGATAATGGAAGTTATAGCAATCATCAGAATTCAGAATGGGAGGTCAAAGGCCAGTACAGATGTTGCCATATTCTGAAGTGGAATTTGGTGTGGAATATAAAGTCAAAGTGGATGTCGTTGGAAATCTAAATGAATGCATGAAACGAGTCAAGTCGATGTGGAATGCATGTGGATCACGTTTATGACTTGGAATGTCAGAGTCTGAAAGAAATGCATATTTGACAGCATATGAAGATATGGAAATTAATCTATGTGTATCGTATGTGTATCCTGTGTGGGTGCTATGTTAACTCTGTCCACTGATTCATTATACATACCCATAATCTTAGACCTGATCTTCATTAGGCATAATCTATTCTTCTTTGATGTTAGTTGACCAAAGGGACTCGTGTCGATTTGAATATTGACTTTTAGCTCGGGCAGGAAACTGAGGGCTGTGGACTGTGTACTCTGAAGAGCCCTGGCTCAGCTGCACTCATACAAATAGTCACGTTCAGGGCGCCCATTAGAAGGCGGCGGAGAAGGAGCGGGCATATCAAGTGCAAGTAGTTGTGTGTGCAAAGACAGTAATAATCGGGCAGTCTGATGGATGGATGGATGGATGGATGGCTAGATGGGTAGATGGGCGGACAGGCGGATGGGGCGTGTCCTAAGTAGATAAAAAGCTACAACAAAGAGGCGTTGCGGCTGCGACTTCGGCATGCAGCTTAGAGACGCAAGACACTTGACTAAGAAGCCAAAGCACGAGCACTAAAAAACACTTGGACGACAAGTGCAAAAGCTGTGCCACGCCCACACCCACGCCCATCGCAGTCCGCTGTGAGGAGTGCAGCGCGGTGTGCTGTCGGCATAGCACAGTTTTTTTCTTCTCATTCTCGCCTCTTCCTTGGTTGGATGCATGCCACACGCTGCACCTGCTGCTGCCTCTGCAACTGCAACTGCTGCTGCTGCAATGAAATATTGCGCATACACCATGTACTCCCGCCTCGCCCACTTTCCCTATGCACACACAGTTGTTGCTGCCCCGTTTCAATTTCACTGCCACAGCAAAAGCAAAAACAAGAGAGAAACAAGTAAAAAGCTTCGCGCTAAATAATATGAAAAAAAAAACGCGGCGTCATGCGAACTTCGTCTGCTTCAGCAACGACAACGACGACGACGACGGCGACGCCAACTTGACTGCAAAAATTTTCACTACAGCGTGCAACTTGCAGTGTGTGGCATGTGGTATGTGTGTGTGCGTGTGTGTGGCATGTGTGTGTGTGTGTGCGCTTGGTAAATGAAAAATGCAGTAAATTGCTGTTGCGGCCAAAGAAAAAGTGTGTAGCAACAACAACAACAACAAGAACAACAATGGCAGCAGCAGCAGCAGCAGCAGCAAAGAAAACGACAGAAAAAAAAGTAAAAACCTGACCAACCACACAATCAACATACACACACACACACACACACACACACACACACACACAGAGCTGCGTGTGTGTGGCTCCCTAGGCGTTTTTTTTTTTTCTTTTTCTCTTTTATCGCTGACAGCGTCATGCAATGTTTGGCATTTTCATGGCTTGTTTGAGCTATGCAGCAACAACAACAACAACAACAGCTAAGCAACTTATTTTAATCACCATGTTTGAGCCACGACTAGCTAAGCTTCAACGCTGATAATACAGAAAACATTAATGGAATTTCTTTGGTTGCAAATTTAACACCACATTGATTCGAGCTTGCCAAACTGAAGAGATTAACTTGAGCTGAAATCCATTTAATTAGCTACTCAAACATTTGCCAACGCTATGGAATGCCTTAAGTGCACTTTGAAAGGATTAAGCCGAAAATATAAAATCAATATGTGGTTGAAAATGCTTAATTTAGAAATGAGCGAGGAAGGAATCTATGTGGATCGTATACTTGTGGAATCTAATGATATAGTTACAATGATGAATAGTCTAGATCTAATAGCGATACTTGGCGACTTATATAAAATGGATCGTGTGGATGCCATGGGGAATGTACCCATATTAAACTACAATCGAGTCTCTGACATTTCATTCATAAATTTCCCATTCATTAATAAGCTTTCCATGTATCGAATCTAATATTCAATGACCTTCCATAGTGTGGATGCCATTTGGATTACGTGTTGAAATTTATACAGTCCAATTACACGTTAAAATTGCAAATTACATTAATGGAGTAAGCATGTGGGTCATATGTTTACCAAAATATGAGAGCATTGTGTGGATTGTATGTGGAACATATGCATGTGTTTGCAGATATCTTTTATGAAAATATGGATGTAATGTGCAGATCAAACTCTGTAAGACTCAGAAGCCAATGCTTTCTACTTTCCACAATTCTAATGGAAAAACTGTATGTTTGCGTATAATCTGATGGTCTTGAATAAAACTGAAGTTGGCGCCAGGTGGCGCTAGAGCAGATGAGAGCTGTGTGTGAGGTAAGCTGCGTCAGCAGTGATTGGCCGCCATTTTGAGTTCGAAATTACCTCAGGTTGGAGGCGGTGCGGTCTGGTGTAACGCGTAAGGCATCAGCCAAATGAATTATTATATTCCATATACAAAATATAATAATAAATAAAAGCTACAACAACTACAACCAGTGCAACAAGAAACACAATCAAAGCGCCACATTTCATTTTGCACTATGAAAAGACTTTTTCTGCACTCGCACAGCACCAAAGAACGCCATGAAGTAACCAAACAAAGGCGGGCAATGGGAAAAAATGAGAGGAGCAGAAGAGAAAGAAGAGAAAAAAATAAACGGAAATATAGACGCCAAGCAAAGCACAAAAACAAAACACAAAAGGCAGCCAGCGACGATGGCGACCTCCATGCCTCATGCCTCATGCCTCATGCCTCATAGCTCCCTCTCACTCCCTCTCCCATTCACTCCACACACCATTCAAAAGCCGAGCCCGGCCTCTGCCCACATTTGGAGTTCATTGTGTTATTGTGCTTGGTCGTCTCTCGGTCTCGGTCTCGGCGCAACGCTGAGCCGCACTACATACCCACATAATCCATGTAAACGTCCAAAAGCTACGCGGTAACTGAGATGGAGACGAAGGCGGCGACGACGGCAGCGGCGGCGACGGAGGAACGGGCAGCGACAGCAAGAGCAACAGAAGCCATAGCTATGGCCACGAGAGCACAACACAAACTGGGAAACTGCAGTCGACGTCGCCGCCGTCAGCCGTCAGCAGCCAGCCGCCAAACAACAAGCACAGCAGCTAGCCGCGGCGCTGGCGCTCAAGCACCAATACACAAGCAAACAACAACCGCAACAGCTCGCATATGTAGCGGCCGCTCTCTCAGTCTTTACTGCACTCTCACGATTTACAGAGCGCGCTCTCTCACTCTCTCGCTCAATGTCTCCCTCTCTCTCGCTCTCTCTCTCTCTCTCTCTCTCATTCTCGCGCTGGGAGCTGTTGCAAAAGCAGAAAAATGTTGATGTAGGCCTCGAATATGCAGTTTGCCTTTGGCATTGCCACTGTCACTGCAAGCAGCGCTGCCAGCGTAGGTCCCCCTCTTGGGCTATGCAGCCCTGTTTGTTCCTCTGCTCTGAGAGTATATATATATATATATATGTGTGTGTGTGTGTGAATTGCATGTCGCACACAATTTGAGCGTGGTATAGGTAAGTTCTCCCTTCTTTTTTCTGTTTTCTGCTTGTCCGTTTTGCGTGCATTTTTGTTCTATGCCAAGAATTGAAACTTTTTATCTGCTTTTCCTTTTTTTCTGTTTTTTTTTTTTTATATATCATTATTTGTGCTCTACTCTAGTCGTCGTTTTCCATGGCAAAATGTTTTGTTGTGCTTGCTTCAATGCATATTTTTAAGCGGCTTTTTCTATGTGTGCGAGTGAGTGAGTGTGTGCGTATTTGTGGAGGAAGTGAGCTGAGAGGCGGGGGAAGTGCTTTGCAAATAGCGCCTTTGGCTGCAGCCTAGCAAAATAGATATGTGAATATGGCAGTGGCCAGGCAGTCTTCGTAGATCCCATCTTCTGCTGTTGCTCCAACCCTCCTCAGGCGCATTGTCGCTACAGCTCTGCCGTGGCTCTGCTGCGGTATTAGCAAGTTGAAATCTAGTCGACTGAAAGTCATGAAAAAGTCAGACGGCAAAATCAACAACAACAACAGCAACAACGGCTTGTTTGCTTGTACGATTTGCAGTTGAGCTGTAGCTACAATATAAACACAAATACACACACACACATACACATACATATATATATACATATGTATGCATACACAGAGCATCTATATCATCTCACATCATATATGCATATGAAAAATAAAAAAAAGCGTCACGCCATACGTATGTATATATGCATACGTAGATCTGACGATATATTTTTTGCAATTACAGAAGCTATTCGAAATTTCATACGAATTACTTTAATGTGTATATGTATATATAAGTTTGTGTGTGGTTTGTATTTGGCAGTGGAATGCATTGTAATTTCACTGTGAATGTCATGAATCAGATACACATCAAGTAGTATGAATATCTATGTGTATTAAGATATTAGATGAAACATCAATGGAAATCAGTTAAGCTATCAAGCTGGAATTGATTTTACTTTGATAGAAGCCTCAAGTGGAAGTTATAAGTTCGTATATGTATGTGCAAAATAAAGAGGAACCCAAGTGAATTGTATAAGTTAGCCTTAGTGCTTGGTAAACTGATATGAAGTGGACTCTATATGTCTGAGAAATATTCAATTCGAGTGGAACACAAGTGGATCATATGTAAGGGTGGCTATGCAGCAGTGAAACTGCCTTCTAATTGCTTGTGGATTGTATTTGGCATTAATTGTGAATTTGCCTACCTGCTGCGAATTATTACTTGTTGCCCCTGGTGTTGGTCAAAGGTAAATCAAAAATCATTCCATTGACACATTTATCCAAATCGCTTGTTGACCAAAAGCCCTACACACGGGGGCTACAGACGATTACATAAATAGGGCTGACGACCCTAACTCAAAACGTGCTGGGGCCAAAACATTGCGAGGCTAACCATAGCAACCCCAACGTTGCCGAGTCAATCGCCCTCTCTCTCTCTACCTTGGCTTTGGCTTTGGCTTTGACTTTAAGTCCAACGCCAACATGAGGCTTCAATTCTAAATGGGTTGGTTAGAAAGGGGTTTCGTATCTTATACTACATTGGCGCTGTGCCTCTGCGTTTTGGCTGGGCGCCAATTCGTTAGCTGGAGTTGAAAAACTGTACCAACAGCAGCGCATGGCAAATGCATTTGCCAGTGCTCTTCAAGTTCTCTCTCTGTCTCTAGCTCTGTCTCTTTCTTTCTATGTCGCTCTCTCTCTCTCTCTCTCTCTCACTCTTCGAGAAGTGCAGGAGGTAATAGGAAGGGGTCTAGTGCAAGGCTGCAATATATTTTGCACGAGCTTCTCAGTTGTTAGGCACGTTTCGCTACGGGACTACAACAAGAAACATTGATTTTTTCAGTTCGTTGGCATGTTGCCTAGTCCAAAGGGGTAGCACCCCCTTGCCCCCCTTGCCCCCTTGCCCGTTTACTGCCCTACGCTGACCACAGGGTTGCAATGCAATGCAGCACGGCAAAACAGGGCTGAAAATGCTTTTTAACCTACTTAAAGCACAGGTCGACATTTGGCGAGGGTCGTCGCATGACCTTTGCGCTTATACCTTGGCTCTGCCTGCCGGAAAGACGGCACTGAAGGCGAGTTCAAATGGCTCAGCTGAAGGGGCAGGCGGTGCCACCTGGTGTCAATTGTGCTGCAACTGCCGAATTTCCATAGAAATATTCAAGCCATTTTATGGCGTTTGCTATTTCGAAAATGGCCGCCAAGCAGGAGGTTGAGAGAGCGAGAGAGAGACAAAGAGGACATGGCTCGTAGGTAAACGAAAGTATTTCCAATGGTTTCCGTTTCCGTTTGTCGAGTTCAAGGAAAAATGTGCATTGGTCATGACATCGACTTGAAGGAGGTCCAGTCTCAGTCTAAGGCTAGGGCATAATGAATTAGCCTCAAGTAAATATAACGTAACACATTAGAAATAACTTGGCTATCTATGTATCATTATATAGGCTTTTCATACTGCAGAACTTAACAGAAAGTACAGTTACACAGCTTTAATTAAGCATTGTTACGACTCTGTTTTTTATTTTCCATGTGAGCTATGTATAACTATAGCTGTCTTTTAATAGATTTTGAATTTTTCTCCGACTTTGATTCGCTTTGAGTTGAGCGCCTTGAACTATGCAGTAAAAAATGCAATCTACATGTAATATACAAAGAGTACTCTGTGTGCACTACACCTCTCTGTGTCCGTCTCCCTCACGCGCTCTCTCTTTCTCTCTCTCTCTCTCTCTCTCTCTCTCGCGTTCGCTTGGTATATCTCGTTCATGGGCTGTCTGGGCTCTCATATTCTGTTTATATGTGCCTTTAATCATGCACATGTTTGCTTTTACACACACACATACACACATACACGCAGACACAGTTGGCTTTGTTTACAGTTGGCTTTTTATAGCCAACATATGTTCGACATGTTCAGTTGCCTCGTTTATTGCACATTGCATTGCGTCGCTGTTTTTATGCGCCATTCGCTTCACAGCTCGTTTACCAACACTGGCAAACACTTAGCAAAGTGTTCGAGTGCTTAGCAATGGGCAGAGGGCGGCGAGTAGTACCGGAGGCGTGGCGCAAGGCATTCATGAACAGGCGCAACAAAATATGAATGTATTCCAGAAGCCGAGCAAAAACAAAGGAGTACTAAAACAAATGGCAATATAGCGAAGCCATTAACAAACACTCACTCATACACACACAGAGGAGCGCGAAAAAAGACTGAAATAGATGAAGAAGTTTCAGAGTTGAAAGACAAAAACCCTAAACAAAAGTCGCTACGCCAATTGTTCTGCTCCTCAGCGAATGCCTATGACAGTGTGACCAATGCAAATACACCAACGCTGACAGCACAGCATGTCTGTGGTGTGTGTCTGTATGTGTGTGTGTGTGTGTGTATACAGCCACTATTAGCACAAACACATGAAATCAACTGAAGTTTGTCCACAAGGCAGAGCATGAAAGCAAACTGAAGTTGGGCAACAGAGTACAGAGTTATAAAATATTCTGTTAGGCAACAGCAAATTAACATTCGCAATGATTTAAGGCAAACAAGCAAATGCATGGCCGGAGATATAAAGGACGGCGATGCATTCTCGTTTAGTAAAGTTTCGAACAGCTCCGCTCATTACACGTTCAATCAATTTAATCGAAGTTTGGCAACAATGCAAAATTTAGTTCTTTAACCGATGCAACATCGACCTAAAGAAATGAAGGCGGACAATAATGTGGATACGACTAGGGGTATGACTATCTATAACATATATAGTGAAGTTTGGCAACAATGCAATTATTCGATAAGCTTCTGAAATTTCCATTTGTTATGAAATCAGAAGAGAACCCTAAATTTATTCTCATTAATATATACATATCTCTCTACATCTCTTGATGAAGTTTGGCAACCCTGCATTCAAATGCTATAAATGGAACAAATTACAGCTCAATGTTGAGAGACTGCCTCAACAATGGACATTGTTTTAAAAGCTTTAGCTTTTGTGCTGAAGTTTGGCAGCGCTGCAGTCAGCTTTGGAGCTGTATCGATTACAGCATCTCATTGTGCAGCACCTGATGCGCTGTTGCCGCACTTCCCTCCCTCTCTTCCCTCTCCACCTCCCGCTCTGTTGACTGATTAATGCAGTCAGTCAAGCGTTGCTCGTACGCAAAAAATTATATTTATATGTATATATGTGAATAAAGAACAAAATATATTTATAAACTCTGGCTCAAGTGCAGTTCTGTTTGGAGTTGAAAAGTTTTCTCGCAGGAAGTTTTTAATTAAATGTGTGGAAAATATGGAATATTGTTGGAAAATGCTTGTATACGGTCTTCAGTGCAATAGAATTGAGCTTTAAAATATTTTGTGGCTTGCCAGCGACCTTGTGGCTCATGGGAAAAGTCAATACATTCTGTGAACGAAGTGAGTGAGAGTACGGGCGTACGGGCGTCTCGACACCATTGTCTGGACGGGCTTTTGTACAATTTTATTGTTATTGTCCATTACATTATCAGCACGCTGTACAGCTTGTATACAACTTGTTATGCAGCATCACTAGCAACTCGAGCGACATCCAATACCATAGACGTTACCCATTCAATGAGCACCCTGAGCACCCTACCCTTGCCCGCCTGATTTTCTCTTTGTATTCGTCGTCGTCGTCTCTCGCACTGCAGACTTATTAAATATCAGCCACATTGTTGATGGTCAGTGATTTTTATTGAGCGACTCGACTCGACTCGACTTGCTCCTATTCTGGTTTTGCTTCCATCTCTGTCGCCGTCTTTGTCTCTATCTCCGTCTCCCTCGTTGCTCTCTATCTGGCGTCTGCTGTCGTCTTTTATTATTATAGCTGTCTGGGCTGTCTGCTTTTTGCAGCGCGGGTTACTGTGCGTCCTTGAAGTAATTTACGTCAGTTGACAATGCAGTTGCTGTCGGCTGGCCGAAGGAGGGTGCACGTAAAATATGGTATTGGGCACTCGCACTTACGCACTTAGGGGCATTTCGTGTGGCCCGAGCTCTGAGCACAAACGTCTTAAGTAGAAGGCGAAACCATTGATGCACATAAGCCACAGGATAAGGAGCCTAGACAGACGCCTTTCAGATGTCAGCCGGACGAGTGGGCTTAACTTACCGCTATTAATAGCCTACTGAGAGAGTGCATAAAAACGCTATAGAAGAATCAGTTGCTCTATCTAGCCAAGGCAAGCAGATGAGGATTTCACTTGTATTTCCTTTCGATTTCTTGAATTCCTTTCTCGAATCAACGATGAAATATAATACCCGTTTATTGTTCGATCATACATGAAACCTAAGCAAGCAGTAAAACATTGAATATAGTTCCAGTATTTGATTATTGCTGTGGCATTGTCTTTAGCTTTACAACTAACAATACACCAATTAATATTTGATACTGGAATTCCAAGGTTGGGCTGCATAATCAACTAATATAGGACAATATAAAGTAATTTTTATACTATACACAACGTAAGGCAACATCTGAATTAAATTTCAACTATGTTTATTTATTTATTGCGAATTTCTATAACGAATTTAATATCGGTTTTCAGAAGCGCCAGAGGAAGTGGGTTTTCCATAGCGCCAGCCTCGGCAATTGATTCTCTTGAATGTTATTCAATCTTCAGCAGCAACTCTTGCACTTCACATATTCACATATTCACATATTCAGATATTCATATATTCATATTTTCCCATTCGGCCCCCTGGCAGAGGCATTGAACTGCAGTCGAGGCGGAGGATGAGGGAACGAGCGGAATTGTTGGTGACTGCGTTTCAAGTGCAGGCATGCTCTGTGCTGCAGCCGTAGGCCGAACATTTCTCATTTAGTTTTTTTTTTCTGGCAAGTTTTTCCTGGCTCCAGGGCCCTGGCCACGCTATACTACGATGCGTATGCGCAATTTTCGGTGCTCGAGCCGTTGACATTGTGGGAAATTCTTTTGTCGAGTGCAGCAGAAAGTGTATTTGACCGAGGCTACTTCTTCTGCTTCTTCTGGTCGAGGCGGCGGTATTACATTACTCTGACTGGCACTCTGTAAGCCGATCACAACAGAACGGGGGAGCTATACGAGCATATTACAAAATACATTTCCAGGAATTTCTCATAAGCAAAGCGCCAAAAACTGAACAACAGAAATCAAGTAAAATTATTAAATGTGAACATAATGCGATTATCAATTTGTTTGCTTGCTGATTTGTTTTTTCTTTTCTCTATCTTGTTCGTTTTCGTTTTCGTTTTCTTTTTCATTTCGTTTTATTTTTTTCGATTTTTTGCAGTGTAAGCTGCATTCAAAATTCAGAAATTATAAATTTCACTAAACTGCTATCCACATACGAAATTTATATATTTTGATAGCAGCTTTGGGCCTGTCTAGATTTTTTGTTAAGGCGCATTAATCTCTCGCCGCGCGACAAATTGTCAAAACTTTCGTTTTGTTTCGAACACCTGTCCAGTTCGCATTTTGCGTCTATCACTTTCTCGCTCCCTCTCTGCCTCTCACTCTCTCCCTCACACACACCCATCCGATGTACGATTTTATTTTGCGGCAAATAAATCACTTGCAAAAAGAGCTGACGATTGCTTGACACCAAAATACGAAAACAAAAACAAAAACAGAAATTAAGTGAAAGGAAAGGGGCAAACGAAACAAATTGCGAAAATTCCCTCAGGTTCCGGTCTTAAGTACATCAAATCCGTCATCATGATAAGCTACTGTAATATTTAAAAATCTTCTGCATAATTTCGAACACGCCTGATTTATGATCTAATTATGAAACAGTTTGTCTCTATTCTTCACGCGAATTATCTCGGCTAATTGTGGGTTAAATGTATTTTATTTTCGCTTTGCTTTCTAAATGGGATCTTAAGTTATTCACAACATTCTTCAACATCAAAAAGAAAAATACATTCAGCTTAAGATCTTAATATTCGTCATCATTGTTGGTAGAAACAAAAATTAAAGAAAAATCTATGAAAAAGTCATTCTTAAAGATAGATCGCTTTAACTAAGTCCCTGATTGAAAAAAAAAAAATGGTCGAAAATTGTAATACTTCCCCATAGAAAAATATAATTCTGCTTATATATATATAAGTAAAAGTGTAAAAGGCAGAAGAAAGCGTGGCGGACCCCGCAAAGTATATATATTCTTGATCAGGACGACAAGCTCGATTTAACCCCGTCCGTCTGTCTGTCCGTCCGTATGTATTAACGCGTCGATCTCAGAAGACATAACAGCTAGACTCTTGAAATTTCTTTTTCTCTAAATATCGATAACTACTCCCTATATTTTATTATCGATTAAAAACCTTATCGAAAGCTACTTATTTAATTATATCTCCTACACCTTTAGAGCTACATTTTATATCAGTTCGATTTTCGTCAAAATTTAACCCTATATCCACTCCCTCATCCACATATTTGTAAAAGGCGTATTTCATATACTAGAGACTTGTGCTTTGGCACATACACGCATTTTATTGTTATGATCACGATCTACAAGTTTCCTGAAGATAGTCCATCGACAATATTAAGTCGTATTAAACAATTAAGTTCCCATAGTAAGCCACCACTGCACTCCATGCGTGCTTATGCGTGCATGCCTATGTGTGTGTTTCTTGTGTATGCAGAAAGGCGCGAATAATTATTGAAATATAAATTCTTAGAAGAGTTCAGGGGATTTCGTAGTCGAGCAGTCTCGACTAGAGCTTTCTTGCTTGTTTAAAATGAATTTATTTATTTTATTTTATTTCTAGTCTTTACAGTTCAATCTACGTATTTCTAATATCTAAAATTTTATTATATATAAATATATATATATATATATTTATTTTTGTGGGTTCTACACTTTTTACAGCTTGGAATCTTGCCAATTTTTCCAATGTATCCCTTTTTCTCGTGGCCTTAGTAAAGTGGCTCATTTGGAGGTCTAAATTGTTGTTCGGCACATAAAAAGGCAACAACAAATGTAAAAAAACATTACCCGCCCCCGCTAACCGGACAATGCGAATTGTTGGGCAAAATGTTAACATTTATTTATATATAAACATATTTATATATAAACAGCGTTTATTTCATTTGTTGCTATGACAAAAAGTGTGTCAAGGGGCAACTTGTCAGTCATATGATGATATGATTTCTGTGCGCCTGTCAAATTACATTTTTTTTTGGCTAAGAGAAATTGCGTAAATGCTGTGTTGCGGGGGCGTTTGGGCGTGTTAACAAATAACTTTATATAAGCATATCTATACATAAAAAAAAAAAAAAAATATATATATATATATATATATATATATATATATATACAAGCATAGACAGTGCTAGGGACGATTACCTGTGGCTGCGAAAATGTTGTATGGCTGTATGACATTACCTGCAAAAGAAGAAGAAAGCTGAATTATTATATGCAAAATAGAAATGTGAATGTACATAAATAAAAGTTATATCCAGAAATATAAATGACACATTACAATTGCCGTTGCAGTTGCAGTTGCAGTTGCAGTTGCGAGCTATCGCATCTGTTTAAGGTTACATTTCCGCAGTGGCTAAATAAATACTTATACCTATATACAGAGACACATACACATGTATAGTATAAGTGTTCTCAATGCATGTGTGTTTGCCAAGTTAACTCCACAGCTCGCCTAACTTCCGCTGGCAACTTTAATTACAAGTAACAAAAGCAAATGCCAAACGGCCGACAATTTTCTTCACTCCGGCTCTGAGCTCTGCGTAAATGAAACCAAAACTCAAGGTAAAGCTCAAAAGCCCCGCCAGAACAATGTGTGAGAGAGAGAGAGAGAAAACATACACACACGCACGCACACATATACTATATGGAAATCGTAGACACTACGAAATCGACATTTCATATACATATTACTTTAACGTCCCAACTATTTATAAACATGCGATCATCATGCGAAAAGCACAAGAGGAACCCCAAGAAATGTTCAATCCCATCAAGCACAGCCAACGACAACAACAACAACAACAGCAACAACAACAGCAACAACAGCAGCAACAGCAACAGCAGCAGCAACAGAAGCAAAGAGGAGCAGCAAATGGTAGCAAGAAGTGCTACGAATCTGTGGCTATTAAAGCTCGCCACACACATACACACACACTAACCACAGAGACACATACAAAGACACTCGCAGGTGGGCTGTTATTTGGTTGTGAAGCACCTGAAGGCGTATTTGCACAACAATGAATACCCTGTAAACGACCAATTAAGCAGAAGCATAATATAAGGGCTAATAAAGGAAGAGGGAGGAAGATGAAGTTGGAAGAGAGAGAGAGAGAGAGAGAGAGTGGGTGAGAGAGAGAGAGAGAGAGAGAGACACAGTGAGAGAGAGAGTGAGAGAGAGAGAGCGAGGGACAGGAAGTAAAATATACGAAAATATTATTCCAGTATACTATTAATTTGCAGTTCTCTTAGATCAATTTAAAATTAATTATTATCTAATTTAAGATACGTACAATATTTGTCAATATAAGACCTGTCGAAATTTCCATTAATTGTTTAATTTACTAATTTTTAATATTAAATTCTCACACATCCTTAATTTTAGAACTCGTTACACAATCTTTTGGCTGAAATAGTTTTTAAATTATCTACACTTTAATTATTAAATAAAATAGTTAATATCTTCAATTATTTGTTTAATTCATTTATTTACAAGTTAGAAGAAGACTTGACCTCGTCTGTCCATAATTTGTTCGTTTCCCCGGAAAAACTAACCCGTCTAGCTCTGTTAAGTTCTATGACAGAGTTGCCACAATCGGCACAGCAGGGTTGCCAATTCCAACCAATATTTTCAAATGAATAGTAATTACTTCAACTACTCAGAGAAGGTTTGAACTCAGCTAAATTGAATGAGTCCAAAAGTTAATTTCAGCTCTAGCAAACATTATGGAAACCACTCAATTTGAATTATTTATGGCTAATGCCGAATTGAATGAGCAAATTGCGAGCCCGAGTGCGAAATACACTTGAAATATTAAACATTTTAACTTTAATGTTAAATGATTTTGTGAGATATGCAACTAAACTGTTGACTGCACAAAAACAATGCAAGCGATGCGAAAACATTGCAATTTGCCATATAAAAAGCCAATCAGCTACAGCTGTAAGTAAGGAGTGAGAGAGAGAGATAGAGAGAGAGAGAGAGAGAGAGAGAGTCAAAGACCAGACGAAGTTTGAATACCCTAGCAGAATGTTAAGTGCATCGATGTTACATCTGTTAAGTTACATATTTAGTAAATTAACTATAGATCGTGACTCGATCACTTCTTACATCAAATGTAAGCCTCCTTAGTAATATTTCATCATCAACAAATTGCTAAGAGAGCCTAGCGACCTTCTAGCTGACTTATATATCAAAAGTTAACCAGCTGATTGACGTTAACAGTACTGAATGCTACAATACTACCACTAGATCTATATCAGATAATGATATTCGAAATGAATAAACTAAAATCTATACTAATGCCAATAATAAGACTAATTATAGTCTATCAAAATACCCATAAAAATCAAAAACGTCAATATTTATACTAATACTAATTCTTACATTCTTCTGAGTCTGTACTAATAATTACCTATAAAAAATAAATATACAAAGATTAATGTAACATTAATAAGTATATTTATACCAATTCAAATTTGACTAATATCATTATACTAATATCCATACTAATAGCAAATGGGCTACACTTTTCCCATTTCGAGTCATACTAAATTAATAAGTCTATCTTCTGAATGACTTCCTTACACAGGCCGTTGCAAATTTATGGAACCCACTGAAAGTGTATCAAGCCGAATGGAAACAGAAATAGGTGGCCAGGCCAAAACCACTTTCAATGGCATCCACGCAGACCCAGTCCGAGCCAGCAACTGGTTTGGCCACGAAGCAGAGAAACACCAAGTGCAGCGAGTAGTGCACTGGGCAAGCGGGACAGACAGACCGAACAGCCCGAACAGCCCGAACAGCCCGAACAGCAGCCGCAGTATTTGTAACCGCTTTCTAAACATGCCACAGCCAACTGCAATGGGCAGTGGCTAATGGTTAATGGTTAGACGAGACGGCCGGAGTGGGCTTTCGTTTCAAATGCGCGTTGCTGCCACAAAGTGGCCTTGAATTTTTAATCAAGTTTCGCAGACAAGCCGCAGGCACAGATCACGGCCCCTGAGACTCGACTCGACGCGACTCGACTCGACTTTAGTCGGCTCAATTCGCGATTCGAATCGTAGCAAGACTCCAGTCTCAACTGCCACGAAATTGCTTGGTCATGTTTTAGACACACACACACACACTCACACACATACAGATTCGGTATACACGTTAGATTTAAACAAGTTCTATTGAACTTGGCTACTAAACCTTTACCTGAGCTTTACCTTTTTTTCTTTTTTTTAATTTATTTTGTTTTTGTTGTTGCACCAAATGATTAATGGAATAAACGCGCGCAATTTGAGCCAACTGTCTGAGCTCTCTCACAGTCTCACACACACAAGCTTAAATACTCATTTATATTTTTTTGTGAAAATATTATTTTAGTTCGACAAAAACGCCAAAAATTGCCCGCTGTGCAAAAAAGTCGCAGAAAAGCGCGAAATTCTGGAACCCAAATACAAAACGTGTTGCTTAAATAAGAAGAAGAGGAAGAAGAATCTGCATTGAATTACGAGTGGGAGTTACTTATGAACCGATGTGCCGAAAAGGTACCAAGCAGAGCATTGTTAAGAGTTGCGAGCTCTCGATGAATCTGAGATCTCTTATAGATGATGCATACTTCAAGTGGATATAATTCAACGCCTATCCATTTACAACTAGTACATTTATAGATTCAAAAGATAATAGATTCGATATGGAGAAAAAATGTAAGCATAGTTACAAATTCAATATACATATATACGTTTCTCTAAGTTGCATTCTACACCGAATTTATGTAGTTATGTGAAATATTTTCATAAAAAAATTCATTTATTCATTTTAATTAAAGAAACATGAAACAAAACAGAAAAACAAGCGACGATGACATCAAATCGGAAATTACTGTTAACGTATTGAAAAATTATTATTTTCATGGTATAAAAATTTAAAATATGCATATTTCTAACATGGGTGAGATATATTTAGAATCAAAGGCCAAGAAAGACCCACGAATAAACAATTTCGTCGTCTTTTATTTTCTGTAATCATTTAGAGGAACTATTTATTATATAAATAATAAATAATAAATACTAAATAATAAATAATAAATAATAAATAATAAATAATAAATAATAAATAATAAATAATAAATAATAAATAATAAATAATAAATAATAAATAATAAATAATAATAATAATAATAATAATAATAAATAATAGTAACAGTAAATTGAAAAGGCAGCAAATAATAAATAATTTTAAGAAAAATATTATGATTGTTAATTATGATTGTTAAATGCTATCAACAGTAATTAATGCTAACAATAAGGAATATTAAGAATAAATAAATAATATTAAAAGCAAACCTCATTTCAATGCTCAGTTCTTGTTTTAGTCTTTAGTTTAAGTTTCTTGTTTGCGGCCTTCGTGAAGTTTCGTGAATTCTTTGTTTTCGCCTTTTGATTAATGGCACGCACATTTTTGAGGCGTGACAAGCGGCTAAAGGAATTGTCATAAGCCATGCAACAGCTCATGACTAATAAAGAGACGCAGCAAACCCCAATGATAAATAAAAGCAGCAAAATAAACACAAACGAAGACTGCAGCAAACAGCAAATGAAACAGAAACCGAAACCGAAACAAACTTCAACTTTAACTTCAACTTAACAGAAGAAGAAGAAGAAGCAGACGCCAACTGCGCCTTCCTAAAATCATAAAATAAATAAAGCTGAAGTCAGACTAAAAGCCGACATGTGTAAACGCTGACAGGCGCAGGCCAAAGGGGTCGGCGGCAGAAAGCGGACTTTGACTCTGTGTGTATGTGTGTGTGTGTGTTTCACTTTTGATGTGCAAAAGTGAGGAGAGAGTGAACAGCGATTCTCGCTTGCATTTAAAAAACACACCCAAAAAATACTTTTAAGCAGAAAAAACACAATATTCTGCCTCGTTTTTCCTGTTTTTATTTGATTTGCAGTGCATTTCATGTCAACGACGAAATTGAATCATTTGACAAAAAGCAACGAGCAACGAGCTTTATCAATTTCTTGGCTCGACGCTCGACGTTCGCCCGAAATGCAAATTATGCGTTTAGCTAAAAGAATATTTTTTGACAACCCAGAGAGAGAAGAGAGAGAAAGGCAGTACCCCTGCCGAAATCGCATTACGGCTTTGGACAAATGGACTGCGCGATGGACAACTGAATGGAGATTCAAAAATTCTGAGGCCATGTATGTAAAAATATGCACAGCCTATAAATCAAAAGCCCTGGCTCATCTGACATTCTCATTTGCCTGTGTATGTGCGTGTGAATGTATGTGTGTGTCCGCAAATCTGTGTGTGTGTATGTTTACACTCTGTGGCCTGCTTCATGCAAATACAAATGCCAGTCCAAAGGGCTGACTGCATCGGTTAAAAATTTGTCGCTTTTTTAATGCGTGTGACAAATTTCTGCTGTTTTGGGTCTTAAGTTTCTGGTTTCTTGTTTTTGGGTGCAACACAGGCAATAATTAAGATTTTTCGCAAGAACTGGTATAGAGAAGGAAGGCGAAACATTGCCACAAGCTGAAACCCAAAGGATTTGATGAAAAAGAGCGAGCACCAAGCTGAGCTCTATGAAGACATGCGATCTAAACAATATTTACAGTGTTTCACAGTGTTGTAAAACGTATAAAGAACGAGCACATTAATGGGAAATGCAAGAAATATGGAATGTATTATTATTGTATTATTGTTGGACTACGTGCGGTTACGTATGCTGTATATGGTATATTTTATAGTATATAAAGAATTATATGTCCATTGATTTGTGTTGTAAAACCCAATCAGTGTTGGTCAATGTAATGTAATTATACAACTGTTGATTAGTGTTGCACAAACAGATAAGTGTTGGTAAATTGGCATTGTTCAATAAAATAGGAGTTTGAAATGCTTGGACACATTCTATAAAATACGATATTAGGATATGAAACAGTGCAAACAGTGTTGGGCAACGTGCATTTACTGATGCGTGCTAGTGTGGTTACTTTTTATTTTGATCAATACACATTCATATACATATAGGTATATTGATATTGATATATGAGTATGGTTATTTGATTTACTCAGATACTCGATATAGATCCTGCATTCTTCTGGAGTGTAAAGTCCTCGCCCGACTTGCCCCTACAGTGCTGCATGGCCTCAATTGGCACACAGAGAGCGATTGTTACCTTCGAAAATCATGTATGTATATCACACATGCTACACTCTATCGGGCGCGCCTTGACGTCTGTCTTTGAGTAATGAGTGAGTAAGAGCATATTGGGGAGTGTATTTAGGTCTAGGTCTCGCTGGGCATTAAAACGATTGTACATAAGTGAGGGACACTCACTCGCATATAGTATACGCATCTGGCACAAGTCAATGTGTCACATTTCATTTTCATGTTCGTTTCCATTCGCATTTTCATTTTTCCGCCCATTTTCGTGACAACTTTCGTTTCATTAATTTTCTTCTTAGCAGACATGGCGTATGCGTAATGTGCGTATTTCTTATGATTCTTATTTATGGCATGAGTAATTGAATGGAACAATGCGAGGCGTGCTACAATTTGATTGATGTGCTGATTAAACGAGCAACGAAACCAACTCCAGAAGCGCTTTGCATTTTATGCATTGTTTGCCAATTAACGTTTGACGACGCGATAAGCATCGCGCAAAACATTTGCCAGTTAAGGCCAGCGCAAACCCAAAACCAAAAAAAAAATAAAATAAAAATACTACAGACAAAAGATACACTCTGAGCAGATGCCGCAGAGAGCAAACGAGGGCCACGGCAACAGCTGCCAGAACGACTAAGACAGGAGCAAAAAAAAAACAGAGACAGAGTAGGGACAGGGATGGGGAGAGAGAGGCGAGCCAAGCAATTGGAATCTAATTTAAAATTAGTGCTTAAAGGATTGAAATAAATTTAGGCAATTTTAAGACACGACACAAAGCAGCCGCTGCCCTTTGGCCACAGCCGAAGCCGGAGCCACTGTTGGGCTCATTGAAAATGCGTAAAGAGTTCTGCGGTTCCGGTTGGCCCATGGGACAGGCAGGCAGACAAAACTTTTTGGCAGGTGGCCTGATGCTTTGGCCCCGATAGCGTTAGGGGCCCAAGACATTTGGTCTAACCAATTGCAATTGACTCAAGCTGCTGTTGCTGTTGCTGTTGCTGTTGCTGTTGCTGTTGCTCTGGCTGTTGCTGGTTGCCTTTAAACATATTTTGACAACGAGATAATAAACTGAAGTTAAGGTCAGGCTAGAAACCAAGAAAGCCTAACTGCGCCAGCTGCTGTTGCCAAAAGAATATAAAATAAAGGCAAAAAGAGAAATACCCGCAGTTTAAAGTTCTAACTCGTAACAGAGCAATTAAAAGTGAAAAAGGAATGGGCAAAATAAAAAACTTTATACTCCAGCTAAAGGGAGGAAGAAACACACAAAATTACAGATAATTACTTTGTAAAAAAATTAGATTCTAGATCTAAATTATGCGACGGAAATTAAAGAAAATAGCAAGACAAGCACTTTGCCAAACGTGCCAAGCAGCGAACAAGCGAGCGAGCGAGGAAGAGGGAGGGAGGTGCAGAGAAAGAGAGAGGAAGATAGAAAGAGAGTGAAACTCTCGTGAGAGTCTTCTGGCTTGAGCTAACTTCATTATTATTATTCTTTTTTTTTTTTTGGTTGATTTTTGTTTTCGCAAGCTTGCTTTTAGCATCATTATCAGCACTATAATAATAATTATATTCATAATAATTATGTCAGGTTTTCCTTCTTCTTATTTTATTGTCGTTTTTTATTGTTTGTTGTGCTGTTGTCCGTCTTCTCTCGTGTCTCGAACAAGTTTCTAGTTCCCTTTTCTTCTCTTAGTTCTTCAGCTTTGACAACTTTTTCACGCAATTCTTTGTATATCATTTAAATATATTAATATTTTTGTTGCGACTTAGCTTTACGGAAGTCAAATTGAATATTGGTTAATTAATTTACAATATTTCATCTAAGACAATATAGTTTGCAGTCAGGGAATACTTAAATAGAATCTTAAGTGGCTTACAGCCATTACAATCAGGTCCAAACGCACATTCAGTAGGCCAAGTTGGCTCAGAAACAGCAAACAGAAACCAACAGAAATCAAGTATTAATCGTTTTCGATGGCTCAACATGTCCATAAAAGTGGACAAATGCCTGATTTTACCGTTAGCCAGAAAGACGTGGTACTCAGCTCCCACACACACTCACACTGACACACACACACACACGCAAAAAAAATACACTCAACTGCAGATCGAGATTGAGTCAAGTCGAGTCACTAATTGAAATGCCTCAGCCTCAGCTGCCTGCGTGGACAAATAGTTAGCGAAATGTGGAAATTTCATCAATTAACACCCAGGCAGTAGGTAGATTTGCTTTATATAGATACATATATACTTATACCTATGTATATATGTGCTTACAATAGAGCAATTGTTAACCCAGTTTTTGGTCAGGGAGTAGGCGGCGCAAGCCGAGAAATGCGATCAAAATCTCCGCTGAAATTGGCAGCACTTTGTTGTTTCTTTTCTCATTTGTCACATTTAATTTGCAGCATTTATATTTGAGGTATAAGATAAACGTCTTACGCAACGCTCTTCGAAAGCTCTATAGTTCCCTAAGACTCGAAGTCTGCCCGAAAAGTGTTTTAGCTTTACTTTTTGATTATTTTTGTATTTTATTCAAACTGAGTTTTGAGCATTTAATATGTCTTATTTATAATATATATTTTTTTATTTCTTTATTTTTATTTAATTATATTAGTGCTAATAAATCACATCAATAACTATCTGAGTTTTATACCTTTGATATTTATTTTTATAGATTTAATTAAGAGAATCCACAAATTTCTTTAATATTTTTACATATAAAAATCCGATACAATTTAAATCTGATTCAATTAGATAAACAATTTTCTAATCACGCTTCTAGTTTGCCCGTCTCAAGTGACAGAGCAAAACAAAAGACTTAGGCAACGAACTAGTTTCGAAAAGAGCCAAGACACAAGAAAGAAGACAGGAAAAACAGATTTGGAGAAGCGGCAGAACGAGAACTTTTCAACAAAATCGAAAAGAATGGCGTCAGAAAATGGTTAGAAAAATTTCATAAATCACTTTTGATTGTGCGCATTGTTATTTTAATTAAAAAAATAACAAACACACACACACATCAACGCATACGCTCTAGCACACACTCGTTTATAAATATAGATGATAATAATAATAGGCTGCGTTAGACAATGGCCTGTGGAACAACAAAAGCCGCCAAATTGTAAAATTGAAGCACATGGCTTAAATAAATAAAAGGCAACGCGTATAGAAAGCCATTCGAGGAGTGAGAAGTGAGGAGAGAGGCGTGAGGCGCGAGGAGAGCAGCGCAGAGCGGGGCCTTAGACACAAAGTAAACATAAAATTTAATTTGCTTGGGCCAACGATCATTATAATCAACATAATAATCAAGCCGCACGAAATTACAAAATACAAAAAAACATAAAAAAAAAATAAAAAATAAAATAAATAAAAATAACAAGAATCAAGCGAAAATCCAAATGCTTGAAAACAATGCTAAAAAGAATAGAAATCGCGTGTGCGCTGACGAAGCAGAAACTCCCCCAACAACAACAAAATATCACAAAAATAATAAGAGAATAAATAAACGTATGCGTATGTATATATGTGTGTACCTATACATATAGTTACGGCTCACGTCTTATAGTAAAAGCTCGAATAGTAAAAATTCTCAACGCTCAATTTCGCTTCGATGCCGAGAGCCACGCACATGGCGGGAACTGTGACGATATTATTCTTTGAGTTGTGCCTCTCTTATGGCAGCGTGTTTCTGGCCAAAAGTGTGAACCAGGTCTTTAGCTGTTGTTCTTGTTGTAGCTAGTTGTTGCTTGTAGTTTATTACGCATCAGCATTTAACCTTGAACGCGCGGGTCAATGAACGTTTTGGCCAAAATATTCTAACAATTTTAGTTGCCACCAACAACAACAACAACAGCAACACTAACAATCACTTCTAATTATAACAATAACAAAGTTATGCACACACACATAGATTTGTTTTTTTTCTATATAGTTAGTAACCTGAACTATAAACATTTCGAGAGGCTCACACGCGGCGTATACGTAATATTTCTTTTGAATGACAGCAGCTGTTGAGTGTATCACGTGTAGCAAGCACCTGAAGCGTGAATATATGTTGATCAATCTATTAACAGGGCCTAAGCTGAATATACTATAATCACACATCAACTTGACATCGCGTCTCATCTGAAGTTATTGGTCGCTAAGCCGAGCTTTGACTTCAGCTGATCGAAGAGCAAGTGAATCTATGTTAGAATATTGTTTCTTATTCCAGTCAGTGTCTCGACACATAAGATAATTAAATTAATAGGATGATGGGGAATTTAGTGAAAGAATTCAATGTGAATACTTTAAAAAACCTAACCTTACTGTGACTTAATTCTCTCGACTCCTTCTTGTTGTATTGGTATTGCCGTACTGTTCAGATTGTGAAAGCAGGGTTGTCACACCATGCAACTTTGCATATATCTGCATTTCGATTCATATGCCAATCATCCTATTCATTCCTATTCAATCCTATCCGATTATTCTTACTATCTATTCCATCATTCTTATTCTAAGGTAACTCATTTAATTTCCGGATTCACTTAAATATTATATTGAAAGGAAAGTGTAGGCACACTAGAAAATAGAATTTCATCTTTTGGCTTCTACAATCTTTTCATTCATTCTAGCCCAATGTAATTTACACGTTGGCCCATTTCCGTGGCCAGAAACTTGGACACGTTTTAGCGCCTGGTCAATCAATATTTTGGCTTTTATAGCGCCTTCAATATTATTTATTATTGTTGTTGTCGAATGATTTATTGTTGTTGTTGTTTTTCTGACTTTTTGGCAATGCCATTTGGCGCGTTGTACTTGAAACACAAGCGAATGCGAGGCGAGTGCAAAAAAAAAAACACACACACACACATTGAAAACATTTCGCTTTGTGCGCTTTTTCCTATTTTTATTATTTACTGTGAATTTCAATTGTTGCTGAATAAATTGTGTACTCAGTGAGTGGAGGGGTCTGCGGGGTGCACCTCTCGAAGGGGAACCTGCCAAGGCACGGTCCTACAATTAATTTGATTCACATTGACGAAAAAATACGCGACTCGTACTTGTATATATGTATATATACACGACGATCGAGTATGTGACTGTAGATGATTCGCATATAGACTCCAGTACTCCATATATATATTTTGGTATATATAGTACATGTGTTGATTGCCTCTGATTGTTGTTGTTGCTGTTTCTGTTGTTGTTTTTGCTTCCCCTCATCGTGCGCGTTTTTGTTTTCTTAGCCAGGCTGAAATGCTGAGAGAGCTTCACGCCTCAATCAACACGCGTAGCGCAGAGTCGCTGGTAGCTAGGGCATACTGTATGACATTACACAATACCCGAAATACGACTAAAGGTAAAGGTCAATTGCAAATTCAATGCGGGTTTTTTCTTTCGATTTCTTCGCTTTTGCGCCCGAAAAAAAAGAACTCGCATTGTAAATATGCGCTTAAGATTTTAATTAAACTCTGCACTTGATTGAGAACAGAGAACAGAGAGAGGAGAAAAGACATCAATCAAGCGCTGACAGGCAGCGTGACAAGATCAAAGAGCAGTAAAGGTCGTCAAAACAAGAGAGATGCGAACAGTGTGAAAAATAAGTTGAAACAGCAAAAAAACAGGGTTTCTTTTTAAAAGAAGTCAACCATTAGGTTGTAAGCATAAGAAGAGCATTACTGAATCAATGTTGGCAAAAATTAGGAGAGAAGGAAAAGTGCTTATGGGGAATATATTTCTGAACTTCTCTAAAGAGATGGATAAGTGTTTATAGTGTATAGATTCCTTAAATTCTCTAAAGGAAATGAGTCTAACAACATTTCCCATTCGGTGTCTTTATGTATATATGTTTGATAGATGTCTTAAACTCCTAACTTGTCCTTATAGTATAACAATCTTTAATCTTAGTTCTTTGCTATTCAAAGTGTATAAAACTAAAAGTGAAACGAAGCTATACAAACTATAATCAAGCTTGAGTCCCGAATATATCTGTGAGCTGAGTGAATCAATTGAAATTCAATCTGATTAGGCAGAACAATCTAATGCTGATTGTATTATATTATATTATAACTCGCTTATCTCATGCTAAGTTAACTAAATGAATGTAGATTTTAGAAACGAAAGATTCGATGGACATCTAATTTGAATAGCTCTAGCCAACATTTTAAAGTATTTTATTTGCTCTTCATATATAATATGAATTTTAACATCCCTAATTTCTTCTCCATTATAATCACTTTTAATTAGTATTGGTTTATCCTAAACCCAACAGATTTTAGATATACACTTATCTTACATGTATTTATTAAATTTGCTTAGATATGAGACGAAATGGCTACAGATTGCGATAGCCGCACAATTAGGCCAATAATTCGAAATAATCTGTTTCGCGAGTGCGCTCATTACTTTTGAGTATGAATTTTTATTTGTTCAATTTAAACAATAAATTCGCCAGCCAGGGCTTAACCTTGTAACAATTTTTATGCTTGTTTTTTTTTTTTTTTTGTTTTTTTCTTTTTTTGTCTTTATGATATTTTGTTTTCTAAACAAACAGCAAGGCAAGTGCGTGCTTTTTAACAATTTATTTTATTTATTATTATTTTACCCACTATTTGCTCAGCTTCAGCTTCATAGTATTTCTTTTTGTTTTTTGATATTTTTTTTCATTGTGAGAAACCTTCACAAGACCAATTTAAAAAAAATATGTATGTATATATATTGTATCGAATAAAAAGACAACAACAACAACGTCAACACCCACCACACATTCATAGAAAAAAAATTGATGGCGATTTTTTTCGCTGTTGTTTTTGGCGCGTTTTTAAACGCCATAAAGAAATGCGAACTGGCCTTCGGCTTTGCTGCAAAAAATATGCCTTGCGGTTGGACATGGCATAGTTTTATTCAACATTATTATTATTATTATAAATTTTTTTTTCTTTTTTTTTACTTTTACTTTATGCTAGGCCTGCTTTGCCCACATTTCTATTGCTGCTTATATACATACTTAATTATGATGATTAACTCGGCTGAATTGAGCCGCGCAATGGCTTCACTTCAGCTCACATCTCCAGTCTCCAGTGAAGTGTGTGGCTCGCAATTAAGAAATCTCAGTAATTCCACTACATGCCACACGGAGAGAGAGTGAGAGACTGAAAGAGGGGGAGAAGCGGATTGCCCCGCCCACACAGCAGCTGGCGGGCACTTTCTTTTTTAATTGCGAAAAATAATAATGTGAATATGAAGCACTCGCAGCTGCTTCTGAGGCAACTCAGCCAAGGCTACACTCAAATAAGCTGGCTTAACATTTATAAATAATGAATAAAATAATAATATAATATTTTAATATATATTAAAATATATTCTCAATCAGATAGGCCAATCAGAAATTCTTTTCTATTTATCCTTCTGCAGACTTATAAACAGAAAAGAATTTCCGATTGGGAAGCTCATCGGATTTGTAAACATTTTGGGATTGAAAATCTGCGTCTAGACAGCTGTTAATCCAATTTCCTCCTGTTCTTCTATTTGAGTATAATTTATAGTCCACAAAGCAAACAAAACTCATTTTGCTGCATTTCTTGTGCACAAATTTCGCTTTCACTTAGCTACGTTCTAAATAATGAATATGTACATATAAATATACATACACACACACTATGTATACCTTAAATACAATTGTTTGCTTATCTTATCAGCAATGCGACGACTAAAAAGTGCAAAAGTTTTGCGAGCCGTAAAAAAGAAACAAGAATTGTTTATATTGTTGCTCATGTGCTCAGTCACAAAAGCAAAAGAAAAAAAAAAACAAGAGAAGAAAATACTTTGTTATGGCAAAATAAATAGCACAAATGTGCATTATCAGCACACACATGTATGTGTGTGTGTGTGTGTGTGTGTGTGTGTTTGGCAGACGCACACACGCGCATTAACCTCAATTTGAACCGTCCGATTGTGGGGCACTGTGTTATCAGCGCCGTGAGTTGGCTTGCTGTGTGTGTGTTTTTTTTTTAAATATTTTTTGGCTGCTCTGATAAGCCAGCGCCCAAAAAAAATCAAAACAGAAAGCAAGAAGAAACATCGTGAATCGTGAGAGATGTCAACTCCAATGGGAGCCATTCGTCCGCTGACCAATTCCAACTGGACTCCAATCCAAATATCTATCTACATGCGCTTGTACTAAAAGTGAATTTCCATTTATTGGAATTCCATTGAATTGCACAGGTTGAATGAACTTGCTTCCGCACTTAAAGACTCGTTGCGTTTTAGTACGCATTGTATTTTTTAGTACACGCCAACCCTGAACTTGAACCAAGCTAAATTAGTTGAACCCATTAAAAACAAAACCAACAAGCAAAAAAAAAGTGAAGTCGTTGTGTGTTTTCAGCTTGTTCGTGAACCTTTGGGCCAAGTGTGAAGGCCAAATGGTTTTTCAACAAAGCGAAGTGGAAAAATAGTAAATGAATAAATGAATGAAGAAGAAGAAGCAACTATAAAAACGTGCTTTAGAAAATGTTCGTTAGCCACTAGTCTCTCTCTATCTCCCTCTCTTTCTCTATCTCTATGTTTTAATATTTTTTTCGAGCCATTAACATATTAAAATGCTTGAGCTATTACATATGTAATGATGTTTCTATATATTGATATATGCCATTTGGGGACCATCAACAGCGACAGAGATGCGTGTATTTAGTACAAAGTACTAAATTGCGATAAGATGAGAGATCTCGAGCTTGATTGAATACAAGAGGTACATTACATTAGCTCAAGTATTTCTTAAATCATATCTGCAATAACTGTAATCAGGCTATTTAAATGTCGGAAAATTATATATATACAGTTATATATACCATATATTCTTTATATACTATATTCTTCACACTAAGAATAACTAACTTTAGTAATTCTTTAAAACTTTTAGTACACTTCTATGGCTATATATTAATTTTTCGTTCTATCTAGATTTGAATTCATATGTTTCCAACAATATTTTAGATCACCATTTATTTCGATCAACATTTAAACACCATTTACCGAATAAGTGGCATTTTCTTAGTATTATTATCCGTTATTCACATACAGATATATACGAGACAAAATAGTTTATCGCAATTTTTAGCAACTCTGACAACGCATAGACTGTATATTATATATATTGTAACAATATTAAATGTTTTAGTACAGAGTGCTAATATAAAAGGTTCTGCCAATATTCAGATCTAAATTTCAGAGTCTTTCACTATTAAAGCAAAACTATTTTGAGTACATCTCTCAAACGTCCCATGAGTAGATTTTTTATCTTTAGTTTCTGGTGGATGCAATGGGCTCGGTATGACTTTTAGCACTTTCGAGTGACACCTGGAATTAGCAGGCGCTGAAAGGTGGCACAGCAGCAGCAGGTGGGAGAGCTTACAAAATGGAAGAACCTATATACATACATATATTTCCTCCACACTTTGTTTATATTTACTTATCACGTTAAAAGGGCGAGTGGCCAAGAGAGAATGGGAGGGAGTGTGAGAGAGCGAGCGAGGGGTGTGGGGGAATTGTGAAAGTGCCCGGCGAGAGAATTATGTATATTTCGTTTTCCAAGTTTTTATGGAGCTGCCAATCATTGAGGGCCCACACAACACCAGCAAGCAGAACAGTACCTGGACCCATGGACGATTACGAAAAGAATGAGGAGAAAAGAAAAATAACTTACGTGGGGGCTACCCCAATGTTCTCCCACTCGTACTACAATTTATTTTTTTTCAAAGCCAAAATACCTTGTTGGCTGGGCCATAAGCATTACGAAAGAGCAATGAAAAGTTGCGAGAAGGTGTGCTCTCTCTCTCTCTCTCCCTCTGTGCCTCTGTCTCTCTCTCTGTTTCTTTCACATTATCATTCTCTCACTCTGACGCACTATTTTTAGTGAGCACGAGTCGGAAATGCGTGCGCTCGAAATTTGGGTTATTATTTGTGTGTTGCCCTACTTTCTAAGATAGTCGCAATACACTCACAAACACACTCATATATATGTGTTTATACACCCACACACACAATTGGGCTGATTAGAATTTGTGTACTCTTGCTCACGTGCCCTTGCCTGGGGCATTATGGATTGGTCAGCGAGCATGGAACGAGAGTGGAAAATCACCTCTCGGAATTCCGACTTTTACATCATACTAACTTATATAACTCTAAATTCCAGTCGGACCCCCTGTCAACTCTCAATGAAGGGTATTTCAATTTCGATCCATCATTCACAAAACTTCTAGTCTATTATTGCATTATATTAACTATATAAATTCTCGTTTATATAACCCGAAACTTCAGTTGGATTTCTTACAAAACATTCTATTTGCTGGGTATTTCATCTTCGGTCTACTATGCACAAAACTTCTCCTCTATAGGTAGTTGGCATAATGCTAACTACATAATTATCCTCTTACTTCAGTTGGATCCCCTGTAAAGTATATCCAGACTATTTGCAGGGTATTTGCCATTCGGCCTTCTATGTTGCTTTTCCTCTGCCTCCAGCTCCTATATGGTCTGCCACGAGATGCGACCGGCACGATAAGTAATCGCCTTCTGCCCCGCCCCTGCTGCCCAATAAAAAAGTGCCGGCAATAGTCTGATAAGCTACGCATAGGTAGCTCTATAGTAGATGTAGATTTTTGTTCCTTTTTTTTGTGGCTGTCTTTTCGGTCAGTTTTTATGTGACGACTGCACAATTTTGATCGCTGAGCTATTTTCGTTCTTTGTTGTTGTGGTTGTTGTTGTTGTTTTTCACTTTTGTTGCTCCATTTGGGTTAATTGACATATTTGGGTCAATGTTTAGTTTGCATTTCTGGTGCCGATAAAATAAATAGTAATAATGCTTAGCCGAGTCAGTGAAGCGAACTCTTCGCCCGCCGTGAATTACTTTCTACGTAAACAAATAAATTGGATTCTATGAAATGTAGTTTATCCGTTTGGTTCACACTCGAAATTGAATTTGAAATAATTCGCTTGTGATTGTCAGTTGCTTCTAGCTCAGGATCTTTCATATGAAGAGGAACCTATGAAGGGATTCCTCGATTGGTTCATAATTTATTTATATGAGTATATGAAATAAATATCATAATTGTTGTTTATATTATCATCAGTTGGCTTTCTTTAACCATACATTATGCTAATCAACTGTAAAAAGCGGGCCATGAAAGACAACACGAACAATTGAATCCAATATCTTTTCCAATATGAAATTGGACTGACTTCTTCTTCATTTCATTTTGTTTTTTCTTCCAGCTCCATTTGATTCGAATTCCATTTCGATTTCGGTTCAGTTTGGGGTTTTGGGTTCTACATTTGCTTCACTCATTTTTTTTTTTTTTTTTTTTTTTTTTTTTTTTTTGTCGGGGTTTTTGGGGTCATGTGTTTCACTTTCTGCTGGGCTAAACAGTTTCGTCTTCTTCTTCTGTATGCTTTTCGTTTTGTTTTTCGGGCAAGTGCAATAGAAATACAATACAATTGAGTACAGAGCAGACGAAGCAAACACGGACAAAGGCGGGCCCAAGGGGGGAAGGGAAGTGTGCTGCCTTAATTGACGGAACAACTCGGATGGGGCCAAACTATGCGCCGCCCGAGTACCTCCACGATGGAATTTCATTACAACGCCAAGGCGGCCCTGGCTTGATTTGTGCGTGTAATTGAAATCAATTTCCCAACCAGATGGAACTGAATTGTTTACTGAACAAACTGGCCACAGTCGAATTGTCATTTTCCGGTGGCGGGCGTAAAAGCAGCTAGAATGACTAGAGCATTATCCACCAACGATCGATTATCGATTAATGTTGATACATTATATATTATATATATATAACATTATATATATATATTTATCTTATCAGATTGGAATCCAATGATCTCTTTCTTAATTCGAGTAATCTTTTTCATTCCATTCCTATTCATTCTAAAACATTTCAGCATATTTAGCATTTTGCTTAATTTATCAATAATTTATCGACTTAACACGTTGATAAATTGACCGATAACTTATCAATTGTTGGTAATTTATCCTTTGTTGTTGAGCTTTCTCTCTGTACCTATCCGTCCATCTCCGTCTTTGTTTCAATAAATCTGAGATATGGAAATGTATATCATTCTCTCTATCTCTATCTCTCTCACTTTTTCTCTTTCTCTCTAGTTCTTTTTGACAAACAGTTATAATTATATGGGCTGTCGATAAGTATATAAATAGCTGACCTACTTCCTAACACTACTTTCTTATCTAGCCAATGCATATCTGTCTCTGTCTCCCCTTCTCTCTCTCTCTCTCTCTCTCTCTCTCTTTCCCATCTCTGTCTTTCCCTCTGTTGCTTACATACATAGCCGGCTTACCCGTAATAATTTTGTGTAGAGATTTTGTGATAAGTTGCGATTTGCATAAATGGAACATACCTGTAAGATAAAGAACGAAGTAATAAATCAGTCGAGTTTGTTTATAAATGGATTACGCAAACTATTTCAGTCTTATAAGACTATGCACATTCAAATATCTTATAAAAATATATATATATACGAGTATTAATATGCCTATAAAACTTTACTGTAAAATAAATTGCAAAATAGATCAAAAAAGTTAAAATGATATTAATAAATAAATTGATAGTCTCAGCGAAAGTTTCACTGATCTTTTAATTGATCAAAACTTCGAGACGGATACCTAAGTTCCCGAAATAAAAATACAAAAATAAATAAGTCTATAAATTTCTGGTAAGGTAAGCAAGTGTCCATATAAGATATAGGCATTTCTGCATATGTGAATGATTAATGTGAATTTCTCATAGTTGAGCAACTTTGGGATTTGCTTTTCTTAATTCTCTTTGTGCGCAAATCCATAAAAGCGGCGTTATTAATTACTTAATTAACGTGCACATTTAACCCCTCACGGTATATATAAGCACTTCCCGGGCCTAACATAAATGTTTTAATGGCGAGTCCATTAATAGAAAAACTATTTGCAGCTCGTCGTCGTCGTCGTCGTAAAACTGCATTCAAGTTTATTAATTGTCAACGTTGTCGCAGCTTGCAGTTTTATGTGTAGTATTTTTTATGATGCGATTCTCTTTTTATAGAACTCATTAAATTTGCATCGTAAAAAGTCAAGCGATGCAATAACTAAAAATCGAATCATATATATGTATCTATCTATATATATATATGTATATATAGCGTGTTTTATGGCAGTGCAAATGGGGCGTCAACTCAATTTTCACCTGGCCAAAAAGGTGAATTGCGTGTCAGCTAGACTCGGGGAGACGACTTCAGGAGTCAAGGAATTATATTGTAGCTCGTTAAGGGTTAAGGTTCACAGCAAAAATACTGAAAGACAAACAAGACAAAGACGTAAGGGACGGGGAGGGAAGTTACACGCAATACGCTTAGTTGTAATTAATTTAAAAAAAAAAGTGGGACTACCCTCTCTTTTTGTGAATAATGCGAACGAAAAATCATTTTAATGAGCTCATCGGATGCCAACAACAATATATACTAAGAAAATACTGAAAATGTAATGTAATTTTAGCTGTTTAATTTTTGTGTTTTCGTTTTCGGGTTTTTTTGCTGGCCATGGCTTAACAAAAAAGTTCTCATTGCCAACGATGACGTGCAAAAAAATAAGTAATAATGATAATGATATAAATCTCATTTATAAATTTTGCATCCACTTTTTTGATTAATTTAATGTAGCCAATTTAAATATTCCGCACAGCATTTAGTATTTTTTCGATTCGCAAATAATTGTGGGCGCCCATTAATGTCAAGGCGGATGCCAAAAGTGAAACTGTGCTGCGATTCAGAATCTGTTAATACTCGCTAACGAAGCGAGAAGCGAGTTTATTTGCCTATTCTTTGTTCTGTAAGTGATCAAGCAGTGTTAACTACCGCCCCCTGATGGGGAGTGGCACAGAATACTGCGAATTTATTAAATTGAGATATAATGATTGAATTCAACTTTAACAACCTTAGACAACTTGGACTTCAAAGCAATACTTTAACATCAATTAAATTTAAAAGAGTATTGAGAATACTGAGAGATATAGTGGTGATTGAATTAAGATTAAACAACAACTCCTTATCACATCATTACTTGGTCTTCTTCATGTAGGCCTGAACGAGTATTAGACAGCGAAGTGGTTTTCCTATATTTTTTAACTTACCCATCGAAGCGTTTAGGAAAATATTTTATATGTGCTCAGAATTGGCGTTTAACAAATTTTTGTTTCAGTTGAGGTAATTAATAAACGAATGGTAAAATAATTACCAACTATTCAAAACCAAAAGCGAGCTAACCAAAATGAAAGCGAATTTTTCAAAATACCATTCGATATTTGTAATAAAATCAGAATATAACAAATTTCACCAAAACTTACGTGTTGTATTGAATGAATGGTTTAAATATAAATATATATGAATTTATATAACATATACATATTTATAGCCCCACGCTAACTCTATGTAGGTCAATTGAGCAAAATAATCGAACAATATTCTACAACTGTGACCCTATTTTTTATAATCATCAATTTTGTTTGAAATTCGATTGCAAAAGTGATCAGAGGAGTTTGTACTATAATCAATCTATGAGGCGCTCATTATGCTCATTGTTCATTGAAAATGGAGAACAGGAGGCATGGCAGAGCAGATGCTGGAATATCAACTGCGCGGAGTGTGTTCTAGTCGTGCAGCCCCGATTTGATCACTCTTATTATCGATGACCGCGATCATAATCGATAGCTACCTTTCTCTGTCGCTCTTTCACAATTTTTTGCACGCTTGCACTTTCCACATGTATGTAAGTGCAGTCACGCCATTTACTGTTAGCTTCTCGACGCCTTTCGCTCGGGCCAAATTGGAAGCTTGGCAGCTGATTTCAAGTTCAAATTGGCCGCAATCATTTTGCTTTTCTTTGTTGTTTCAAATTTGAATGCATGGGAAATTTATGCAAAAATCAAAATTGGCAGCAATCAGCGCAGCATAAATCAAAAGCAACAAGAGAAGCATAGAGAAAGAGAGAGAGAAGAAAGAGATAGAGCGAATTTACAGTTTCTTACCTGTTGCAATGCAACAGAAAACAAAAGCTAAAGAAAAAGTGGAAAATCACGCTTAGTTGCAACAACAACTTTCACCCGAGACAAAAATGGTTGTTGTTATCGTTGTTGTTGTCGCAGCGACGCGTCGCGTCGTATTTCTAGAAGCCAGCGAAAGAAAGTGAGCAGCCATAAAAGCAGCCAAAGAAGAAGCTGAACGAGAAGAAAGTCAAGAATGAGTGTATTCATATAAACGTATGTGTGTGTTTGTGTCCAACTGAGTGCAGAGCAATTTGCCTCTGTGTAGGTGAGCGAGAGAGAGCGAAACTTGTTTGCTGAGCTGCGCTTACGGACGGCTTATTAGAAAGTTGTTTGACTCTCCCAGAATGCAGGCCGCAATGGAAAAATAAAAACAGTTACCGCAAGACACGAAGCGAGCTTAAATTGTGTGTTAGTTGGTCTGTCTGCGCATTCATTCTCAACACAAAAGCTCTTGCGTGCGATGAGAGAGCGCCAACGGCACTCTCACTCACTCACTCGGTCGCTCTCGCTCTCGCTCTCTCGCTCTCTTTGCTGTTATTGCCTAATAAGAAAAAGTGTATTCTTAGCATTTTATTTTGTTGTTTGTTCATTTTGCTTTCGAACACAAATTCCTGCCACTGTTATTTCAACTTGTTGTTGTTGTTTTTCTCTTTGGCTAATAAAAAAAACTTAAATATACATAAATACACACGTACGTATATATGTATGCACAGCATTTGTGCATACACACTACTGACATAGTTTGCGTGTTGCCTAAATATGTTTATTGTTTTTTTTTTTTTTTTAATTTTTAATTTTATATTTAGCCCCACAGTGGCGCAAAACTTAAAAACATTTAAATTCTAATTGTATGAGTGCGCGTGTATGTGTGACGCTTGTATTTTATCAGCAAATCAGCCTGCTGTCAATTTCACTTTTTATTTTATTTCTACGAGCGCAGCTGCGCGTTGTTTTTTTAAACTAAATTTAATTAAATTGTAGTATATGAAATAGTTTCTAGTGGCAGCCGCGCGCGCTTACAGCCGGTTGTGTCATTAACCTATAAAAACGTGTTCGCTAAATGCACTCACAAACGCACACACACATTCACTCAACTAATACTAGTTACGTCGACGTCGACGTGGACGCCGCTGTCGCTGTCGCTATCGCTGTCCGCTTCAACGGCTAATGCACTTGACGTTGACTAAAGGCAAGGGGCAGAAAAAAATGCCTCTAGCAGCAGCAACGACTGCGCTGTCGACGCTGACGCTTTCTTTGCATTTCTCATTTGATTGCAAATTAATGCCAAGTGTACGAAAATAGCCAAAAATACAGCAAGAAACATACACAGAATGCACAAATACAGAAGACCATGCAAAATACATGCATATGCATGTGTGTATATATGTGTGTAGAAGTATGTATGCACATGGGCATGGGCGTGTATGTGTATTTGCTGTGCTGGCAAAGCTTTCACAGGCTGACGTCACACGCATGTGAGTAACTTTCAAAATGGTTGCCGCTTGCACTTTTCGGCTGGCTAATGAATTTCTCAATGTTTAAGATGAGGTTACGCACACGGGTACATCTGTATATAATGTTAACTATCTGTTATGGTAATTTGAGCACAGTAGCCGATGATCATTTGACTGCAAAGCAGCTGATAATCTTTTCGTATGCAAATTGAAAATGTTTGCATTGCTTTGCCATGATAAATCGTTTGCTGAAAATTTAAAAGAGAAGCCAGCAAAAACAAACTAAGAGTCAAAGTCAGGCGCAACTGTCATGCACTGGTCGAAGCAGCGCCGTCGGCAGCAACGCGCAAGCTTATCAATGTCAAAGCGTTCGAAAGAGACGGCGTAATTACAAGTAGCCAGCAACAACAGCAACTGCCGCTGCAACAACAACAAATCTCTTGTTCATACAAAGTAGACAAAATGTAGTTTGCTTATAGCATGAATACAAATTTGTGCACGCCATGTAAAAACAACAATAACAACAACAGCAGCAGCAGCAGCTACTACAGCGGCGGCAACAGCAGCAATAGCAGCGCTGTTAATGATATGAGCGCGCACGCGAGTCCATTTGAATTTGCGGGCGTTTGTGGGAGAGCTGGAGAGCGCGAGAGCAGTTTACGCTCATTAGCTGTTATTTCTGCTGGTGCTGTTGCTGCTGGGTTCGATTCTTGGTGCTTGCATACGAAGTGCGCTTCGGCCGACTGCTCGATCGCGACGTCGATAACTGACGATGGCGGCGCACAAAATCATTGACCTCATTTTTTCGTCATGCGAATACACACAAACACACACTCTCTTATAACTGTGTGACAAATGAACTGCAGTCGTGTGTGTATGTATGACTGCAAGACTAAAAACCGTCAACAAGCAATGTTGGCGTCGACAGTGACGGCAGCGTCAATTGCTACTGTTATCGTTCTGTATTTTGTTTATCGCTTTAATTTAATGTTGCCATATAAATCGATTTATTTTATTTATTTTTAAATTTTTGCACATTTTGCCTTGCTTGGCTTGTTGCTGTCCTTGACGCATAGGATCGTCGTAGCACAGAGCAACCCTAAAAATGATGCTTGCCTCCCTAACAGCAAAGCAAAACCCATGCCCGAAATCTAACAAAAGAAATGCAAATAATAAGCTCAAAGCCGTCCAAAAAACAATTGTGCAAAAAGCACGCACACAATTCGCGGCCGCAGCAGCAGCAGCAGCAGGAGAAGCTGATGTCGTTACCGGTAGTTGCTTAGCTGCGCTGTCGGCGTCTGCGTCGGCTTCGCCATCAACGTTAGCATCGGATTGCTTGGATATGCTTGTCTGCAGGGGTAAGGTCATGTACTTGAGTTTACAACGCTTGCAATGGCACGTAAAACTATGTAGAGTGTTGAGAGAGAGAGAGAGAGAGAGAGAGACAGAGCGAGGCAAAGAGAGTCATACATATGCACATTCGACAGCTTTGTCCTTGCGGTCTTTAGAGAGCAACGGCATTTTTTAGTTTTTTTTTTTTTTTTTTTTGGATGCACCAGTGACCCAAATTTACTCAAAAATAACGAGTTGAGTTCAAAGCCACTTGAAACGACGACGGAGACGGAACAGAAGAGGAAGAATAACCATAACAAAGCACAGCACAGCTGCTTGAGCTGCACTTCACTCACTGTAAAATGAGTGAATGGAAGTGAAAGAGAGGGAGACGAAGAGGAGTAAAATTTGAGTGTTAAATAAAAACTAATGAGCTTCGAATTTGTAGCCTTAGCAGACGTTTGTTAGCCGGCATTTTGAGTAATGTTAAGTTAACAGTTCACCTTACGCTTAGTTAATATCGCTTTTAACTAAATGTTATTTTGCTTAATTTTTAATATACTCTCTGAGCAAATTAAAGTTATAAATTACTTATTTTTCAGTTTGAATATAACTTAAATATAACTTTACTGAGAATAATAGAGAACGTAAAGGAAAATACAGATACATATTATATGATCCTCATTCTACTTGTGTATTCATAGCAAGAATATTTTCATAGCTCATAGCTAAAGCCAATTTGTAATAAGTCGCCAATGGAATATACTGGAGAATCATATCGAAATGTTTTAAGCTAAAGCAAGTCCTTCCGCATCTTTAAAGCGGTTTCAGGGCTGAATCTTTAGATGACCTGACCTTGGCATGAGAGCGTCGATGTCTGGCTGGATGTTGGCTGGACGGAATAAGGACAAGGGACAATCTGTGTCACATCCGGAAGCTGGAGCAGCAACAGTTGCCCCTGACCTCTGGCCTCCCTGGAAATTGGGTCACAGTGCAGCATGCAAATTGCTCTGCACAAGCTGGGTGACCCGCTTTTGCAGTGCTGCAGTCGCCCAATGCAATGCAGCACGAGGACGTGGACGAGGTCGTCTGCCCGACAGCCGAAGGTCACTCAACGCTCTGACGTCACCAACAGTCAACAATTGGAGTTCGATCGAAGACACGAGCCCAGGAGCCAAGCAGCGACAGGGCGGGAGAGAGAGAGTGAGAGTGAGAGAGAGTGAGACTAAGAGAGTGCGTTTGTTTGCTAAATATAGAACAGCTTGAGGTAGGTTCGAGTTACACCACCTTATGGCTGCATATTGTGTGTGTGTTGGAGTGTGTGAGTGTCTGTGTGTGTGTGTGTATGTGTGTGGTGCAGCCTGCCATGACGCTGGCTGATAAAGTGCGAAGCAAACGCACAAATAAAACAACAACACCAATGAATGCACCAGCTCTCCTCTCCCCACCCTCTCTCACTCTCTCCCTCTCGCTCGCTCACTCACACACTGTTGCTTGGAAAGTCTTTAAGTGCTGTTGATGGTGTTTTCCATCCCTCGTTTTGTGCTCCCTCTGGACTTCGCTTGTTCGTACTCAACACAGCGACACATATACACACACACACGCGCGTACGCAGATGCATCAATATATTGTATGTGTTTGTATGCATAAACAAAAGCAATGAATGCAGCTCGTAAAAAGTGCATCATAAAATATATATACCTCTATATATATATATATATATATATGCATATATAAATGCAATTAAATTTAATTAGTGCAGAGTGCAGCAATGCGACAAAGGGGCTAAAGGTTGTGAAAGGGGCGTGGTTTGAGCATCTATTAAGAGCACAGCTTTATAAACAATCATCATTAAACACAACTGAAAGTCCGCACTGAAATTAATTTTAGCCTCTCATTGAATTCAAATGGAATTCAAGCGTTTTCCAACACTCACAATAGAAACCGCACAATTTGGTTAATTTACTGACAGTCCTATATTCTATAAGACATTTGAATAGCATAATTCACAATTAATAGTTTTAACTTGAATTAGTTTATAATTTATAATTGAAAATAAGAAGGTAAATTATTTGAATATGTATTTTTATATTTAATATTTAAAATAAGCAAACTATTTAGATTAAAGTTCTATTAAAAATTAATTTGCCTATATAAAAAGACAAGTCTATTTTTGGAGATTCGCGCCGTACACCACGTGATATCTCCTCTATGTGAATCCTTCGACCAACCATCGACTGCACTTTCTTCATTCATTTTGTGATCTTAACTATTCGAGCTTATATAGAGTTATTCGTATGGGAAGCCCACTAACCTGATGAAATGGAATTTGCTGAATCACTGCGCGGCGTGTGCTGCATGGCCATGCCCATGGGCACGCCCATGACGCCGACCGCTGCCCCATTGCCCGGATTCGAGCCGAGTCCGTTGGAATTGCCGTTCGTGTGATGAAGCGCGCTCAGGCCCAGGCCGATGGAGGACATGCCGCCGACTGGTGCTGTGCCCCCGCCGCCGGAGCCATTGATGCCGTTCTGTTGCATGTGCAAGCCCGGTGTGGGCGTGGTCGAGTTGATCAAACTGTGGCCATTCTGCTGCAGCTGCTGCATGCCGCTGACCAGGCTGCCCACCATGTGCCCCCCATTCGTGAGCGAGCCCAGGTTCGTGGCGCCTGGCACGTACCCATTGCTATTGTTATTGTTGCTGCTGCTGTTGTTGTTGTTGTTGTTGTTGCTGCTGTTGCTGTTATTATTGTTGTTGCTGTTGATGGGTATTATGGTGGTCTGTGCGGGCAGCGTGCTGGAGCAGCCGTGCATGGCCAGCGTAATGACGCTCTGCTGCTGCGCAGTGGCATGCCCCAAGGTGTTGCCATAATGCTGGCCCGCATCGTTGCCGCACAGCCAGCTGCCCTGGTCGCCGTAGTCGGGCGAGTCCAGTGGCGACGGCGACATGCTGAGGCCCGAGGACAGGACGAGGCCATTGCTGGAGGAGGTCACCTCCGAGGAGGACTCCTCGTGGATGCGCAGGAAGCCGCCATTGTTCGACCAGCGTCGTTTCATCATTTGATAGCCGATGGTCGCCGTTGTGCTGCCTTTTTGTTCCAAGCTTGCGAAACACGAAAATCCGATTTTCCCGTGCGGTCCAATGGGTTCCGCTTCTAGTTTTTCGAAATCGTAGTCTATGTACGTTTCTCCGCTGATCTGCCAGCTTCGACTTTCGGTATTTTTTCTAGTATTTCTTACGCACTTGCTTGCGCTCGAAATACATTTTTATGGCGTGCCACGCCCCGCGTCTTCAGCAAACAAAAGCTGCAAAATTTTCAATTTCAATTTAACCAAAAACTCGATTTTTCCTTATCGTTTCTTGTTTGTGCGTCGAAACTCGTTGGGAAAGGTAATCGGAATAGACCAAAAAATACTAGTATTTCCAACTCATTTCATATCGGTTCAATGTACCCCAGCTCAGCGCTCATGAAATTTTCATTTTCATTTTAATTCAATTGCAAATTTTCGACTTTTTGCCTTGAACCGCCAAGAACACGGAAAAAATTAAATAACAGCAAAGCAAAAGAACAAAAATAAAAGAAACGAAAAAAATTAATTTGCTTTAGCCTAGAGAAATATAAGTTTAAGTGCTTCTTGCTCCACCTAATTTCCAAGTGTTTCTATCTATATATCTACAGCCGGCATCTCCCCTCTCTCTCCCTCTCTCTTTCTCTTACCCTCTCTCCCTCTCTCTCTGTTTTTCTCTGGCTCTCTTCTTAAGTGAACCAGTTTCTCTGAAGCAGATTGCAAAGTTTTGATAAGAAAATTTATTGTCATATGCTTGGACCATAATTTTATTCGCAAATTTTAATTAATCAAAGTCAGAAGAGTTAAGTTCTGCCATAGGTTTTATTTAGTTAAGCTCGTGGCGAAAGGTTTCTCAGCGCGAGGCTGTTAATGGTCATCGTGTCGGATTTTAATGGATGATTATCGCCTTAATGATGATCCATCACTCAAATCACAATTCCAAATTTTGCGCCTTTTACGCATCATTCGGCTAATCAATTTATTTCCCTGTTTGCAAAGCAAACACTGAAATTCTTATTGGAATTCTGTTTCGAGGCGAGCCCAAGAACTCACAGCTTATATATGTATATGTAGGTACATATGTATATGTAGGTACATATATATATGTAGGTACATATGTATGTGGAACTTGTTCACTTGTCGCACTTATCTAAATATTTTTATAATCATTTGTTTACACATTCTGTCTTTTCAGGTTTCCAACACAAACACGACCTTTACAACAAGAACAACAACCGTTATAAATGTGTTACAAGCCCTGAAAATATTTAGGCTCAACATTGGGCACTCGGAAGTTGGGACAACGGAAAAGGTGAGATATTTCTCCCCTTGATATTCTCCATATTGAAGAACTCGGCCCTCAAATTTTGGACAAGAATAGTCGGATCGGAATTTGTAGGTGACATCAACCTTCAGATAAGATAAATAACACATATTTCATAGAAAATTATGCCTAAATCTCTATGCACTTCTCAATAGATACGTTTTGTAAATGTTAAATTCGACCGAGTTCACCTTAAACATATGAGAACAGTATTAGATAACAGCGTAAAATACGCCCTTCTATGCAATTCTCATAGCTGCTTACATATAATAAATAATTAGTAAGTATCTTTATATTGTTCACCGAAATAAATCCCATTTCATTTGGGTCACGTTTTTGTAACAATTTTATTTTTATTGTGCTTGCTATTAGAGTTTGTTATTTGAACAACACACTTAACGAATTATAATATGTAGATGTATGTACATAATAGATGCAATAGATCTTAAATAATCATCTTCATCTTCTTTTAACTTTAAAATAATTGCTCAGCAGTGTAAAATTCACATTTCACAAGCTCCTTTCTATGCAATTCTCAAAAAGCTAAATAATCAGTGAGCTAAACTAAACTTTTCTCTGTCTCAGACTTTTTGAAAATGTTCTATATAAAACACAAATCAATTCGATAAGCCATACTTAATCCATTGAATTTACTTGACATTGCCAGACACGCACACACACACATACACACACACAATCTGTAATTTTTCACGCATTAGACTGGCAAGTGAATTGATATATGAATGCTCATAGATTTACTATACATGTATATGTAAATGTTGGTGATCCAATCATCAATCCACTTAGGCTGTGTCACATATTTCGCTTGACTTAATGAGGTTTCGATGTGGATAGACATTCATAATTACAGTGCTCAGGCATTGTAATGCGGCTAATTAACAGCCTTCAATTAAAGTGAAAGTCGACTAGAGAGTAGAGCAGTCAATAGGCCTGGCCAATAAATTGCAGCTAATGCGAGCAGAATGGTCTACAGCAGCGGCGAGCAGATGAACCCAAATGCAGTTGAATCATTTTCACGGCGAACAACAGGTGATTCATCGGCCTCTGCGTTTGACAGTTGAACTTAAGGCAGAGCTGAAAATATATTTGCCAAGCCGAAACGAATCGCTGCAATAAAAGACCGGCAAACAGCAACAGCAACAACAACAACAACAACAAAGACAATCAGTGAGTGTTGTTAATAAGCAAAGTGTTGCTGACAACACAACTCTGAAGTTGCCGCACTGATACCCTGTACAAGCTCAAATATTGGGGTAGTCCCACTGAGGAAGGAGAAAATAAAAGTTGAGCCAAAGTTACCAGAGATTGCTTAGCATATAATGAGGAGAATGATAATGAAGTAAAGTTAAGAGAACTGCATTAAATAATAATTACTAATATTATTATAATATTAGCCATTTATATCAGATTATCATTATGGCATCATAGACACCTATACATATATATACACATATATATACACATATATACTTGATAAACAAATCAATATACCCGCCACGCCAGCTGAACAAAAGCCAGCAAAAGCGAATGAGCAGTTTTTTGTTCAAAGTTCTAAAACCGGTTTTGTCCACTCACTGGGCAGAGAGACGGCGAGAGGAGAGCGGCGCTGCGAGAGAGCCGTATTGCCATCTCGCTTGCACAGTAGCTTAGAACAAAATCAAAAAGTGGCTAACAACAGAGCGATTCGAAGCTTTTAAGCAAGCCAGGAGAGTGCAGAGAAGGCAAAACGAAGTTTAGAGAGAGAGAGAGGGAGAAAGAGAGAGAGAGAAAGGCAGCGAAGGGGGGTCGAGGGGAGGGCGTGTTTTGGCCGTCACATTACTGAGATTTTGGCCCGCATTAAGAAACGTAAAAAACCTGTCGCCGTCGACGTATCTCGCTCAATATGAACGAACGAACGAACGAACAACAACAACAACAACGACAACAATAATAAACAGGTTGTTCTCTTCTCTTTTGTTGTTGCTTTTGCTTTGTTGTCTACAAAAAAAATCTTGACCAGCAGCAGCAGAAGACGCATCCAGTTTACAAACAGCTACAGATATAGCTATATGTATGTATATATGTATGTCTGTATGTATGTCTATATATACTGTATCTCTCTGTGTGAGTGTGTGATACATAAACGACATTTAAGGCATTTTTATAGCTTTGCGTGCCTCGCTGCTGCTGCTGCTGTTGTCGTTGTTGTTGTTGTTGTTGTTGCTGCTGCTTTTTGCGCATTTTACTTTTAGCTTTTTTCAAGCTAAGACACAAAGCAAAAGCCAGCCAAAAGGCAAGTGCAAAAAGTCAAAACGCGCGCAGCCGCAGACGTCTTTGCCCTTCTATATATGTATCTACATATATCTAACTTACTCACTCCTACTCTCTCGCTCTTTTCCTCTCTCTCTCCCCCCCCCCCCCCTTGCGTTCCTCAGTCTCGCTCATTTAACTGGCGCGTAATTGCCGTAAAGTTCTTCTTCTTCTGTTTTTTTTTTTTTTTTTGTAATTTGTCAGCGCTTCTGTTGCGACGCATTGTGAAATTTTTTTTTTTTTTTTTTTTTTTGTTTGAGTCAATTTGTAACGCGTGTAATGTTGTAGACTAGGAGCACAATTTAAGAATGGGAAGCGTATTAACTCAGTGGAATGGCTTTGCGATCGCATTGCGTCATGAGAACTGCAGAGAAAGGCCTTGAAGTTATCGGGCTTGAGCCACACGAGAATACAAATTAAGGTTTGACTTGAAGTTTGCTTTCCTTAGTGAAGGGAAAAGAATATGAGTTACAATAGATACTAAGCTATTGGCATCAATAAATTAAGCTGCAGTATCCATAAATATATATATAAATATATAAATGAAATATCGGACTCTTTTGAAGGAGTTCAGCCTTGATTGTCTTTTACACTACGAAAAGGAATAAAATACCGCGAAATTTAAATGCAAAGAAAAAGCGCATGTAAAATAATATTATTATCAGTTAATCTGTAAACCAGTTTCAAATTGCATAGAGAGGCCAGTGATTAATTAGAAATCTGATCAATTTAAATAATCGTAAAAAATCCATTAACCTTAGCTCAGAGAATCGTAGCACAGCTTTAAACAGCGAATTACATTTTGAATATTTACATTTTAGGTTTTCGTTAATTGCTGTAAAGATCTAAAATTCCCGATTCACAATTGCGTCTGACTTCCTTGTGGGAACCACTCACAAATACTGCTGACACTCAGTTTATTTGTGTTCATAAAGCTGTTGATTCACAGTGCATTTCGTATCATCCTAATACCCTTTTAATCACAAAGCCACAGAGACACTCTAGTGCTTGACATCCTTTTTCAATAATTGATTCGAGGGCCAAAGTATTTTCTGTATTTTCTGTATTTTCTGTCTTTCGAAGTATGTCAAGTGTGTCTGGCACGCGATTGTCGCTGCCATTTGGCCTGAGCTCAAGCAAATGCAATAAACTTTATTAAATGTACAAGAACAGCAATTGGGAGTGGGTCCTACAGCACGCCTCGGAGGACTGAAACAGCGAGAGAGAGAGAGGCAGCGAAAGAGAGAGAGAGAGAGAGAGAGCATGATAGCCAACAGAGGCAAAATAAAACAATTAAATTTCCGTTGACCAGCTAACCAAAGAGCCTTAATAGCCTAACAATATACCTTAACATAGGCACACACATAAAAACACACACACACACACACACATACATACATATGGATCCTTTTAATTTCCTGCTGTTATTTTTATGCACATAGCGCAAACGCCGCGTGATTTCCATTCGCTTACATGTTGACAGGGTATGCGTGGGCTGTCGCAGCTTGTATGTATGTATGGGTATGGGAGTATGTCTGCGTGTGTGTGAGTGCTGTGCACATGTGGCATATTCCCATAGACAACGCACAACTGCGCCATGTGTCACAGTGCCTGCGCCTCCTCAAGCAAAGTAATCTAATAATAATGCATGTATGTGGCCCACCCAAAATTAGAGAGAGAGAGAGAGAGAGAGAGAGCGGGAGAGAGACAGGGGGAGAGATATTCTTCCATTTTCTAAGAAACATCCCCACGCTAAGCTGGCTCTGGTCCAGGTTCAAGTAGAAGCTAGTGTTTCAGGAGTGTGTGTGGAGCAGAGATCATCGAATCATCCAAAAGCCTTTTGTGGCCTGCTCTAATGACTGTCATTGAGATTGACTTCCTGTTGGGTTACTTCTCTCAGTGTGGGTGCCCGAAAGACACACACAGAGCATGTGTAGCATATTACTTAGACGAAATACCCAAGCCACCGTGCGAGCTCGACAGAGTACGCTAGGCTAAAGTGCTAAAGGACAGAGATATGAATGAGCTATATAGGCCATTTCAGGTTTCACTCTCTTCGAACTGGACATTCTCTATATAATTGCAAATATTTCATCATTTAATCAACTCCATCTTAATGTAATAAATTAAGATAGAGAATTTCTTAGGACAGTACATTTTCAAGGATCTAGCCTGTCATCCAACATAAAAGTATCTATATAGCTCAATATTAATTTAATTATTTTATTTTATTGTTTTCAGTCTCTTGAAAATTCAAAAATCCTCTAAGATATGTGTAGATATAAATCGAAATATCCAAGACTTCTCGTTTGCTCTCTAAGTTTACAGGTGCCGGTATATTCACGTCTGTCATTTGTGCATTCTACCGAAAGAAAAATAAGTATACCATCTGTCAAAAAGTGTTGACAGCCAAAACTTTAGGCCGTGCCGCCATTTATATATGTTTATATATATAGGGGAGATGATGAAGTTTGATCGAATGCCCAATTTTGGCCGGCACCGAAAGTTCCTCAACAGCCACTCGAGCTTCGACAGAATCAAGACGACACCAACATCAACAGAGTTGACCTCGTTTCTCTTTTTCTTATTTTGTGGCTTTGTTTCTTTTTTCTCCTCCGTCGAACTTTTGTTTTTGTTTGCAGTTTATTTTTTTCTCGTGGTCTGTGCAAACACACGTGCCCGAAAACCGCATGGAACATACACATCTACCTCTCTCTCTCACTCACTCTCTATCTCTGTCACCCTCTACCTCTCTGTCTTTCTACCGCTCACTATATATCTTTCTCGAGACACGACTGCAGACAGATTTAACGGTTATTTTCGTTTGCGTCGCTCTGGTTAAAAACACATAAATACAACCCAAAACCAAACCATACCAAGGGAAAAAAAACCCAAACTGGTTACGCTTTGCTTTTCCGCGAATTTTTTCTGTCTCTTTTGTGTCATTTTAATATATTTTATTTCTTATTTTGAAGTCTGCTGATTTACCCAAACCAGGGAATCGGTGCCATCAATTGACACATATCGCATGCAACTGCCAGAATAGCTGAGCAGCAACTTCAACTAGACGCAGCCACAGGTGGATGTTAACATTTAACTGGCAGTCAAATTGGCTAACCTGAGCCGCATCGGACATCTACTTTCCCAGGCACATTCAGTTATGATTTATTAACTGTTTCTATGTAAATGTCAAGCGCAAACTAGCTGACAAACTCTGACATAAACTTGAACAACAATGTTTCAGATTTATGCTAATTTGAAGATATGTATTATTATCAGCTATATATATATATATATATATATTTATTTATCCACATATATATATTATAGCACATCAATCTCGAGTCAAGGCCCAGCTACGCCTCCAGGAAGATTTGAATATTTAACGACAGATTTGACAGCAGCTTTTGGCATTTTAGGGTCTTTTCTCCTGATTTTGATTGTCGCCTACTTTTGAAGTATGTATGTATGTGTGTATGCGCATGTATTCGATAGCCCAGCTGCGCCTTTCCACGCAGCTTATGTTTATGATATTGGAAAGCTTGTGGATTGCCATAAAATCATAAAATCATTTACATGTAAGTCCTTTCTCCTTTTTGATTGCTTTCTCATTAACCATTTTTTTTTTTTTCGTTTTGTTGGGCCCCAAACCAATTAACAATGAAAACAAGCCGAAGAACAAATGTCGTGACGAATTGTAGATACTCTTAAAAAAGTTGTATAGCAATAGAATCCTCTAGATTATTCTCCCATTCCTCATTGAGTTTCCTGGAAACATTTACAGACTTAACTTTATTTCGTAAATTAGATTTATGAATTTCGTAGTAATAATAAGAATTTGCCAATAATACTTCTTAATGGAATCAAATCAGCATTTGAATCAACTAAATTTCCAATAGTCCGAAAAAGTTTTTTTATGCTGTTTTTGGGAAAGTTGAAAAGAAACTTTTTAATGGCCAACTGATGTACAAGCAGCACAAACTGAAAATGGGAAGAGACATTTTGGGAAGCAGATTTATGGCGCATTTTTCAGCTTTTCATTAGGAGGAGAAGCTCCTAATTGCTCGCAATGCTGTGACAGGGCACGCGTTTGGATTAGGCCAACGATAGGGAACAACAAATGGCTAAAACACAGAGAGCTGTCAATACTTGTCTCATGTTCTTAGCACTGGCACAAATTATGCGGGAGCAATGGAATACCAAGTGGAATCGTAGCGGTTTCTGGTGGAGCTACTCATTATGTCAAAGACACAACCTTGACGCAGCAACAACAAGGCGAAACTGACAATAAACCAGAAGATATATATGCTTGCATAAAAGAGGAACAAGCAACAACAACAATAACAAAAAATTAATAATAATAGGAGAAAAAGAGACAGACATTAGACAGAAACCAGCCGAAAAGGCGAACGCTCAAAATGCGCTTGAATCATTTCCTTTTCCGGTTTTGTCGCGTTTCTCTTTTCAGCTCATTTTTCTTAGAGACTCGTATAATTTTGTATTCATTTATTACTTCTTTATCTGTTTTTGTACTACGCGTATTCATTATCGATTTGCATTCATTATCGAGATGATTTGCATAGAACGCCAGACTCGTCTCAATATCGGCTGACCTTTTGGAAAGTTATCAAAGAGATCTATAGACTATGTAGTTGACGACTTCATTAAAACTGGCATATGGAAGATGGAAATAGTTCAAAATAGCTATAGGTGCATTGGTAGTTGCATTAAGTTGCAATCATCAGTGGGATTCTATATAGACAATTGAATTCGGTAAATGAGAATACAAAATAGAGACTAATATCTCCATGAACACTCGATTTAAGATTCATTTATATATATATTTATTTGCGATCTGTTAATGTTTTCAATTTGTATCCTACTGGGTTTATTCGCAGGCTTGATTTATATTTAACTTCCATATCGGCCTCATATATAATCCATCAATATCTGATCTCGCCTCTATCGAACTTAGCTCAATTCACGTGTCACGACAGCTCAGTTTCGTCCGCTGCGAATCGACCTTGAGTTCTAGGTCTCTTTTAATTTTTTGTTTGGTTTTCATCTCGTATGTCAGCTATGCCTAATATGTATTTAGTGAGCTGCTAAACAACAAATATTATAATCAATTCATTGAAATACAATATTGATCAACTTCAAATTGTGAGTCATTAAAAGATCAGGTTTGTCGAGCTGAGGTCGTTAGCTTTTTGAGGGAGGGCAACTAACCAAAGGGTTTTTCGTAAGTCAAGGAAAAGCTTAACAGAATCCATTGCGAATTGCGAATCGAAAAGTCTTTCAAGCAAAGCTTAAGTTGCAACTCGAATTGCTTGCTATGATAGAGATGAACTAGCTAATTAGATCTCATAAATCAGTTGGCATAACTTATTATCTCGCAGCCTGAGCATGTATTTATAGCACATGCGCACAGATTTTCATTTGCAGCGATGGAAAACAGTGGAAAGTCTGTGGTAATTGTCTGCGAAAGTGTTGACAGCCATGTTTCATTTACTTTTTTCTTTGCTTCTTCTCTGAAATTTTGCTTATTTTTATATGGATTGAGCAATGTGAAAGCGTTGCAATGAAACTCGTTTCAAGCGCCGTTTTTATGGCAAGACTTTGCTAATTAATGCCACACACACACACACACACACATACACACAGATAGGCAGAAACACAGATGCAACAGAAGTTGCTCTGGTTTTTCCAGAGTTCGATAAAAGAGCTGCAGACACAAACGCTGCGCGCTCTACACAATGCATATGTCCAGACAGAGAGAACCCAAAGAGCGAGAGAGAGGGAGAGAGAGGCAGTCACAGGAAATATCAGAAGCGAGCAACGGACAAGATAAGACCCACAATGCAGATAATGAAGGGAACCTGTTTGATGCGCCTCGCAATTGTTGAAATTGATTCCTCTGTTTGCCTTTTAAGGGTGGTTCGCAGATAAAATCTGGCTGAACCTGTGCATGACTCATGACCCAGTCATAGCCAGAGTCACTCACTCGCTCACTCAGTCAGTCAGTCAGTCAGTCAGTATTAATGCTGCGACAACTAGAAATTGATTTATTGATTGAACTCCGGGCATGAACCTGCATCAGGTGTCGCATTGTTTACGCTCCACACAATGCAGGTCAATTGCCAAGCGGCGCCAGCAAGAAATTTTGTTGTCTCTTTTCCTTTTCGTGAAGCGGTTCAAGGTCTGCTAGGAATGAGTGCAATATGGATGTAATACTATATAGTCTCCTTCATTGTATGTCCCACAAATATTATATAATTTCAGAGCTTACGTATAAATCTGCATAATCGTAAATAGCAAGCTGTTTTATAGTAAGTTTATAGTAGCAACCGAATTAAAAAATTGTATTTGCATTTTTAGAAAATACATAAACAATTGTAGCAGCTTTATAGTAATTGTGTAGTAACAATATGGAGATCTGATGCAATATTATTTCTAATTTGGATTTGGACTTTGAGCTTTATTGTAATTTTATAGTAAGTTTATGGTAAATTTATAGTAACAGCCATATCCAGGATATTCGAAAGCATTGCAATTGAGACTTAGATAACTTTGATTTGCTATCATTTTTATAGCGACATTATATACCTCAACTTTGTCATCAATCGCAGCTTTATTTACATTAAACTTATAGTAACAGTGATAATCGAAAGTCATTGAGTTTATGTGCTATAATGTTTATAGCGACTTTTATATAGCTCAAATTTGTCATCCATTGTATTTTGGCGGCGCCTTAAATATATTATCTGCTGAAACTTTCGATGAATCTTGCTATAGCTTTGTATAGCAACTATGAAATAATTCAAACTGCTAATGAATCTTGCTATAAATTATATAGCTCGTATAAAATAATCAACATTTGGCGCTTAAAAAAGAATCTTCTGCCAAAGTTGTCAATGAATCTTGCTATAAATTGTATAGTAAGTATGAAATAACCAACATCTGGCGCTAAAACTGGCAATGAATCTTGCTATACAGTTTATAGCAAGTATGAATAAAACAATATTTGACTGCCCAGCCAACAGGCAGTTGCCGTAGCACTTATAGCAAGTCGTCTTTGGGCATGGAAATGCGCAAGAACATAAAGACACTAACTGCCCAAGGGATCGGTCCGTTGAGCAAGCCCACACATTAGGCACACACACACACATGAACACTCGGCAAATACTTATGATAATCGTAGACAACCAACTCATAGATGAGTTGATAGAGGCGCAGAAGTGCGTATGTGTGTGCAGCACAATCGGAAGGCGGGCCCATTAAAACCAGAAGCTTGACAATGCATGTGAAGAGCTCAGAGCGAAGCACGAAACATGAAACACTTTGGAATGTGCGCCTAGAGCGAATCACATATTTAAATTGATATACATATAGATACATGAGCGCGCGTTCATATGTATAGTATGTATATATCCATATATATATATATATACATATATGTATTTGCATAAAATGGCATTAAAATTTGCCATTTAGCCAACTTTAATGTACCATAAAACAAACAGCAACGAGGCAAAGTAACTTTTTTTATAGCTGCAAAGGCAGAAGAAAATAGAAAATAGAAAATAGAAAAGAGAGACAGGTTGCCAGCAGACCCTGAAAGTGGATCTTTTTCAGCGGGCAGGCGAGTCCAGAGGGGGCGCCTCTTCTAGCTGCGACAGCCAAATTAATTGCGCCCAGTCCCAACTAATGCGAGTTGGTTAATGTGGCTTTCTGGCTCGTTAGGCGCCTGGAATTAGGCAATGCTAGACCAGGCGGGCACATTCTTCTCAATTTTTCTGTTGCAAATGGAAAAAAAACGACACTTTAACTAAATAAAAAGCTGCACCTGACGAAAGGATAAACAAAGTTAATAATAAAATAAATAATAAATACTTCGCTCACGTGTTATGCGAGCTTTACTTCAGAGTTCCGGTTCCCTCCCCTTATTTGGGCATGAAATCGAAGGCGCATAAATCGAAATGTCTGATAGCTCGTTCACATGAAATAAATGAGCTATTATCACATTTTCAGCAGATCTGAAATGCAGGGATTAATTTAAACAGGCTGTCCACATAGATCCCACATTTATTTACTCTATTTGAAGGCCGTAATGCAATTAGTTGTATACTTTTCTTCAAGTGTATTTGACATCGAAATAGAGGCCACTGCGAAGAGACGCAAAACATTGTTGGCAAAACAGCAACAACAATAATAACAACAACAACAAAAAGTAGCGACACGCGCAAAGCCGCCCAAAACAATTAGTGCGGAATCGCGTTCATCATCATCATTATCAGCATCATCATGGCCATTGCCATCGTCATCACGAACGTCATCATCAGCATTTACTTCATTTGGCTGTGGTGTCCTGCAGAGCTTGTGGTATTATTGATAGGTCGCCAATGCCTTTCATTTCTGTAGTTGTTGTTGTTGTCGTTGTTGTTGTTATTGTTGTTGTTGTTGCTTGTGACGTTTGATACGCGTGCTCTCCAGGTTGAATCATATTACATCGTCATTGCGGATGGACAGAAGAAGCAGCCGCAACAACAAGTTAAACATAAACATATATGTGTGGGTATATATAGATATTAATTGCTGTATATAATCTATATATATTACCACGAACCAGAGTCAAGAGCTAACACCAATCAGCAAAAGTTGATTTCAAAATTTGTTGCTTATATAATAATGAGTGTATAAACTTTTGCTGGCTGTGACAAGCATATCAATTTGCATATAGCAGATAGATAGAGCGAAGGGTTCCTAGATAGTAGTTTGTTCTCTTGTCTCTCTCTTTAGGATAAAATATAATTGGTTTACAAAAAAATTAAATTCATTACGATTCATAAGGATTATTATCTATACAGATTATAGATTTATTAACTTTATTAATTTTAGTTCTAGTCTATATAAAAACTAAGAATTCGCTTTTTGGAGACTGAGAATTCGATGGGTATGAGTGTAAGAACTCTGGGAATTATAAAACTCTTCTCTTCTTTTTTTTTTCTTTCGTTAGTTTGTTTATGTGTTGACTTAACAATCTTATGTCGATTTCTAGGGATTGTAAACCGTATAACTGACAAATGTCGATTCAACTCACGCAAAAGTTGTTCAAGAGTATTTCGCTTAAAATTCTCAATTGGACTCAGCTAAAATTGAAGTTGTCCCAGTTGGAGTATTTTTTAAATAAATTTGAATTGGCTCAAGATCAAATCAAGACCATCTTCACTGACCATTCAGCAGAATAAAATTCCACTTTTCCTTAACCCAGCAAGCTCCAGGATTTCTCCTATAAAAATAAAATCGAAGTTTGAATATTTCAAATCGGCTCACGTTACAAATCAGGCGAATTTGCCTAATTCCAATCCACTTGGTGGATAATCACTTTGGGCCTCTCAGCAAAGTTAGCCAAGGCAACACACACACACACACACACAAAATCAGAATGAATAGAAGAAGAAGAATGGGCTCGCCACTTGAAAAGTCAATAAGCAGCACAATTTATTTGTATAATTCGGTTGTTCGATGCCAATTACATGTGCCAAGTGCTCAAAAATCCACTTCTCTGTACATACATATATCCAAATGTATCTCAAGTGTGTGTGTATGTGTGTGTGTATAAATTTACATTTCAGCAAATGCGCTTTAATTGGCCGTCTGTCAGTTGTCATGACAATAATTAATGTATTACCAATTTATGGCCAGAAACATGTGTATCTTCTGCGTGCCTACAGCAAAAGTATCTGCAGATACAAATGTATCTGCGCTGTGATGTGATGTGCTGTGCTGTGCTGTGCTGTGCTGTGCTGTGCTGCGTGTGTATCTTGGCATAGAAATGGCTTCACGCTGGTTCTTATTTTTCACTTGACCAAGTTTTTGAGCAAATTTTCTTTTTTCTTCTTCTTCTGTTCTTTTCTGGGCCGGACGCAAAGGAAATGCGTAGCTTGTTTTCTCAAGCGCATCGCGTGTATCTCAAACTCAATCTCAATCTGTGTCTGATTGAATGGTTGACAGGTCAAATGTAAATAATCAAATTCGCATAAAAAATAAATAAACAAGTGTCGAGCAGATGACAGCCTAATTCACATTCAGATACATCCATCCACAATTCATGGGTGGGCGGGACAGCCAAAGAGAGGGGAGACGGATGAATACTTAACTATTCCAGGCAGACATCTATCTATATCTACGTATATCTCTGTGAATTCCCAATAACTTGTTATACTGAATCTAAAGCATATTCCTATAACATGATCATATCTCTTCTTATATCTATATCGGTGTATTCCCTATAACTTGTAATGTATTTCGGAGTTTCTGTTTATGCAAGTCTATTCCTGAGCACTCTATATCTTTTTATAGATGTATATCTAAATCTCTATATTCTTTATAGATGAATATATATTATTATTAATATTAAAGAGCTTCTGTATTTTCCTTTCTATATGGTAATCAAATAAACAACATTTTGGATTTAATATAAACTCAAAATTAAATTAAAAGAAACTCGAATTTTTCCGTTTTCATTTTTTTTAATTTGTATTTTTCACCATACGATATTCTCAGTTTTTCTTTTCAACTCTTCCAATTTTCTTTGCAACGAGTTCGCACGCACAAACAGTTCGAATTTCATCGTTCTTTGATTCCTTCCAACTTACCGTTAGCATCTATGAAACGCGTGTAATCGGCTACTAATCCATACAAATCGTTATCCATTTACAAAGGTATAGATTAAGCACAGAGAGTAGGATATTTATTTATTTAATATTTTCCTTTTTTTCTTTGCAATTGCTGTTGTTGTGTTTCTTTCGCACTCTTTGCACTATAATTCTTATAGATTTTATGCACTGTACACTTTACGCTCGTATTTCACTTCACTTAATTTCATTTCGTATTTTTATTTGCTTTGGGGCACTTTTGGCAACTGTTTCAACTGCGACACTCAGTCGGGCAGTTAGTCAACCAATCAATCAATCAGTCAATCGATCAGGCATTCACTCAGTCAGTCAGTCAGTCGTACAGCCGTAGTGGGTGCGCGCTGTAGACGCCAGGACATGCCAGACAATGCAGACAGACAAACTGCAGACGCTAGTCTGACGTCGTCGTCGCCGTCGCCGTCGAAGTCGCAGTCGCCGTTTAACACGCCGCTGTTGCTCTTCCTATTTGTTGCGTTTGGCTCCCCTTCTCTTCTCTTCTTTGGGTTGATTACGTAGCGCAGCCGACGTCGCTGTATGATAAACGTTGCGGCGCTGCCGCTGCGGCTGTTGTTGATGTTTGATAGTTCTTGTTGTAGGTGTGTGTGTGCGTCTCTGAGTGTGAGTGTGTGTGTCCCTCTCTCCGTTTGTGTGCTGTGGTGGTGTGTTTGCTTTCACTGTAAAATGTTTAGATTCATGTGCGTTTTTATTTACACATTTTGTCTCATTGCTGTTGTTGTTGTTGTTTTTCTGTATATTCCTTTTTCTATTCTATTTTATTTTTATTTTCTTTTTATTTTGGCTTGTTGCTATTTTAAAGCATGCCGCATGCAGCGGCTATTAGAGGCAGATTTTCAATTCATATACATATATATATGTATAAATATATAAAACTGTTGCACGTCAGACTGTTTTCTTTTTTCAGCTACAATGCATTTGCACTTTGTTTTATCTAAATATATTTTTTTTCAATTGCACTTGTGTTTAACAATTTGTATTTATTTTGTTTTGTTTTGTACAGCATAAATTTGATTTACTACTTTGTTTCAACGCGTGTTATATTTAAGAGTTTCGGTTCAACCGTTATGCTTCATTAATAATATTTTTTTATTTAATCAATTATTTTATTTATTTTTTATTTTTTATTCAAAAGCAAACCGCAAAAAAACACAACGAGCGAACGAGCGAACGGGAGAACGAACCGTTAACGACAAAGTCCAAACAAATACTAAATGTAAAGTCCAAACAAATACTAAATGTTATTGCTCTGTTAAATTGGAAATGATGAAGTACGGCAAACTCACCACGAAACCCACCACCGACACTGCAAGAGAGAGAGGGAGAGCGAGAGTAAGAGCGTACGCCGCGACGTCGACAGCAACCCACACCAGAGCACCGTTCGCTCTGACGTGCGCTCACTAGAAGTCGAAAACGGAATCAGCGCTAAAGTTAAATGTGAAGCGCAGTGCACACACGCATAAATATTTTACGCTCTTGCACACACACCAACACGCGCAGTAACGAGTGGCTTGAATGAAAATACCGATGCAATCGCACACTGCTCTTTACATTGCCTCTCCGGCATGTACACACACAGCCATAAATAGACGCTCACACACACTACTCACACAGGCCGCGCTCTTTCCCCCTCCATTCGGTGTACACCCACACTCAAAACCATGAGGCGTGTCTGCGTTTGTGTGCGTGCGAGTGCCATCATCGCTTTCCTTTATATTTGCCTCCTTTTAGTTTCTGTTTTCTTTTTATTTTCGTGGATTTTCCTGTGTGTGAGTGTGTGTATGTTCGTCTGTGAGTGTTTGTGTTTGTGTCTGTTAGCTCTGCTGCTGCTGCTGCTGCTGCTGCTGCTGCTGTATGGTGGCGTCGTCGTCGGGTGCACAAGTGCAAATTCACACGTACATTCGAAATGTGTTCGCACAGTGGCACAAAAACGATTAGTACGAACATTGCCAGACGCTGACAGCCGCCAGAGACAAGGGCAAACCCGAAGTTGGGAAGTTGTTCGTTGCAGCGGAGACGTTGGAATTTTCTAGTACAAATGCACTTGCATTATATTGTATGTACATATGTATGCATATCATTATGTATGTGTGTGTAGATAACTATTTACATACTATGCATGGAAATGAATGGAAATGGAAATTTGTAAACAAGCAAGTGAGAGCTAGGAAAATTTAGTGTTAATTTGCTTTTTATATATTTTTTTCTTTCGTTACAGAGAAACTGAAGAACTTTTATGCAAACGCATTTGGGTATACAGAGATAATCTTTAGTTGATGAGCGATAAATCTCTAGCGAAAAAACTACTTATAAGGTTCCATTAATGTTATTCAAGCCAAAACATTTATTAGTAAGTGTAAATAGGTTAAAAATAATGAAACGAACAATCGTACGTCAAGAGATATTTGCAAATCTGCAGATCATAAAATATATTATAATATTATCTCAAAGCACAAAAGGAAAATTTCTTATATTTCAGAAAGTTATCTAAATGAATATTCTCAATACATTTAATTTAAGAATCAAATAGTTTGTCGTATTCGCCGCCTCTTTCTCTCTCCCTCTCTCTGTCTCTCATTTTCGTTTTCTTTGGTTTTTACGGTATGTTTTACGTAAGGCGCTACCTTAATATGTACGTATCTTATCTCATTGGTTTTATCTAAATGCACATATTTTTCGAGACATAAAAGTCCCAAAATCATTCAGAAATCCAATTTGTCTGAATTAAAAAATACTAAGGTCTACAAATAAGTATGTATATATATTTACTAAATATTTACCCAATATTCGTCTAGATAACAATATTTTGAAAATGAATGGAAAAGTGCATGTCGAAGCTAATCAAATCAATTTGTAATAAACTAGTACAGCAATATGATCTGCCTGGAAATGTACATGTTAAATTAAATATACTTGATATCGGTCAAATCCAAATCTACGAAATCAAGTACAAGCTTTGCCTTGAAGTAAATCGCAGAACCAATTCGAATTCGAATACAAATACGAGAAAATAAACATGAAAACAAATTCGAATGCGAGTATCTGTATCTAGAAGTACGTGTGTAAAGCGACGACGTGCTGAGACGTAATTGATGAAAGGCAAAGATCTACAGCGCAAACACTGAACAACAAAAATAATAACAACAACAATGGGAAAAAACTCAACTAAAGCAGTCTACGAACGCAACGGCGACAGCGACGTCGACGCCGACATATGAAATTGCACATTTCAAATACAATGTGGTTAAAAAGTAAGCGCAGAGGCAAACAAACAGAGATACAGAGATACCGATAGAAGGGTCGGATTGGGGGAGGTAGAGAGCAAAGGGGAGCAGCAGATAATTGTAGACAGTCAGACACAGTCTGTCTGCATATATGTATGCATGTGTGTGTATGCGTGTGTGTGTTGAGTTAACGCTGGGCAAGTTCAAGTGTAGAATGCAATAGAGCGCTGCAAGCAGCAGCAACAACGACATCAAGAGAGCGAGAGACACGAAGAGAGAGGGAGAGCGACAGCGCAAAGAGCGAAAGCGTCTACTCATACGCATAGAAAAAAGCCGGCAAACGGCAAGGGCAACAGAGGCAGAGAGAGCGCGACTGCTAGCGAGCGAGGGAGCTGCAGCTTGGGGAAATGCTCTGCCGTCTGTGGTGAATTCGGCGTTTAGCAGTATTTCATTTTGGGGGTTGGCTAGACACATTGAACCACAAAAGTTCAAGATGAAAACACAAAATATCAACAATGACAGCTGAGTATGAATTGCGGTGTGGAGAGGGGGACACATCGCATTCTCTCTCACTCACTCGTCGCTCCCTCTCTCTTTCTGGCGTCATCTCTCTCTCTGTCCGCCTCTCTCTCTTTCTCTTTCTCTCTCTGGATGAGTATGGTTATGCATATGTGTGTGTGAATCCACTGCCTTGGCCGACTGCCAAACGTTCAGTAGTACACTGGAGCAATTTGGGTGTGAATGCAACTGCGAGTGCCTGTGTGCCTGTGTGTGTGTGTGTGTGTGTGTGTCTGAGTGTTAGTGTGAGTATGAGTGGGTGCCTGCATGTGCTTGGTAGGGCGTGTTGGGCGTCACGGCTACCATTTGTTGGGGTAGTTCGCTGACGGCAAATAGCAAGAAACAAAGTAGCAGACACAGTCGCAGTCTCAGTCTCAGTCTCAGTCGCAGTCGCTGCCAACAAATACACACACACATATATACACACTAGCCCAGCCTGCTAGAAAAGAAGCAGAAAACTTGTCTACGCCGCGGTGTCATACAAGCTGCTAAATTTATGCGAAGACACACAAATCTACTGAACGAGCGACCGACAATGCAGTCAGCTTCACTGCTGCTGCGCTGCTGGCGTCGCGTTGTCAGTGTGTTTGTTGTGTTGTGTTATCCATGGGCGCTCGCTCAGAAGGCGCTCTCCATCTATATCTCTCGCTCTCTTTCTCTCTCTTGCTCATAACTGCATAGAGCCCATGCACATAAAAATCATAATAATTTGTTGATTTTCCTTTGCCCGGTTCGCCTTGTTCGGAGGGGTTTCGCTTTGCTCCGTCTCTGAGTGCGAGCGAGAGGCACTATGGCAAAGTCAGGTTTAATGTCGTTCAGTGGCGCGCGCGGCATTCGCAGTTGAGGCAGGCAGCGGCCGTCGAGCAGTAAGGGAATAAGCGAGATGGGGGACATGGGGCTGGGGAGGGCCTCCAAACTGGGGCTGCCACTGATTGTGGGCAGAGTGACAACATGAACAACAAGAATTGACAACGACAACAACAACAACAACAGGGACAGAGAGAAGTTGTCGAAGCGCTAACAGCAGCATTTGGCATTATGAAAACTATTTAAGCCATTTCATGGAAATACTTTCATAATGCAGGAATAGTTCAGGGTTCTACAATAATTACGATGATAAATGCAAATCAGTCTAATTCGATTCCACGTGAGAAAGTCGTTCTACCTATCAAATGAGCGAAATTAATAAATTATTCAATTTAAAAAGATTCATCAATATAGGTAGCCGTATACTGTAGCGAAGTGCAGATTAATATTTAGATAAATTTATCAAATGCAAAATAATCGATTACTCTAAATCGATTATACTTTTCACATAGCAAATGCGAAAATAAATGCATTATCGAAAATATAAATTATTATTTATGATCGATCACAAATGCATTAAGAAAGTTAATTCAGTAAGTTGTGCACAGTATTCGCTTATAGGAACTATCGTTTAGCAAAGTACAGATACATATTTCAATAAATCCATTAATCGGCAAATTATCGCTAATTCATTAAAGGCTCATACATATAGCAAGATGGGTATCCATTACAGCAAAGCATTCGATCTCTACATATCAATTGTGCACAATAGCTAAATTAATCGATTAACTTTGATCGATAATTTAATACGGCATTCAGTAAGTCGTACATATAAGAATTATCTGTTAGCTTAACACAGATGTAGACAAATTTATATGTAGACAAATTTATCAAATATATAATTATCGATAAGTCATATAGAAAGAGGTTTAGTACATTTTACTTATCGGATGTGTTGATGAATGGATAAGGATAGGCAAATATCGATGGCGATAAGGGGATCTGAGGACTGTAATAGGTAAACTGCCTAGGTACTCTTTAAGTTTAACTTTACAGCTTTCCCTACATTTTCCATTAGCATATTGGAAGCTATACCAAATATATCAACGATAACGCCATAAACGGTAATTGGACTTTTGTCATTGACAGCGCCAACTGCAAATGCATTTGTCGTTCGGTTATCAGTGAAATATTTTAGAGCGGGGGCGCGGGTCGGGTTTTAGGGGGTTCGGCATAGTCGGTGGGGTCAACTGCAATTGACCGCCAGTTAGGAAACTTTGTTTGTCGCTTCGATTCACTTTGTTTCGTTTCGTTTCGTTTTGTTTCGCTTATTTCAAATTCCAATTTTTATGTGCGTGCATTTTTCACTTAAATAAATTTTATGTTGGCTTTTGCCTTCTGCCTTCGCCACCCCAACCCCCCTGCCGACTCCCTCTGCTTCGGCTTGTTTTTTTTTTTTATTTTCTTTTATTGCATATTGACATTTCAATTGCTTTTTATCAGCGCAATTTATTTTCATGTCTTTTTATGGCTGTCTTCTGATTGCTGCAGCCAGAACAACGCGCCACAGAGAAGTGCAGAGTAGCAGCACTAGGTTGGTCGAGTTTCAATATGGGTTCCACATGGAGCTTAACTTAAACTATCTTGTCTTACATATCTTACTTTATCTATGCACACACTTACTCAAATGCGACAGCTCAACTGCGGCAACTCACCTGCAAAGAACAAAGATAGAGAATGTGATTAGTTAACCGTGATTCAAAGATATTTTTAGTTATATTGAACATGTTTCTATATAGATGTAGATCTTTATAATATAGATGTAAGACTTAAAGCACCCGTAATAATATTTTCTCTTATCAGCTACCCCTATCGATTATTCGATTCGATGGATTCTTCGCGGTAATCGAAGCTCCTTACATTTCTTCTTTAAGACATACGTATATATATTTATATATAGACTATAGTGATGTGTCTTTCTCGCTCTTTCGTTGTCCCACTCACTTTTTTATGTTCACTGTTTCCCTGTCTCTCTCTCTACTTCTCTATGTCTCTCGTTGTCTCTTTTTATCGTCTCTCTTTCCCTCTCTCTCTGTCCTTCTCTCTCTATCACACTCTCCCTTTCTCTCTCTCTCTCTCTCTCTCTCTCTCTCTCTCTCGTTGTTTCTGTATATGTTTTACCTCTCTCCCAATCTCTCTCTCTCTCGCTCCCGCTTACATACTCTCTTTCTCTCCCCCCTTTCTTTCTCTTCCCTGTCACTTATTCTCTTTCTTTTCTCTCTCTCTTTTCTTCTCTCTCACTTTCATACTCTGTCTCTCTCTATGATATTTTCCCTCTCTGCCTCTCCCACTCATGTTATTTCTGCCTCTCTCTCCCGCTCTCACTTCGTATCTCTATACCTTTCTCCCTCTGTCTGAAAACTTCATTATTCGTGCACGTTTTTCATGTCAAAGCGCCGAGTTAAATGCAAAATGCAAATACAAATTGAAAATTGCTACACTCAACGAGACGACACTCGACGAGCTGTCCACAAAAAAGGCAGAAGATAACATAATAATAATAATATCCATTCAGCCACATAGCTAAGTACACTAAATATGTTCTGGGCAGGGGCGTAAGCAAAGCATCTAAAAAAGGGATTTTCGAGAATACATTAATATATTGGTGATAGGTCTTTCTACCATCTAATAATTCATTAAATTAAAGGTCGAATGCAAATACAGCCAATATGTGAATGAGTTGTCATTTTTTGTAAAATCTCAAGAATACGCATGCTCATTATTTGAATACTTCCTCAAAATTATTGGGCAATTAGAAAAAGCCATACGCAGTATCGCCAAGAGTTTTCCTATATAAGTGAACATATACGTATATTCATTTGCGGGCATTTTAACATATCGTTAAATAAACAAAATTGCGATTAAGTTGAAATATCCATTGCTAGAAGGGTTCCGAGAATCTGGAGACTCCTCGACTAGAGCTTTCTTACTAGTTAGTAAATAATTTAATGCCATTCTCAAAAGGACTCAATATTCAAATGAATTATTCTGCAGTTTCCTATAGGGCACGAACCACCTTGACAGGGGTAATAAAGCTCCTGCTCGGTCTGAGTTTGATTTGGGTGGAAACGGACGGCAAACGAAGCCACGAACATGGTGGGCGTGGCACCTCCACACTGTTATCGACAGCAGAGCATACATATATCACCTGCGCCACCTGTGCCACTTGTTGCAGCTCTCATTTTAAATGCATTCGCTGCAGGCTGCAGACAGACAGACAGACTCGTGTGTTTGCACATCCTTTGACAGTTGAGCCCTGTTGGGACTGGCATTGGATTACAGGATCTGCTGTTGGGACACGCAGCAACACGCGCTGTCCCCCGCCCACCTAGCCCTGCCACTACCCTCTCCTTGCACGCCCTCTGGCTTGGCTCAAGGCCCTTTTTGCTTTGCTGGTCAAAATGGCGACGCAGTTTCGCTTGACTATGGAGCGCGAGGGGGTGGCGGAGGAGGGGGTAGGGAGGAGTAGATTCTGTGCGGCAAGGGCAACTGAAACAGCACCGCACTTGCCTGCACATGCCACACGCAATCTGTGTCGCATTAACCACGTGCCACGCCCATCATCCAACGCCAGCACCGCCCACTTGTCATTCGCTACTCCCCATCCGATTGCTGTGCTGCATGTAAATTATTTTTAAATACCACAAATATTTAAGCAGCTGCACAAGTTGAAGTTCCAGCTCGAACGCATTCAATTTGTGCGCTCCTTAATAAGCAAATACGCGCCTCAAAATAAATATACTCTATATAGGTAAATGAACCTTAATAAATTTAAATTGTGTATAAAGATAGTGATTTTTCTCTGTCCGATCCAACGCTCGAAAAATTCAGTTTTGGCTTCAATTTTAAGCTAGAGGCTAGAGGCTAGAGATTCCTATGATCAATGAATGCACAATTGAAGAGCATTCCAAATCAGAGCTAACCGTCTGAGGGTACCAATCTCGGAGCCCTTAAGAGATATATACTATAAAATTGTGAAAAGTCCCTCCATTCCCGACATAGTTGACATGATCTAAAGCTTGGGTCCCAGAGTGTACTAGAGTGACCGAATGTTTCTATTGATTGATACCAAAAGCTTGGAGAGCAAAAAGCCGAAGAAATCTATATCTTTTTGCGTTCGATGTTTTAAAGATAGAGACAGTTAAGCTACTGCACCCCCTCTCCACTGACTTTAAGAGTTTTTCTTTTGACTTTACATTTAAACCGGTAAATCAGGGTAGAAATGTTTTGTGAAAATGTTGGCGACTCGTAAAAATGGAGTGCCAAGTCCCTCAAAAGGTATATATATTCATAATAAGAATAATAAGAATTACTTCTCCGTCAGAAGATCCCATACGAACTAGAAACTATAAAATTGTAAAAAGTCTCTACCTCTTCCACGCGCATATCCAGTTTGTTGAAAAAATCAATAGCTATTCTCGCTTTAATATTATCGATTAAAAACCTTTGCATTTACTTTAAAGTCTGAAAATGTTGCATTTAGTTCAATGTATATTTTATGCAACTTTAATTTGTACTGTATTTTGGTTGCAGGCCCAAATCAAATCGATCATAAATGTCTTTTCTCATATTTAGATTTTGTAGATCACGCACCTATGATGGTGCAGATGTGCTGAAGAAGGTGCGTAGAACGATTGAAAGTACAAACATAACATGGCGGTGCTGGTAGAGTCTCTGTCCACAGGTCCTGCGATGTTGGGCTTTGATTATTTGATATCTTTATGCTATGGAGTTTATTGCAAACTGCAAGTCGGAAGGTTTTGGGGGAACTTTTTGTTGGGCACCCTAGGCACGACTAGAGCTTCTTCACGTATTACTCCTTTTTGTTGTGCTTAAGAGTATGCAAATATTCTCCGAAATACATATAAAAACCAGAGTATTGTGCATATATGCATTTATATGGATATCTGTATAGGTATACCGAAAACTGACAACCGTATCTCAGGCAGAACCTGTATGAATGTGTGTGTGTCTGTGCGTGAATAAATACAAATATATAAGTGTGCTCAGATTCACACTCATTTAGTTGCGCCCGCCAGTTCAATGAACGACTTGTCGACTGCGGTTATTACTCATTTTGGCGTTTTTGTATGGCGCAGAGTTTTTACCTAATTAAATCAACAAAGCGCTGGAAAAACCACACACACACATACACCACAATGCAGATACACACCCTCACACACATCCCGTTAATGAGTCTAAAACAAAACCTTTTCATAATCAAATGCAATTATAAAGCCAAAGCCCAAAAAAATGAATCAAATTTAACTATATCATAACAGAGCAATACCAAATTCCAAAAAAGTCCTCAAAGGACTCTTAATGGACTGAAAGGCTTATGCGGTGGTACTGGCAGTGCTAGTGGTGCTGGTGGTGATGTCGAGTTGTCTGCTAAAATATATCACAGCTTCAAGCTCAAATTTATCACAATGAAAGTTTAGACAAGTGCGAAATTTGTTTTCATACTTCTCTTTCTTCTTCTTTAGTCCCATTTTAATTGACTTGGGACATGTTGGCGACGCTCTGGTGGTATATGCTTATAATACTCTATGATTTGAATAAATAGGTTATGCGTTGTTCATATGTATTCCCAAATCAATTGAAACAATTAAATAAATAAAAATTGCTCGAAAGATAGTAATTAATAGTAATTATTATAATTTTTGAGTTTTTGGTTTACTTGATATTTTTTCCGCTTGTGTTTTACAATAAATATTCAAACTGTAGAATAATATACATATGTATATTTTCATTATTTTAAATTTTTCTAATATTTAGAAACTATAAATTGAAATTACAGTGTATTTGCAAATAAGCTAATTTATTTGTTTGCTAATGCCCTCCGTTATATTTAGCTAATACCAGCTAGTGAGCTGTAAATTCTAACTGCTAGACACGCCAGAGCCAAACTTGCGGAGGAAGTTGATGACGTCTGTCTGTGGGGATAATGTGACTTTACAAAATAGAAGTAAATTAGCGCGACAAGCCGTTAATTAGCCCAACTGATAAATAAAAATCCAAAGAGTGGAAGGAAAATTGCGGATGATGATATTGAGAAAATGAGGAAAATGTCTTAGAACCTATAGGAATATGACTTAATGCAAAGCTAAATAACGCAATGGAACTGGTCGTGCAATCGGTCGCAACCGATTATAATACTTATTCACATCAAGAAACATTTAAATATTTTCGGTAGAGTGTCGAAGCTATACGGAATATACAGCTATTTTCAATTTATGTTGAAGTTCTAAATTTAAAAATATTGGGGAGAGTTCAGGCCGAAGACTGGATGCAACCCAAATATGCCTACAATTTTAAATTGCATCCATAGAAGAGATGAAAAGTAATTTTTATATTCATTTTTCCTAATTTAGAGTTTACAAGATACAGAACTTCCCATTTACAGAATAGATATACATAAAAGTAGTTGAAAACAATTTTGATAAATTAATTTTATTTAAGAGAAGTTTACTGTTCTATACACATTCTTGATAAAGGTTTCTAACACTTCTTAAAAACGAAATAAGCCACGACTTAATTGTTCTCATTTTCATAATCCAAAATTTGTTTCAATATCTGGTTTTCAATTATTTTGTTTCTGCTCGAAAACATGCCAAGTCGCCTTTAAGTGGGCCTTGCCAGTAGATCACAAGACAAAATTCTAAAAGTTACATAACTCTAATAACTCCAATAAACCAAAAGAAATTCCAGCAAATCGTTTTTACGACCGAACAAAGCAGAGCGAAACCCCTCTAGAAATGAGAGGCTTTGCAAACTGGATAATCTGCTTGGGCCTGTCCCTTTTAATATGGACCATCTTTTACTACTCACAGATGATGGCTGACCAAGAGGAAGCAGAGCAAATGGGTAAGTTCGAGAAAATGGCAATAGAAAACTTGTGATCAAAGCAGCCGTATCATGAGTTCATAATCCCCAAATGTTAAACAACAACTGACTTTCACACGTGACACAACAATGAACTATAATATGGATACGAACAATACATTAGATGAGGAACTGCAGGATGCGTTCGCGGACACTTGCAAGGGCAGCTCCATTGATGTATACTTACATTTCTTTTGGATCTTCGCATGCATCTACGCGCTGTCCAAGTTTACGGAGCTGTCGGAACGCTACTTGAGCGCGAAGATCGCATCGAAGGAGCGCAGCTCTGATATGCGCATCCTGAACGAGGAATGGGAGAAGACGCTCAAGCTATACGAACTGGATAAGAAGCAATTGGACGCTCAGCTGCAGGCGCTACGCGAAAAAAATGGAGGCTTGGAGCAATCGATGCGAGATCTACGGGATTGCAATTTGCATTTGATCAGTGAGAACTTCATGCGTACTGTGCTGCAGGATCAACAGATTCAGGGCTTGGCTCAGCGTGTTCAGGATCAACAGCCCTCGAATATCTATATAACAAATCGACATATTCACCTGACCCGACAGGTCTTTCTCAACGATGGGCAGGTTGACCTCGATCGTCAGTTGCGCAACGTGGGCGGACAGGAGCAATCGTTAAACGTCTGGGTTCAATACCTCAAGATGCGCAAATGCTACATGGGGCCCATAGCTGACCCGAAGTTGGTGCTGAACAACTATACGGAGCATATGATGCCCATTGTCATGACGACCGAGCAATTGGCCAAATTGCAGGGTATGTTTCGAATAAGAATTCTCTAGAGACTATTCAGAACAATTCGCGTTTATTTCTTTCAGGCATGATTTAACTTATCTTTGTGACAGTTCTGTTCGTCTTTTGATATCCGGGGAAATGGAACACGTGGGATATCACCAAAGTTCAATAAAAAAAAAAAAAAAAAAAAAAAACTGCAGAAATTTTACCCACTGCAATTATGTTGAGATAAACAAAAGAAGACTTTCGTACTGTTCATAAAAAAAAGAAAAAGGTTTGTATATATATATACATATAGAGATATCCATTCACGTATATACATATTTATAATAACGCTTCTTCGCAGTATAAAAAACTTTACGAAATGTTTGCACCTCTCACTTGGGACGTCCCACCTATTCTTATGCTAAAAATGAACAATCAGCGATTCGACAGGTCTTCCAGTCAGGTGTTACAGATTTATTTGCGATCAAACTATATATGTTTGCAAACATTTTGAATGGTATATTAGTGCATTATGTAATAAGTATAGTAATTAAATGAATCAACGATTAATTATGGAACTCGAAGAGCTCAGCATTTACTGGTTTTCTTTTTGGGAGCTTCTATTTGCCGATTTAGATCTGGAACGGTGGGAAAATAAATATTATGGACTGTAAGCCAGCATATGCTGAATAATACCATATGTTATCAGTCCTTGGGATAATCATCTTGATTGTTTCAATATAACTGCTGTAATTTATTTATGAAAACTTTCTAAACTTAAGATCGAAAGAAACTTAATTTTATATATTTTACCAACTTCCAATTTATTTACACCAAATTGAAAAAGTTTTTCAAATTTATAAACCACATTTAACTGAAAAGTCAAAGCTAAGGATGATTATATTTTAGTAAGCTTTTCAGTTTTATATGGTTGCCAATTCCATATAAATTGGCGGGGATGAGGGGAGCGGCCAGAAAGCGGAACGATGACGTTTCACGCCGATGACTTATCAATGGCAGTGTGCCTGCCCAGCCCGTTCCCACAGTCCCACCCGCCCACCATCCCATGCTCTCCGTCAGTTTCTTACGCGCTGTTCTCAGTTATTCGCTTTATTCACGCTGGGGTCAGTGGCAGTTATCGCTGCAATTTTGTAATCAGTCGACGGCTCAAGGTTAACAACAAACCATCTCCTGCTCCCACAGTGCCCCCTCTCTCTCTCACTCTCTTCCACACACACACATATATATATATTGAATGTCCCCATGTTTGTATTTGCTTTTCTCTTTTTGCATTTGCATATACACATATACATTTGTCGTTATTTTCGTACTTTTCCCTGTTTTTTTTTTTTTTTTTTTTTTCAGTGTATTTCACTTTTGATTTGATTTTACTTTTATTGTATTTCGTTTCTTTTTTCCAATTTTTTGTGACTTTTTTCTGGGTCATTTGCCAGTCTGGCTGTCGGGTAATTTTTTGTTTCATATTTCTTTTTGTAGACATTTTTGTTAATTTAGATTTATTGCTATTTAAATGCACTTCCATTGTATGTATGCAGTCTCAGTTGACGATTTCTTCAAACATTTTATGGCTATTTATTTTGTATTCTTTATTGGGAGAGTAATTTCAGGGTATAACACTTCTGTTAAATGTATGTATATATCTTATATCTATTCGTCCGTCCATCCGTCTATCCGTATGTGAATAGAGCACATACAGATTCGAGCCTATTTCCATAAATCGATAACTATTCTAGTTTTAATATGATCGATAAAAGCCAAGATCAAAATTCCATTGTAAAATTATATCTCCTGCTGGTGCTAGAGTCTAACAATTAAACTTCATTGAATGAATTATGGATATCATTGTATAATTTCGCCAAGATCAGTTGCAAACATACCCAATATGTGAAATGGTTTTGAATTTTTACTAAATTGACAAATATTTAATAGGTCTAGTCATGTCCCTCTGTACGTCCAAGCGCGTGTAATTCAGTACCCATAATAATATATTGGGGGTACGGTACTTTAGTGGTCCCTTTATACTCATATGTCTCTTCAATTATCAGTTACCTAAGATACTTTTACTTGACTCAAGTCTTTGCATTGGGGCTGCTCTCAAAATAGTTCTAATATTAGCTGAGATGTATCTTTATCACACATCCATTAATAGCTGCGCTTAATATGGTTTCATTGTTTGCCAACACTGGGCCACAGCTTACTCCCTGAAGCACTTTGGCACATTGCGTCGCACAATTATTCATTACACTCCACACTTTCTGGGTCACAGTTAACAATGTCAACAACGTCATTCGGCTTGCCACCCGCATTCGCCCACACATATATCTAAATATACATATGTGTACATATATATATATAGAGCCGAAAGCTTTGCACTTAGTAGTTTTAATTGTTTTCCTCGACATTGTTGACACCCGCTCGCCCCTAGCACCGCCTGTTAGCAACCCCCTCCCTTCACTCCCTTCACTCCACTGCTCTCGACAGGCGCTTACATAAAGCCAGATATGACGCCGTACCTTGAATGGTTTTCAGCCATGCTCTACGTCAATATCAATTGCATACTAAATTCAAATTATTTATAGAGATAAAAAGATATTCAAGTCCCCCTCCTCCGCCAACATCATTTTCGACCACACCCACAACAGACTCTTTACAGAATTGATACTGCGACGCACTTTGCACTATTTTTATTTGCATAGATAATTTGTTTACGCATCCGGAAATAGCCCATGAACAGATGAGAATCAAATTGAAGAGCGCAGAACAGAATCGAATAGAATAGAGCACAAACCTCCACGTAGACTGGCACACTAACCCCAAGAAAAGTGGGATACACAGGCGTGCTGTTGTCATTGGCCCCATTTCACTGATAGATAAAATAGTTTATCAAGGTTGCGTGCAAAAAAAAAACAAAAAAATTTTTCGCCTAACATAAACCAAACAAGTAAACAAAAACTATAGTCGACTAAGAGATACACTGCGACCCATCCGATCTGTAGTTTTCTACCAACAAATTATATTACATTTTCTAGCTCCCCTAATAATTACTTTCTTAATGAGATAAATTGTACAGTTATATAAATATATGTTCGATTATATCACAAGCTGATTTAACATATACCAAGTTAACTTCAAGTTGATCACAACAAAGTTCCAGATATAGATATAGATATAATATTTTCACAGACTTTTTCAAATTCGTACGTATTTTCGATATGCCCCACATAAAAAGTGTTTATCGCACATGGCGAAACGCAACATTAATTGAAAACGACCTTGAGATAATGACCTCATTTATGCAGATAACTGTGTTTGTGCTCGAGTCAAATTCTTTGCGTAGCTGCTGAATGAACCAGGAAGCGGGCCAATAACAATATAAAAGAAATTAGCTATTTATATGGGACTAAAAAACCACAACAATAAAATAGGCAAATGCAAAAGAGAAGAAACATGTGCGCTAAATAATATTTCATATGGTATTTCAAGCAAGCAAGAATATTCCAGTATCCCGACGTATCTGGGTTTTTGAAAATTCATGAGCTTATTAAATTTCGATTCGACAACAATCAGGTTCTGCGTCATTCGAAATCGCAGCGAAATTAAATACCATGTTTTAAGAAAGAAAGATATTAACTCTCAAACCGTCTATTCTCGTACCGCATTGCACGACTTGAGCTGGTAGAATAACATCTATCAGAATATTAAAGTAACGCCTGACAATTCAAACTAAATTCAAATAGTTTCCAATTTTAACAAAAAATGTGGTTGCTGTACGGGAACTTAAGAAGAGTTAAGTCTCTAGACTTATCTCGTAGTCCTGATAAAGAATATATATTTATAAAAATCTATGTGGTCTATCCCGCCTCTTTTTGCCTGTTACGAATCCATTATACCGGCATTTCCCATTTTCATAGGCTTTACGGTTTAGCAACCCGTTTTCAGTAGGTAACCTTGTACTTCAGGTTATATATCTTAGTAGTGTATATATATATATATATATATATATATATATAGCTGATAAAAAGTGCATGTTTATTGAAGCATTAAACGGTTCGCATATTAAACAGCTGCGTAAATTTCTGAGAAAGGGGGAAGTGAAGGGGAAACAAAGTGGAGATCAACGATAATAAAATTCTGTTAGCAAGAACAACCAGTTTTAAATTTTCGATATTTGCAATAAGAAATCACTCGATGTACAGAAAGAAAAGAAAGCAAATTGTGAAGCCGAATGCGAAATTGAGACAAATAAATCAGCATTTGCGAACAGCATCATAAAAATTCAATAAACCCAACTTCTGAAATACAGCCGAAAAATTGTCAATTAGTGCAGCGGGTTCAATAACTTCGCCGTGGAATATCTAAACAGCTGACAGATCCTCATGCGTCATATGACAAAGCAGAGAATGTAAAGAAAGAGAAACGCAAGAAATGCCAAGAAACATTGAACTTGAAATTTAACATAGAAATTTTTTAATAAACAACAAAAATGCTGTCAGCGATAAGAAACGTTCAACAAATGGTTAATAGCTTAGGAAAGGAAATAAAAAACGAATAATGCAACAAAAAGAAGACATTGGAATACCCTGATGAATATTATAAGCATTTATTTATATGCCCCATTAACTTTATGCTCAAGTTCTGAACTAATTAAAGATTGTTATTAAAATTTATATGATAGTTTTTTTTTTCGAGTCTTTGTGTATGTGGTCTGGGTATCCCAAGCTTTTTTTTTTCGAGCCTTGGTGTATGTGGTCTGGGTATCTACAGGTTATTTCAATCACTATGATGTTGAGCATATCCATATTACAGAACATTTTTATACGCTGAAGCCATAGAAAATTGCTAATCAGGGTTTGTGGAAATCTATATAACAGACAAAAGGACGCCCTATATTATCGATAAAAATCGATCAGTTGACTTCGTATTGAGGTTTTACTTTTATATACCTCAAGGATTACAGACTTTAAGAGTAGCATTACTTTCTTAGCACATATTACATATATCCTTCAACTCAATTCTTCATATCAAGTTCAGAATACAATTAAAAAGATGATCTTTTTTGGCTACACATCTCAAGTATTTGAGTATATTATTACTGGGTATATAACAGGTATTTTTGTTTATAGGTCAATGTGCTATTTTATGCCTGAGTCGGGTATATAACAAAAAAAAAAGTAAGAAATAAAATGAAATAAAGCAAATGTTGCCTAAGCCTCCACCATCGAACATCGAGCGTTGACACCTTCTTCCAGCAGGCAAAATATCCTAAACAATACATAACCGAATCGCAAACACAGTTCATTCACAGACGGGAGAACAGATGCGGACAAATGGGTCGATTAGCCAGATAAGGGCTTAAGAGATATGCCTAAAAGTCGATGAGACGGTGTCGCAATGACAGAACAAAAGTGAAAAAAAAAAAAAACAACAATATGAATAAAGTGAATAGCGAGCCCAACGAAATGTTTATTTACCCAAAAATTAGGGTCAGGGCTAGAGGCAAATGACGACAGCACACAGACAGGCCAGAGGGACGAAGAGATGGGACAGAGTGAGACAGACAATATTTGAGTGCTTTCTTATCCGCCTGTCTGGCTTTGCTATTGTGTACACTGTTGTATTTATGTGTGTGTTTGTTTCTTTTCTGTGTCATGCGAAAGCGAAAATATTTTATACATATATTCATACATATTGAGTTAACTGCCCCTCCACCGCCCCACCCACTTTCAACAAGAGTCGTTCATGAGTCTCAATTCTAATTTCATTTAAATGCTGTCCGAAAGCGCAAACACGCTCTCTCGTTGTCTCTATCTCTATCCTTCACACGCGCGATTCAACCCGCTGCATGTAGCTGTCCTTGTCTTGCGCCAGACACACAAAACATCCGAAACTCGAAAAAATAACAAAATTGCAGCCCGCCGGCCATTTTGTTTTTTATTTTTTTTTTTCGGCGATTTCATTTTGCCATTGTTCTGTTGCTGTTGTTGTTGTTTTCGTTGTCGTTGACGTGCTGTCTACTGCTTCTCGCGCCTTCGCTTTGACGCCCCCACCAGCAGCTCACAAGCCCCCTGCTTGCCCGTCACACCCCCAGCACAAAGAAGTCGACGTCGCGCCGTCGTCGATTTTTCTGTTGTTGTTCTCTAAAGCGCATAAACGTGTCGGTGTCAGTCTTGCTGCTGTTTTTTTTTTTACTTGTTCGATTTGTGCACATATTTGCAGTATACTCAATATATTGTCGTCTGCTTTTTGAAAATATATGTCATATATACATATGTACGAATAAACACAATTATTACAATTTTCTTCTTTCAGGCCTACACGTATACATTTGTATTTAAATACTATATATCCATATACATATATAATATATATTATATACTTAATTCATATTTATTAAAATATTCTATGAAATTGATTTATTAAAGCTTTTACAATTACCAGAAACTAAAAATAATCTAATAGCTCAATTTATTCTAAGAGTAATGAAAAAAAAAATAAATAAATAAATAAATTATTTAAAAAATTAAATAAATAAAAAAAATATACGCTCGCCCAACGTGGGGCTCGAACCCACGACCCTGAGATTAAGAGTCTCATGCTCTACCGACTGAGCTAGCCGGGCACTTGCCTAGGGGGATGACAAGACATTACTTGTACTCAGATCGAAATCTATTCACTGAAACAACTATATTAGCAACGCATGGAATATGCTAAAAATAAAATTTAAATAAAATTACAAATATATATAAAGAAAAACGAGCAACGTTAATGTAAACAAAGACGCAGATGCTTGCGATGAGTTGTGGCCTTTATAGATAGCTGTCCGAATTGGTGCCACTCTGCGTATGCGTAATTTGGTGTTCTTTCGAATTCAGGTCAAAGTAATTAGTAGTTCCTCAATCAATATGGTGTCGCTCATTACCTGATTGCCTACAGCACTTTGCTCACCTGCTGCTGATTAGCAATACGCAGCCCAATTGTAGCAGTAGATTATCTTTCCAACTGCTTATAGAACAACAAGCACTCCCCGAGCAGCACAACTACAATTCCCTGAGCACTGCCTCTGAAATGCATTTGTAGTTGCATTGTAGTTGCATTTTAATTGGCCTCTTCCATGTGCTTTAATCAGTTTTCGTTGGATTTTATAATTTCATTGTGCATTTCATTCATACAAACGTAATGGCACTATTCACTATTCGTCTCTCGCTCGCTCACTCGTTCGCTCGTTCGCCTGCTCTTCGCATAGAAACTACAAACAGCAACAACTATTCATAGATTTCTATTTCATTTCACCCTGACCCACCGCAACAGTTTTCATGTGTACCCCTTTTTGCAGTCGACGTCGACGTCGACGTCGTTGGCAGCGGCGTCAACGACTGCAGCGACAGAAGCACCAACAACTATTTATGGCATTTTTTCTGGCTGCTTTCTTTTCTATTTCACGCCAGCTCGTCTGTGTATATTTATATATATGTGTGCGTGTGTTAGTTGTTATTTTGTTGCTCTTGATTTAGTTTATTATTATTAGGTATTTGCTGCTTTTATACAGGGTATTTATTGCGCAAGTATTATATTCACTTTTTCATTTAGAATAATAAATAATAATCTACAAGTTTTTTATTTTTTTAATAATATTCTTGTGTAAATATTGGTGAGTATTAAAATATTTCTTTTGAGTTTTGCTTTTTTAAAGTTTAACTGAAATTTATATAAAATTTGAAGTTTAATCACGTAATATTTTGATCTAATAGTTTAGAATCGTATTATTTTATTTTTAAAAGAAAAATGATAGCATATATATAATATTATTTGTTATTTTGTTTTTGGCTTACTAAGATCGGAAAAATTAAATTCTTTGGGTAAAATTCAAAAAGGGTTTTCACAAAACTTATAGGGTATTTTGCAATGCGCGTACTTCTATAACACTATTTTGGCTTACTAAGATCGGAAAAATTAAATTCTTTGGGTAAAACTCAAAAAGGGTTTTCACAAAACTTATAGGGTATTTTGCAATGCGCGTACTTCTATAACACTATTTTACTATTTTTGTTTTTTGTTTTTGTTTTTTTTTTTTGTCTATGGTTCATTGAGTCTCAGTTGCGATAAAGCGAAACCGGCGCCAATGCCGGCACATGCCACGCACTTTTTACGCACACACACACACACACATACACACACAAACACACAACCCACAATAAAAGCATCTGTGTAGACGCATTCATTTAACAAGTGCGAAAATTTCATGCAGACAGTTTTATGTGTATTGTATGTCTATGCGTGTGTATGTGCGTGCGTATGTTTGTGTGTGCGTGTGGTTATGTGTGTGTCATTGGTACGTATAACGGCTTATGACTCATTGCGCATACGCCGCGTAGTCTGCGACGCACTCAAAAATATTTTTTTTCTGTCCTTAAAACACAAAACGTATCATATTTCACACGTGTAAACTATTGAAATGAGTTTCTGATTAAATCTTTAATTGATAACAGGTCTAAAAGTACGAATCGATGTTATGAATTACAGGCAAAAGATACTAAAAAACACTAATTAATGGCTTATTAAAATAATATAATAATTATACAAAGATTTAAATAAGGAAAGTTAAAATATTCAAAATATTTCAAGGTGAAATCAATATCACTGTCAATTTTAGATATTAAAACGTTTTAAGGTTTTTTATCGAAGTGATACTTACACATTAAAAATTCGAATATGAATTAAAGTAGTATACGCCTTTTGCAATAGAAATTTATAATGAAACACTGCTAACAAATATATGTTAATCGCTTAAATTCCAATAATTCCGTTCCCTTACTTTAATAGAACAATATTTATCTAATCATCAAATAAATCAGAATGAAAAAACTCCAACAATTCGTAGGAAATTTGATTTGTTGATGTATATGAAATGGTTATTTTTAGAATTAAAGCCAAAGGGAATTACGAAAAATCACGTAGCTTTCGGTCAAAATATATTTGACTTCGACAATTTTACAGAGATGCATTGAAAATCGAGCGTTCATAGAAATATCAGTGATAAATATATAATGAAAACAATAAAATAAATTACAAAAATTGAATATCAGTTTTTTTTATAACAATAATTAATAATAAAATAGGATTATTCCTTTCAAATGGTATTTTGTCCACATTTTGTAAATACGAATAATGAATACGAAGTATGAATTTTGCCTGCATATATTGGCGTTACTTTTTTAGGCATTCTCAAGCTTTTGCCAAATTATTCATTTCACATTTCAGACTTTTCTTTCTTTTTTATTTAATTTTTTTTTTTATATATTTTTTTGTATACATTTTCGTGTGTCTTTGTTCTGACATTTTGTGTGCTGTGCGATGCGTTTGTTTGTGTGCTGCGATTTGAAATGCTTTGTTCGAAAAGGCACACATACATATACATATAATACCTATGCATATGGCAAGTATTAGTATCGTAGCTGAACATCTGTGTCTGTAAGTGTTATTATACGTATCTGTTGGGTACACATGCAGTTTGCTTTTTATTGCTGTTGTTTCGTCTGTCTCTGTCACTTTTTTTTACTTATTTTTACTTTCTTACTTTTAGGTATATATATTATCAGAATTTACTGCGCCTTAGGTTCATTGTTTTCGACTCGCAAAAATGCCAAAAAATCACCCGAAAAAGTGTTTGCAATACACTCGAGCTTGTGCTGATTCGTGCAGTGGTTATAATAAATATATACAAGATTTTTTTCAACATCTCACAAGAGTTGTATGCTGTATATATTTATTAAAGATGCATACATTTATTACAATTAATAACTGTATGCATTATTATATTGTAAATTACGAATACAAGTATAATTATTTCGTATACTTGATCTTGATCTACCCTCAACAGTGAAAGCCCTGTAAACGCACAAAAGCTAATTGCTGTGACACGTAAATGTAACTCTCACATCATGTTACAGTGTTGCCGTTTCTCTCATAGCACAAAAAGATAGAACTACCTGGAAAGGCGACCAAAAAAATATCTGAATGGTGATGATATTTTTTCGGTTTAATTAAATTTTGCAATCTATATTAGATATGATATTACAAATGTAGACAACATTTTCAAAAATTTAAATCAAATTTTAAAAACTTTTCCACATACCTATAGCCAGATGTAGCCGAAAACAAGCCAAAACGTCAACACAGCTCACAAGAGAGGACGATATACACAGAATATATTGAGTGAATGTAACTTAAACCACATTAGGTAGTATCAATAGTCTTCTGAAACTACTCTTCTCGCATTGGCGTTGCCATCCCGTCAAGATTGGGCAACTAGGATGCCACACCGCTCGAAAAAACCTGGTAGACAACATACATATCCAGAGTTACGTAGTTGGATTATGGTCATCAGCAGTTTTCTTTTTGGTGAATGACATCTTTAGTTATTTGAGTTTTGTTTCGCACACTTTTCGAGTGCATTGCCTCGCATTATTTAGCAATTAATCATCGGCAATGCAGCGGACCTATCTAAACCTACAGCTACGTCTAGTGCCATAAACATCAATCAAATATCGAGCAAAAGAAAAACAAACAAAACAAAGCTCACGCTCTGTGCCAACGACACCTTCTTGCCGTTCATTTAATTAATGTACATTGTTTTTCGTATTTTCGTATTTACGTATTTCTGTTTGTGCTAAAACTTTTACTACATCTATAGAAAATATACAAACATATATATATATATATATATTTATATGTATATATACTTGTTATATATATCGCTCATATACGTTAGGGGCATATATTCGTTGCACTCGGTTGCGCCATTTGTTGAGATAAGCGTCGACGATTCGAGCTGCTAAATTCATTTCAATTTGAAAGCGAGAGTACATAGTGAGTGTTTACCAAGAACAAATACAAATAACATGTATGTGTGTGTATATGTTGTCTATGTGCTTGGATTTGCCACTGCAATATAAATATACTGAGATACATATATGCATATACATATATTTCATATGCGCTGTTTAACTCGACTTCTAGTTGAAATATTTTTGCAGTCATTTATTAGTCATTCAGCATTACGAATTGAATAAAAATGTGAAACTAAATAAATTCAAAATATTTTACAATCTTTTCAGGTACAACACATTCTCTATAGGGGATATAGGAGAGAAATTTTTATAATGAAGCAGTTTTTAAGATCGCAGGCTTTGCGAGTATACAAAGTATAGAAAATATAAACCATTACTCTGCTCTAAAGAACTACATATTAAAAGTAGTCAATATATTGAGCCGAAGTATACAAGTCTAGAAGTTAAGCTAACTATTGAGTCCAAACAATAAAGACTTGATCTTAAGCTACATATTAGTAAATCTCTTAGCTTACAGCCGCAGAAAGATGAGATCATCATTAGAGTTACTCAAGTGACAGCTGATAGTCCCATTCATTGATAAAAAAAAAAAATCACACCTAGGCAATTAGCCAAGCAAAAGAAAAGCCAAAACGAGAATATGAAGAGCGAATGCGAAAAACCAAAACCGAAATTTCGATTTATTTTTAGTGTTTTGGCGTTTTGGCTTTTAGCTTTTAGCTTTTTGTTTGCTTTTAGGTTTTTGCTTTTTGGCGGCCATTTTTGATGACGCGGGCACTGAATGACATACTGTCACATCAAATACACAAAACACACACAGAGAGACACAGAGAAAGACAGACAGAGAAAGAGAGACAGAGAGAAACAAAGAGGATGAAAGAGATAAAGCTACACAGCTGTAGAGGCACAAATATGTATGTCTGTCGAGTGTGTCGATCGAAAAAGTTTGTATTATATGTGTTTATATGTGTTAATGGGTCTCTGACCTGATTTAATAATAACAAATATCATGACAGGTCCACATGAGTGTGAGTGCATTGTATACAATCCAAATGAATGTGTGTTTATGCATATATTGTACATACATACACATACATGTATATGCATATGTATACCAAGAAGAAGACCAACAATTTTGTTGCTTTTAATATTTCATTTTATTTATTTATTTATTTTTTGTGTGTTTGTTTATAATATAAATATAATATAATATAATATAATTATAATATAAACTTTATATTCATTTAAAATTTCTTATATTTATATTTCATTTATATTTTTTAAATATTTCAGTGTCAAGTGTTTTAGTCAATCTCATTAGCATTCATATTATTGAAAAGGATTTTACTTAAAAGTTGCCAATTTCTTGTTTCAATTCCATTCCGTTCCAGGTACGAGAGCTTAGTTTGTATATGCATCATTTTCATTCCCTTTTTAGGATCTCTATTAAAATACTATTACAAAAGAGAAAGAGAATATCCTGTATGCATTTTTAATGTCGCTTTGAGCCTTGGTTTCATTCACATATATGGTTAATGCACTTAAAGGGTTTGTAAGTCAATAAAAGTAAAGCACCGAAGATAAGTCCAAGACCAAAATGAAATACATAGTTGTCCCAAAAGTCGTCCGAAAACGCTTTCAAATTAGGGAAAATTATTTTGAAAATTCAATATTGTTTTTTTTTAATGAGAACTATTTTTATGGAGAATTCCAAAAGAAAAGGCGACTATAGAGGTATTTACTAATCTTAATTATAAATAATAACATGAATGCAGCTCAACTATGATTAGTTTTTAATCAGATAGGTTATAAATAATAATCCGCTTCAAAATTAAATAGCTTGATATTCAATGCGTCAGATTCATATATGTATATGAAGCACGCAGAATATGCTGAAGCGCTCTATAAATATCTTGCTCCATTTACCTTTCTATGGGCACGCCCACTCTATAGTTCAATATACCCCACATGCCTGTTTTATGCGAAATTCGCGAAGAGAAAAGAACAAAAAATGAGCAAAAAATTAATGGGAACAAAAAATTATCAACAAAGTCTGTTGATATTTTGGCGTTCTCGAGGGAGCTAAATGAGTGCATGTGAATGTGTGTGAGTAACAAGAGTGTATAACAGCGTGTACGTGTGTGTGTGTGTCGTGTGTGTATTTTTGGTAGACAGTGTGTGTGACCTTGAAAACGGTTGCTTTGTTGTTGCCACATTTTTTGGAAATTATCGCGCGTGTTCTGTAGCTGTATCTGTGTGAGAGCGTGTGTGAGTGTGCCTGTGTTCGAGTGTATATCTGTGTCTGTATTGATGAAATGAAAGTAACTGCTGTTGCTGCTGCTGCTTGTGCTGCAGGCAGCTTAAATTGAAATGCGCTCGCAATTATCGCCACATTCCCCTCGCCCTCGCATCGCCCACCCCCTCGCCCTGGCTCTCGCTCTCACTGTGCTCCGCCCGCTGCACTCCCCCGCCCCAGCCCATAGCAAATTAATTATCTTTTTACAGAGATGTACGATAAACTTTTGCGCCATATAAAAAGCCAAAGTTCGCTGTATTAATTCAAGGCCAAGTGCAAAATACCTATGCACATATATATATACAAATATATTGTGAATGTATATACCAGCTGCAACAACAACAACAACAACAACAGCAACGACGATGACGATGACGACGACAATTGACTATAAAAATACAGCGAAAGCGCAACTGAAAATGAGTAAATATATGTATATTTGAAAATGTCTAAAAACAACAACAAATTTACTGAGCTCACTCAGAGCGAGAAGGATTTAGAAGAGAGAGAGAGAGACCGATAGAGAAAGAGAGCATCATAATGCCACGTTTTGGGAGTATATCAAAATTCCAAAATGAAGAAGTGAAATAGAAGTAGAGGAAATACATTCAGAATCGAAGATATTCAGCTAAATATATATTAAAATAAATAGGAAACAAAAGTCTGCCTGAAGGCCTTTGTTGCTCTTCAAACTAAATTGTTACTTAGAATTAATTCTTTGTAACAATTAAATAAATAAATATATTAATATATTAATATTGATGCAGACTTGAAATGAATGAAATGCAATTTTAAACAGAACATGTTGAAAACAATTCCAAGTGCATATAAAGATCAAAACTTTAATTTAGATATTTAGTACTACTGCACTCTCGTATAACTCAATCTATCGTCCATATATTAAGATACTTCACGGCGGAAAATATGAGACCTAGACGGGAAGGGGACCAAAAAACTGAAGACAGTGCTCTATGGCCCCATCTTAATGCGGTTAAGCCAGCATAACGCCCGGTTCAATCCTGACAGGAACTAGGATAACCAACCAGTGCATTACGTATTCTAGCCTAGTCCACAAAGAGATTCCCTATAAGTTTTATATTTATTTTTTCTTATATTATATCATGAAAATAATGCATTATCATTGCCATTACAGTATTTCCATGTTGCTTTTATTACTTGAATATTTTAGAGATCCGAACAGAGTTCACTTCCTTTTGCCTGTATCTCTGTGGATAACTGTAAATGATGTTTCTATAGTTCTAAACACTCCTGCACTGTGTGCCTCTTTACGAGTTTCTGTGAAGATATTCCCTCATTAAGATCAATCCGAGCTGTGCAAAAAATCCCAATCAGCCGGACACAAACAATTTCAGCCGTGGCCTTCATAAATCCCTATTCGGGCCAAGTACGGCCCAAGGATTACGGCAAAATAAACCGAATGCAAATTGAACTGTCAACGAAAGCCCCGACGAGAGGAGATTTTAATCCTGTGTGTGGGTGTGTGCGTGTATTTGTGTATACAACAGGGCGATGGGGCATAAACAACTAAAATCCATTTGTGGCACGTAGCTCACGTATTGGGTCTAAAATGCTTTCTATATGCTGTTTTCGGCTGTGGGCGTGGCACGAACATATTTTATTGGGTTTCTGTAGAGCATTAACTAGACGTCATCATCATCATCAGCAACAACATCATCACGATGTTATTTTAAAATTCTCATGAATTTCAAGGACAAACTCAGAAACTGCACAATTTTCGACTAACTTCTGAGGTTTGGCCACATACAAGCACAGATATGTGTGTGTATGTGTGGGTATATATATGTATATATATTTGTTTCGCTTCTTCTTCGTATTATACTGGAATTAATTGTGCGGGTTCTCTCTGCACGTCACTCACACAGGCAGAAAAGCAGTTGCACTTACAGTTCTATATATATATATATATATATATATATATATATGTCTATATTTATTTACGTGTATATATGTATGTCAATGCATAAGTGTGCGTTCAAAACAGGAAAGCCAAACCCGCCTCAGCGTCAGTTTCGCATGTGTGCTAATGGCATTTGGCCTATTTATGCTTCCACGTATTCAATACACACACACATGCAAACACACACACACATAGAGTTCCATTTGGCTTGGGATATTAGGTAACGTTTTGCGCTCCGGGGTTTCAAATTTGTTTTTAACCCTTCAACTGGAGCGGGGTAAGTTTTTAATACTTTTTTATTTTCGTTTAGTTTAACGTTTTCTTTTTGTTTTTTTTAAGTCGCTTGCGTCGCTTTGCTTCTGCAGTTGAAAGTTAATTGGGTTACAGGCGCAGTGGGTTAACAGGGTGTTCCAATAAAACACAAAAGTGAAATCCAAATCAAATCAGCTAAACAAAAGTTATTTTTATGATCACATATGAATAGATGTCTATTTATGATATATTTATAATTATAATTATAATACCAATGATGATCATATATGTATAACTATTTATTTAAAATATATTTAGATTTTGTTTATTCAGTCTATTTAGTGGAATTACTCGAAGTCAAAGCAAAGTGTTCGTAGATCCATAACGAAGAACTAAAGCCCATTTGCATAACTAAAGGGTATTTACCATAAACTTAAAGGGTATTTACCAGGATCTGATTAATGAAAAAGTATTTCTTTACATTCATATGTAGTTACATATATATATCCAAATCAAATCAATCTAATAATCATATATAGAAGTCTATCTGTCCCAAAAAGTGTTCAAAAGACCAAACACTCGATATTACGTATTTTTTACAATATATAGCTGAACTTTACAAAGACCTTTTAAGATTTTCTTTGTTCTTTTTGCATTGTATCATCATTGTATCATCATTGAAAATCATTGAAACTTATTATTGGGTTGATAAATCTGTATTATAATTACATTATAGCACAGTATGTATACATATATATATAGAATAACTATACATACATAAAGCTTATATACTGCATATATATTATGATATAATTTAAGACTGAAGAGGCAGGACACAGATTTTAATATTCATAAATGTAGTATAAGAAGGAATTTAAAATATCATAGAACGCCCTAATGTCACTCTCCCAGCGGTTTTGTATAATAATGTTATTGTAGGATATATTGAATACATATTTATTTATTATTTATTATTACATATACAAAGAAAATATTTTTAAAATTTTTATTGTTTATAAAGCTTATTCTCATTGACTCCACACTCTGAAATCGAACTCCTGCATTTCCTGCTGTTTGCATCCCAATAAGACCTATACAGACACCCTGTATAGCTTGTACAAGAAAACCACTTGCAGCCACAGCACACCACCAAAATGTGCTGCACGCGCTCAGCCCATATGTCCACATACAGACATACATACATATACATATAGATATGCACATATCTGTATATAGCTTGGACTGTTTTCAAGATCAAGGTCAAGCTATATACGAAAAAGCTTATATACAACACGACTTGAAGAGAAGAGAATGAAGAGTGTGCGAAAGAGTGAGAGAGCCAGAGAGCGAGAGAGAGAACATGTGCCGACATAAACAATGGAACTTTGTTTTCTGTCCTCTGGGTCGTTTTTTTTTCTTTTTGGGACGAACAACCCCTTTTTGCAGACCATTTGACACAGTAAAGCCAGCCACAAATGATGATGAGGATGATGATGATGGTGCCGATGATGATAATGATGGCAACGCGAGCGATGATCATCAAGTATTTTGGACAATGGGCAGACAAGTGTACCTGCTAAGAACCATATAAGAAAGAAGTTGCAAAGTAAAAATGATGAAAAAAAGCAGCTGCTGTCGGGAGACCTTGAACAAAAGTCCAGACAACAACAACAACAACAACCGCAGCGACAAATTTTTGCAAGCAGAAGAACAGATCGTTTTTTTTTTTATTTGGTCAAGAGGCAAGTTCTAAGGCATAATCAGGAAATGCAAGCCACAAACAACAAGACGAAACCGGTTTCTTATATGAAATCCAGCCAGACAGCCATAGAGAGAGAGCGCGTGCAAAAGAGACAGAGCATGGCGTGTTATCATGTTTCAGGCACATGATTGAAATTGAAATTCATCGCTGCAAAACCTTGAAGAGTGCAAAAAAAAAATGAAAAAAAAAGAAAAAATTTTAACTTTAGTTTTGCGTGTCCTGTACAGATTAAGGCACTCTTCTTCTTATTTTTTCTTCTCCTTTAGCGATTTCGTTTTCAGCTTCTTCTATTGTTTCGCTCGCTGGGCTCTGGTCTGGTTCTGGATTCTGTTTCTTCGGGGCTTGGCCGTCTAGACATTTGGTACGCACCTAATTGCAGTCATTGCTCAATCGATGCCCATCGATCGAGCATTTCATTTAAGGCAAGAGGTAAAGGAGGGACGGCAGAGCTCGGTAGAGGTTCGGCTTTTCGATTTTCGTATATTTTGCTGTCGATTGGGTTTCTCTGGAAAGTGCCTGCAGCTAAGCGGTTTGAATGCTAATTTGTAGAGCTCTTAAAATCTGAGGCAGCTAACTGAAGCTGAAGGCCTGTCTCATACGCAATCAACAGTTAAATAGGTGTACATAACTTAAGTAGCTCACCTTAGAAAATTTTCTTCTGATTTGATAATTATACTTAATCGAATTTGCGTACCTGAAATGAAATGAGTTGTAAAACAAGTTAGTTGCGAAATCTATCTCAGATGAAGCACATATCAGAAATATAGAGGATCTCCTTAATTAAAGCGATTATAAGTATTATTGAGGACTACTAAGTTCACTGGGTTCAACAAATATTTTCTTAGCATCGGATCGTAATAGAGACTATTGTTCTGGAATTCCTTCTTCATAGAACTAATCTATACTTTTTATTTATTTATTTGGTTTTGTGAAAAAGTATGTAACGGGCAGAAGGAGGCGTGGCAGACCCCACAAAGTATATATATTCTTGATCAGCGCGACGAGCTGAGTCGATATAGCCCTGTCCGTCTGTCCGTCCGTCCGTCCGTCCGTCCGTCCGTCCGTCCGTCCGTATGAGTGCGTCGATCTCAGAAGTTATAAGAGCTAGAGAGCTGAAATTTGGCATGCATACTCGTGAGTACCATACGCAGTACGAGTTTGCTTTATTTTTTCGATAAATTGTCCGATAATTTTTTTATCGAGAATAATCGAAAAATTGATTTTGTTTTTATAGCCTAATTTGAACATTTTTAGACCTGGAGTCTTCAAATTTGCGTTGTATATAATGTTAATCGATACAAAGATTTTGTAATTTACAGATTTTGGATACCACGACCCCTTCGCCCCCAATTTGAAAAAAACGCATTTCAAATACTAGGGACTTGTGCTTTGGAATGTAAACACATATTCACTATATGATTACGCTCTGAAAGTTTCATTAAGATCGTATGTCTACAAAAGAAATTATTCGACAAATAAACTCTCATAATATTGCCCACACTGCAGCGCAGCCCAAGCGCAGTCGCTGCTTACTGCGCAGTTAGCAGAGCGCAGGCTTATGCGTGCGTGTGGATGCATGTGTATGTATGTGTGCATAAAAGAAGTGCAGAATGATTAGAATATCAGCTTAGAGGGTTCAGGGTATCTCCCAGTCGAGCAGTCTCGACTGGAGCCTTCTTACTTGTTAATATTATATATTATTGCATTGTAATACTATAGAACCAGTTCAAATAAAAGATCATACTCTAATAATATATATATTGCCTCAGTTTATCTATCCATTGTGATAGAGATGTTGCTGTCCTTGCATAACTCATATGAATATATTTTATATAAAAATGAATAAGGATATATTATATATACATATATAGTCCAATTAAGTTTGGATACGTTTTCGTTCAGATTGTTTTAATATCTTTTATTGCTTGTAATGTAATGAATGTGAAAATTGTATAAAAAGATTGGAATATGATTTGGCCCAAGATTTTAAGAGATCTACAGTCCTTAGATTATGTTTTGATAAATTTCTCCCCTAGCATTGTGCTTAATACTGATAATAATAATAAAAATATGTATATTAGTACAAATTATATAATTTATATGTGATTATATTTAGATAAATTCCTTCATATTCAATAATAATAATAATAGACATAATAATAATAATTTACCTTAATGACATTCGACTGAACTGACTGAACTGAATTTATCTTTGAGCTCTTGTTGTGTCTGCAAAGTTTTCGTTTTCATTATAAAGTTAGCCTTCGCCGATTCCCCTACCAGTTTCAGTGGATTTAATGTTTGATTTTCCTTCTACTTTGCTATCCCTTTTTCTATGGAAATCGTGAGGTTTTCTTTCAATGTTCGCTCAATCGAATCCTCCCCAGGGCGCATCTGTTAGGGACCATGACCTTGCGGCCTTGGGCCTGTCCTGTCCTGGCATAAGATTAATGGCCCAAACAACGACGCGTTAAATGCATTTACGCTGACCCAACTTATAAATAACCAATTACAGTTGCCAGACCTCTCATACATACATTCGTACATATATTATATAAAATATTTATGTATTATTATTCACATACATAGCTCATATGTAAAAGCCCAAGCGCAATCGTCTGAAAAGTACAAAAATGTCTCATGCGCTTTCTATTTTTATAGCCTGAATCCTTTGCAATATGGAAAATCTGGGTATATTGGTTTAAGGGAAAGTGTATGTAACAGGCTGAGCACATATATATTCTTTTTGCGGACGATGAGCTGAGTCCATATAGCCATGATTATTTTTATGTAATAAATCGGACTTAAGGATATAGAATATGGAAATTGAGCCCTTTGGTGGGTTCAGGGTATTTCCTAGTTGGGCAGCCTCCTCTAAAGCACTCTGGTTGCTTTTTCTTTCCTTTCAATTTCGTGTTCAGTTTCATGGGAGCGATTTATGGATTTGCAGACATTGCGCATACGCCTGATTGAACAGGCAGCCAGCAGAGAGCAATTGACAGTGAAATTGCAAAAGGAGAAAAAGCAAATATGAAATAAAATAAAGTAACTAAAATAGAGTCAAGATCTGCCTACTCTATCGTCTCTACTCGTGCATTAATAGATATTTAATATCTATTAAAAATACTTGCACATTCATACCAATACGTATCTAAGTTTCCGAATTATGACTAGCATGATCTTCGCATCAAATACAAACTTTGGGGCTCTAGCTTTAAAGACGTATAACATATAATTTTATTTTATTTCAGCTTTTAGAAAGCATTTTAATCGATAACTTTCAAGTTATTGATTTTTTTAAGCAAACTCAATTCATACTCGACTCACAATATAATAATTCAAGTCAAATTTATGTACTTTATGGGCTCTACCACGCCTCTTTCTGCCTGTTACATATATGTTAATAAAACCAGAATACCTTGAAATTAAAATTTTCAATGGGCTTAGGGTATAAATAGACGCTAGGCGGAGCAAGTTCTTGAAGTAAAGGCGAGGCTTGAATATCCGTGCGCTCATATATATTATATATTAGTTGATAAGTCAGTCGTGCAATCAGTCAATCCCTACTGCGTATCTATCAGCGCCTAATCAATCGACTCACTAGCTCAAACAGGATGAATATTTCACACTGAGTCAATCGATGCATCTGTCAATCAAGCATAAAGTCCGTTGTGCATTAGTACAGCGGGTAAACAGCCATTGAATAGATCAATCAGTCAATCAAACAAGCAGTTCGTTCGCGACATTCCCTCATTTAGTCCCCATTTGGTCCCCTCAATCAGTCAGTCATTCAGTTTGAGATTATTGACAGACCGACTGAAGGAATGAATAAGGATGACTGGCTTTCTTATTCATTCCATCAGTCAATAAGTCAGTCAGTTAGTCCACCAATGATTCGTTCAACAGTGAACTTATCAGTCAGTCAATTCATTCAATCAATCTGGCTGTCTGTCTTTCTGTCATTCAGTCAGCTAACAATCATTCAATCAAGCCATCGTCCCATGAAAATCAATCATTCGAGATTGAGTGACTTCAAATAAGGATTTTATCTTCCGCTCTTGTCAATCACGAAGTGTTACGTATTGATTCATGATATGCGATATACCCTCTCTCGTAAGAGCACCGCAGACAAGCGCCTCGCCTCTGCCTTTGCCTCTGCCACAGCCCCTGCACTCTTATCGCTCCCTGTGGCAAATTTTGGGCATTTTATGCGTCGGCCCGTTTAAGTGCCTCGTTTGCAGCAGTTGGCTCAGCCTGTGCGCCTCCGTGCGTCTGCGTTATCCTGCGTCCTTGTCTGGCATTCGTACCATACAAAACACCATACAGCCTTGGCATGATTTCATTCCATTACGCGCTTTCCTTTTACAGCTGCTCCTCTCCCCCCTAAATCTCTCGCTTTTGTGGGTCGTTCTCTGGGTCCTTGCCTCGTACTGCCTCGCCTGCGCCGCGCGCCGCCAGACAGCTCCACAAGCGGCGAGAATGAAAGCGAGACGAGTTGTTTTTCTCTGCTTTCTCGATTTGCTGTTGGGGTTCAAAAGCACACGAACCACGCCCCCTACGGGCGCCCAAGTAATCGATAAATTTGGGACGAACCCAGAAAAAAGAGGGAGAAAAGCCCAAAAGCACTGGAAGATATCAACTGGAAATGAAGCTGCGTGCAATGCGTTGTGGGGGCGTTTGAAGGGGGCGACGACGAGAGCCAGGAGTTGAGTGTCTACCTCTAAGTTTATTGTCTGCTTGTTTAGCCTTCAACTTGGCGGTAATGCCAAAAAACGACGCTGACGCCGACGCTGTCTGGTGACCTTCAACTTTCAACTTTATTGCCATTGTCAGTCAGACAGCCAAGGCAGCCAAGGCAGCCTAAAATAGCCAGAACAACAACCCAGGCACACACCCCACGCCCCACCCACCCATATCTAACACCCAGGGCTTGTCTGCCGGCGCGTTTTGGTAATTTCAGTGAGTTCCTCCCTCTTCGAAGGACCCGCCCTCTGCTTCTTCTCGAGCGTCTGCCATGCGCGACCTTGAAAATGGCCACGTTTGCACGTGAAAGGTGAAAGGCACGTTCTTCAGTGGGTACTGCTGTAAGGTATATACATATATATATCTATATATATGTATATATTTGTTTTTGTGTTCGTGTCTAATTCAGTTTTGGGTCTCTATTTGGTTTCGTTACGGTTTTCCTTGTCCAAACATTTTCGCCTCGTTTATTTATTTGCAGACAGAAAGCAGGTTAATAAACTGCGTTTCGACGGAACGCGGGTTTTCGTGGGTGGCGCACTTAATCTGTTTTCTAAGCTCCTGTATATAAATATGCAAGTCTGATGTATTCATAAATGGGATGACCACATTGGACAGCTCTGACAAGAAAAAATATTACAGAAATTTTGAAAACTTAAATTAAACAATGCAGTTCTAAACAGAAACACGCATTGGCTGCAGTGGTGGCTTACTAAGGGAATTTAATTGTTCAATAACTTTTCTTGTGGATGTACTTTCTTCATGAGACTTTCAGATTATGATTATAACTCAGATATACTTGCCAAAGCGTAAGTCCCTAGTATTTGAAATACGCTTTTTACAAATGTGATGGTGAATTAGGGGTGGGGGGTAAATTTTGACAAAACCGAAATTGTATAAAATGCATATAGATATACAACAAAATTTGGAGACTCTAGCTTGAAAGATGTAGGAGATATAAATTTATTACTGGTTTTCGATAATGTTTTAATCGATAACAAAATAACAGGGCAATTTATCGATATTTAAAGCAAAATTCGATATGCACGTGCTATACACGGACCTAAGAAAAAATTTTCAAGTCTCTAGCTCTTATATCTTCTGAGATCGACGCGTTCAAGCATACGGACAGACGGACGGACGGATAGACGGACAGAGCTAAATCGACTCAGCTCGTCACCCTGATCAAGAATATATATACTTTATGGGGTCTGCCACGTCTCCTTCTGCCTGTTACATACATTTAACAAAACCATTATACACTGATTTCCCATTAAAAATGGGTTCAGGGTATAAAAAGTTCAAATAAAAACACATTTTATGCCCTGATTTCCCATTTTCAACGTATAAAAAAAATATGAAAATAATTTATTTCAACGAACCTTGCATTATATTAAAAAAGAAATATGTGCAAGTATATGTAAATTACTACAAGGCAAAATATAACCTATACTTGAAATAGTATGTGTATAATATATAAAATTTTAGATGTTCCCAATAAATATTTAAAACTATTGCCTTTTCTTCCGCCAACATAATCCACACAACTAATACTATTAATCTTAATTATGTGTTATAAAATTTATTTTTATTTGTTTAAGTTTCAATTCCATAAAACTAAAATTTAAAAAAAAAAAAACAATACAAATTAATACGAACGCGGCTAAATAGCAACCTAAAAGCATTCAGCTGTTTGAAAGCGCCATCTACATGTCAACACGCGTAACTTGCCACACGTCAATGAACACGAGGTGGCGCTTTACAACAGCTCACAACAAAAGCTCGCCGTTCTCTATCTCGCTCTCGCTTGCACTCACCTGTTTTGCCATTGGGACTGTATGGATCGTAGCTGCCTGCTGACATGGGCGATGCATAACCATTGGACATGTTGTAGCTATGATTCTGTGAACCGGGCGACGGCGACAGCGGCGGAGCTGAGCTTGGCACGCTGCCTGGACTTGGTGTCGACATCCAATCCTCGGGCCTGCAAAGACACACAAATTTTGAGTAAGAGCAAAGAAAAAGCTCTGATAAAACTTACGCATCGAGACGCGCACGTTTGTTGGGCACAAATACTAAATGTCCGTTGGAGGAAGCAGCTGCCGCAGCTGCCGCGGCGGCCGAAGTAGACGCAATGCCGCTGCTGGCATTAGCTGCGGTGCTACTATTGCTGTTGTTATTGCTATTGGTGGTGGTCAAGGCGATGACGTCAGGCATGGGCTCGGTTTTAATAGCTGTAGAGGGTGCTGGCGTCAGCGTCGGCATCGGCGTCGGCGTTAGCATCAGCGTAGGCGTCAGCGCAGGCGTTGTCATCAACGCTGGCGCTGCCGTGGCAGTTGTCAATAGCTTTAATTTATCCTCAACACTGGTTGCAGTTGCAGCCGTTGCTGTTGTTGTCGTTGTCGTAGCTGCACCGCCATTTACGTTGGCCACTTGAAAAGTCAAGGCAGCATTGTTATTGCTGATGCCAGCGCCTGCGGCGGCGGCGGCGGACGCTGCAGCTGCGACTAATTGTTGCTGCAATAGTATGTGACTGGGTATTGTTGACTGTTTTTGTTTGTTTGGTTGTTGTTGTTGCGGCTGCAGTTGTTGTTGTTTTTGTTGGTGCTGCTCTTGTGAGGCATTCAAACGGTACATGTTGCATGCATGTTCTTCTTAATAGCTGTTAAATTTTGTTGTTGTTGTTGCTGCTGCAGTGGCGTATGACAACATGGCCACGCCTTCATGTTGCCTATAAGCATTTTATTTTACATACTTTGTAAGATGTCGTCCCACTGAAAAAGAATAAACATAATATTTAGTAAAAACCAATTTTGAATGATTAAATATTTAAAAAAAAAATAAATAAATAAATAAATAAATAAATTAAAAGTTACGCCCCCGGGTGGACTCGAACCACCAACCTTTCGGTTAACAGCCGAACGCGCTAACCGATTGCGCCACGGAGGCCGTGTGGACAGCGCGAAATTTTTTCTTACTTTAACGCGAATCACATTCATAAGAACTCGAGATTTAGAACACTGAGCTTTTGAGTTAAGCTATTTTAAAAGTTCTATTCGATAAATTCATGTTTAGCATTAAACACAAACTTTACAACTGCCTCCGTGGCGCAATCGGTTAGCGCGTTCGGCTGTTAACCGAAAGGTTGGTGGTTCGAGTCCACCCGGGGGCGACTTCACTTTTTATAAAATTATTTACGTAATATGATTTATATATTTATTTAATTTCGTTGATTTGCATTAATAATTTTTTTTTCGTTAGACAATCAATTGGCTTGTACTTTGCTTTTTCATTTATTTAGTTCGCATGACCAAATGTCAATTACCTGACTTTAAACGAGGTCAATGCAGCAGTTAAATTCACCTGAACCGCTCATAATAATTCAAACTGCATGCACATGACCCCGTTCTACCCCCAACAATACAATAGACCGCCCTCTCTTTGTTTTTGCATGCAGAATCGTTGTCTGGCAGCATAAATGATATTCTCAAAAGAATGCAAAACCATGCCCACAATATCTCACACTCCCACACAAATATAATTAGTTATATATACTTATGTACATATACTTTACATATATGTATATATAAGAGCCGTTCGTGGCGCAAGCATATTGACCCAGAATCCTTGATAAGGTCGCTAACGCCGACGTTGACCCAATTTCCCTGTAGCGCTACTTACATATGTAAGGTTCCTACACTCTCTCGCCCACATACACATTGCACATAATGTGTTTAATACACTGTGGCTATACGGAATTCAATCAAGTAGCAGAAATTAATAATGAACGATCATAATTTCACGTTTCTATCAAAGCAATCGAATACAATAAGGAAAAGGATAAACCTCTTATTCTCACTGTGTATATATATATAGTTAGAAAAGTAAATTTCTGAATATATATTTAACGTTTTGTATAATTAAAATCTATATTCCAATACTAACCAGTTAAATGGACACAACTAAAACTTTTATTTATTTACATTGCTATATGAATTTTACGAAATAATAAAAATATATTGATAACTGAATTAAATATACCGTTTATAGCTTTATAGAGGGCATACACAAACTGGCGAATTGAAATCTATTTATTGGACACATATTTAAAAATAGAATTATCATATATATATATATATATATATATATATATATATTTTTTTTTTTTTTTTTTTTTTTTTTTTTTTCAAAGTTTATTCGCCTTTGGTCGTTGACGTGTTGCACTTGCACCCATTTTAAAATGATCCCAGTAAATACCCCAAGAGATATATATGTTTATAAGCTTATACATACGTATACATGTCTAGAAATAATGCAGTCTGTCTATCGTATGACTAAACCAACTGTCTGACCAATGGACCGATTTTGCAAACGATGCATTTCCGCTGCGAAAAATTGTTGTAGTTTTATTTGTACAAACAAAAAGAGGGAAAAATAAAATAAATAACATGAAAAAGAGGACGACTCAAAAACTCATCTGCATTGCCAATTGGCGCTGAAACAAAACAGCTGCAATTTATGTACACATGTGCATTACAATTAGCGAAAGAGTTTCAGTTTTTCCTCTTCTTATTTTCCCCTTTTTGGGGGCAATGAATTGCACTTCCAATTGCTAAGTAATAAAAAAGACGGCCAAACATCTGTAAAAGCCTTTTGTCTAGTTACAACTAAGACTAGAACTTGTTTCAGTGAAAGCTCAATTTCACTAATTATCTATTTATACTATTTATTCTACTCGCCAACTTTGAATTAAGCTAATCATGTCATTAGATCCAAAATATTTGTTGTCATTTTCTTTGTGTATGTGTGTTTTCTTTTGTTAATCTCCCACTAAACTGTAAATAAGTAAAAAAATAAAAGTCGCTCAGTTTAGCAATCAAAGACATTTTTTTGACCCCTCATCATCGTCAATATCAATTGCAATACAAATTATTTTTGTTTTGACATCATACAAATGACTCTTAGCACACTGTGCGCAAATGCATATTGTTTCAAAGAGCGAAAGAGCGAATGAGAGAGTGGCTGAGAGAGAGCGTTTGCAGCTATGGGGCTGACTATGCAATTGGGTCTCAGTCAAATAGCAATAGCAACTCAGACTCTCTCTCTCTCACTCTCGCTCACTCACTCAAACACGTGCACTGTAACATATTTATCGAAGAACACAGACATAGCAGCAAACCGTCTGAATGAAATTCGTTCAATGTACTTCGTTAATAAATTCCACTAAATGCTATTTCGGTGATTTTTTTTTTTTTTTTTATATATTACACGCGCTTTAATGAAAAAAAATAAATAAAATAAAATGCATTCTCTACTTCTCGCATTTAATACATTCTGTAGGTTGAGCTTTTGCTTTTCACTGACTCTCTCTCCCTTTTGCGCTCTCTGAGGTGAGCGCACGAGTAAACAGCGGCCGCGACTGCACGAAAGTGACGTGTGGGTGGTAAAAGGGAGAAAGGTAACGACACTCGCTGCGCTGACCAGCAATTTCGGCAAAAAGTACAACAACAAATGCACATTTTGCTGCACTCATTTGCGCTCTCCGTTATTAGCGTGCGTGCTCTCTCTCCATCTCTCCCTCTCTTCACCTCTCCCTCCACTCATATGTATGGGAGTAAACAAGCGCCAACAAATGCATAGAACTGTCATGTGAGTGGGAAAGGGAGGACAACGTCACTCACCAGTCGCAACAGCAGCAACAACAACAACAACAGGGACAGCAACAACTCTTAGCACGGCACAGTTTTTGCTGTTGCTTAGAAGTTTACACACAAATTTGAATGCATCTGTATGCATGCATCGTAATTAACTTCACTTGGAATATTATCCCTGTTGTTGTTATTCTTATTTTTATTGTTATTCTTATTTTCTTACATACAACATTTCTCACAAGCAAATTAAACGGACAAACACATTCACGCTCGCAATTACGCACACACGCACATACAACAATAACAATTTGAAATGCACGTAAACACGCACGCACACAGAGGCAAGGCGCTGGACGCATACGCATACGAGTTGTATTAATTAAACTAAAATTTGTTTCACTTTACGTTTTGGTTTGCTGGTATTTCTAGCACACCATTTGTTTCTATTTCTTTCCTCCTTTTTTCTGCACTATTCAACCGACATAAACGACGCGCAATGTAATTTTTATTACACGAGAGCCGCACATAAAAACTAAAACTAAAAGGCCGCCGTTGCCGTCAGCCCGTTGCTGCTGCTGCTGCTGCTGCTGCTGCTGCGCTGCTTGGCTGTCGGAGAGAAACGGGCGATGCCTCTATTGGCGCTCATTTAGCAAGCGCTCTCGCGCTCTCTTTTTAGTTTTCATATCTCTTTTGTTTATGTGGGGGCGAGCGTGGAGAGCTTGCAATTGTTATTGTTGTGTTGATGTTGCTTGCGGCGCATGCGCACTTCTCAATATTTTTACTTGGCAATGCTACGCGCTGTCTTTGCTTTTGCCTTTGCCTTTGCCTTTGCCTTTGCTTAAGCTGCGCTCAACTTTCGCGCGAAGAGCAACACGAAAACCGACAACAACATATGTACGTGCAGTAGCCAAAGTGGCAGCAGTCGTCTGTTATCGATATGCACTGTGGTGCGAGTTATGTGAGCACGCATATTATTATTTGTCGATCACATATTATTATAAATTTTAACTAGACAAATAATTTTAATGTTTATTTATTTGTTTACTATTTTCAAGCTCATTTTAATCTCTTTTCATTCCACTGCTACTCTTCGCGAATTTTGTTAATGCATAAAATTCGAAGCTCTTTCCCAGTGTGCACGCACACATATACCATCTTGGAGCCAGCGTGCGGAACTTTTAAAAAAAAAACTGGTTTTCGACGCGGGCTCATTGTTTTTCTCTGACTGGTTGTTCGTTGCTGGCTACTTTTAGTTAAGTGTAGTTGTTGTTGCTGCTGTTGTAGTCGGTATTCTCGGTTTCTTTTCGCTGTGGTTTTTAAGCTCTACTTGTTATTGTTGTGCTTTTGACTTTGTAACACACTTTTTGTGTTGATTTCGATGCTGCTGGCGTCGCGACGCGTCTCAGTGACGACGCTGCTATATGACTTTTGATTTTAATGCTTTTTTTTCCTTAATGGAACTGCGCATGTGTACGGATGTATGGAAGTGTGTATGCATGTATGTTGTTTGGTTCTGTTCGTTTTATCTGGTTAGCCGCTCTCTTCAGTCCGTCTGGTTTGGTCTGCTCACACTTCAGAGTGCATTGAGATTACGACGAACAATGGGCAATGAGAGGCACACGTGTTGTTTTTGTTTTTGCCGCTAGTGCTTTCTACACTTCGTGGGAATTTGGCAATTTTTAAATTTCGGTTTCGAAAGCTTCAGTCAAATGAAAAGATCAGGTGTTTAAGGGTTGAAGCTTAGAATCGCTGATCTATAAAGTCCACATTATTATGAATTAACTGTTCTTTGCTACGTGAGTTTTCCAATTCCATGCAAGCCCGACGCACTTAACCTCACTTACTCACTCTTACCAGTCACTCCCAACCAGCGTGTGCGCAGTAATCGTCTATTGAACCTATTCACATTACCCAAGGCTAATCCAATAAAGCGTCCAACCGAACGACCCAGAGCTGGGCAAAAATGCACATGCAATAGTTTAAAATAATGTGTCAGAGGTTATTTGCACGTTTTCGAACTTGAAATATGAAGCAGACATAAAGATATCGGCGCACTTCAAACCACTCCAATCGACTATCATCAACTACGACTCTCAAAGCCCATCACATATTCACATATTCTCCAATTTTCCTAATTAAATGATTAGACTAAATTATAGGCCTCCGTCTATCCGTTCGTATATACCACAAGTAACACGACATAGTTTTGTTCGATAACTTATTTTATTTCATTAATGTCACTTTGTTTTATAAACTGTCCTATGCAAGCCTAAGCAAGATATTACAGAAATATGAATATCTTAATTCGAATTTAAAAACATTTAAGAAATTTTATTGTATTTTAAGTAATTTTAATTTATTTCAAGTAATTTTAAAATGTGTGCATTTCCAATTCAGGTCTTCATTTTTATTGGTTGTGCGGTTATTCATATAGCAGGCTTCGTAAATATATGAACTTTAATAAGTTAATAATTAACAAGTAAGAGTGCTCGACTAGGAAATATCCTGAACGCCCCAAACTGATATTCTAATCATTCTGCATTTCTTTTATGCACGCATACAAGCACATGTATCCACACAATCTGTTAACTGCGCAGTAAGTAACGACTGCGCTTGGATTGCGCTGCGGTGTGGACAATAGTATGAGAATTTACTTGTTAAATAATTTCCTCTGTAATGGGACTATCTTCCTGGAACTTTCAGAACGTGATCATAAAATTAAAATGTGTGTACATTCCAAAGCACAAGTGTCTAGCTTAAAATTGGGGGATCCTAAATCTGTAAATTACACAATCTTTGTATTCATCAAATGTATATACACAGTAAATCTGAAATCTCCAGGTCTAATAGTGTTCAAATTAGGCTAAAACAAGGAATTCCCTTTATCGATTATTCTTGATAAAAAAATCGGATGAGTTATCGAAAAATATGATAAACTCGAACGGCATATGCTACACAGGAGTGAGTATGCATGCCAAATTTCAAGTCTCTCTCTCTTATAACTTCTAGGCGTTCATACGGACAGGACTTTATCGACTCAGGTCGTCGTCCTGAACAAGGGTATATATACTTTATGGGGTCTTCGATGATTCCTTCTGCCTGTTACATACTATTCACAAAACCATTATACTCTGATAAACCTTAGATCCTAAAATATATAGATCCTAAAATATTGGGTATTGGGGCGTGCCAAATCGGATAAAACTGTATCTTCTACAGTTGTAAAGCTAAAACATAATATTAATATTCTGCTATACTTTAAGCACTGCGGATGGTAGATATTGGGTTGCCAACCCAAGATAAAATAAAAAGATGTGGTAAAAAGCGAAAAATTTAACATACTACAGTTTTAACAATCATACGGAAGGACTGCAACACGGAGATTGCACAAGCTCAATATACTTTTTCCTTTCGGGGCGAAGTATTATAGAAAGTTCGAAGAGTTGTAATAAGGAAAATGTAAAAGCAGCGAAAACAGCAGCAATAATACCAACAACAACCAGCATCAGCAACGAAAACAGCGACGACGACAACGGCAAGTTGAATGACATAAAACATCAAGTGACCTTCAACTCTGCGACTGAACCTTAGAAAAAATGAATAATTTTACACTCGAAACACACACTACCACACACATATTGCGATGCAACTTACAGCATTTTACAATGGGCACGCGGCGCACCGTATAGGTGAGCAGAGCGAAAATAGGAGAGCAAGAGCAAAAGCACGTCGAGACACTCAAGCATGACAGAAAAAAAATAGAAATTTGTAATAGTGCTGCAAGCGCCAAATACACACACACACACACACACACACACACACACACACAAACGCAACCGCGCACACACACTTAGACATAGAGCTGCTATTCCCCAAAAGCAGTCTGTTAAAAATATGAGCGTGAGAGAGCGCCGACTAGTTGGCTAGTGCATGACGTACAGCAACGAAGAGAGCGAGAGAGGCTGAGAGCGCAATCAATTGCAACTACAACTACGACCACAAACGCAAATACAAATACAGCTAGCGAGTAGTTTCGGACGGCCTATTTAACGTTGCATGTTTATTTTTGGCTCAGGCAACAGAAGCGGGGGCCGAGGCGTAGACGGAGGCAGAGGCAGAGCCAGCAGGCAAAGGCAAACTTGCATTCACTCTCGCTTTAGTTCTTTTTGCTTTTGATTTCTTTTTTTTTTTTTTTTTTTTTTTAGGGCGTTGTACAAGCGGAAGTATAAGAGAACGGGAAGGCGGCAGTGAAGGCGGATTTTTGCTGTGTCAGCGGATGCATCATGTGACGACGAGTGGCAGTTGCATGAGGAGGGGACTGTTTGAGGACCAGCATGGTATGTGGAATGTCGTGCATGCCATTTACACCTGTGTAAATGACACAGGTAGGTCAAAATGTTATTATTTATATTTATTCGTATTATCGTTGGCAAAATGGTTAAAAACATTAAATAAAGGAAAGGGATGGACGGGGGAAGGAAAAGATTTTGACGCGAACAAGAAAAAGATTGAAAAAATAGTTGAATATATGAATAAAATGGACAGTTGGCCAAAGCCAAGTTAAGGAACAGTCAAAGTATCAACCAGAAGATGATTTCAGAATATTAAAATAGAATTTTGACTAGAATCATTACTAAAATGTTGGGACCATTGACAATGAAACTGTACATACGTTTAGTAATAAATAAATATCCAGATAGCAACTATCCGGGTAAAAAATTTTATTTAATTGTTCTTCATAGAAATGGATTTCTTCTAAATATTGGGTTTCAACAGTTCGCCGGTTTATGGCCATTTCGTTCAGTTCAGACAGTTGTCTATGTTTTATGCATACAAGAAGTGAGCCCTTACATAGGGAGGGCAGTGTCGCTGAATTGTGCATCGTCCTTTACCGCTTTACCCTCTTTTTGCTGCCACATCCAAACCACGTTTAATGAGTTCGATGAATATCAAATGAAAAACTATAGCGACACAGACTTACTCAATATTTTATATTCGGTATTTCGATCTAAACGGAAATGTTTACTCAAATATGTGGAACAATATCTTTTATTCACGCGTCCGAAATTCAAACTCTTTTTTTTTTTTTTAGTTAACTGAAATAAAGAAATGTATGTAAAAAATAAAAAGGAAGATAGACATCAGGTCTCAGGCATCATTAGGGATCCAGATATATAAGGTTTTATATGAAGCACTTTATAGACAGATGGACGAACAGCAACACAAACATTGCACAAAACCTCCGAGAATGATTATAAAACAAGTAAGAAGGCTCCAGTCGAGACTGCTCGACTAGGAGATACCCTGAACCCTCTAAGCTGATATTCTAATTATTCTGCACCTCTTTTATTCACACATACATACACATGCATCCACACGCACGCATAAGCCTGCGCTCTGCTAACTGCGCAGTAAGCAGCGACTGCGCTTGGGCTGCGCTGCAGTGTGGGCAATATTATGAGAATTTATTTGACGAATAATTTCTTTTGTAGACATACGATCTTAATGAAACTTTCAAAGTGTCATCATATGGTAAATATGTGTGTACATTCCAAAGTACAAGTCTCTAGTACTTGAAATGAGTTTTTTACAAATTGGAGGCGAAGGGCGCGTGGTATCCAAAATCTGTAAATTACAAAATCTTTGTATCGATTAACTTTATACACAACACAAATTTGAAGACTCCAGGTCCAAAAATGTTCAAATTAGGCTAAAACAAAATCAATTTTTCGATTATTCTCGATAAAAAAGTTATCGGACGATTTATCGAAAAAATAAAGCAAACTCGTACTGCGTATGGTACACACGAGTATGCATGCCAAATTTCAGCTCTCTAGCTCTTATAACTTCTAAGATCGACGCACTCATACGGACGGACGGACGGACAGACGGACAGACGGACAGGGCTATATCGACTCAGCTCGTCACGCTGATCAAGAATATATATACCTTGTGGGGTCTGCCACGCCTCCTTCTGCCCGTTACATACTTTTTCACAAAGCCATTATACCCTGATTTCCCATTTTCAATGGGTTCAGGGTATAAATAGACAACGAACCATAGTCAGTTAAGAGAGGCGAAATTAAAATAAGAAAGCGTCCCACAATAGCAGTGGGAAATGGAAAGGTCTTCTTCCTGGCAAGGACGCGCCTCTCGACGCTTCGCGTTTAAATGGAATTGAATTGAAAATGATGCAGGTATAAAATGGATAATAAATTTTCACTTGTGCATCTAAAAACTTTTTGTTGAAAACGCGTACAAACTAGAGAGAACTAAGTTCACAAACTGTCCTTTTGTCTCTCATCTTCCCCCCCCCCCCCCTCTCTCTCTCTCTCTCTCACTCTCACTCTCGCTCTCTCTCTCTCCTCACTCTCACTCCTCTCTCTCTCTCTCTCTCTCTCTCTCTCTCTCTCTCTCTCTCTCTCTCTCTCTCTCTCTCTCTCTCTCTCTCTCTCCTCTCTCTCTCTCTCTCTCTCTCTCTCTCTCTCTCTCTCTTTATATGAACTGTCAGTTAGCATGTTACCAAATGATGTGCTGAAAAGTTTCTGCCATATTTTATAAATCAGACCCAGTCACATATATAAAAAAAATAGTTAAATTCTAGAAGGCCCTATGCTTGGTTCTGGGGAGATTGACAAATGCAGTGAATAAGCAACTGTAGCACGTAACTTGTATTTAAAACCCAGTTATTTGTTAGTTAAGAAGTCTGAGACACTTTCAGAGACTGAGATACATATTACCCAGAATATGCATTGATAATGTTGATCGTGACCTGTAGAACGTTCAATTTCATGTCATATTTTATTCTGCTCACTGCGTACAAATTGAATCTGGACACTTTCCCCATGCTGAAAAAAGAAAACAATGAATGTTTGCTATAATACTCAAGGTTAACAAGATTAATATATATATAAAAGAGATATGTTCATGATGTAATATCGTGTGAACTGAGATGCATCTCACACACAAAAAGGATAATAATCAAAAATCAACCTTTTAGTTTTTCAAATATTTTGCAATTCTAGCCTGAGACTAATCCAGATTAATTACTTCAAATAGTTTTTCGCTTATATTATTGGCAGGAAAGATAAAGCTTTTGTGGCGCTTTGCTGATGACATTATCAGCTTGCTAAATTTGCCGAGCTTGCATAAATTATGAAGTAGAACAGAAAATTGGGGTCGATACATTGGTCCTGTGGCGCAATGGATAACGCGTCTGACTACGGATCAGAAGATTCCAGGTTCGACTCCTGGCAGGATCGCAACACGCCTGATAGTTTTTTACTAACTGGTTACAGCTATTAATATCTCATATATCTGAACGTTATATAAGCATGTATCTATAAATTTAATATTTTTATTTTATTTCTAAAAAATAATGGAAAATAATATTACATAAGTATTTTTACAATTCTTATCAGTTTTAAACTTCTTTCAAAAGTAATTTTTTGTTAACTATATTTTTACCCTGTATTCAATAGCCTCCGTGGCGCAATCGGTTAGCGCGTTCGGCTGTTAACCGAAAGGTTGGTGGTTCGAGTCCACCCGGGGGCGATTACTATTTTGGCATTTTATTTTTATTCACTACAAAGCTATGCCCGATCACACGGTGTAACAAACTTCTGAAGGTCACCCTTATGAAACTCGTGAGACAGCCCGTTTGCAAACTACACAAGTTGTTGAGCCAGTTTTTGTTTCTTTTCATTTTAGTCTGGCTCAGATTGAATACACTTATGCAGTAAAAGTATCTACAGATATGGTGCCGGACTTAATCGTCTGGCACCATATCGTCGATTAATCGTCTGTATAACACGAATCAACAGGACCCTAAAGGATAACGTCGTCGCAAATAAGTAGGAAGAACTGAAACTAAATATACAATAGGAGCGACAAAAAATGAGATGAGTGATATCAAATGAGCACACAGGAGTTGTGAACTGATTGAATTAAAATTAGTAAATTAATTATATAAATCTAAAACAGGTTAAGATAAAAGTATTTTAAAAATTAACGAGTAAGTTAAAAATAATTAAACAAAAGAGATTTCCAAGTACGGAATTCTTCCCATACCGGGAATTGAACCCGGGCCTTCCGGGTGAGAGCCGGATATCCTAACCACTAGACAATATGGGAGATACAATGCTTCTGAACAAATTATTATTTGAGTGCCAGAGTTGTTAAATGAATAGACAACAGGTGCTAAGATCAATATAATCTGAAAAATTATTGGAGAGATGCCAATACATTTCACAACTTTGATTCGATGCTGAAATTGAGCCACTAATAGTATTGTTTGCTTAGGAATTTTATATTTATATACATGCCATGCTTAATTTTCATTTTCAAATTCATTTTTGCATTTAACAATAAATATAGCATTGTTTGCGTTTTATTTTATTTGTTGAATTCGTTTAGTTTTTAATTTGCAGTGCATTAACCGCGATTTGCGATGTCTAATCAACAATAACAAATCCAAGTCCATATAGGAAATCAATGACTATATGCATATATTATATTTGGTATGGCAGTGTATGTATGTGTGCATCTTATTTTAAGGTTAAGTTCAGTCATTCGCCTCGTTTCATATTATTTGCATGGCAAAAAAAAAAAATAATAATAATAATAATAATAATAAGTATTTTATACATTTTTGTTTGCTTTTTATATTTTTGTTGCTGTTGTGGCCACTACTTACTATTGCTGCTGTTGTTGTGTATTTCAGCTTAGTGCCGTGTTATGCATTCAAATTTATACATTTTCTAAACGTGCTTTTATTTGAATCGTTCGCTATTGATTCTCGCATTTTTTTCCAATATTCCCATCAATTTTTTCTCCTTTCGTGGGTTTTCTTTTATAAGTAGACATCAGCTTTGTTTTCACTGAACAATGTTGCCCGTTGTAGACGCAAGAATCTGCCTACAAGATTAAACAAATTAAAAATAGAGGAAAAATAAAGTCGCCCAACGTGGGGCTCGAACCCACGACCCTGAGATTAAGAGTCTCATGCTCTACCGACTGAGCTAGCCGGGCCACGTAAAGATCCCGGGATATTCCTTTTAGCTCAGTTTTACACTAATTTAATATATTATTTACTTCACTTTAAAGTGTCCCTAAAAATATATAAAAATATTTTCATTTAATTTCTTAGAATACGGTTATTAGAAAATATTTGCATCAGTCTGTATTAGCTTAATGTTGTACGCTCGATATTTTATAGCATTTACAACACCCACATATGTACATATATTTCTCAGTAATTATGTACAAACATCTACATCGGGTTTATTTAATTTTATTACTCGACGCTTTGTGAGTACAGGTGTAACTCTTAGGCAACTCACATTTAATTTGAACGTAACTAATTCATGAATATGAATACATTATAAAACATTTGTGTTATTCAAGATTAAATTGGCTTTGTCTACTCACAAATTTACATTGTGTCTAACGAAAATTTAAAATTTCGTTGAATTTTATATTTGTAAATAATATATGTATGTTTATAAATAAATATACATATGCATACCCATATCTAGAGTATCAATAAATTCCAAAATTTGCTATTTTCGGAGTACCCACTAGTGCCCGGCTAGCTCAGTCGGTAGAGCATGAGACTCTTAATCTCAGGGTCGTGGGTTCGAGCCCCACGTTGGGCGATAGACGATATTTTTACTTCTTAATATTATATTCCCCTTCTTTTTATACCCTGAACCCATTGTCAATGGGAAATCAGGGTATAATGGTTTTGTTAAATGTATGTAACAGGCAGAAGGAGGCGTGGCAGTATAATAAAGTATATATATTCTTGATCGGGGCGACGAGCTGAGTTGATTTAGCCCAGTCCGTCTGTCTGTCTGTCCGTCCGTTTGTCCGTATGTATGAACGCGACGATTTCAGAAGATGTAAGAGCTAGAGACTTTAATTTTTAATTTTAATTTTTTAAATGTCCATATATACAGCGTGGATATCGAGTTTGTCACCAAATATCGATACCTCATCCAGTTATTTTTTTAATATTTATATCCTCCGCCTTTGTAAAAAGTGTATTTCAAATACTAGAGTTGCATGCATTATTATAATCATGATCTAAAAGCCCATGCATGTTTATGCGTGGGTGCCTGTGCGTGTATGTGTGTGCGTGTGTTTCTTGTGTAAGCAGAATGACGCGAAAAATGATTGAAATAGCTGGTGCTCGAAGGGTTCAGGGGATCTCGTAATCGAGCAGTCTTCACGAAAGTGTATTAGTATATTGGTTTTGTGCGAAGTCTTGCTGTCCGTCCGTCTTTCCGTATTAACGCAGTTTATTTCGGCGCCATTGAATCTAGAGACTTGAAATTTGGAACACATACTCGTGTTAAAATCGAATCGAAAAATGCATGTTCCGATATACCAGAAGACATATTATTATCTACGCCCATGGAGGGCGTGGCATATCAGGCCAGAAGATATAGTGATTTTTTTAATTCTGCTATATTTTGGACACCATTGAGACCTGAAATTTGGTATATATACGCTGGTTGACCACCCAAGTCCAACGAGCTATCTCCACCCAAAGGGGGCATGGCAAACCGCAAAAGATTATATCTCCTACAGTTTAAGAGTTAGAAGCTTCAAATTTGGATAGTTAAGTTACAAGTAACCTCCTCTATTAATGACCTGAACATTATTTTGACACCTTTTTCGGGGCGTGGCATATTAAAATATCCTGTAATTTTCATATTTTTTGAGCGTAAGTATTCAAATTTTGCAGTTAGGGTACCGTAAGCTCGTTCTAAAAACTTACCAAAAATAAAGTGTCTACGCTCAGTAGGAGCGTGGCTAATCGGAAAAACGGAATTTTCTACAATATTAGTGGTAAACTTAGCTACTAAATTGCTGATGGGATGTGAATGAATATTCCACAGTCGGTTACTTGTTTATTTCTATACTAGCTGGCCCGGCAAACGTTGCATTGCCCTATCATTATTTCTAGCTAAAAAATTGTTGAAAGCTATGTTGTTCAGGTTGGGATACACTCTGATTAATTTAATGATCGGATTTTCATTCAAGCACTTTGTGGTAAACGACATTCTTCGTTTTTTGGTCAGGTGCAAGAACAAATAATGCGGATGGTTTGCCAACACGTGAGCATGCCACGTACAATTGACCATGAGAAAAACACGCATTTTCTAGATTGAGGCCACAAATAGTCAAAGATTGGCCCTGTGATTTGTTGATCGTAAAAATTGTATTTTAGAACCCCTAATAGGTTTACGACTTTTACAGCTACTCTCTACTAAATTAAGAGTGATAACTTTTTTGTGTACCAAAAGCAAACAGAATGAATACAATACTGCCCTCGCACAAAACCATATAAAACAATCGAGAAATATAAATATAAATAATTTACACAAATTTATGTTTGAGACAAACAAATACTATTGTATAATATGAGAGCAGGACCGAAAACTGTCACTGTTATCAACCCTACTGAGTATCATTATTCAAGTATTCATCAAATTTTGTCAGTATTTTAAAGATCTACTATCCTACTCGTGGCGGAAACAAATCCAACAAATCAAAAACCATGAAAATTGGTCCAGCACATATCAAGTTATAAGTCTCTGTAGATATCTGCAATATAAGTGAGTAGCTCCCCAATTTATTTATCCTTGTCGATTGCAGTGCACTGTTGGCGAATGAGCATAAAATAGACAGAGAAGGAGGAAGAGAAAAAATTAGTTTGTGCGTGTTTGTGTAATTTCCGGACAATATGAGTGACAGGTCCAGACAGAGGTCATGGAGGCGCCACCCGCCAAAGACAACAAACACGCAGTTTGTCTGCTTCATTATAATATAATCAGCTGTAGAAACCCGTGTGCATCAACGAGGTATGCACCTTTTATAACCAACTGCATTAATATTATATTATATATATGTATATATAAATATATAAATCACAATATTATCGAAAAAATACTTCTGCTAGTTATAACATATCTATTCATATCTATTAATTTATCACTTTTAAGAGTAAAACAATTACTCTTCCTAGAAAATATTTACACATTTTTTGACAATAAAAACCTTTATTTGGTTAGAAAGTAGCGCAACCGAAAAGTCGTCTGCCAGGCTGATGAACAGCATGCTGTATGCTTACCTCTCAGTCCTCATCCTACTTGCAATGCCTGTTTGTCTGCTTCTGCTTCTGTTTCTGCGCTCGTTTCGTATTTCTATTGTTTCCTTTTGCACATTGTTTCGTTTTAATATCCTATAGCAAATTACATTGCCGACGAAGTGGTGACTGTCTCTATGCCCTTTTTTACTTAGTTATTATTTTTTTCGCTTGCTTTATACATTGCATTGAGGTAGGTACTTAGAGTTATAATTTCCATAAGGAAACAGTACAACGCACCACAATAAAAACGCTTTCAAAAATAATTATAAAACCAGAGTGGCTAAAGCCAAAGCTCAGTACCTGGAGTAGGTGGATAAGCAGCTAATCGAGACTACAATCTGTGCTTGTAAAAGTAACATTGTCCCGTCTATAGAACGCCGAATCTACAGGGACATGAGGTGTAAGATAGTGATATCCAACGCGCCCGGCTAGCTCAGTCGGTAGAGCATGAGACTCTTAATCTCAGGGTCGTGGGTTCGAGCCCCACGTTGGGCGAATTGTAATATTTTTTTCTATCTATCTAACAACAATAGCAATATTTATAAAATAACAAAAATCAGAAAATAGATTTTCAGTAATGTTTTTTTTTTTTTTTGTTTATAACACTAGTATCGGGATAAACTGCGACAACTGGCCCATTAACTCAGCTGGTTAGAGCGTCGTGCTAATAACGCGAAGGCCGCGGGTTCGATCCCCCAACCAAGAGCCTTTTAATTTTATACTTTTAATTAACTCCTACCTACTTTTTTTTTAATAAACAATAAACTACATAAAAATTTTAGTTATTAAAATAAACTCCTTTAACTTGAACTGTATACCTCAGTATACCTTAGTATATAATTCAAGCTAAAGGAGTTTATTTTATTAACTATAATTTTTATGTAGTTTTTTTTTTTTTTTATCAAAAAAGGTAGGTAAGAGATAATTTAAAAAACAAAACTGAAAACCTTTGGCCCATGGGGGGATCGAACCCGCGACCTTCGCGTTATTAGCACGACGCTCTAACCAGCTGAGCTAATGGGCCACACTAATATGTTGTTTCGATGCCTATTTATCTTAAGTCAATCAGCGAATAACTAAAACTAAATATATGTAATAATATATTAATATGTAGTATAAAAGGATCTACATAAAATAAGTAATCTGGCCCATGAGGGGATCGAACCCGCGACCTTCGCGTTATTAGCACGACGCTCTAACCAGCTGAGCTAATGGGCCATATTGACGCCATTTTGTTTCCAGATATTTAATAAATCGAAATTCTTTGGTTTCGGTAACAACAAGCGTTTAAAACAAAAATAAGTGTTGGATCTGGCCCATGGGGGGATCGAACCCGCGACCTTCGCGTTATTAGCACGACGCTCTAACCAGCTGAGCTAATGGGCCCCACGATCAACCCCTTAATCCAAGAATGACTAACCTAAATAGCGATAACAAATATATATATATACATATATGTATTTACTTACCAAATGATCTATAAATAGCTTAAGTTGCCAAATTGAACACAGAAAAACAGAAATATTACGATTTAATTTATTGTACACTTTCCCGTCAGATTATCTGAAAACCGTTTACTTAATTGACCGCACCGATTGATTTTAATTCTGGAATGAAAGAGTCACACATTATTATTAACCAAAGCAAAGAAATGCAAACAACAAAAATTGCCTCAATGAAATTCAACAAAAACTAATGAAGAAATAAAAGTAACAACAGACAAATTTTAAGAAGCATACTGAAAAATATGTATATGCCTCGTAGAGATACATACAAGCGCACATACATATGAAATCAAGTGAAGTGTGTGTGTAGAGCCGACGCAATAAATTTTCTGTGGTGTAGGTTAGGGCAAGCAGCGTGAGCGCTTATTCTCTCGCACCCACTAAATACAGCGGCAAGGGAGAAAAAGAGACAGACGAACACAGACAGGCAGTAAGTTGCATGGCCGAGTGCACTAGCAGAGTGACGCACACGTTGACTGTGACTGCAGTTGCGGCAGCGACCGAACCAGAGAGCTTCAATAGGCCGATGTAGCGACGCGTCGCTGCAGCTTGCAGTTTTAGAAGAATGAGCGTAGAAACTAGCAGACGGCGCAAAAATAAAGCAGTATAAAGCAGTTTATGCATGTGTGTGTTTCTGTAAACGTGTCTGTGTGTGTGTGCGTGCGCAGCTACGGTCGACGAGGCAACGTGTAAGAAGAGCCGACAGGCTGGCATGTCCCGATGTCAGGGGCATGAAGTTGCAATGAAAACGAAATTGCAAACGGGAACCTAGACACAGCCCCATGCACACACACACACACACACACACACACTTACAGATTAGTATGTATCTGATCTATTTAAGTTTGTGTGTGTGTGCGTTATATTTAGTTACTTGTCTCTGGTTCTTACTGCACATGCTATGTGGCAATTTTAAATATGCATCTGTAAAATACATTCGCAAGGCAAACTTCGAGCCCAAGCAGCAGGAAGCAGGCAGCAGCCACAATTTTTTTCTCTCCGTTGCGCTATTTTCGCTTTCAACGAGGCTGCACAGCCCAAAATGGTCGACGCATTTAATTCTTCGGACAAGTTTTTGATTCAGCAGGTTAATGGGGCTATGGAATACGAGCTTTTTAGATACATAGATTCATGGGGACAAAGGACTCAGTTTATTAAGAGCTGCATGAGCGATTTTAATCCATTTACATTTATATTTGATTTGCACTATTGTCTTATATACCAAAGAAGGAAAATTGCGCTTTTATATGAAAAAACACCTACGATTCCCGAAAGATATATATAAACATATAGATACATATTTCCATTTTTTAATTTTTAAATTAATTCTTGACATATATTTTTATAAGCTCTAGAATTTTTCAAGTGTCCCTAGATATTAGGGTTCAAACAAGTATTGCTTACCTACATGTATGTATATGTGGAAGGTACGTAACGTATATCATTAAAAACGAAAAAGACAATAGTAAATGCAATTCTATAACGTTTTACTGGTTACAGCCATAAAAGTTACATATGGATATGGGTATGAATATACATAAAAATATGTACAAAGATATATTTTATAGTGCTTAATTCTGTATTTGTATATAATGGATTTTTAAATAAGAAATAAATAAATAAGTAATAAAATACAAAGTCTTTCAAGAAATACATACATATATAGTTCTCTCACCTTATTTATGCATTAATATAATTTGAATTTATTGAATATAATTTCTATACAAAATTAAAACTTTGTCGTAAAAGTTGAATATTTGTCAAACTTTTAAATATTAGGGTTATCAACATAACATTAAATTTCCTAAGCTCCAACTTTAAGACAACTCTAAATCACTTTGCTTCTACTTTAATGTATTTCCCAATTAGATTTGTATATGTACGGTATTCTGATTAGACATATTTTAGCTGCTGCAATATTCTGGTTAAAGACCATTTTCTTTAAAAATACTTGCAGTTTTATTAACCTTCAACATTATTTACATAAAAACTAAATAAATACATTATCAACTTATTGATGAAATAGAAATATATATTGTATTGATTTTACATTTAAGCTCGAGATTGTGCAACAAACTTTCTATCTTATTCGATTCGGATTCAGCAAAACTTAAAGAAACAAGAAAATACTTTCTTATAAAAGTTTTGTGTAATTACTTATAACACGAAAATATAGTTAATTGAATTTATGTACATATTTGCATAGTCATACACATATGCATACATATGTATGCAGGAAGTTTTCTGTTAAGGGGCCCTTCTGCTTCTTCTTCGGCTTCTGTTGCAGATACAACTGGAATTTGTAAGCTGTGTCTCTGTAATTTCGACTATAGCAATTTTGTAGCGCTTGGGACGTTGGGGTGTATATACAATGCTAGACATTTCGATAGGTTCACGCGGACGCCGCGCGCCGGCTCGTTTGTCGAAAGGGGAAGTCAACAATTCTGCCACAGACTATTTTTATGTGCTACGGCGTTTCATTGTGCGGCGGCAACAACAACAGCAGCAGCAGAAGGCAAAACAAGTCGCCAAACGGGTTAATGACGGCCAGAGAAGCATATTATGGAGATGCCGAATAAAAGAATGACAAGCAGAGAGAGAGAGAGAGAGAGAGAGAGAGAGAGAGAGTAAAATAGAGAAAGAGAGGAGAGAAGCAAAATCGCAAAGGAACAGAAGCAGCAGCAGCGGCAGAGCAATGGCAGTGGCGGCAGCAGGTCGCTTGACGCTTTTCGCTGCCCATGTGGAGGCCTACAAACACACATACACACACAAAAACACATAACAGCGTGACCGTCTCACAGAGATCCACAGACACACATACACTGTCAAATAAACATCTCATAGCACACACAAATACGAGGCGCACACACTCACTTGCACACACACGTGCGCAATCATACATGTATATACACATATGTAAATGGAGAAACGACAGCTAAACAAACAGCAAGAACAACAACGTCGAACGTCGCGACTTTTGCTTTAGCCCTAGCCCCAATCTTTGAGCTTTTTGCTTTACGTTTTTTCGCTTTTACGCGCTATGCCTGCCCACTGTTTTTCGTTCTTGTTCTTGCTCCAACGATTTCGTTTCCATTCGTTTCGTTTCATTTGGTATGGTTTTTGGGCTTTAACATTGCTGCTGCGGCTGAGGCTGTCGCTGCTTGGCAGCTTGACTGAGGCAGAAGCAGACGATGAAAACAAAAAACGTATGTAAAAAAAACAGAATAAGCAATATAAAGAAACGCCAGAAAGCATGTAGAAACGGAAAAAGAAGCAGGGACAGCAGAAGCAGTGGGTGTTGAAGCAGTATGTAAGGAGAAGTAGGCATTAACTGCACTTACCGCACTAACTGCAATCAGTTACTTTTACGTTTATTTTTCGCATTTGCAACTATTATTAGGATTTGTTATTGCACATACACTCACAATAATACTCAGATATACTATGAAAATATATGTAAAACTATTTATGTACACGCACTCCTTTCATTTCCTTTTTATTTTATTATTTTGTGTTATAAACTATTTTTTGTATGTATGTATTTTCTATTTATTAATATTTTGTTGCTCAGAGATTGATATTTGTATTATATTTATGTTTCGCACTTGCTTACGTCGCGCGCACGTACATCGGCTTTGTGCCCAATATGTCGTATCATTTACTTGCGTTGCCACTGAACTGTACACATTGAGTGCCAATAAGAGACTGACTTGTATGTTTGCTCTTGAGACGACAACAGCAACGGCTGATTCTGTTATTGCTGCAGCAGACGCTCTGACGTCTTTGTGGTGACAACAGCGTAGAGACAACTAGCCATAGCTATTTGCAAATTAGAATAAAATTAACGAAGAAAAATTCAGATAATGCCTTAATAAATGTTATCTATTTATTTTATTTTTGAGTGCTTGGTAAAGATATTAAAAAAGTTTTTTGTGCTCATTTGCAGAATTTTGTCTAACGCTTGTACTGCTTGTTGTACTGCTTGTCAGACTGTTAATAAAAAGAAATATATACATTTTGCACTGCTTAGGCTGTTAAATGGTTTTCTGGTGCAATATCATTGTGCGGTCCTGTGGCGCAATGGATAACGCGTCTGACTACGGATCAGAAGATTCCAGGTTCGACTCCTGGCAGGATCGGATATTTTTATTTATTCTTGTTTATTTTGTTTTTTATATTAATCTAATTTTTATGGCCCCGCTAAAAAAGCTCTTCAATTCAACAACAAACTGCATACGTATGTATGTAGTATATTAATTCATATATACACATATTATGTACTACTAGTCATGGAATGAACTGCTTGACAAAATGAGTTTTTGAAACAAGCACGACAAGCGGTCCTGTGGCGCAATGGATAACGCGTCTGACTACGGATCAGAAGATTCCAGGTTCGACTCCTGGCAGGATCGATTTTTTTTTTCATTATTAAGAAAATTGTAAAAAATATAATTTAAAATTTCTTAGTAATAAGTACAAATGTGTATTTTAGAAACAAGTAAAGTAGTTAGCAGCTTCCATTATTATACGAATTCAATATGTTTTCCTATAGTTAAAAGATGAATTTTTTTTTTTGTATTTTACATAGACAACAGGGAAATTAATTTCATTATAGAAACAGCTTTAGATTCTGTGGACGTGAATAATTTTAGACACCACAAGATATATCTTTATTCTCAATTTGAATTTAAATTTATTCATATTGTGATGTTGCTCTTTCAAAGCAGTGTCTCCCATATGGTCTAGTGGCTAGGATATCTGGCTTTCACCCAGAAGGCCCGGGTTCGATTCCCGGTATGGGAAATGTAACTTTTTTAATTTACTTTTTTAGACTTGAATGGGAAATTTATACTCATTTCTCCAATGCTATAATATATTTGTATATTATTTGAACGATCATTAAAAATATATATTATTCAGCGAAAGCTGCAAATTTAACTCATTGCAATTCTAACAAGAAAGCTCTAGTCGCGACTGCTCAACTACGAGATCCCCTGAATTAATGTTTAAAAAATTCTGTTTACACATGAAACAGCCCATGCACACACACAGGCATACGCAGGCACGCATAAGCACGCATTGGCTGCAGTGTGGGCTTACTACGGGATGTGGTAGATGGACTCTCTCCACGAAACTTTCAGATCATGATTATAACATTTGACAAAGCTCAAGTTTCTAGTAATTGAAGTACGCCATTGACAGATTTAATGGTGAGGGGTGAATATAACAGTGGAGGGTGAATCATAGCTCTAGCTCTAAAGATGTCGCAGATATAAAATTATTACGTATTTTCGATAATGTATTAATCGATAACAAAAAACCGGCACACTCCATTTACGGGTAATTTACACGGACCTAGGAAAAAAATCAAGAGTCTTGCTCTTGTAACTTTTGAGATCGACGTGTTTAAAAATACTGACAGACGGACAGACAGACAGGGATAAATCGACTCACCTCGTAGCCTTGATCAAGATATATATACTTTATCGGGTCTGCCACGCTTCCTTATTTTAACAAAACCATTATACCCTGATTTCGCATTTTCAATGGGTTCAGGGTATAATAAATGTGTCGCATATTCTTCGATTACGACTTTCTGGTGTTATGCAAATCCCAAGATATTTGCCGCACACATTTTGCACACTCGTAACCGCATAAGCATCAAGTCCTTCGAGTAAGAATCATTTGGATGTCACCTTAAACGTCCTTGACGTTGAAATGCGCACACAGCTGGTGTGGCATTTTACCATTTGCAATGAGTCCCGTCCTCATTTCATGACAAACTTTGTATATTTTCCGCTGCTTAGCATAGAGCGACACATAATCCACACGCTCCACACGTCTTGTTTGTTTGTCAATGACAGTTTCTCCGCCTTTGATTGGACAACTTTTATTGAATTGCATTCCATATGAAAAATAAAAATGTAAATAGGGAATTTTTAGTAAAATAAATAAAATAAAAATTGGTAAACGAAAAAATTTAATTCGATCCTGCCAGGAGTCGAACCTGGAATCTTCTGATCCGTAGTCAGACGCGTTATCCATTGCGCCACAGGACCGGTGACGATTAGTTGCCAAAAGCTCATCAAATGATACTGGATGTCATGTTCATCTTTAATGTTACAATTATCAGCGGAAGATGTATAATTATATATGTTTATAATAATAAACAAAAGTTAATGCTATTAATATTATCTAATTATTTATATTTTTATTTTATTTCTAAGCATTTTCAGCAACAAGCCGAGGGCCTAATAGCTAGTTCTTCATTTCTAAGATACATAGTTTTAAGTTTATATTGATACGAGCCCCGGCTATAAATAAAGTAAAACAATATTAATCTAATTGTAGTAGTTGATCAGTTATTAAAAAATAAATAAAAGAAACTCGATCCTGCCAGGAGTCGAACCTGGAATCTTCTGATCCGTAGTCAGACGCGTTATCCATTGCGCCACAGGACCGCGTGGCTATTTGTTGTCTGCACCCTTATAGAAGCAGTGTCGAAATCAAGTAATGAACTGCATTATCGACACATTTGCAATTATAAAAAGTGTGTAAAGCAGTTTAATGATTGATACAGTGGTCTAACACATCTATGGGAAACTGCTTGCAAAATAAATTGGCTTCTTCTTTAGTGTGAAACATTTGTCGGTATAATAGACTTATTATAATTTTGACAATCTTAACCATGCATCCCATATTGTCTAGTGGTTAGGATATCCGGCTCTCACCCGGAAGGCCCGGGTTCAATTCCCGGTATGGGAAAAAGTAGTCATATTAGGGAAGCTTTTTTTTTTATTAAAAAATTCAATTTAATTTTGTTATAAAAGGAATGAATATAAACTTCTTTTTGAAAGCATAACGCAGCGAAAATTGCAAAGTGGAGAGGAAATATTTTGTCTCATTTTTAAATTTGAACAATACTTGCTTGCCAAGTCACTAATAAAGCTATTTAGAATGACTGGCAATCATTGAGTTTTCATATGACTAAAAGTCATACATTTAACAAACCCGAACACAGTCGCTTGAAGCTTCTAGAGACATTAACATGTCATTCGAATTTTTGTATTTGATCGCATGTTAGCTATCGTATATTATGCCTGGTAATGACTTGCTTTCAGTTACTGGAAGAAATTAGGTGTAAAATATATCCAACCATCTCTCCTTTTTTGGCAATGCTTGTAGTTTGTTGAAAGCCCGGGCCTCGGTTTTCGAGCAGGTTATGTTAATGCATAATGCTAAAGGAATTGAGAATGCTTAACTGGAGTCTAAATGCTGGATCGGACTACACAGCTGCTCAAACACCTTAATCTGATCAAAACTATGCTGATCAAGAAGAGTAACCTCTTCAGAAATCGTGCACTACAAACCGATCCACGGAATGCTCCATTGAGCTACAAACATTTAATCTGATCATAGGTAACGAATGATCGTAGGTACCGAATGGAAGGGGCAGTGCACTAAAATTTCTCCTGTTGGCGGTGAGGCGTTACATGTACTCATTTTATAATTTTCAATTCAATTTTACAACTACGAAGATTGGCAAACATCTGGAAAGCCATTAGAAAAGATTACCAGCAGATTTTATTATGAGCATTAAGAATATATGCACATTTTTAACCACAGATCTTATAGCGACGACACAATTTGACTTGAATGCCACTTCGCTTCAGGACATGAATAGTGAATTTAATAAATACAAGAAAGGTATCTTTAAAATGAAATTGAGTCCAGCTTTTGATTTTATCACCTTACCTGCTGTCCATCTTGTTTCGCCTGCACGAGTAAAAGTCTTTTCTAAGCATACCCAGACTTCAAAAGGCACAGCGTTGCTTCAGAAGATATGACTTGGTTGACATATTGTTGTGAGCCCGATAATATGCAGAAGAAAGAAAAACAAAAAACTATATTATCTGGTGGCTTATGTTGCTGTCTTTCAAACAGCTATGTTTGAGATGACTAATCTAATATGACTCTTGTATTGTTAGAGTGCGCACTCAATACGAATCCAAAATTATTTGAGTGAGGAGGTCTAACACTATTTTGGTGATTGATTATGCTCGCATTCAATACAACGGTTATATAATTAACTTGAATTAAATGGTCTAATGTAAAATAAGTTAAAATAAAATAAACAAATAGGCTCAGCATTGCTCTATTAGTTATTCTTATCCTATCGCTGAGTTTGTAAGGCTCAGCGCTCGTCTCTTACATAATCTGTCACTAGGATTGCAAGGGTTAGTTTTCATCTGTCTATTTATAGAGTGACTCCTCCGAAACGGTTCGACCGATACTCACGAAATTTTGTGTGCATCTATTTTTCATGGCCCGTTTTTGTTTTTATACCCTGAACCCATTTTTAATGGGAAATCAGGGTATAATGAATGGTTTTGTTGAAATGTATGTAACAGGCAGAAGGAGGCGTGGCAGACCCCACAAAGTATATATATTCTTGATCAGGTCGACGAGCCTAGTCGATTTGGCGTGGGTGCTTGTGTGTGTATGTGTTTGTGTATGTGTGTGTGTGTATGCCTGTGTGTGCGTGTGTGTGTGTATGCCTGTGTGTGCGTGTGTGTGTGTGTGCGTATTTCTTGTGTAAGCTAAAAGACGCGAATAATTATTGAAATAGCTATTGCTCTAAGGACTCACGGGATTTCGTAGTCGAGCAGTCTCGACTAGAGCTTTCTTACTTGTTTTTTGTTTTTTTTGTTTTGAAGCAACGAAATTACGATATTATTCAGTGCTACAACACTTATAACTCGAAATCTGCTGGACCAATTTTCATGGTTTTTGATTTGTTGGAGAGTATATCTTAAAACATAATACAAAATTCACGAATACTTGAAAACGCGTTATTTTCCCTATTGCTATTGAGGATCTTTGCATTGTCATTGAGACTCAGTAGGCTTGATAACAGTGTCAGTTTTCGGTCATGCTCTCATGTTAAACAATTATTCATGCACATTTTATTAATACGTGAATGTGATTAATAACAAGTAAGAAAGCTCTAGTCGAGACTTCTCGACTACGAGATCTCCTGAACCCTTGGAGTAATAGCTATTTCAATAATTTTTCGCGTCTTTCAGCTTACACAAGAAACGCACACACACACACACACACACACACACACACACACACACACACACACACACACACACACACACACACACACACACACACACACACACACACACACACATACACAAACATTTACATACACATACACACACAAGCATAAACACGCATGGGCGGCAGTGAGCGATTACTATGAGAACTTAATTGCTTAATAATTTTTTTTTCGTGGACGTACAATCTTCATAAAACTTTCAGATTATGATTATAACTTGGATATGCATGTAATTGCCAAAGCACAAGTCTCTAGTATTTGAAATACGCTTTTTACAAAAGTGAAGGTGAGGGGGTGAGTTTAAGGGTGTCGGGGGGGGGGGGGTAACTTTTAACAAAAACCGAAATTGTATAAATTGCATATAAGCATATATTAAAAATTTGGAGATCTAGCAATAAAGGTGTAGAAGATATAATTTTATAACTGGTTGTCGATAAGGTTTTTTATCGATAAAAAAAGATCGGGATGAGTTATCGATTTTTAATGATAAACTTGATATCCGCGCTGTAATTACGGACATTTAAAAAAAAATTGAAGTCTCTAGCTCTTATATCTTCTGAAATCGACGCGTTCATACATACGGACAGACGGACGGACAGACAGACGAACAGGGCCAATTCAACTCATCTCGTCGCCCTGATCAAGAATATATATACTTTGTGGGGTCTGCCACGCCTCCTTCTGCCTGTTACATACATTTCAACAAAACCATTATACCCTGATTTCCCATTTTCAATGGGTTCAGGGTATAATGATAAGCGTACATCGAAACTTATCTCTAGCTCTACACGAATATTACTTAATGGCAGGACAACAAATTGGGATTTACTTTAACGTAACTTCGATTCAGCCTTGTTCCTCAGAGCAACTCGTGCATGACTTGTCAAGGATGTCCCATGGTCAATTATCGTTCAGCCAAGCTGCTAGGCAAGCGTGCCATAATGAAAGAGGGGAATGGGGCAGGGAAAGATGGTAAGTGAGGTGGTTAGTGGGAGGGGAAAACAACGAAACACTTGGCAGCAATTGTGGTTAATGCAAAAAGTTTCTCTTTTACTTGCTCCACAAGATGACGTACCAAAGTGCAACAGCTGTGAGTCCTTGTAATAGCCATGTAAGGACATAGTTGTTGTTGCTGTGTTTTTGTTGTTGTTTTATTACATACACACACATAGAAGCACTTAACACTCTTGATACAATTGTCATTTTACGCAGCGAAAACGTCGCAAATGAGTGCAGTAGAACCAGAGCTGGGTAAACGGTGCAGAAGATACTTAGTTGCATTTTAGCCACATAATGTGTGTATAACTTAGCCAATTTCAAAAGCAGTTGCATCGTTTGCATTAGCTGTTGCTTTCCACTTTGTTAATTATGGATTTAAAAGTAGCTATTAAATAGTTTAGATTGTTAGCTATTACTATTCAAAGTATATTGCTCAATATTAAATTCTTAGCATCCTAGACACTTGAATAATATAAGATTATTTTGTTCAAATTTGTCTCGATATTAAATCAAGTATGTGTGTTTTGAAGTACTTGTATCAATGTGCATTTCGCGCTGCTTAGTTATCATATTATTATGTCATATAATTTTAATCTGCTTGCTTCTAAATACCACATTCATAGTGAATTTTAAGTAACTCGCACTTCGCCAACGACCATACCACGTTGAATACATCGGTTCTCGTCCGATCACCGAAATTAAGCAACGTCGGGCGCGGTTAGTACTTAGATGGGGGACCGCTTGGGAACACCGCGTGTTGTTGGCATCTGTTCACAACTTTTTTGTTGTTTTAAAAAGTACAAATGTATTACAACAAATTTATTTATTTTATTTTTCTATTTTACTTCCGAGGCATTCCATTTTCATTGATTTAATGTTTAGACCTGATGTAAGTTACCCTAGTTCAAGCTTGCCAGGAGACAGCGAAAAGGCGAAACACAACTCTATGTTAAGACCAAGAAAATGTAGTTCTTCTTAGGACCGTGCTTACAGTTAAGTGCTCTTAAGTACATAAATATCTAAAACTTCCTCTTGTCAAAGAGATTGTACGAAAAGTCGCATACAGATAAAGGTAAGTAATAATGTAACAACATATTGTATATAAATTTATAATTGAGCTCATGGAGCTCTAACTATGGCAACTTGTTGACATATCTAGGCCTATTAGGAGCATAGCTAATCAGGTAAAACTATAGCAAATTTCTTTTTAATTAACTTAATTACTTAACTTAATTAACTTACAAGTATCCTCCTCTATTGATAAGCCACAAATAATTACTACGCCTCTTTAGAGGCGTGGCACATCGAAAAATTCCCTTTCATTTTTACATTTTTGGAGCGAAAGCATCAAAATTTTGCAGTCACCTTACCATTACCTTGTTTTAAGAACTGCCCAAAAATGAGGTGTCTGCGCCCAGTAGGGGCATGACAAATTGAAAAAAACTACATTTTCTAAACTTGCCTTCTAAATTGGTAATGGGACGTGAATTAGTATTCCGTAGTCGGTAACGCCCGACTGCAACGTTCTTACTTGTGATACCCTGAACCCAATGAAAATGGGAAATCAGGGTATAATGGTTTTGTGGAAAAGTATGTAGCGGGCAGAAGGAGACGTGGCAGACCCCACTAAGTATATACAATGGAGGACCAAAGTATTTTGACAACGCATTGCAAAAACTCTAACCGCGTTTTTCTGCGAGCTGAGAGAGCTAACAGTACCCATTATATTTTTTAGAGAGAGCAAACATAAAAAGCTATAAATGACCAAAATATTGCAGTGATAACATAAATCAATATTTTTCTATAATTATTTGCATGGCGGATTATCATTATTTGGGTGAACAAAAGTATTTTGACATTAATATTTATTAAATAAAGTGAGACAAAAACTTAACAAATAGTAACTAAAATATTAATAAGAATTAAACCCTGCTTTAATATCTGCAAGCGTCTAGAGATCGATCTAACCAAATTTTGTAATGTTTCTATTGAAAAATCCTGCTAAAGTCCTCAAACCTCATGAATCCCTCTCCTTGGGCGTTCTTGATAAGTCTAATCTACGTTTTACTTTTGCGTAAGCCTACACATTCTCTATAATATTGAGATCAGAGCGCTGAGGTGTATTGACTTCAATATTCCCAGAAAATTCAGTTATAATATGGACCTTGTGGCATGGAGCATTGTCCTGTGCTGCATTGTGCTACAGTATACATGATTTTCCAATGAGCCAGTGACCGGAATTCGATAAGTGGTCAATCAGGACACGTAAATAATTATCCCTCTTCATTTTTTCATTAATTAATATCGAATTGGAGAGGCTATTGACACATGCGAGCCCCCAGGGCATTACCGATTCTTCACCACGTTAGTACATAGGCCCCTTTTTTGCGAATATTCTTTGGCAACCTGCTATAAATCGCTTTTTTTATCCAGGATACTCAAAGGAACTATCATCCATCCATAATACTTTTCCCCAGAAGAATTGTGGCTTGCCTATAAAGGTTTTAGCAAATCGATACCTTTTTAGTTTATTTTATAGTGATATTAAGAGTATTGGAAGATCTATAACGTAGAAAAATTGGCATTCCTTTGCCGACTTGTGATAGTTTTTCTGCTTATTGATAATTTATGATTATTTTTAAGTTTGATCGACATGACTTTTAGGAAAATCCGCACATTTTCTTTAAGATTTGTCAATATGATGCGGCCTTCTACAGGTTTTTGGAATGAATTTTTCGATCTGGCCTTCTTGTTTTAGTGAATAATTTTTTTATTGTTTGTTAATTTAGTTATAAATTGCTCATAGAGGTGCATTTTATAAGGCTGTAAGGTTTTCCTCGGAAATACCTGCATTATTCTTCGTTCGCGACTAATTTTTTAATGGTTTCACTTAATCACGTTGTTTGCCCATAATTTACCGAAAACTATGATGAAATAATGGCTATTATTAAAGAAGACACCAAAAATAACTTAATAAATAAAAATATTTATTTTTTAATCCAAGCAAATTACCGAAAATGAATTTAAGAAGGAATGTCAAAATACTTTTGTCCACCCAAATAATGACAATCTGCCATGCAAATAATTATAGAAAAATATTGATTTATGTTATCACTGCAATATTTTGGTCATTTATAGCTTTTTATGTTTGCTCTCTCTCTGAAAAATATAATGGGTACCGTTACCTCTCTCAACACGCAGAAAAACGCGGTTAGAGTTTTTGCAATACGTTGTCAAAATACTTTTGTCCTCCATTGTATATTCTTGATCAGCGCAACGAGCTGAGTCGACATAGCCTTGTCCGTATGAGTGCGTCGATCTCAGAAGTTATAAGAGCTAGAGAATTTGAGAATTTGGCATGTGTGTACCATACGCAGTACGAGTTTGCTTTCTTTTTCCATAAATCATCCGATAACTTTTTTATCGAGAATAATCGAAAAATTGATTTTGTTTTTCAGCCTATTAGACCTGGAGACTTCAGATTTACTGTGTATATACATATGATGAATACAAACATTTTGTAATTTACAATTTGTAAACGCATTGAACGCATCAAACGCATTCCAAGTACTAAAGACTTGTGCTTTGGAATGTACATACATTTGAACATTACGATTACGTTCTAAAGTTTCATTAAGATTGTACGTCTAGAAATTAAATTATTCAACAAATAAATTCGTATAATATTGCCCAGATTGTAGCGCAGCCCAAGCGCAGTCGCTGCTTACTGCGCCGTCAGCAGAGCGCGTTGTTATACGTGCATGTATGTATGTGTGCATAGAAGAAGTGCAGAATGATTAGAATATCAGCTTGCAGGGTTCAGGGTATCTCCTAGTCGAGCAGTCTCGACTAGAGCCTTCTTACTTGTTTTTAAATTCAAAAGTTATCAACTAAATTATTGTTTATCTTTATTGATCTTGAGCATTTAAGTCGAAAAAATCTTTAACAATTGGGCTACAATTCGAAAGTTAGATATTTTCTTCCTGCTGATTCCTTTTTGCGCCATGAATGAGGATTATTTAGTCATTGACTGCAAACTGTCAGCAGAGTTCAGGTTGTCTTATATAGCCAGGCTCGTGGAACTGAAAATTGCTAAATACAGTTAACTACAGATTTCATTGTTAATGATTATACAGTATGCAGAGATACATGTATTTCGTCCTATTTTCTTTCAGTGTATATTCCAACTTTCGCTCTGACATCTTAAAATAAACGTGCACAAATGCCAAACGACAAAAAATTAAATGATATACTGCATTTAAGCCAATTCACAGTTGACTTGCTCTCCAGAATGGAGGGGCGAGTTTCAGTTGCAGCTCCGCTGGTACGCAACAATTTGGAATGACTTTGCTTTGACCTTGTCGCATTGTAAAAGGGCCACAACTGCAAAATACATTTCCCGAATCTACTTACATTTTCCCCATGTGCTATTGAAAACTGCGCATAAGTCGCACGCAATATTAATACCCTATGAGTGAAGAACTTAATGAAGGACTGATGCGTATGGTTGAGTAAGCAAAACGTGACCTACGAATCGCATATTTGATACTTAAGATACTTTTTACTTTAAGTTGTAAAATTATTATTATTATTTTTTTATGTTTAAAATATGTTTTTAATTCATGCATATCTAAAATAATAACAGGCGTCATAAATATCTTGGGAAAATAAAAAAAAAATATATATATATATTTGGAAATTGTTCAAAAAGAAATTGTTGTCATGGTGACTGGTGTTTCGGACCAAATTTGCAGTTTCTAGACTTCTTCGGGCTGCGTCCCTACTTGGAATCCATCATTAAAATTCAATATTAAATTCAATATGAATAATATATGATCAAATTAGTTGCCATGTGAAACACAGTCCTTACTTAGACTATTCATGTTTACAGGGTATTTGTTGCTAGTAGATTCAGTTTAAGCTTAGATCCATGTTTGGTTACCTTCGCGCTTCGTTATATTCATTTTTATTGAATTGCATTGGCAAAGCCATCGAACAACAAAATCCACTCAACTGACAGAAACTTAAAAAGTTAAAGTTGAAAATTTTTGAGAATTTGATGGCTGCACCTGCAGTCAATGCGTATAGCTGTGCGAGCCATTCAATTTAATTAGCTCTACTGTGCAGTGCATTCCGCCAGATTAGCCATCATAAAAGCCAAAACTCTAACTGGAACTTAGATAAAGATTCGCCTTGAGCGTAAATTGCATGCAAATTGACATAAAATTAATAAAATCCGCAAATTGCATCATTTTTCGAGGGGAAAGTTAGCTGCAGAAATGAATCTCGACGTTTTGAAAGGGCTGGCCAGTAGAGCTCTAATTAGCTGGAAACTCTACCCTCTACCCTACGAACCTTGAAATACTGTACGAATTTGTTAATTAAGTCAGGGGGTCGCGCGACATTACCGCGCTTCGACAGCTCTGACGGCCATTGCTAACAACAAAAAACATTTATAACATAAAAGTGCGATAAAATCTTAATGAAACATTGGGTTTTGTGCAGTGATTTGACAAAGAAGAAAGGGACAAAGGGACGCAAACGTTCATCTAATGCAAATGTAATGAGATGCAGAAGAAATACTAATTAAAAGGTGATTAAATACGCGTTCTAAAAATAAACTATTGCATACGACGGGAATGTAAGAACTTATCTTAAGTAACAGTAAATAGCATATACACTAACTTAATTGTTATTATTCAATTTAAATTTTCAATTTCAATTTATTTCACTCTTTGTTATAATTACATGATGTTGTGAATGGTATTTTACAATATTTGAAGAGTTTAGGCTAATACATAGTCCTTTTCTGCTAAGTTACTTATTTACATACATGACATATGGATATGGTCGCAAAATAAGGTCTTGAAGCTTATCTTTAATCTTCCATAGAATCATTCCACGATTAATCTAGATTGTCGAGCCAATACTGAACTGGTAGATATTAGACTATTGCGACTATCGCAAAAATGAATAACCAAGTGTCAGGAATCATAATATTCACATATAAACGACCTGGCATAGACTTGTAGTTTTTAGTGTTTAGTATTTAAATTAATTTAATTTAGTTTGTAGTAAACTTTCATGGGGTTTTCTATTTCTTTGTTTTTTTTTTTTTCCAAATATTTGTTAATATTCTATGTAATCATTATGTATATAATAATTCGAAAAATGCTCTGTGTTTAAATATTTAATTAACATGATTCTATAAGCAAACTAATAAAACCACATACATTTGTGATTTTCAGAAATTAGAAATTTATTTATTAATGTCGCTGCTCGCCAATATAAATATACTTAAATATTCTACAAATTCGTATTTTGAGAGATACTACTACGATAATTCCTTGCACATCTGTTGTGCATTACTGTTTCCTTAATATGGACTATTATTATAATTGGTTGTTCTACAAATTGGTTATTTGGTTAATATTGCGTTTTATGATAGTAAGTATTATTAGTCAATATGTTACGAATCATATGCTATCACCTTGTTCACACTCACAGCAGTTGTAATTCCTTACAGCCTTGTTGGGCAAGGACAACTAGGGTCTTGGTGAAAATTGAATAAACTGTAACGTATTTTTGCACGCGCAGCCAATTGCGAGCATAAGATGAATATCCCAGATATAAAACTAGAGCTAAGCGTTGGATTTCCTATTGACGACCTTCGTTTAACGCTCAGTGAAACTGGCCACCAGGCAGATGACGCTATCCAACCCCACCTAGCCTTTGCTAAAGCTACAACTACAGCTACCCTAACGTCAGATTCGCATAAATTAAGTGGAAGCAGCAGCATCACCATCAGCATTGCCCCTCAACCTCATCCTCAGCCCATCGTCTGATTCTCATGGCGCATTTATTTTGCGTGACTTTTGTTGTCAGCTGCACGTCTTGCCCCTTTTAAGCGTTGTCTCTGTTGTGGATGCTGTCGTTCGCGTACTTTGCTCTCAGTTTCCTGCAGCACTAGCCAATTTAATTGCAATTTTTCCTTCACCCAGCGCCAAAGACAAATAACCAAAGCTAATAGATCATGTCATCTTGTCAACAAGTTTTACAGTCTAATTGCGAACATTCAACAAGAGCTAACAAAGACGTTTACTTTGAGCTTCAATTGAAAGAGTGACAATTTCTTAACATCTATTTAAAATTCGATTTTTGTTTAATATAGTTTATCAAATAATTCAATTAATATAGCTTATACAAATTATAGATGAATCAAATTGTAATTAATGCTAAGAAGTTATTGCAATTTATATGTTTTTACGGAATGATCATTCGTGCCAGTTCCTTGAAATTAATTGGTGATCAACCGATCAGCAGCCCGGCTAGCTCAGTCGGTAGAGCATGAGACTCTTAATCTCAGGGTCGTGGGTTCGAGCCCCACGTTGGGCGACAATTTTTCTTTTGTTCTATTTTCAATGCTTATAAAATATAAATAATAAGGGTGTTTATATAAGTTTTTCCCGTACTTCTGTTATTTTCTAACAAATCAATTTCTGTACTCTTAAATGCAAAGAAGTAAAACGCAACACTTTTGTATACCGTAAATTGATTAGAAATAAAATGTCCCATATAAATTAAAAAAAATTAAAAAAATAAATAGAAGTGATTACACATGTATATTTAAGATGTTTAATTATAAAACACAATTCGATGAATTTAAAAAATAATAAAAAGTTGAATCTTGCGATCCTGCCAGGAGTCGAACCTGGAATCTTCTGATCCGTAGTCAGACGCGTTATCCATTGCGCCACAGGACCTGCGAAAAATCTAGAGCACAAATATTTTTCTATATTACCATATTCTGGCTGTTATATACAGTACGTTCCCTGTAAGAACTTAAGCCAAAGTATGTTTGCCCGCTAGCCAGACCTTGCAAACAAATGTAAGAAGTTACTTTTATGCTGTCTTGGCAAATGCAAATGGCATGCCATTCAAACAAACAGAAATCATATTATCCGTACGCTCGTCGCCTTTCGAGTTTCGCCATTCGCCATTCGCCATTCCCCTATTCCTTTAACCACCAAAAGCAATTTTTGATTTTATATCACGAAGCGAACCCCACTCGAAAAGTAAAAATGCAACGATCTGTGCTTGCACATTTCATTCGTGTAGTCCAATCCCAATGGGACTCGTAAACAGGTTTAGCCAGCACGCAAAAGGAACATACAAGAACGTAGCAAAGGAAATGCACGCTGTGTGAGGGAAATGATGTAAAGCAACAAAGGAGGGTGCACCCTAATATACCAGCTCTGGAAATTGGCAATCCTTGACCCGTCATAACGTTCCCTCCCCAGCATCGACTTGCTTTTTCCTTTTGACAGCTCGGTTAAATGAGATATGCTTTTTACATTTTTTCGATAAATTTCGAAGCACCCCAGCTTTCGCAGCAGTGGATAACATTATTAGCGCAAAACTTTGCCATAAAAATGGCAAACGGATTCACGCAACGCTTAAAATTGAGATTTACTGTAAGCGAAATTTATAACAAACGAAAGAAAAAATCCCCTTCAGCGACAAATTTAAGGAGGAAAACTACTTAAACTTCGAGCTTATCAAATGACATTGATGAATGCTTCAGGCAATTAACGTGAACAACGCCGCAGCTGTATAAAAGGGCAGGGTCTGTTACTGCATCGTTCACAAAATGAAGTCTTTAGGTATCGCTCTACTCTGTCTGCTCGGCACACTGGCGTGGGCTCAGAAGCTGGAGAAACTAGTTCAGGTTGAGGAGCCCATACCCGAGGAGGAAAATCCGTTGCCAATTTTTCTTCCAACATATTCCACGGACGATTTTTCACTATCTGCAGCTTCCAAAGTAATTAATGAAAACACGTTTAATATTATATTTTATTAGAAATGAATTGTATACTATTATAAACTTTTATAATTACAGCTAAATTGGTTCCAAGCTGAAGCCGCTTGCGCTTCTCAAGGAGGCTACTCCTTGGTCACGTTAGATAGTGAAGACAAGCAGAATCGCGTATTCCTATTTTTGCTCAACTCGGGTTATTTGAATCTGCTTAATGAGCCGATTTGGACGTCAGGCTCGAACCTGGCAAGCGCTTCTCTATGGAGTTGGTTCAGCACTGGAGCTGCCTTCAAATATCGCCGTTTCCAGACTACACCCAATTCCTCATACCGCTGTCTCGGCCTTAATGCACTTACCGGTTACTGGATTCCTCAAGATTGCAACGCTCAGCGTTATTTCGTATGCGAAAAACGATGCCAATAAATTGAATGAGCATATTTGTTTACTATGCTAATCTATAAAAATATAATAAAAGGTTCTGATTGTAAAAATTCTAATCATTTATTTTAATTATATAATGGTTTTGATTAAACATATGTAATAGGCATAAAATATATATTAATCTTGAAGGGGTCCGAGTCGGTTTACTCTGTCCGTCTATCTATCGTTCGTCTGTATGAAATTGAATTGAATCAACCATATCGCATTATGGAAATGTGGTCGTCTCTCAAATGCACGAAAAATCTTTTTCAAAGTATAAATGTATAGAATATTTATTTAAGCAGTAAATAACTCGGAAATACATATTTAATAAAATACAAATAAATTTCAAAACAAATATTTTGTACTAAAAAAGAACAATATAAAAAGTTGCGTTCAACGGATGCCAACAACACGCGGTGTTCCCAAGCGGTCCCCCATCTAAGTACTAACCGCGCCCGACGTTGCTTAATTTCGGTGATCGGACGAGAACCGATGTATTCAACGTGGTATGGTCGTTGGCGAGAGACGGTTGACTGAAAGTTCGTTATAAATGTGGTATGTGAGAACAAGCAGTTGGGAATTTGACTACAGTAGTTATAAGGCAAAAATGAACTGCTTTGATACAAGCTAAAGTTTATGAGAGTTTGCCTATAGTCGAACGATAAGCAAATCCATTTTAAAATCTTTTTCTTAACACAAATTTATATAAAAATCAAATCAATAAATCAGAAATATTTGACAAAACATAAAATAAATAAATTTGTTGTAATACATTTGTACTTTTTAAAACAACAAAAAAAGTTGTGAACAGATGCCAACAACACGCGGTGTTCCCAAGCGGTCCCCCATCTAAGTACTAACCGCGCCCGACGTTGCTTAATTTCGGTGATCGGACGAGAACCGATGTATTCAACGTGGTATGGTCGTTGGCGAGAGACGGATGACTGAAAGTTCGTTATAAATGTGGTATGTGAGAACAAGCAGTTGGGAATTTGACTACAGTAGTTATAAGGCAAAAATGAACTGCTTTGATACAAGCTAAAGTTTATGAGAGTTTGCCTATAGTCGAACGATAAGCAAATCCATTTTAAAATCTTTTTCTTAACACAAATTTATATAAAAATCAAATCAATAAATCAGAAATATTTGACAAAACATAAAATAAATAAATTTGTTGTAATACATTTGTACTTTTTAAAACAACAAAAAAGTTGTGAACAGATGCCAACAACACGCGGTGTTCCCAAGCGGTCCCCCATCTAAGTACTAACCGCGCCCGACGTTGCTTAATTTCGGTGATCGGACGAGAACCGATGTATTCAACGTGGTATGGTCGTTGGCGAAAGACGGATGACTGAAAGTTCGCTATAAATGTGGTATGTGAGAACAAGCAGCTGGGAATTTCAATAACATTCAAAACTGTTATAAATAGGGGTTGGTTTTCGAAAGAAATCATCCCTTAAATTCAACAGAGCACATGTATAGCACGAACATAGAGCGCATTGCATTTACTGTTAAAAATCCCGTAAGGTATATATTTATATATTACAACAAATAAACTAATATTCTTCAATTCGGGTTTTTAGACTCATTCACGAAAGTGAAATGAGTATATTGGTTTTGTGCAATGTCCGTCTTGCTGTCCGTCCGTCTGTCCGTATGAACGCAATCTATTTCGGCGCTATTGAAGCTAGAGACTTGAAATTTGGAACATACTCGTGTATATCTCCGATTTATAAAGTGTTAAAATTTTCCGGATCCGCCCCCTATGGGCGTGGCAAATCGGAAAATACATTTTCCGATATACCAGAAATCATTTTAGTTAAAGAGCTAGAAAGCTGAAATTTGGTATGTAGGTCCGCGTCGACCATCCAAAATCACGAGCTATGGCGGATATATCCCCGCCCATTTGGGGCGTGGCAAATCGGATAAAACCGTATCTCCTAAAGTTGTAAGCCTAGAATGCTGAAATTTTGCATGTCAGCTAATGTTATGATTCTATAAAGTCTAAAGACAAAATTATAAGTCTACGCCCGTTAGGGGCGTGGCAAATCGGACCTGAAGATATAGTGATTTTTTTAATTCTGCTATATTTTGGACACTGTTGATGCCAGAGATCTCAAATTTTGTATATATACTCGGGCTGATCACCCAAGACCAAAAAGCTTTGTCGGATATATGTCCGCCCACAGGGGGCGTGGACTGCAAACATTTATATCTCCTAAAGTATAATAGCTAGAGGCTTAAAATTTGGATAGTTAAGTTACTGGTTGCCTCCTCTATCGATGCCCCAAGAATAATTTTTAAGCCTCTTTAGGGGCGCGGCATATCAAAAAATACCCTGTAATTTTCACATTTTTTGAGCGTAAGAATTCAAATTTTGCATTTAGGTAACTGGTTGCTCGTTCTAAGGACTGGCCAAAAATGAGGACTCTACGGCCACTAGGGGCGTGGCAATCGGCATTTACAGTGCGCGAATTGCGACATTTATATGCGTCAGCCATCTATTTATGTATATGTACACATAAGTAGGCTTAATAGGCATTGATAGCACGGAAGGAAACATTTTTATAAAATTAATAAAATATAAATAAGCTAAAATAACAAAAATTTGCAATTTACAAAAAAGTGTTTTCAGCGGCATTTGAGCTCGCACCCAACCCAAACAGCATGTTTGTCAAAATAGCTAAAATAAAGATCGTCGGCGCTTCAGCCTACAGCACCACCGCGTCGTTTCGATCAAGAGTAGTTAAAACGAAATCACATTATTGGTATGACGCCGCATAGCAAAAAAAAGCCAGTGTAGCGGCTGGAAATTCAAAAACAATGCAAAGACAAATCAATCGCAACGGGATTCTTAGAATATGCTAGAGCACGCATTTATGTGTACATACATACACACATACAAATGAGCGCGTGTATAAGGCTGGAATGCTTGATGCTATGCGTGCAGGCTTACATGTATAATTATATATGCATATGTATGTATTTGCGTATATGTATTTGAGGGCTATTTAAGAAGAAACAAATTTAAACTTATAAAATTATTCGACTAAGAAAATGAAAAGTATTAAGTGCCATTCAGTCAAGCTCGCACCTTCCCAATAAAATATCTATTTTATAAAAAACGAAATATGTATGAAAAAATAAAAAAAAAAACACAGTAAAGGTTCGAACCTCCCTTAATCTAACATTACTTGCGTCGCCCTTAGCACCCGCTCCACTGGTTCGCTCGAGCAATCAGTTGCTAAAATAGAATAGCTTAATAAGAGAGCATCATCAGACAAAACTACAGGAACGTCTAGAAAGTCAAGAAATCAATCAAAATTCTAAGAATGTGAGAAAAGGCGCGCTTCTGTCTGTACGCATAGAATAGACGATGAGTGTGTGCACAAGCATAGGAAAATCGCGCTGATCTGCTGTTAGCTTGAAGCCGGTATCCAATGTATGGATATAAATATAAATATATATAATAAAAATCAAAATTGTATAAATTATATATGTATTTAATTTGAATGCAATAGCTATCGATGATTTTCCAATTTTAATGGCATCATGCCGTGTTTTTTGCTGCGCACCAGACTTGAAAATTGCACTATATACTCTGGTTGACAGCGTTTGGGCTGCGAATGAGTCTTCTGCTATCGGTATCGCCCGATTGCAACGTTCTTACTTGTTTTAAAATGGAGTTTAAATGGAGTTATTATTTTAATCTTTGCTTTTATTTTTATACCCTGAACCCATTTTCAATGGGAAATCAGGGTATAATGGTTTTGTTGAAATGTATGTAACAGGGAGAAGGAGGCGTGGCAGACCCCACAAAGTATATATATTCTTGATCAGGGTGACGAGCTGAGTTGATTTGGCCCTGTCCGTCTGTCTGTCCGTCTGTCCGTCTGTCCGTCTGTCCGTATGTATGAACGCGTCGATTTCCGAAGATATAAGAGCTAGAGACTTCAAATTTTTTTTAAAATGTCCGTAATTACAGCGCGCATATCAAGTTTATCATTAAAATTCGATAACTCATCCCGATCTTTTTTTATCGATAAAAAACCGTATCGAAAACCAGTTATAAAATTATATCTTCTACACCTTTATTGCTAGAGTCTCCAAATTTTTAATGTATGCTTACATGCAATTTATACAATTTCGGTTTTTGTTAAAATTTACCCCCCACCCTTAAATTCTGCCCCTCACCCTCACTTTTGTAAAAAGCGTATTTCAAATACTAGAGACTTGTGCTTTGGCAATTACATGCATATCCATGTTATAATCATAATCTAAAAGTTTCATGAAGATCGTACGTCCATAAAAAAAGTTATTAAACAATTAAGTTCTCATAGTAAGCGCACACTGCAGCCCATGCGTGTTTATGCGTGGTTGCTTGTGTGTGTATGTGTTTGTGTATGTGTGTGTATGTGTTTGTGTATGTGTGTGTGTATGTGTATGTGTGTGTGTATGCATTTGTGTATGTATGCGTGTGTGTGTGTGTCTGTATGCGTGTGTGTGTATGTATGCCTGTGTGTGCGTACGTGCCTGTGTGTGTGTGTGTGCGTGTTTCTTGTGTAAGCTGAAAGACGCGAAAAATTATTGAAATATCTATTGCTCCAAGGGTTCAGGGGATCTCGTAGTCGAGCAGTCTCGACTAGAGCTTTCTTACTTGTTAATTTTAATTTTTTTTTAACATATTATATATATATTTTTTTTATATACAAGGGATCGTTTGTTGAGTTGCACGCTCTTTCGCATACGAAGTAGTATTCACTGTAGCAATCCACACTATACCAAGACTGATCCAATCCCATAACCATGCATCCCTCAGTCCCAATCAAATTCATTTGTGGCTCATTATTTCCCCATTTCTTATAGCCCAGAGGTATTCCAAGCCCTTGCCACGTCCATGCATTGAGATCCCCCAAGTTGCTGGCGCCAAGCCAGAAGCCCTCCTGTCCCAGCAGGTGTCCTGGACAAAAATTAATCGATTGATCGATAAACTACAAATGTTAAATGCAAGTAGATACCATTGGCAGCTATGCTATGTATCAGTAGGAGCTGCTGCTCGTAGTTTGTGACTGTGGCCAGAATCATATTGGATTTGTGGCATATTTGATTCGCCTGGAACCAATTAACCTAATATAAAAGTATTGGATTATATATATGCATACATATTTGGAGCCACAACATCTTAACCGTTCTTACCTTGCCAAAAGTTGCAACGATATATCTATCTTTGGCCGTCTGAAAGCTCCCAAGGGACAAACAGCAAATAAGCAGCAGAAGTCGAAACATTTTGTCAAGAATTTGTTCTGGTATTTCTGTTCGGCGGTATTTATATTGACTCGGTAAAAATCGCATCAGAAATCGTTCAGAAAGCAATTAGTAACTAAAAGGTTTAATGAGGACACCCGTGGTTCCAGCAAAACTGTCCGTTTGAAGATGCTGTCCATATTTGTTAACTAAATATAAATATGTAATAATTTTATATCAATTATAAGTATATAAAATATAGGTAAGAACGTTGCAGTCGGGCGTTACCGAAATGCTCATTCACATCCCATCAGCAATTTAGCAGCTAAGTTTATCTCTAATACTATAGAAAATGCAGTTTTTCTCGATTTGCCACGCTCATCCTGGGCGTAGACACCTCATATTTGGTCAGATTTTAGAACGAGCTAACGGTACCCTAACTGCAAACTTTGAATGCTTACGCTCAAAAAAGGTGGAAATTAAAGGGTAAAGGGTAGATTTTAACTTAAAGACTAAATATTACTTGAAGTGTGTCTAGCTTAATACCATTATCGAAGCTATCATATATAAATAAATACACGATCAAATGAAAATTCTGAGTTATGCTACAATCAATATAAATTACATATTTTATTTGAGTTATAGGCATTGGTACCTAATAATTTATTATTATTTATTTATTAGCTAAAACACAAGAGACAAGTTATAAAATGGCTAATGAACTTAAATGATGAACTTAATCCAAACATAGTTTCGGATGTCAAGTCTTTTATGTTGCAATTTTCGTAGGACCGATGCTCCAATTTGTAATTAACGTAAAGTGATATTCTATTGGAGAGCCGCTTTTTATTCGTGGTAATCTATAAATACTTAAAGTATTTTGCATTCCTCAGCGCCCGACTGCAATGTATTAATTTTCATTGCATTAAATTAGCTGGAGTGTCTGATATTATTTTATTCCAGATAATGTTGACAGATAAGCTGAAAGTTATGTAATATAATACCTATTATATCGATTACAAAGTAATTGAAGATATTTATTTGCATAAACAAAATTTCCTCTTTTTAAAGCTTTTTTTTTACGAAGATACTTAAATACAATCTTACTTTGGAACTCATTACATATGATGATAAAATGGTCTTAACTAACTTATGAATGACAATGATGGATGCCTTACAAAATTAGATTTCAACGCTAAAAATTGCCTATAAAAGCAAATAGCCCGTGGAACTCTTCACAAAATGAAGTCTCTAGCTCTCTGTATTTTCTGGCTGCTCAGCGTTGTGGCATGGGCTGAATCTAAAGTCGTGCCGTCCGACGACAATGATGATGATGCTCAACCCATTTTAAATTATTTCACTCATAGTGATGCGGAATACGGCATAAGCCTGCACAAGGTACAAGTAATTGAAAATTCGCTGGAGCAAATAACCATATTTTTATCATTATTCTTTCAAATGTAGTTGACTTGGTATGAGGCACAGCTCTATTGTGCTACACAGAAGTATGTTCTAGCCAACATTCCTTCATACAGTGCTCAGATCGCGTTAACCCAATTTATCCAAGGCTCTGGTATGAACAACCTTATGTTACTCACTAACGAACCCATCTGGGTCTCGGGTACAAATCAGGGACTTGCCAGACAATATGTATGGCATAGCAGTGGGGCTAGGTTTTCTTATGACAACTTCCTCAGGACCCCAAATTCTGCCAACCGTTGCGTCGCAATTAATGGAATCACAGGCGACTGGACCGATGAAAATTGCAGAGACAAGCATTACTTTGTCTGCGAAAAACAAACATGCCCTGAATAACAAATCTATATGTGCATGTATTTTAAAATTCATTTATATCTACGGGCATAAAAGAAACTAAATAAAAAGTTTTCAATTACTATCAGAATAAGAAATATTTTCTATACTCTAGCTACATCTGAGAGGGAGTAGAAATTCCAGACAGTTGGGTTTTATTAACCGGGAGTTAAACTGGACAATAAGAAAGGTAATTGGCAAAATTTATTTTTGGAATAAAAAAGTTGTTAACAGACGCCAACAACACGCGGTGTTCCCAAGCGGTCCCCCATCTAAGTACTAACCGCGCCCGACGTTGCTTAATTTCGGTGATCGGACGAGAACCGATGTATTCAACGTGGTATGGTCGTTGGCGAGAGACGGATGACTGAAAGTTCGTTATAAATGTGGTATGTGAGAACAAGCAGTTGGGAATTTGACTACAGTAGTTATAAGGCAAAAATGAACTGCTTTGATACAAGCTAAAGTTTATGAGAGTTTGCCTATAGTCGAACGATAAGCAAATCCATTTTAAAATCTTTTTCTTAACACAAATTTATATAAAAATCAAATCAATAAATCAGAAATATTTGACAAAACATAAAATAAATAAATTTGTTGTAATACATTTGTACTTTTTAAAACAACAAAAAATTTGTGAACGTATGCCAACAACACGCGGTGTTCCCAAGCGGTCCCCCATCTAAGTACTAACCGCGCCCGACGTTGCTTAATTTCGGTGATCGGACGAGAACCGATGTATTCAACGTGGTATGGTCGTTGGCGAGAGACGGTTGACTGAAAGTTCGCTATAAATGTGATATGTGAGAACAAGCAGCTGGGAATTTCAATAACATTCAAAACTGTTATAAATAGGGGTTGGTTTTCGAAAGAAATCATCCCTTAAATTCAACAGAGCACATGTATAGCACGAACATAGAGCGCATTGCATTTACTGTTAAAAGTGTCGTAAGGTATATGTATATTTATATATTACAACAAAGAAACTAAAATCTAATAGAATTATTAGATTTGAATTTATTTATTGTAAATATGTAGGAAATCGCATATAAAATATTATATAATGATGATGAGAATCGTATTAAAAGTCTTTTAGAAAGTAATTAAGCTACATATACATATATAAATAACACATGTACTTGGTTTCTAGGAAAATACAAAAATTTTATTGAATATCAAAAAGTGTTAAGACTTAACAAAGTTGTGTCCCATACTAAACCTTAAGAATTGCTCACTTCAGTTTTTGTGTAGTCTGGAATTTAGTGCTTAGACTAAGTGTATAAATATATAATTATTCACTTTGTTTATAGCTAATATTATTTTAGATGCACGCTCTATACAAAAATGCTTCCAAACTCTTCACTTAACTATAGGAAAATTAGTTAAAGTAGATTTCGATTATGGAAACCCGAAGTCAGACTGAAATAAAAACTTAATGTTAAGCATTTATAAAATGTGACGACTTACGATATATGACTTGCATTACTTTCGTTCTATGAAATGCACATGTTGCATACCTTAAAAGTCTAGTCGAGAATCGGACTAATATAAATATTCCAAACAATATTCCAACAAAATCATGACGGAACTGCGTCAGTAAAAATAATTTTAAATTTTTGTCAAAATTATATAAATTAAAATGAGCAACAAGCTAAGAATGGAAGAAAATATAAGCAGAGAGAAAAATGAATTATTTCCAAAATTGGATTTATAATTTGAAAAATGTTATTAATTATTAATGAAGAATTTTTTATCGGGGCAAGCTATAGATTAAGGCAATACATGTAATAACTATGCTTATGCTATGCGCAGCTCGTTGAGTTCAGGCAAAAGATCTATTTGAAAACGTAAGTTGACTACAAATTCTACTTCTCTTTCAGGCACATCACAATGATTTGTACTTGTTAATTGTTAACAAGGATAATTTTCGAATATGATCTCTCTAAGCAGTTTATAGGCCAAAATTCAACAATTTACTTAACAATATTCCAGAAATATTTACAGAATATTACGACATAAAATCTTTAAAATCTTCAAGGTATTCTTTAAGCCCGCTATTCTTTTGTAATTTGCAATGTCCGTAAAGTCTTGAGAAAGTCTTAAAAATTATTTGAAAGAAATTCAAATATTCAAATTCAAATGATCAAGAAATATTAAGAAATGCTCAAAGACTTTGAAGATTTTGTATGTGCTCAAAGAAATTCAATAATATTTATATGAAACCTCAATTAATGTTACCAAGAGAGTTCTGAAAATATTTAAAAACATAAACTGCTTAACATAGTCTCTGAAAGCGAGAAATATAGCATAAGCACAGCTACTACCTGAAAACTAATTGAAAGTCAACATGATGCATTTATCTGTAAATATATAAATTATTTATAAGAGTCGCCTAGGCAAATTTTTTAAACTATGCTTAACTACGTTTGTTCATTATATGTCCGCTAATAGCAATTTCAAGCACTCGACATCCTGCTTGAGATGAAGAAATGTTAGTAATCCCCATATTGATATGTGGGCGGTTGATGCGTGACCTTGCTGCTTTGCTGGTAGAGATTGTGATGCGAGGAGGAGCGATGGGCGAAGTTGGCGGCAACTGCGGCTGTCTCTGTATACGAATGCGATTGCGAATGTCGCTGAGTAGGCGAATGGCCGCGCCTAGCACGACGCTCCACGATGTTAGCCGGCCAGCGTTGATGGAAGCGCGTCGAGTCCTCCGACGAGCGACGGCGATGATACCGTTTCGCCGAACTGTTGGCCAGTGGAACTGGACTCTGCTCGGACTGTTGCCGATAGCTGCTGTCGTCGCCGCTGCCAGCGCTAAGTGCCTGCTGGTACTGACGCCTCATTCGTTCGTCCAGCGACGAGTTGGGCGTGGGCGTGCGGAGATCGATGACGTCACCATGTGAATTGCGACGAATTGGGCGTTGCATGTCGTAGTTCTCATAGGGATTGCGTCGCTGTTTGTTCCGCTGATGCTGCTGCTCATGGGCATCGAGCCGCTGTCGCCACTCGGCCGCCGACACCTGCTGGCCATAGAGATCGGGCTGTGGCTGGAACTGGGCAGCGCCACTGCCATAAATATTCTGATAGCTTGACTGCCGCCAGCCTTTCTCAGCGGCAGCGGCATTATTTGCCAGCTGCTGGCGTCGCTGTGAGCGACTGGAACTGCTTTCCGAGGAGTCTTCGCCGGATGTGCCCAGGCCCTGATCCTTCTCATCCCCGCCGTAGGCTTTATAAGGCGCACCCAGAAAACCCTTTGACCCATAGGCATAAGGTCCGTTCAGCCCCATGCTGGGATACTGCATGTAGTAGGACTGCGCAAAGGGTTTCTCCATCACATTTGAAAGCTTCATATCATCCGCACTGTCATCCACCTCCTCTTCGGAGCCATCGTCGCGACCCGTCCAGGTCAGCCAAGAGCCAGGTCCGAAAAGCGATAGCAACACAGGCAGCAAGAACAGTCCATGCATAGCGCCAAAGAAAATGACGAGGAAAACCATTTTGAAAAATACCAGAAAGATATAGCTCTGCGCTAGTAATAGAGCTATAATGCCCAAGATCGTCGAGCTGGAGCCCTGCACTATGGGTAGTCCAAGCGAATGAAGAGCTTCACGTACGCGCGCCTTGGGACTGCGTTTCTTTGACGACATGTAGGTATAGCAGATATGGGCGGTGAAGTCCACAGAGAAGCCAATGCACATGATTAGATTAATCATAGATATCGAATCCAGATTGACATCCCACAAGGCCATATAGCCAGCGACGCCCAGCTCAATTGATATGACGGAAAAGGCTACCCATAACGAGCAGAGGATATTGGGAATGAAGATGAATGAGATGATCATCATAATGATTGCACCAATGACCATGGCCTGCAGTGAAACGGGGCGAACCAGCTCGAATTGATCGAAGAACACAAAGTATGGATGAAAGATGGACGCATTCAACGGTGAGTCCTTACATATTTTCCGCAAATCTCGCACCATTTCCTTTTCATGATTCGTATCCGTAATATTGACAGCCTGTATAAGGAATCTCGAGGCAATGATCTGTGTCTCATCCTGGTTTAGACGCACATCCAGTGAGAATGGATTGCCAGGGAACAACCAGTGGTCCTTGACTGCATCAATAAACGATTGTTCGTCATCGATAGTTTCATTTAGATAGTCACTATTGCGTTCCATGAACGAGAGAAACGAGCGCAGCCATGATTCAGTATATAATGAAGAGGTTACATATGAGGTGTGCTCTAAAGTGCTTGTCAAATTCTCAATTTGTTCTTGTATTTCGGGATCTGAGTAATTTAGAGGACCCGCAATGATAACCTGTAAAGGAATTGATTGGATTAGCGATTTTGAGCGTGTAAAATGTTGACGAAAAGCTTACCTGCATTCTGTAAGGAAACTCCCGATAGTAATCATCTTCACGATCGAAAAACTCCACAGAATAGGAGTCCTCCCGTGACAATTTACGTCTCTCCAGTCCCTCTTTGATTTGTGTGACCCCATAACAAGCTCCAGCCAGATAGCTGGCGAAGGCGATAATAATAATTATCTTGCACCATTTGTTGTTGATGATCGCAGCCAGTTTGTCCTTGAAAAAGGCCATGAACATGTGGTCCTTGTTGTCGACGGGATTATCTGGATCATTGGGATCGATACCGCCAGCCATGATTGCTTTGTAGAGGAAGTTGCGTTTCTCTATAATATTAGATAAAAGTAGCTTTAGTCCAGTTGCCATTGACCTCAATTCCACGGATTGCTATCGACGTTCTTCTTAGCCAAGACTAGTTTGCTTTAAGTCTCATGATCAAGTTCATGTCTCAGCTGGTCGATGGTGAGCTAAATTCATTTCATTCTCTCTAAGCTTGGCACTGAGCCGGTTGTTCGGCTCTAGCTATGCCAACAAGTGGGCCTTGTTATAGCCAACCAAGTTTTGTCATCATTTGATCGCAAACTACAGAACTTAATTGTAGACTGGGTAAAAGATCAAGAACAATGATGTGCTGACTCATTGGAACTGTCTGTATAACTTGGAATCTGATTTACTTGAAATTTCTGAAACTAATGTCTCAAGTATTACAAAAGGATAAACATTATATATTAAGGAATTCTTTATTAAATTGGAGTAGCTATTCGATTGAACAAGTATAGCGAAAAAGGTAGTTAAATATTGTTGAAACCACGTATATATGAAACCAATGTATAATTTCTAGATATCTCCTCTTACCTTTTATAGCCACCGACATGGGCTTCACTTTACAACCAAAGATAGCATGCAGATTCCTACGTTCCCTGTACCCAGATATCGCCATGCAGGCGGCAAAGAAAGTGATGTGCCATATGAATGTGAAGCAGACGGCAAACACTGAGTAGGTGCAAAAGATCTTAACCGAGCGAAAAGGGCTAATGATGCCAATCAGGAATGAAATAAAGTCTGTGACTGATGTAATCGTTATCGAAACGGCTGCCTCGGACATCATATGCGCCATACGCTCATGGACGGGCATCTTGGCCGGAGTACGTCGCCAGCCAGCCAACATGACAAACGTATCATCGATGCCAATACCTATAATCCAATAAATAAATTCAGGTAAATGCCAAATTTTGAATATGTTCAAGAACTTACCAATCATTAAAAAAGGTGCTGCTAAATTAATTCCAATGAACTCGATGCCGCAGTACATGGCCAAGCCAAAAGCAGCCAAAGTGGCCATTATGGCTGAGATATTTCCCATCAGACCGAGAAAAGGTTTCGAGCGTACCGCATCACCCATCATGCAAGTAATAATGCTGAAGTAAATCGATAAAAACATTCAAAATGTCGCATATATTAGTCTTAAATATAAAAGTACTTACCTAAACAAACCCATGAGAAGAAATGTAGAGCTAAAGTAAGGCACTACCGTCTTGGTATTCTTTTCCAATTCATGATCCAGAGTGCGCGAAGCGAAATAGGAAACCGAAATATGCTTGAACATGCCTGATTTTTCAGCCTTGCCCACGACTCTCAAAAATGTTTCTTCCCATTCACCGCCCCTAAAATGTGTGAATTCAATTTAAAGATGTTATATTATTGACTTGACTTGATTTTCTTTCTTACTTTGCATCCTGACGTTTTGTATCAGCAGTGACAAAGTAAACTAATTGAATAGCTGGCACGCTTATTATATAATTATCCTCGGTTAATTTAGTGCCACCAAAGAATACTGGAAAGGCGTGAGCATCCCATGTCACAGGATTAAACATGATGGGAAATGTTAAATTCAATTGACCCGACTCGATCTGTGGAGAGAAAGAACTCAGTTGTGTTTATCTAGAAACGAGGTCGCACTCACATCATCCATCAGAGCATCCAGGTTTAAGATATCATTCTCGAAACACTCGTTTTCCCAGCGAGCACAAATATCCTTGTAGGTAAATGTGTCGCCATCATATGTCGTTGACGCATTCTGTATGAGATTGTCAAGCTGTCGTAGCTCCATAAAAACCTCTCTTCGCAACATATTATCGTCGCCATCTTTTGGTATAACTATAACGCGGCCAAAACGACCTGCAAATGACAAAGATAAATATTAATATATATCAACTAAAGTTGTCTAAAATGGGATTTCGAAATTTTATTCGTACTTAAGTTAATTGACATATGGCTCCACAAAACCGATTTATAAAACCATGTACATATTTAGTACATTTTTCTAGTTCTTCTATCTTTTTATCTACATTTATTATCTTCACTTGAAGCTTAAGGTTTTATTTATATTTTTATTTATAAGATTGATTTCTAATAGTATATTTTTCAAAATAAATTAAGAAATATCTTATATAGAATACATCATCTACAGTAAAACTTTAACGAAATGAATGACCTGATTAATTCATATAAGGAATCTTTAAAGATTTGATTCGCTCATCAAAAGAGATGACATATGCTACTCGCGCTTCGTATAATCAAACATAAATTTAATCATAGTTTGACCCTATTTTGTACCAGTGTGAACTGCCTAAGCCTTCCTCAGTGCCAGCGCCTTCTTTTTGTATCTGGCGACGTGACAATAATTCAAATCAGTTTCATTTTCAAAGATCTTTTTATTAGTTATTTGCGCTCGTATAATTCACTTCCACATTGTTAGAGTATTGTGCAAATCGTTTTGTGTTTAATGCGTCATAACAAATGCAACAATCACAGTCACAGACCCGCTATATATGCAAATAAATATCTACGTGTGTGCGTAGATATATAAAAATATCTTTCACCAATAATTAATCTTTAAGATCCATAGATATATATCTTAATTTTCTATTTTTATTTGAAAGAAATTTTTACTTTACTTGTATTTACTTTATAAATGTATATATGTATATCTTTATATTTATCTATACAAATCTAAATGTATCTGTATATTTAATGCTGGTTGCCTAGCATCTGGATGGAACGTGACACTCAACACGTTCCATTCGCGAATATTTTGTCAATGAACTTGTAAAAATTCTAATACACATTTTGACATAAACAAACTTTGCTCGTGGCTTTATAATATATACAAATGGACACACTGAAATTGAGACAGAGATAATTTTTGTATTTATACTCTAATGCCAGCTGTTGATAAGGTACTTTGCAAATTGCATGTCTAGCAGTTTTTAATCAGTTGCTTATCAATTTAATAGGTGTACATTGATTTTTATCGAATACGAACCATAGAAAACACTCTGAAATTAAAAAGGGCTTATGCCGAGTAAGTACACAGAGATACATTTAAATACGCAAATGCAAATTTTGATATATATATATATATAATATGAAAGTTTATATCATATGAAATCACTAGTTAAGTATTTATTATTCTCTAAAATTTACTTAATGGATAGGTATTAAATATTTGTTATTTACTGAGCGATTTTAGAACCTGTTAAACGTATGTGTAATCTAGTTTACCAAAAATTTACTAGTTTTACTTTGTGGTAATATTTTCTGCAGATGATAATTTGTCAAAATAAAAAAAATAAAAAAAATATCAAACTCATCAACTCAGTGTTTGATCGATGATTTCCCATACCGGGAATTGAACCCGGGCCTTCCGGGTGAGAGCCGGATATCCTAACCACTAGACAATATGGGAGGTGTCAGTCTCATCCACCCAAATGACAAATGAATTACTATAAAGCAGTGCAAGCAGTTCAGTTTGTAATGTTCAGCTTTGTCAGCTGCACTGCTGTGTTATTTATTATTTTCTATGCATGACAATGTTCATAGCACCAATCAATTTATATAACTTTTCGTCAAAACACTACATTAAAAAATATAAATATATAATGCATCGCTTTGTTGCGCTACATAAAAATAATATACTTAATTTCTTAAGACAGACGGGCGAAAGTTGGTTGCACTGCAACACAATTTATTTGCTAACATGCAACTCCATTTGAGTTTCAGGCATTTGAAATTGCCTCCGTTGCAGCGGGAATACACAGACACAGCTACGACCAAAAGTGCAAGTTAAGCGAAGCGTAGCTAACTGGTCGAAACCAAGTAAATGCGGTCTAGATAATGTCTATAAACAGTTAGCTCAAATGAAACAGTTGTTGCCAACAACCAGGTGCTGGTGTTGCTGCTGCTGCTTTTTCTGCTGCAACTCACAAGACTTGTTCTGCATCTTCTCCTAGCATTTGCGACTGTTAAAACCAAAGTTCAATGATGCTACTCATACACGCACATGTTAAATGAACGCTTGATTAAGTGGTTAAGTCGAGATCTAGAAATACAAAAGTACTCTTATAAGCATTGAATAGTTAAGATCTCGTTGTCATTGACTGCAGTGCTTTGTAGAATGCGGCCAACAGATTTCGCAAGAAGCGTTTCTTAATCTCGTTTCGTATCATACATTTCGCTCACTCACGCTCTGACTCTTTCTCTATTTTCGTGTAATATATATTGTGGAGTCTCAACGTTTGGCTGTATACTCATTATTTTTGATGATTTTTTATGACTTTTACAGTTTTTGTTTTCTTTAAATGGATTTGAGATTTCGCATAATGCACACGTTTTACAATTTGTGCAACATTTTTTGCACATTACTTTTTTTTGCAAAGCAACTTTTACCAAATTGAACACTCTTACTACACTTATTATTGACCTCCTTTGCGCTCCTACGTCTTTGTGACGGGGCGTGGGTTTGGCACAGGCACGCTATAGGTATTTACGGTTCATTTGTTATACACAAATCTTTAAATAGATGTGTAGGGCTATTATTCGCTAAAAACGTAAATAGCAGTTGTCCTAGCTAACACATGTTTAGTCTGTAGTTGAAAATAGTTCTTGGAATCTATTTATACCCTTTAGTTTAAGTCCCGTAAATATAAACGTTATTTACTGTGCCACTAGATATCAGGTCTCCCATATGGTCTAGTGGCTAGGATATCTGGCTTTCACCCAGAAGGCCCGGGTTCGATTCCCGGTATGGGAAGTATATTTTTTGCTTTAATTTGTCTTTATTGAAATAAATATATACATATACATATACATTCTTGTAGTCAATCATGCGACTGAAATTGATTAATTATAGTTGATGCTGGAATTGTTATAAAAGTTGAATGGTCTGATTGATTTGGTAACTACCTGAAGCTTATTGTGTTTACGTATGTATAACTGCTACAGACTCAAGTCGCTCAGTGTTTTTTTCCCTTATTTGTGGCACAATGTCATTTGGCAATTTTACATCGTTTGCCAGCCTTAGTTGTGATTGTTGTTGTTGGCTTTGGTTAATAAGCCATTTAGTGTAGTTAATAGCGTGTAGAAACTCTGCCGCGGTTCAAGACCCTATTCAAATGTTGGCCACACATTTCATCTGCCCGATGATTTTGTAGACTTGAACTTTAATTTTAGAAACTGAATGTTGTCTGAGTCAAACATAGATTTGCAACACAGCTTTTTCGGGGAACTGAGATGAAGCATAAGCGCGGTGCAAAAAGTGTTGCAATTTTTAATTGGATGACTAAATTGGTGTCGTCGAGCCATTTCACTTGCCCAATGTTTTGCTATTATAGCAAACCATTTAAGCCTCACCCTATGCATACAGACAAACTTTGAATGTCGTTGCTTGCTGTTGTCGTTGGAACTTACCCGGCCTGGTAATGCGTCCTACATTGAAGCGATGCGTATAATTCACTTTGAAGTATTGCTCAACAAGCGCACGCTCGGCCTTACCCTCGCCATTAATGGGCGAAAATAGATATTCGGGATCGATTTGGTACTTTAACTGCTGATAGCTGCATAATATCATTATTATTAAAAATCATAAACTGTATAAAACATATTATCGTAACTCACCCGGTCATACAGAGCAACGTTATCATCACGGGTATGATGACGAAATAGCCCGGATGTTTGGCTATGCAAATGCCCAGGTGATAAAATGATTTGTTTAGTGTCTTATCGACACACGAAATGCCGCACGTCATCTGTAAATTAAATGAAAAATACAGCTGTTATTGATATATAGTTCTCTAAATAAGTGAATAGGTATTAGTTATTGTTCTACAACTACAGCTCAAGATCAATTAATTGAAGTAAACGCATTATAAGGTAACCTCATCTATGCCTCGATTGCGTGCATGCTGTACTCTAGCGAAGGTGAAAGACGTAAGGCAAAATTAGACTAAAGCTGTTATTATATGCTACTTATGTACATACATACATACATACATTTGCTCAACGTAGGTTTGTTAAAAATTGGTAGGCATAATTGTATTTGTGTTTGTATTTGTACTGTGTTTATTTTGCTTTGTTCATCGGCACCTTCAGCTTAACGTAACACACGCATTGTTTTTAGTATGCTTTTTGTCTGAATAGATTCGAGAAAATAAAATATATATAAATGCCCTTGTTCATCTAACCAAACATAACAATAAAATAAATAATGACACAAAATAAGTCAGTAATGCACATTAACATGATCATAGAAGTCAAGTACAAGAATATAATAAACAGTTTTATATAATTACTTCAAATTAGTTTTGCCAGTAACACAAGATTTGTTAATAGAAATAATAAAAGTATTGCGGCTAAAATTATAATAGTATTTTTAGCGAAAAAAGAAAAAAGATTATATCCGCCCCCGGGTGGACTCGAACCACCAACCTTTCGGTTAACAGCCGAACGCGCTAACCGATTGCGCCACGGAGGCCACTGTGTGATGCCTGTCCAATCTCACTATGCTGTTGCATAGCACAACTTCTTATAAGAATATTTTTTAGCTACTGTAATTCGTGCTGGGCTAAATTTGGTTACAATTCATGAGGCAGACAGCAGCCTCCGTGGCGCAATCGGTTAGCGCGTTCGGCTGTTAACCGAAAGGTTGGTGGTTCGAGTCCACCCGGGGGCGGGACACATTTTTTGCAAATTCATTTTTATGTTAACCTGACTTGTCTTTTCTTTTTCAATTGGCTCATGATCTTAAAGCGGGATCTTATTTTTTACTCATTCCAATGTTTTGCGAATGGATTTTAAATTTGTACATATAATAAAAAAATCCTGTATTCCTTTTTAAAAAAATTCAACAGAAAATCATAATTTACACGCATTGTATATTATTCATTACAATGAAAACAATATTTGTTGCTGCGCAATTTGTTTAAGCAATTACTCATGCCAAACACAGAATGTTTCATAGATATTCCACATTATGAGCTTGTCAAATAACCAGCTTCAATGAGCTACATGAATAGAACATTAGCATTATAATTGCCCAAGACCAACCGTAATGACAAAAGCAAAAAAAAATTATAATAATAATAAATAAAATAAAAAAATAAGAAGACAATAACAATAGAAGAAAACCACAACACTTTCAATGAAATAACATATGAAGCACATTTGACTGTCCACAGAATGGGAGTGTATAGAAATTTGAATAGGAGGGGACTGTTAAGCTGTTGCAAGCTAGGGGCAATGTTAATGCTCAATAGTAATTGGCCATCATCTTTTACAATTTTCATCTTGGTATTTGCGTGTTAAACATCGAGCATAACATCAATTAGCCAAATGTATGGTATCTTTTTATATACGAGAAAATCTAAAGCTGCAGCTGTATATGTATGTATAAGCATACACTTGGTAACTTTCTATTTTTATTCGTTCGGGTTCAACGACAACTGACGCTGCACTTTTACAAAAGCAAAAAAAAAAAAAAAAATTGTAACAAAACAGACATTACAACACAGACGCCCATTGCCCATAGCACACTTAAGTCTTTTGGCTTTTGGATTTGCTTCAGTCAAGGTTAGAGCTTCAGTCTGGACCGTTGCAGCAGCTATTGTTATTGTTGTTGGTATAGCGGTTCATTATGTCAAAGTGATTTAATAAACAAGTTGGGCGCCAAACATCAACATCCAAGGAGTGCTGTGTGGCAACAGTTGCCAACGTCGGCAATATTTATATTTGTGTTAAAAGGCCAGCAAATGAGTCTCTGTCGCTGTCCATCAGCACAGCTCAGAGCAGGGCCAAAGCACCTCAAGTCTCGATGTTGCCTACTTCCATAATACTACGTATGTTAGCAGAATAACAGTTAAAAAGTTATGCAAATATGCAACAATTTTCGTGCACGACTTAAGTGATAGCTTCATTTTACTATTTACTTCACAGGTATGTGACGAATGCTACTCAAAAAGTTCTTGTAATAAAGAAATTTTTCGGAAGCAGCTAGACTACTGAGTTTGTAGATTTAATAAAAAAGTTGACACGTAGAATGAATAATGGACTTGTAAGTTTTTTTTTAAATACATATGTACAAATTAAATTATTAAAATTAATACAGGAACGAATAAGAATATATTTTTTAAATATATAATTTTTGCAAAAGTCTTTTAATATAAACAAGTAGGCATAGCCAACTATAAATTTTAGATGAAACAAGTAAGAAAGCTCTAGTCGAGACTGCTCGACTACGAGATCCCCTGAACCCTTGGAGCAATAGATATTTCAATAATTTTTCGCGTCTTTCAGCTTACACAAGAAACACGCACACACACACACAGGCACGTACGCACACACAGGCATACAGACACACATACACACACACACGCATACATACACAAACGCATACACACACACATACACATACACACACACATACACAAACACATACACACACATACACAAACACATACACACAGAAGCACCCACGCATAAACACGCATGGGCTGCAGTGTGCGCTTACTATGAGAACTTAATTGCTTAATAACTTTTTTTATGGACGTACGATCTTCATGAAACTTTCAGATTATGATTATAACATGGATATGCATGTAATTGCCAAAGCACAAGTCTCTAGTATTTGAAATACGCTTTTTACAAAAGTGAGGGTGAGGGGGTGAATTTAAGGGTGGGGGGTAAATTTTAACAAAAACCGAAATTGTATAAATTGCATGTAAGCATACATTAAAAATTTGGAGACTCTAGCAATAAAGGTGTAGAAGATATAATTTTATAACTGGTATTTGATAAGGTTTTTTATCGATAAAAAAAAAGATCGGGATGAGTTATCGAATTTTAATGATAAACTTGATATGCGCGCTGTAATTACGGACATTTTAAAAAAAATTTGAAGTCTCTAGCTCTTATATCTTCTGAAATCGACGCGTTCATACATACGGACAGACGGACAGACAGACGGACAGGGCCAAATCAACTCAGCTCGTCACCCTGATCAAGAATATATATACTTTGTGGGGTCTGCCACGCCTCCTTCTCCCTGTTACATACATTTCAACAAAACCATTATACCCTGATTTCCAATTGAAAATGGGTTCAGGGTATAAAAATATGTATGTGCTGGTGTGATTCGAACTCACGTTTTCACAAACTAAAGCACATGCTCAACAACAATCAACTTAACGATTCCTCTGCAGCTGAGAATTTAGGCACAATTAAATTAAATAATTAAATTCAACAGAATGCACGCATTTCAATGTGTGTGCACATGTATACAAAATGTGCATACGCTGCTTCCACGTGCTGTGCACCATACGTTTTACATTAAAATTTTTGTAAAATGCCACGTATATCGCAGATTGCCTATAATTAATATAAACTAACCTTAAATTTAAATTATTTTGTAAGACAAAATATAACTTAATTCCAAATTCTATAAAATATCATCATCATTTTCTGATTGTACGAGATACGATTTAGTAACAAACTTTTATTGGATAGACAGATCGTCAGATCGTCATCCTGATGAAGAATTTATCTACTTTAGAGGAGATCTACTAAGTCTACGGTCAGTTCAAAAAATAAAAAAATAAAATGAAATAATATAAAAAAACATTATTTCCAGAATCCTCAATATATTCAAAATGTCTGAAAACACCAATATAACTAAGTTTTAAAGTTTGTGAATTAAATAAATTTTAGATTTTTCCAGTTGAAATAGTTCTCGAATAGTTTTTCACACCACAATTTCATTGCTTGTCTGTCATTGCGCACAATTTTTCCTTTTCACATTTGTCAATTTATCATCAGCGAGCTCCTTTATGTGACTTTATTTGACTTAAGCTCATCATATGAATGCACTCGCACTTTTTGATTAATTAATCGGACTTTCACTTGAGTCCAATATCGTTATCAGTCGCATTAATTATAGTGCACTATGCTGATTTTGCTGACATGTCTCTAACATCAGTTTGCTTTCGACTCTCATTAGTTCGATTAAAGTCTGAAAATAGCCTTTTCCAAATTGCAAAATATGCAAAATTTGAAATTTTACAACATACATAACATAACAAATGCAGCATCCCTCAAAACCCATTAATAAACATTTAAATGATGTTGCAAACGCCAGTTTTAACTTCAACTTCAACTTCAACTTCAACTTTAGCTTTAACATCGACTTCAGCTGGAATTTCAGTTTTCATAATCAGCTACCAGCTGACATTAAATGTCAAAATAAATGCGTTATCATGTCGTCTGCGGCTGTTGCATTGTTTGCTGCGACTGAAACGATTTACGGAGCTTTTGAAATTTGCCAATTCGAAAACAAAAAATTTGGCTCTTGGATAATGTTGTGCAGTGCGACACGTTCGCACCTTGAGAATTTCCCACTTGTTCCTAACTGAAACTGAAATACGTGCCAAGAAAATCAAGAAACGAGCATAAATGGAAACATATATCTAAACGAATATCTTAATAGAGACTTATTTAAATGTAACGACCATCAAAGGCGATTTCTGCATAATTTCTGGGTCTTCCGCCAATTTGGGTAACTGGGTCGACAACAACCGATGCTGATTGATTTATAGTAAAATATTTGGTATGTTTCAATTATCTTTTGAACGAAAAGCAAACATTTTTGCATTTGTAAGCCATTTTTTAATAATTCATTAGAAATTCTTTGAAGCGCCGTGAAAGTTGGTTGCCCAAAAAAGAGTTTGTCGCTTAAGTCTTTTGTTTTCATTTTGATTTTATTTTGACTTTTCGCTTTTTGGTCAAAGCACTTTGACGTCTTGCTGTTTATGGCTGTGCGTATGTATGTGTTTGTGTACGTGGTTTCGTTTATATTGTTGTTTTTATGCATATTGATGATTTCTTTGAAAGAATGTTTACATATATATATACGAATTTCTGATATGCCAACATATTGGCATTCTCTGATATATTTTTTTTTGGGTCATTGAAGTTTTTTTGTAGCCTTAAAAAAATGCATGGATAAATATAATTCAGAGTGCAATTGTGAAAAATAATTTATTTGTTATTTATTTCTTCAGAATTGATGTAGGAAGTGATTCTATTGAGAAGTAAAATACAACATTCTTATCGACCTTAACTCAACTACATATACGTTACAAATTTTAATAGTAATGCATATATGTATATATAATCTAAGTATATACAAAAAGTAAAAACACAATTGGAAATTTGAGTACAATTTATTATCAAAAACAGCATACTTAAATGCAAAAAAAAAATAAGAGCCTCAATTGACTAAAGCGCGCAAATTCTTTTGATAAAATATGGTTTAATTAGAGCTGGTTTAATTTTCCAATATGCAGTAAGAGCTGGAGTTTTCCAGCCACTATTCGCACAGCATACGGATGCGGGCCTGTCCGCTGGTTGTTGTTCACCTGCATTTTCTGATCAATCTGTTGCATGCCATTGCATAAGTGTGGTTTACCCAGGCGCAAGCTCAACGCCTTTCGGTCTCTATTTTACTCGCTTCTTAAACAATTTATATAATCGATTTGTGCGTTGCAAAAAAAAAAAAAAAAAAAAATACCGCACCATACTTAATTCAATATGTTTGCCATTACCAAATATCAAAATCAACAACTTTCACTTTTGTTATTTTATTTTATGTATTTTTTGTTTTTTTCTTTTTTATTGGTTGCAGACAAATCAACACGCAAAGCATAAATACTAACAGATTACAAAATGCAAAGTGATTAATGCATATTAAAAATACTAATTTCACTAATGCGGTATAATGCAAAATAGCAAAAAAAAAAAAAAAAAAAAACAGGAAATTTTTAAAAATTTAATATCAAAGTTCAATTTAATAATTCGCCTTGCGGATGGCTTTGAATTTGGGTCAAGTCAGTCAAGTAGAACACAAGACTCTATTGACCTTAACACGTGGGCGTGGCTTAGCCAAAAAGCCTAACAATATATATGTATATAAATTTATATATATTTATTTATTGTGAATTGTCAACTCCAAAGCTGAATCACATTTATATATATATACGAGCCATACATACATATGTGCGTTGTTTTTGGCAACGGGCAAACAACCTTTTCGTATTTCTTACAATTTGTGTGGCAACAATTGTTTGCAATGAATTTTAATTAGTCTTGCTTCGAGGCTGACAAATTAACATTGAGCACCCGTCAAACACCTGGCAACATATTGATACTGGGCTGTCGCTTCGCCCCCCAGTTCAGTGGGAGCAAAAATATAAAGACGATATATATCGTATAAGATATACATATGTATATGAATCACATACGAAAACACAAATCGAAAACACTTTCTACTTTTCTGCGACTCTGAACTTCAAGCTCCGCGCGCCTGGTCTGACGCATGCGCAGCCAAAACAGCCTGGAACTAGGCCACACATATACACACGCAACCACACACACACATGCATGCCTAGTTAAAGTTCGCTCTCTGTAACTGCTTTCAATTTGAATTTAATTTTTTTTTTTTTTATTTATTTCTACTCACTTTTTGATTTGTTTGGCTTTGCATTAATTAACGATTTATCGGCTACTTTTAAAACTGTTAGGTTTAAAGTGTCTGATATCTCATTTTATTTTTGGGTCTCTTCTCGAATTCCATTCGAAATCTTTGGGTCAGTAGAGCAGCTGTGAGCTGCTTAAATAGCTTCAGCTCAGCTGATTCAATCATTTAAATACAACGAAAAACTCATTTAATCCATTCATTTAACACTAGTCAAACACTTCCGGACACTAAATCGCGTTGATCATTAAAGAAATTGGATGTTGTATTATAATAGCTTTAATTTTTGTTTTCACATTCCTTAACTGCTTGCAAATATAAGCTCCATACGGATCACGTATACTGTTTACAAAACTATATTATCATATTACATTATTATACACCATTAAAAAAATATATTACATCTTCAACATATCTAACTTCTTGAGGATTTAATTGTAAGAATTACGTTTGTATATTATTTTTAAACAGAGATAAAATTTCAAAATAAATTTTGTAAGTGTTATTCTTTTTTATTAGATTAGGGATGAGCTCTGCATAATATTAACAAACATATTCTGTAACTACATGAATAGATGATTATAAAAAGCTAGTTAAATCATGGTTTCTAAAAGCCCTGATAAAATAACATCTAAGCTCCCCTTTTCTATTATCAATCATTTTTTGTAGCAGTCAAGTAAAAATTTTGAAAAATCAGGTAAGTTTTATTACCTTAAGACAATGTCCAATCATTCCCACAGATTCTGTTAAACGCAGAAGATAAATCCACAGGAATACCTACCAACAGCGATTCGATGCTTTCAGAGACGTAACTTTCATAATTATTTTAGGCCTTCCCTATCGGGGTATTTTGCTATTCAAAGGGCTCCATAAGGCTGAACACAAATAATCCTATTTTCTTACATTTCATTGATATTATTAGTTAAAAAAAATGTACAGTTGTGTTTGTAGAGTCTGGATAGTAAAATACAGCAGGTAGCGCGTAGTGGTACCCATCTGATTGTGTTCGACATTTGACTGATCCTCAGAAGATTGAATGGCCCAGAACTATCGTACAGCCTGCATAGGTAGCATAAAAAACTGGTTTCAACAGGTTACTGGAAAAATGTTCAATGAAGACCCAAGCAAGAATTTTACGACTGGTCATTAACAACTTTCGGCGCGCGACTTGAGTACTCAATAATTTGCGAAATCTAACAAATTGACATTACAGCATTAACGTTAACATTAACATAAGCATTAGCAGAAACTGCTCTGGGAACTGTTTAAATATTTGCTAAAGTATTTAACATGAAAGCGAACGCCACAAATTAGCAAAGTTCGAGTTTCGATCGTAGTTCCAGTTCCAAAGCCAAGTGGCACGCAGCTAACGACAAGCCACAGCATTGTGAAGCCCATCAAGGTGTTAACTAAAGCACGAGCTCCAAGTGGTTCCACGGCAATCAATAGGCGTCTCATGTGCAAAGTCTTTCGAAAGGAAAAGTGCCCAGCCAGCCTCCGACTCCGACTCCGACTCAGAGTCGAACTGCGACTCGAACCGAGGTGCCATACGGAGCTCTCTTGTTCCAGAAAATCTCTCATTGTGTAGCGCTCTGAAGTGCCGTTACACTCCACACTCTTTAGATACATACATTTACCAGCTTGTATGTATATACTTCCACATATACATATATGTATATAGTATAGGTGATCGGCAGTGCACTTTCTTTTTTCTACCACATTTCTCGACGGTTTCTGCTTTGTCTGTGGCTTTTGTTGTCTTTCGCTCTTTCCTTCGCTCTTTCTTTAATTAGTTGTTGCCTTTTAGCAATTGTATATGTTTTTACTTCTACTTTTTTATTATTGCCCTGCGATTCGATGTTATATGTGTACTAAGTCGACGTTATTTGCTCGGAAAACGCCATCATAATTACTCATTTTCTACGGAAAACGAATCTGAGAGTAAAAGTCTCATATGATAAGGCTAATTAACGTCTAGACCAAAGAAAGTGTAAGTTATTGTGCTTGCGATTAGTCGAATGGTAGCTAAATGTGCCTTACATATCACTAAATGCATAATTGAGATCTTGGAGAAGAAGCAAAGATAGCGAAAGTGATAGGAAGAGAGGCAGAGTGAGACTAGAAGTATGTAGAAAAACATTTGAAAATGTATGTATGTTTATTTAAATGTTTTTCATTTAAAAAATGATTGCCATTTACAGCTAGATAAAATATTTGTATGAAGGTAGAAATTTCAAAAGTTTCCAAGTTATATATGCAAATCTGCCTCGAAGACAATTAATTTGCTATTTGGAAGTGAAATTTAGTTCATTGGAAAAAATATTAAATTACATAAACCGATTATAATCTAATTTTAAATTAAATTTAAAAACAGTTTTTGACATCAGATGTAAAAATATTTGATAAATACCTAATTCTAAATTCTTGTATACCTAAAATTGTTAAAAATACTAAAATAACAATATAAACAATATAATAATTTAATATTGTAACTAGGTTAAGGAATCAAGGCTTGCGACAGTTTGTTGGTTTAAGCAGGTGAACACTGTAGACAAAGATAGCTGAACTAACCTAACCTAACATAATCTGACCTAGCCTCAGCCCCGACAATATCCTCAATGAACATTAATAGATCATTTATTTCGAAATCAATTTCAACTTGAATCAACCTAAATGCCGCTCAACTATATTTAATCAATTGTAGAAAATATGATACGCTTGGTCTTTTCCAATTCGATCTCGATTTCGATTTTGATTTCCACAACGTTGTCGGCCTTGAACATAATGGGATTTGCTCAAACACAAATTGATTAAAACTCGACCTAAACGAACCGGTTTTTTCGGCAATTTCACTTGAACTTTCATTAACTGTGCAACTCCTTTATGTGTTGGTTCCCCGTCGGGGAAGGGGGAAGTTACAAATATTTTCACATTACATAGTCAACAAAGGCAAACCGGATCATAATGAATCGGGCTACGTTTCGGGTCGGATGGGGTGCGGGGCTAGTTTTATGTAATCATTTTTCGGGTCGTATGTTCAAAATGCAAACTTATGAAAATGGTTGTGTGTGTCCTAGTATGTGTGTTGTGTGTATACGTGTATGTGTTTGGACTATTGGCCAATGTTAGCTATTGAGCTTTGGATTCGCTGTGTGGTATCTTGTCTTGACGCTTTTCGCTTCACTCTTTAATGCCAATTTATATATATCAGTATGTGTGTACTGGCTTTGAGGTTCAGGTGTTGTACTCTGGCAATGGCCAAGTAATTGTAGCTATGCTCCAATTAAACTGCATTTATTTACCTGTCAAAGTTTTTTTTTTCGTTTTTTGAGAATCAAAAGAAACGTTGCTCCCCATGCACAGCCCACCTCGCCTCCAATCACAGTCATTTGTTGATTTTAATTACACTTCGTCTAGGCTGTCATTCATTTTATTTAAATCGCATTTAATAACTCCAACAGCTACGAATATAATCTTGAGTTTATTTGATTTTTTATTCTATAATTTAATTAAAGCTTGATAAAAGCCCCAGTCTGAAAGAAAATCTCTGTTGCCAAGTGGCAAGATTTTAAAATGGGAATAGTCGAAAAATGCTATCCACAAATTAGAAATAATTGAATAAAATTGCTTCTTCAATTGGACACGAAATTGCGCAAATTTCATTATTCTATTGTAATAGCACTTTATATAAAATATTCAAGAAATTGCGAAAAACTCTAGAGAGTACTTTAAATTTTAGCTTGAGTCAAGTTTGAAAATTTTGTATAATTAAAAAATGAATTCATTTTATTGTATACTATTACTATTTTTCTGCAATCGTACAATTTTGTCCTTTTCGACATGGGATGTCGTATACGACGCAGATTGAGACTTCACTGGAGCAAAAAAGTGTCAATGCGCAATAATCAAAGATTCCACCCCATTAAAATGAGGGGAAAGGAAAGTACTCCCCTCCAAAGAGATGCTAGGCACAATTAAACGCAATCAATGATAATAAATATTTGTACGAAACTCACCTTGTCGTTATCGAAACACTCGTTCGTTGAATATCCAAAGGATTGAAGAACTCGTGTAGAACTTTCAATAGATGTTCGTTTGCGAATTGTTGTAAGCCTTTTATTCTCTTTGAGGAACAGATTCAATTGCACTTTTCGTGTTTCGCATATGATGCTTATGATATATACATATACATATATATATATATATATGTTCCGATATTTGTAACTTAATATTAATAATTATTCAATTACTTGTTCTAGAATACCAGACACACGCACTGACTTGTCCGACATTTTTATAACAACATATACATAGCTTAGTACATATATTTATCCAATCGCATATGGATAGAGCGTTAAAAAATTTCGAACCTCCAACGTTGCGATAGAGCAACTGACCGACCGTTGGCTACGAGACCGTCACACGGACTGACAATCGAAACTGAGCTGTAGTGCCGTATAGCCGACTTACACTAACTATCAGCACGCCATGCACGTGTGTGTATGAGAGTGAGAGCAAGAGAGAGAGAGAGAGCGGACAGCAGCTTAAGCATGAGAGAGCATTGAGTTGATATCTCTCTTTCTCTCTCTTCTACTGCTGCTGCTCACCTGTTGCATGTGTTTCAACTGCTTTCTTTCATTCTCTCTCCCTCCCTCGCTCTCACTCTCTCTCTTTTTCGCTCTTGTATGTTTATTGGTTTTCAGGTGTTGCATTCGAGCACCGGTTTGTGCCGGTTTTACAATTTTTGGGAAAATGCATTTTTCTATACCTGTTTGGTTTTCCTGCTGCTTTTGTTGTTGTTGTGCCTTATGCTCAACTCTGAAGGTCGCATTTTCGCTCATTAATCGCTGCTTCAGCACTTTCATCTGCGCCTGCGCACAGACTTTATTTGCTCTCACACTGATTAACGGTGTCATGTAGGTATCAGAGCGCTCAGGTGTGTGCGTGTGTCTATTCTCATTTGTAAGAGTTTCGTATGAATTATGCACCTGAGCAGCAGCCATAAACGTTTATTGAAGATACTTCGCGAGAATTGTGTAGCTCCTAGTTCTACATTCATATATACATATATACATATGTACATATATACTATACATATATACATATATACATATATACATATATACATATATACATATATACATATATACATATATACATATATATATATACATATATACATATGTATATACATATATACATATATACATATAGTTCTGAAATTCATCCAGAGGAAATTTGAAAATCTGGGATTATCGAGAACTTTTAAAATGATCGAGAATTGTAATCAGAGTTATCTTTAAAATTGATTAAAGATGTACAGAAAATTGATTATGCCTTAGCTGTCCGCTATTCTAAGTTCCAAAAAATGGGAAATCACAAACAAAAAATAGTTTACTTTTCTTTTTTAACTTTTTAACTTTTCTTAATTAAATAATTAGGCAAACAAGATATGTACTTCATAAGCTTAACTATTACGATATTTAAGATACCAACTTAGAATATTTTTCCAACTAATTAAGGAAATGATTAGACCTTCGGCTATCATTAAAACAACATTTGAGCAATGAGTCTGGCGTCTTCATAAAATCTTGAAATTCTTTAAGCTCACAACCAAAAATATCGTTTAAGTCTAATATAATTTAAATATTTAAATGTCAGGAACTAAAGATTTGACAAAAAGACAAGACAAATTTATTAGATCGGTGTGAGAAATATGCTTGAGAATTCAGAAAAATAGAGAAAGAGCTGACGACTAAAGAGCTCACACATACAAAGAGGGGGAAAGAGAAAGAGAGATGCTTAAGCGGAAATTTTAATAAAAATTAAATACAATTTATTTCAAACAGTGAAAATACACACATGTACACACACAGACACACTTAGCTCGTTTGTGTGATAAAAATACGCAGAAGTAATGTGCGACAAGTATTGAAAATATTATACGTACTCGTATATAGACTAACATATATAGACGGCGATCTGCTGGATGGTCTGTTGGACTGTTGATAGCGCAAACAGAACGTCAGATAAGCACGTTCAACTCAGTCGAGGATTGACGGCCCATTCAATTGAGTAGGTGTAGGTGTTGGTGTATCTGTATCTGTATCTGTGAGTACTGCAAACTGCGATGCTTCGAATCGTATAGTTGAATTTAATTCTGTGCAATCAGCGACGTTTTACGACGCTCTATATATATTTATATATTTGTGCACATATACTATGTATATGCACATATGTGTTTGAGGATGAGTAAATATTGTGGCAGCAAGAAAGCATTGATTGGATTTTGAATGAGATTGAATACGATTGGGGCACATCATTAAAAAATACCGCACTACACTAAGCCAAAAATTATAGACCATATGTTAAATTTCCCTATCTTTCGTCCATATTTCAATATCTCTTAATATACGTTTTAATGAGAATCGCAATTTAAATTAATTACAGTCATATACAACTTTTTAGACAATGATCAAATATCTCGTTTTACTTTTCCCAGTGTCTTTCTTTGCGTCAAATTTGATTTAATAAATTTGTATCTACCGTATTCAACTGTGAGTTAGGATTTGGATAGCACGTAACAGGAAAACGAAATTGACCACAATTTTGTATATAAATTAAAACACGTTAGAGTATAGTTATTTGAGAGAGCTTCTATTCATTTATATATATATATATATATGCTGTAAAATAAATACAGTAGAATCCGGTTATAACGACTCCGATTATAGCGTCTGCACGCTTATAGCGACGAAAATTCTGGTCCCCAAACAAAGTTTTATAAGCAAACTTATACGGTTAGAGAACCTTCCGGATATAAAGACAGACATTTGAATGTCGTAATAACCGGATTCTACTGTATTTTATTTTGGGTAAGTTGATATCTATTACTGTGTCTCTATACGTATTGCTTTTTAATAGCATTTACCCACTTTAACTCTGACAAACATAATGTGATCTGTTGCTCTAAGTTTAAAATCTGTTCACAAATTGACGATAAATCTGAATAGTATTTCCTAATACACTAGCAATACTCAGAATTGCAAACACTCTGAAATATATTCCCTGCTCTCTGGTACCACCTGAATCTATATCGCAATTGCAGGCTAATTCACATTCAAAACAGATCAAACTTTTATACACAATGACGGACGGTCCTACTATGCCACATGTTTTATCTTTGGCCCGGAAGCACACAACATTTGAAAGAGTATCTGAAATACGAATAATTTAGTTCATCGATTGTTTGCAATACAATACAGAAGAGTTACCAGTTATTTTCATTTTAGGATCTATGCATTCATCCAGAGTATCGTCCGGCTTACTGTCCCCGATTGGATGTACTTTGCTCCCATCTGCTGTTTTATTTTTGATGAAAACAAGATTTTCCACTGGTTTACAATTTGAAATATAATTAGTGCAATCAAAACACCTGTTTTCTTGTCCACACACATCTGTAAAATGTTGGTTATTTGAAACAAACACTCAGTACGAAGTCAACAGGCATAGGTTTTCAAATATCTATGTAGGGATCGATGTCCAGAATGGGCATATGTAGTTAAGGTAATATTGGTATTATTTGACTAAGAGCTTTATGTCATTGTGAGTTCAACTGAATAATTTTAGGTCTTTTTTTTTCAATAAAAACGAAAAGTATTTTTTAAATATTTCTTAACGTCAGATTTATCAGATATTTATTAAAATAGAAGTCAGCCTAGATATAGTATATATAGTTTAACCATAGTTATCGGAAATTAAAATTACCATTATGCACCCAGAAAAACAAGAAAATACAAACATTTTTATATGTGTTCATTTTTTCAACAAAAAATGTAATCAGAACTCAAATTTAATTTTGACAAATAACATTTAGACTCGTAATAAATACAAGGGCTTGCTGAGTTTTAGCAAGGTAGAGGATATATTGATGTATGTAGATATAGATATAGATATAGATATAGATATAGATATAGATATAGATATAGATATAGATATAGATATAGATATAGATATAGATATAGATATAGATATAGATATAGATATAGATATAGATATAGATATAGATATAGATATAGATATAGATATAGATATAGATATAGATATAGATATAGATATAGATATAGATATAGATATAGATATAGATATAGATATAGATATAGATATAGATATAGATATAGATATAGATATAGATATAGATATAGATATAGATATAGATATAGATATAGATATAGATATAGATATAGATATAGATATAGATATAGATATAGATATAGATATAGATATAGATATAGATATAGATATAGATATAGATATAGATATAGATATAGATATAGATATAGATATAGATATAGATATAGATATAGATATAGATATAGATATAGATATAGATATAGATATAGATATAGATATAGATATAGATATAGATATAGATATAGATATAGATATAGATATAGATATAGATATAGATATAGATATAGATATAGATATAGATATAGATATAGATATAGATATAGATATAGATATAGATATAGATATAGATATAGATATAGATATAGATATAGATATAGATATAGATATAGATATAGATATAGATATAGATATAGATATAGATATAGATATAGATATAGATATAGATATAGATATAGATATAGATATAGATATAGATATAGATATAGATATAGATATAGATATAGATATAGATATAGATATAGATATAGATATAGATATAGATATAGATATAGATATAGATATAGATATAGATATAGATATAGATATAGATATAGATATAGATATAGATATAGATATAGATATAGATATAGATATAGATATAGATATAGATATAGATATAGATATAGATATAGATATAGATATAGATATAGATATAGATATAGATATAGATATAGATATAGATATAGATATAGATATAGATATAGATATAGATATAGATATAGATATAGATATAGATATAGATATAGATATAGATATAGATATAGATATAGATATAGATATAGATATAGATATAGATATAGATATAGATATAGATATAGATATAGATATAGATATAGATATAGATATAGATATAGATATAGATTTAGATATAGATATAGATTACTTGAAATACACTTAATCAACAATGTACAAATTTCACATCTCAAGCTCTTAAAGATCAATAACACAATATTCACGCGATCCACACATTTTTAACGGCTCAGATAATTCGAACCTAATGAATACTTTGCTGGTAATAAGGTATTTGAAAATGTATCAATAAATAATCAATGCGCTTATATACAGTACAATTTGAAAACATTCCAAATAAATAACCGATGTAAGATCTTCCCTTACAGCTTTTGAGAATTTAGTTGGATCACATTCACAGGCTGCTGCACATGCCCAGCATACTGCACCCTCATCATTATAGTTGTTTGATATTACGCCACAGGTCTTATCTTTAGTAATGGAACACAGAACACCGTTCAGAACACCTAAACAACAATAAATAATCTTTAGTTTTTTCCATTATAAATACGGAGAATGTCCTTGAGCCAAGCTAATGAATACTTTGCGCATAGACTTACCAGTTAAATTCATACCAGGCCTTATACACTTATCTAACTCCGATTCGGATCCCGAGTCATATACACTCGGTATAGCCTTCCTAGAATCCTTTTGTGGTACTGTGAATTTAAAAAGGTCTTTGGGTGGCCTGCAATTGTGAATTTCAACTACGCAATCAAAACATTTATTATAATGACCATTGACATCTGTAAGGTACAGTTTTCAGTCACTCGCAATATAGTTATTTATGATACTGACGTGTAGAGCTTAACTTACTGATCATCAAACTGAACAGCATATAGCCAAAAATTATATTTAAAAACATATTTGAAGTTTTGGTATTTATTATTTAAATTATCTGGAACAAGGAAAACAATTTTTAATGACAGATAAATTTCTATAATGGCATAAAAACTGTTTTTTTCTTTTTTTTTTTTCATTTTCCATAATTATTACAGTTGATCCTCATATTTGTTGAATTATGAAACTTAACGCTTTAGCTTTTTCCTAAAACTATGTTTTCTTAATATAGACTATTAACCAATTTATGCGAAATTTATATTTTGTATATTTCAGATACAAAATTCATACAGCAAATCATAGGGTCGAGACATATAGAGTTGCCAAATACAGCTTTTTGCATGTATTTGAAGAAATTACATCAAGTATCAATAGATGTATAGTACTTAAAGTAAAAGCGGACTTATAGGCGAACGTTGCTTAGAAGCAGAAACAGAGAATGAATCGTTCCATTTTAGGCGAAACCAGTTACTAATTTCAAAACAATTTAATTTAAATTGTATAGTAACAGATAAAAAATAGAAAAGCGGACAAATTGTATCAATGATTTGCGAACTGCTGAATTTCTTTGTGTCGTACAACGACAATACTTAAAACATTGCTGGCAAGCGATACGATGGAAATGATGTATGTTAACATAATCCTTGCTGGCGACAGTCTGGCATCCAAAATATGGGGCCCAGAAGCAAATGAATGTGTCTACTTCATCTGCAGCATAACCATATAAAGTTCATTAAAATTGGGATTAAATATATTTTTGAATTACCGGTTATTGTATAGCCATCAATAACGCAGCCAGCCAATTTTGTATCCGAATCCGCTATCTCGAATGTGGTTATGGGACGAACTATTTCAGAGTCAAACAACGACATCCTAAAGGGGGCCCAGCCCGTTCTGTTCACTTCACAAGATCCGCTGTATGCGCTGCAGTTGACGCATTCATTGTTCAATATATTTCCAGCCTCTATAATGAGAGATACAGTTATCTTATTTATATAAAATGTTCGATATTACTATAAGTAATAAGTAGAGAGTTCTCCAGTCGAAAGTGCCCGATCCACAGCCCATGCACGTGATTAGGCGTGGCTATGAGTCTGTGTGTGCGTGTGTGTGTGGATGCGCGAGTTTCTAAATATATACATATCGGGCACTTTCGACTAAAGCACTATTACTAATTAAATTAATAATTAATAATCTCCTGACCACTTTCTGTAAGGAAACTAATAATTCCAAACAATAAAATAGGAAAGTAGTTTGCCATTTTAACCATATTGTTCAAAAATATAGCTTCAAGGCATTCTATGTTTCAATGTTTTGGGTAATTCTCAAGAAAAGTATAATTTTTGTTGCGTACAAACCCCTTGTTTTTTGTAATTATCTTGAAAACGCACCAATTAGTGTTAGACCAGGGTTACAAGATTCATTATCAGTCATTATAAAAAAAATTGTTTTAAATTTTTGTTTTATTTGCGATCTGTAATAATATAAGAATATGTAAATTTTATAGGATCGCTTTCTAGGTAGCCGGATAATTTCAGTTTCAGTGAACTCAATCCATATATGTATTTACATTATATCAGTCTGTACTTGGCAAGTCCGGGACTTGGAATCTTTTTAAATGCCGTCGACTAATACAACTATTGTCAAGTAGGCTTTTTGCAAGAATCAATGCATTCCATACGTTTTAATTTATTTTGCAGGCAGCAAAAGTTTCATGTATCCAGCTCTATAGATGGATGATATATAAAGTCGCAAAGTCTCAATACAAAGTCTCAAGCTCTTATACGTTCTGAGATTAATACGTTCTGATACATTCACAGACAGTCAGACATACACGACTTAACAGACTTAGCTTATCGCTTAAGTAGAAATCTATATACTTTATGGGATCTACCACACCTCCTTCTGCCCGTTACATATGTTTTCTGAAAACCTTCATACCCTGATTTAGTATTTAATTTGATTTCGTGAATATACATTATTATATATGTAAATAAAGTATTACATATTTCGGATTTGATATATTTTGGACTTTGGCTCTTTCTCTTCACTTAAAAATTCTCAAAAAATATTGTATTTCAATTCAATCAAACCGACTAGACATCAATTGTTTATTGTCTATCTTACTATGGACAATTAATAGAGCATAATAGCCCGCTATTCTCAACAAACACAGAATTTTATACTTAATATACCATTCCCAAAAAAATCTACATTCAGAAGTAAATATAGAACTAGAGGTCGGCATATCACGTCGATAGCTCACAAACAACTTTTGCTCATTTCGAGCATCCCCTATTTTAAAAGCAACATCAATTAAATAAAAGTTGTCATGTGGAGAGAACGGGAAACCCGCTCAGTACAAAGCTCGACACAGCCGAGCGATAAGGGCGATAAGAGGCTGATTTATTTTTGGTTCGCGTCCGTTGGAAGATACAATGATGCGACCATCAAAATCGGCAAAAATACGGTGCGATAAGAAGTTCATCAGTACTGGGTTCCATGACGATAAGGTAGACGGTTACACGTAGACTGAAGTACTCGCTAAGACTGCTGCAGTTACCATAGATACCCGATTCCGAATTCAGATCCCAATAATCAATTAGTAAGCGCTGATTGTAAATTAGCAAACATTGACAGACAGTCTCGGGCCGCTTATCGCAGGGCGGGCGATCCATGTCAAGGGCTATCAATGCGCCCTCAGCCGGCAACGGCGACGGCAACGGCATCGGCATCGGCATCGTCATTGACTTCGGCATCGGCATCTACATCGACATCGACATTAGCAGCGGCATCAGCATCAGTACTTCTCAGTCTGCGGTCGAGATCGTCGATCGTTGTCATTGAACACGCTCGAAGCACAGACGTCCAGCAACGGTCCAGCTGAGCGGACGGTCGTAGTTCAAGGTATTAGCATTATGTTCCCGCTGCTGAATCATTCGGTCATCGTGGTGTGCCGTTGCTGCCTGGTGGAACAGCCGGAGCACTGCCACAGCATTGGCGACAATGATCAACTGCTTAGCCAGCTGCTCACGCTGTCGCCCACTCTGCAGATCGTGCCCAGCGATGTCATCTGTCAGCTCTGCCTGCATCGACTCCATGACGCCCTCGACTTTCGACAGCGCTGCGAGGAATCGGAGCGCATTCTACGCGCCCGGAACGAGCAGGCCCTGGACGATGCTCTCGAGTGCCTCGAGCGGGAGGTTGGATGCCTGGAGCAAGCTAAATCCATGTCCTTGTCCTCGTCCATGTCCATGCCTATGTCTGTGTCATCGCTGCCGGAGCCGGTTGACTTTGGTGAGTGAGCTGAATAATTGATAAGCACATCAAATTAATTAGCCTAATCATAATCGTGTCAAAAATAGAATTAATGTTGAAAAAACCTTATCAAAGGAAAAATCTGCATTCGTAGGCCCATTATCAAGGCAACATCCGCTTGAGCTAAACGCAATTTATGCTTAAACTTTAATTTTTAGTACGTTAACTAAAGCAAGAAATTGTCTAAGTTACTTTGTAGTTCATATTTGTATACAAACTAAACATTTTAATCAAATCAAATGCGAAAGGCATTGATTGATGCAATCAGTTTATCAGGAGGCTTCAATAAAATCCATTTAGTATATTCCACTGCACAGTTACGTCATTTAAGAGTGAGAAGAAAGAACGAGAGTGAGAGAGAAAGAGAAAGACAGAGAGACCCAAAAAAAACTAATTATAATTAGCTTCGATTAAGAGATTATAAATTTGTTCTTGGACTTTATTCCGTCAAATGCAAAACTAAAAAACTAAACCTTTGTGGGAGACATAACCTTTTATATTTTATTTTTTTATTTATATTATATATAAATAAAAACAAGTAAGAAAGCTCTAGTCGAGACTGCTCGACTACGAGATCCCCTGAACCCTTGGAGCAATAGATATTTCAATAATTTTTCGCGTCTTTCAGCTTACACAAGAAACACGCACACACACACAGGCATACATATACACACACGCATACAGACACACATACACACACACACACACGCATACATACACAAACGCATACACACACATACACATACACACACACATACACAAACACATACACACACACATACACAAACACATACACACACAAGCACCCACGCATAAACACGCATGGGCTGCAGTGTGCGCTTACTATGAGAACTTAATTGTTTAATAACTTTTTTTATGGACGTACGATCTTCATGAAACTTTCAGATTATGATTATAACATGGATATGCATGTAATTGCCAAAGCACAAGTCTCTAGTATTTGAAATACGCTTTTTACAAAAGTGAGGGTGAGGGGGTGAATTTAAGGGTGGGGGGTAAATTTTAACAAAAACCGAAATTGTATAAATTGCATATAAGCATACATTAAAAATTTGGAGACTCTAGCAATAAAGGTGTAGAAGATATAATTTTATAACTGGTTTTCGATAAGGTTTTTTATCGATAAAAAAAGATCGGGATGAGTTATCGAATTTTAATGATAAACTTGATATGCGCGCTGTAATTACGGACATTTTAAAAAAAATTTGAAGTCTCTAGCTCTTATATCTTCTGAAATCGACGCGTTCATACATACGGACAGACGGACAGACGGACAGACGGACAGACGGACAGACAGACGGACAGGGCCAAATCAACTCAGCTCGTCACCCTGATCAAGAATATATATACTTTGTGGGGTCTGCCACGCCTCCTTCTCCCTGTTACATACATTTCAACAAAACCATTATACCCTGATTTCCCATTGAAAATGGGTTCAGGGTATAAAAAGTATAAATATATTATATTATCTTATGTCCTTATGAGAGTAATAGAGATTTTCGCTACTCAAGAACTCCAAAAACAAGTCGTAATAACCTTCAAGAGATATTGATAAGTTCCGTTAAAGATGACAGACTGTGCTTATTAATAAGTCTGGAAGATCTCTTTTCGCGCGCATATCGAGTCGGATAATATTAAGGCTTAGCTGTGAAGAACAGTGACAACTGACAAAATTAGCTAAGAGCTCACTAGATATTTGGTATCCTATACTCTCCCCACTGTATATAGCGAGTATAAGCAGAATATTGAAATAATATAATATTAAAATCAATCCATAAATAAATATGATCTTTATCTTACTCTGCAGGATCACTAGATCTGTCGGATTTGTTTCGTGGCAATCAGGAGCAGCCGAACATAATGATTGCCACCTGGGACGCTGACACCCTAAACACACCTATCCATTTGCCAGGTGACCTGGAACCATTGAAGCCCGCCGAAGAAGAAAGTGCAGTCGAGTGCGCGAAAGAGGGACAGAATTGTACGGCAGGTCTAGCTGTGCCGCCCAAGCGAAAGAGGGCGCCTCGCAAGGCAGCGGCCAAATCAGGAGACAGTGCGAAAGGAGAGCGCAGCAGGACGCCAAAGTCGCTATGTCCGTGCACTGAGTGCGAGAAGAAGTTCACGCGTAACTTTCAACTGAAGCTGCACATGATATCGGTGCATGGGCTGGGCGATGGGCTGCGCTACAAGTGCGAGGTGTGCGCGAAGAGCTTCGCATCGCGGCACAGCCTGCGCTATCATTTCACATCGCTGCACTCCACCGAGCGACCGTTTGTCTGCGAGCTGTGCGATCGACGGTTCGTGCTGCGCACCCAACTGATCTCGCATGCCCGTATGCACACGGGCGAAACGAAGCCGCGCATCTTCGACTGCACCGTGTGCGGCAAGACGTGGCCAACGAAATCGGATCTGCGCACCCATATGCGCTCCCACGATCCGGACATGTCCAAGCGACCCTACAAGTGTGATAAGTGCAACAAGGCCTTCTTCACGCGGGGCCACCTGAACTCTCACCACCTGGTGCACACCGGCGAAAAGCCCTACGCCTGCACCTACTGCGACAAGTCCTACCAGAGCGTTGGCAATCTAAACAATCACACATTGAGGCAGCACTCGAGTCTGATTGAGACGCAGATGAATCTGAAGTACGGCGACCTTGAGAGCTAAGCTCGTTGCCATTAGTTTCCCTTTAAAAAACAATCATGTTTCCTCCTACTAGAAACTCAGCTATTGTCTAAGGAATCGTACATCATAGTTTCTACATAATAATTAGAATTTGAACTTATTTTGCAACTATATTTTGTTAATTGAAATCTGTGAACTTTGACAAGTGATGCAATTTGTAACTATCTGTCTGTAGGCCGGGTAGAAGTATTAGATTTTTCAACACAAACATGCAAATAATATTTATAAATTCAAATATATAAGAATGTGAATGCACATATGTATGTATAAATAATTGCTAATAAATATATGTATATACAAATATATATACATTACATGTTTCAAAACTATTAAGTAACAAAAATATGTTAAATTATTTATTAGGCATAATCAAATTACATATTTATCATTCAAATCAAAAATAAAGCAAAATAAATCAATTGAAATTTCTATTTTTAATCATTATTAAATTGTTTTAAGTATTTCACAACATCAAAATAAATTTAGAAATGACTATGAATATATACATACATATATATGATTGAATTTTGGTTGTTTGATGGAAGCTTTCGTTTAAAATCTTATGAAACGCCGCTCTTATCGCTCATAAAACATCTTTGTATACTTTTCTATAATCAATATGTATATTTCTCTATATGTACATCATTAATTTTAAGTACGAAAATAAAATATGCCATACAATAATTATAAATAAAAATTAAAAGTAAATAATTGCCATAGATTATGCAAAAAAAATCAGAACAAATTAATAAATAAATATATAAAAGTGACCGTTAAGAAAGCGCAAGTAATGTTCCAGCAATTTCGCAAAAATTTGTTTGCTTGTATTTTTTCGCTTTACTTATCACTCATAATACTCTATAGCCTCTATAGTCTCGGAGGCTCATTGACTATATTAAAAATGTTTAAGAAACATTTTCATATTTCGTTTTCTTCTATACGTTGAGATCTCGATGTGCATTACTCTTTTGTATTCCGATTAAGTGAACAAATTGTCCACATTAGATATAATAGTCGCTTATAATCCTCTAATATATGTATTTTATATAATATTTCTAAAAATTCTTTTGGTGGTGTTTCCTATCAAAATAATAATAATTAATTTCCGTTAACATTCTTTATTGTTTTACAATATATTTTGAAACGTAATCATAAGTTTTGGAGGTGCTTAATCTCCTACATTTCACTGTTCATTTACTTGTAGACATCTTAAAGATTATAAAAATAAATACTTATTCCAGATTGTTCAATAGTATAAGCCTTAAAATATTTTCCACTTAGTGAAGTGCGAAAATAATGATTATTGAATCAATTTATTTTAATGTTTTTGGAGCGTAAGCAATCAAATTATAATAATAATAATATATTACTAATAAAATGACACTAAATTTCCGCATTATCTTAGCTCAAACGCCGCTTTAAAATAAAACTTATCAGCACGGAAAATGCCCAAGCTCAATAGAATATTTATAGAGCATACTGAGTACGACTGCCTTCATTGAGCTTCGAGAGCCCAGTATACCTATACCTATATGCATTTTTTATTATACCCTGAGTTCATTAAAAATGGGGAACTCAGACTATGATGGGCTTGTGGAAGAAGGCGTGGCAGTCCCCATATAATGTTTATGCTCATACACACTTTGAGCTCGTGTCGATCTCAGTCTGTCTGTCTATCTGTCCTTCTGTATGAACTCGGCTACCTATTCATAAAATTTTACTCCAGTCATAACCCACGCAGCCATTAACATTTTTTCGTTAGTTCTTTATTATCAAAACATTATTTTTCTTTTACGTAACTTTAAAACCAAATAAATGTAAAGAGATATTTCGAATTTCGGATGCGCTTATCAGCTTATCAACTTTTCAGGGGTATCAGGGTATTTTATAGTCGAGCACTCTCGACGAGAGCACTCTTGTTAAAATATGTACATATACAAATATATATACATAGAATAGTATGTATAGCGTACCCGCTAAATAGATGTATATATACATATGCCGGTTCCACTATCAACGCCTTTAATCAAAACAAGTGCCTGGCAGTCTGATCGTAAACAAGCAAAGACGAGGCATCCAGAGCATCCAGAGAAGACACGGCCCATTCACTTGCAAAGACAATTTTCATTGGTTTCAATTACAAAATGACCAGAGAATAACAACAGCAGCATGACGACAACAACTACAACAATGGAAAATGGCACAGGAACGAGACATGTCATAATTATGAGCCAGAGAAAGTGTTAATCCAATTAACTTTGATTTAACACCGGGAAGTGACCGCCGTCGAATGGCCTAGGTCAGCGATTCGTATAGCCAGGAATGCGTAGAAGACGATAGCTCGAGAGCTCTTTCCACTGACTCACTGTCGATAAGATGAGATGGGCATTCCGATAGCCTTGTCACCCTCGACTGCGGGGCTAATCACCAAGTTTATCTCGCTGGACATTTCTCTAAAGTGTTTACTTGTATGCCCCTTCACAGACTCGCATATTAGTCATACCGTATGAAAAGTGCCAATTATTACGCATCGAGGCGTGTGTCCTCCGGCTAGGTACACCAAGACAGCCAGACATTGACCCAACCCTACCCAGGTTGCCGGGCTTTGTTGCCAGTGTCTGCGACTCTCACGTCACGTATTTGCCAATACGTGATCTTTTCGTTCTAGACGAAGGATTTATTTTAAATTGTAAATTTGAAACTTATCCGAAGACACTACCAACATCATTTCAAATTGTTTTCCTCAAATTATGCTCATCACTGAACATAAAGTTAATAGAACTGGGCTGGGAATAGAAATTGAAAACTTAAAATTCTATTTTCTACTATTTTTGCCCTCTAGAGTTAAGATAGAGCCCGTTAAGATAGAGCCCGTTTCCAGATTCATACTAGAAAATATGAATATTTATATTCTAAATAGTTACTACAAGCAGAAACAAAGATATAATAACGCCAAAACTGCTGATGAGCAATAATTCCAACATTTTAACGGTAATACAGATACTCAAGGTAATACAATGACTAAACGAATATTATGTTCTAGAATTCGTGTAGGGAAACCCCAAGGTGGACTACCACCTGGGATGTGGAGCAAAATCTTAACAGGACAATCCAGGAGGTATTTAGCAAACAGACAAATGTACTTTAGAGCTAGAAATAGACGCAGTACCAGTACTGGAAGAAGATTTAAACGCCGCTAAACTGAATCTCAATTTAACCTAATATGGGTCAATTATATTGCAAAACTTATCTGGAAATGTTAACTGCATCCTAGATACTAAATGTTTCTTTCTATAAGCTATGTTTCCTATATTGTTTATTTTATATTGTTTATTTAATATTATGTTTAAAATGTCTGCTACAATATTATATTCACATTTATTGTCTAAGCTCGGAGGCTCCTCAACAGACCTATAAGTTCCCTCTAGTACTGGTAACTGGTTCGTAGCTGGTGAAATCACTACTTACTAGGGTACCACCCCTACTTACTTTGCTAACCCTAAGCAATGCATTTCATCATTTCGTTTTTTGTATGAAATGTCCGCAAAAAGGGTCAATCGCCACCACATCGTTTACCCTGAACTAGTGAATTGGGTCACCATAAAAGGGCTAGTTACATGGGTACCCATGCCAGGGCTAGTTACATGGGTACCCATGAAAGGGCTAGTTACATGAGTACCCATGCCAGGGCTAGTTACAGTTTGGCAAGAAAGTGTTTACACACAGGGAAAAAATTTGAATTTTTTGCTTTGAAGCGAAATAATAACAGTAAGAATAGCATATTCAAATTTTTTTTAATGAAAATAGGTAAATTAAACCATATACTATATTAGTAAGTAAAAAAAAATAACAATATGTTTCTATTAACAAAAGATAATAACAAATAACAAAAGAAGTAACAGAAATCAGCTGACAAGAAAGTGTTTACACAACTCGCTGTTTCGTTTCTTTTTGTCGCATATTCTAAATTTACCGTTGTTTCCCGGAATTTTCCGATCGACAGCGATGACAGCTACAATTTTTTGTGTGGTTTCATTATTTGTTGAAACATTTATTCCGGTAATAGCATTATTTTCACTAAATAAAAATGCCAGGCAAACGTGTATCATTTGATATGGCCCAGTTAGTGTATTATAACCACATATTGGGTAAAACTGTCACTGAAATTGCCCAAATGTTTTTGATCACTCGGAAAACGGTTTATAATATACTAAACCGTGCAAAAAAAGAGGATAGGCTCGAGCCAAAGCACGCAACAGGTCGGCCTCGTCTATTAACACCCAGGGCAGAGCGGTTTATGTTGAAAAAAATTGACGAGAAACCAACCATTTCGACCAGGAAGCTTGCCAGTGAGCTGCAGGAGGAATGTGGCATAACCATTTCCCGGGAAAGTGTCAGAAGTGCACTAAAACGAAACGATCTCTCGTCCCGAGCAGCCCGAAAAAAACCACTGTTGTCGGCAGATCACGTTCAAAGGCGTTTAACGTTTGCTAGAATGCATAAAAATCAGCCGGACTCATATTGGGATGATGTTATATTTTGCGATGAATCCAAAATGATGCTATACTATAACGATGGTCCAACTAGAGTGTGGCGCAAGCCGCTAAAAGCCCTCGAGAATAAAAATATAATACCGACTGTAAAGTTTGGAAAGCTTTCGGTAATGGTCTGGGGGTGCATCTCAAGCAAAGGAGTTGGAGACCTATGTTTTATTGAGAACACCATGGATGCTGGGCAGTATTTGGACATTTTGCGCACACATTTAGTAGCCAGTGCCAACAAATTTGGGTTCTTTGTCAATGGTAAACAAACTTATAGGTTTTATCAAGACAATGATCCCAAACATAAGGCAAATATTGTTAGGTGCTGGCTACTTTATAATTGTAAAACTGTGTTGGATACGCCAGCTCAAAGCCCGGATTTAAACCCTATTGAGAATTTGTGGGCTTATCTCAAGAAGAGAACCGCCAAGAGGCATCCAATGAATAAAACAGAGTTGAAAACCATTGTTTTGGAGGAATGGCAAAATATTCCAGTGGAATATGTCAGAAACTTGGTCCACTCGATGAATAGACGCTTGGGATCACTCATAGATGCTAACGGTGGCCACACAAAGTACTAGCTTTAACTACAAAGTAGTTAAAGCACTATAATGAGTAAATAGTTTTAGTTGTGTAAACACTTTCTTGTCAGCTGATTTCTGTTACTTCTTTTGTTATTTGTTATTATCTTTTGTTAATAGAAACATATTGTTATTTTTTTTTACTTACTAATATAGTATATAGTTTAATTTACCTATTTTCATTAAAAAAAATTGAATATGCATATTCTTACTGTTTTTATTTCACTTCAAAGCCAAAAATTCAAATTTTTTCCCTGTGTGTAAACACTTTCTTGCCAAACTGTATATGAGTACCCATGCCAGGGGTGGTGATTTGAGTACCCATGCCAGGGGTGGTAAAATAATGAAAAAATTTGAAAAATTTATTTATTTTTTTTTATTTTAAAATAATTTTTTTTCTATACTAAATTAATTTATAAATTTTCATTTTCAGTTTTTTTTTTTGTTGACGCATGAATTTTAAAAAAAACGCTTTTTCTGCAGCTGCATGGCCTTTCTTAGCTGCTCCTCGGCCGATCCATTGCCATCAACCAGATTTATTGCATCTAGGGAACAAATGTGAAGATTAAATTTTGTAATTAAATCGGCAATGAATTAAATAATACTTACCAATTAAAACGTCATAGAATGCGCTCTCTTTTTTTAAGGCAGCTTTGCCTTGAACGCCATCTACATTGTATGCTAATACAACGGGATTAGCCAAAATATTCTTTAAATTTTTTAAAATTCCCCCAGTCATAATATGGATCCTAATCGCATCAATCTGTAAACAAAGTATGAATTAGGATTTAAGAAACAATTGAAACTGAGTTTATACTAACATAAAGCTCTCGGTTTGTGTTGTTAATTTCCGTATTTAGTTCCTTAAGGGATTCTACGGTCTGGATTGGAAATTGTTTAGCCACTTGTTGTCCTTGTCCGTGCTGTTTTGTAAGTCCTTTTATGGTGGCAGTCTGCTCGGAGGAAGCTTCCACAAGGACCCCGATCTTTTCTTGTGTTACTTTTTGGTCAGCTAAGTTGTAATATATTTAAATTCAATATATATAGGTATGCATATTTAACTAAAAGCTCATTAAATCATACTTATACCTCTTAAAGAATTCATTTCCTCCACAAGACTATCCAGTTTCTCCTGAACCACTTTCGTTTCGGCTGAAAAATAAGTAAAAAAATTTATTAGATAATTTTAAATAAAATATCGTGACACACTTACCACGTGACGAACGAACTTGTTCTGATAGTTCAAGAACAAGTTGTTCAAGGCGCCCAATAGTTTGTGAACAATTGCAGCTCGATATTTGATCTGAAAATTAAACAATTTAGTACTCAATTTTTTTCTATTTATTCAAATTAATTAGCACAATTTAAGTACTTACGGTTATTAGAAAAGTCCATCCGCCTAATTTTATTTTTTGGACTGAACGACATTTTTTTTTTTAAATTTAAATTATTCTATTCACTTCACTAAACTTGCAATGCTCGATTGTATTTGCTCAACGGGCGAACGAACATCGAGTAAGAGCAGAAAGCATAAATAAAAACAAACGGTACTTCCATAACAATTGTTTTTGTAAATTATGAAAGGAACAGTGACAGAAAGCGAAGATTATTTTCTTCCTTCACCTATGCACTATTCGCAAAAAACCAAAAATATATGTAATGATAGTACCGTTTTTTTTTTCGTTTATGCTTTCTGCCGTTTCATGCATATATGTATGCATGTAGTTTGTTGCTCGGTGGCTCGGCGTTCGCTTACCATAGGGTCAGTCAAGTAAGTACCCATGTAAGGACTAGTGCTAGCCTTCGAACATCGAGGAAGAGCAGAAAGCATAAACGAAAAGAAACGGTACTTCCATAACAATTGTTTTTGTAAACTAGGAAAGAAACAGCGACAGAAAGCGAAGATTGTTTTGCTCCTTTGCTATGCACTATTTGCAAAAAAACAAAAATAAATGTGATGATAGAACCGATTTTTTTTCGTTTATGTTTTCTGTTGCTCGGTGGTTCGGCGTTCGCTTACCATAGGGTCAGTCAAGTAAGTACCCATGTAAGGACTAGTGGGGAAGGTAGTTCAACTACGGTCAATCGCCACCTCCAGTACTACAGGGTTATAATACGATAGACAGACGGTAACTCCCGGCTGTGGGAATAGCATTTCATTTGCTAGCAAAATCACTTCCGAGTTAACTATTCTACTATTAACTGAACTTCGATTGGTCATTCTAATCCACCGATGTCAGATTATGATGGTTTATGACGCAGTTCCTGCCATTCCGCCTGCATCGCAGAATTGATGAGTCGAACTCACGTGATTTCTCGAATTTATTATACAATAACAACAATAGCACACTTAACAGCTATTTCCCAGCTAGTTAGGGAACTCGTTTGGTAATTACTTGAGAAAGTCTTTCGGCGGACGCTGCGAGAAGAGCAGGCGTGCCAGCTGCGCTTGCTGCTGGGCGCAGAGGCTGCTCGAAGGCTGGTCCACGGCCGACTCGGGCGTCACGGACTGACGGACGAGCTCCCTGAGGCTGGCCGAGATCTTGGCAGTGCGGAAGCGCGCCTCGTGCTTGCGCTGGCGGCAGTCGACAAAGCGTTGCGATTGCTGCCGCTTGCGCTGGATGTCGTGCTGCAGTTGCTCCCGCTTCAGGCGCTCCGATAGCTGGCGCTCGCGCCAGTGCTCCTCGTGATGGAGCTGCTCGAGCTGGTTGTCGTGCTGGAGCCGCTTCAAGTAGCTCTCTAGCAGCTGCGAGCGCAGCTGATCCGCACGGCGCAGTCGCTGCGTGAGCCGCATGCACGTGTCACGCTTGCGCAGCGTCTCGTCCAGCTGCTGCTCCTCCTGCTGCAGACTGACCGCCTCGCTGCGACGCGACTCCTCGCAGCGTCGCTGGCAGAGCGTCAAGTCGCGCTCCAGGCGCATCGCCGCCAAGCGCTGCTTGGCCGCCGCATCCTTGGCGTCCAAGGCGCCGCGCAGCCGCCGCAGCTCGGCCAGATCGCGCTCGGCCAGCGCCTGCAGCCGCGCCTTGGTCAGCAGGTAGTCCTGGAACTGTTTGTCGTGCACGGCCCGCTTATACTCCTCCAGCTGCTCGCACTTGAGCAGCTGTCGCTCCAGCCGCTCGTTCTCCCAGTATTTGCGGGCTAGCCACGCGTGCTCCTTGTCCGCCGCCCGCTCGCTCCGCTTCACAGCCATGCGATTCAGTATCCTCTGATCGTGGCTGGGCACTCGCTCAAAGGCAGCGCGCACCGTCGGCGCCAGGCACAGGCTGGCCATGGAGGCGCACAGCGAGCTGTGGCCCTGCTTCTGGCCCAGCGGCACCAGCGACATGTTCTCCTGCGACTTGGACCTCGCTCGGCTGCCGCTGATGGCCAGCGTCGAGGCATCGCTACCCCTAAGTGAACCGAACACAGTCTGCAATGAGACGAAGACGAGATTTCTAAGCAAAGTGTACAAAATTCTAATACTGGGGATGGGAAATCAATCAGCTTCACAGCTTCAGACATACTCAAGGACAACTTTTCGGATTTGAATTCAGTGTACCCCACGGGCAGTTTATCTGCATTGCGAATATCTACATGAGTCGGACGCTATCCTATCATAGAGTTGGGCTTATTTGAGATAACTACTTAAGCATTTGGTAGGTCCGAATTAGATCATCATCATCTAGAGCCCTTGTCTGCAGGCATGTGCAACTGCAGTACGTAAAACGAGTCGATAACTGACAAGTTACCCTTTGATATGGGTCGATAACATTCAACCCAACTGAGGGACTTGCAAATATCAGAATGAGGAATGAAAAACGTGTTAATTGCTCTTCATCATACTATCGTTCCTGTTTTTCCATTCCTGCCTCCGCCAACTCTTTCTCCATTCCGTTTTCGCTCGATCTGTCAGTCTGTCTGAGTGATTCAAACTAGATACCTTGAAGTTTCGTAACCTATTTCTATACTCGTTGGTAGCCCAGTTTTGGCTTACAGCATTGAGAGCTAGAGTTGTGCTAGATAGACATATCTGCAATCAAATTGGGCGTGGCAAATTAGGTAATGACGTATCCTCCACAGTCATAGAATGAGAGCTCAATAGCTTGCCATGTGGAATACTGCGGACCCGTTCTATGCATCGACCTATATATCCAAACCACATGGGTGGAGTTACCTTAAAAGGTAAGGTAGACCTTTCAAGGCCCAAATGTCCTTCGAAATTGGTATTCCTTGGCAACACCTTATTTTTGCTGAATGATACTAGATACAATTCCAAGAGCAAAAATATTCCGCTCTAGAAGTAGTTATTAAGGTCCTGTTTGAATGAAACCTAAGCTATTAAGCCGTTCCATGACAAAATGAAATACAATAAATATGAGACCCTAAATATTAAAATGATGATATGACGATGATATGGAGATACGGACGAGTCTCGATAATTCGAAATGACGAGGGGATCAGTTGTTTCCGAACTACACAGAAATTCAAATTATCGAGAATAATCGCGAACGAATATCTTACAAGTCTTCTACTACTACTACTACTGTATCAAGTTCTGGTAGTGGTTATCTGTGTCTGTTCGGATGCATAAATAATCATAAATAACCATAATCATTTAGTGAACGATTTCGGATGCACTGGTCAGTTCAACCTCGCGCTTCCTCCTCCTCCTCCTCGGTCACGTCTCACTCACCTGGAGCATTTGGCAGTCGCGCAGGCCGCCCGTGCGGCCAGCTCGCTGCTTGGAAGGTTTCTCTTTGAGCCGAGCCTCCAGAGGCTCCTCCCGGGACGGGCAACGTTGGCTGCCCGCGCTCTTGGAGCGCCTGCCCCTGGACGCTGTCGAGGCGCGAGTGTGGCACTCGGCCGAGCCGCGTCGACTCTGCGGGATTCGGGGCTGCTCCGCTGGGGACTTGGAAGCGCTGATTTGCCTGCTGTGACTGCGCACTCGACTGCCGTCTCTGTTGGCGCTGCCCTCGCTGCGCTGCACCTGCTCCAAGGCGCGTATCTGTTGATCCAGTTGCTTCAGCTGCGTCTCCGTGCTCGCAGCGGATTGCCCACGTCCACTCGCATTGCTGCTGCTGTGCGAACTGTAGCAATCGCAGTGGCAAATATCGCAGCAGCTATCCGCCAGCTCCAGGGCAGCGAGCAGCTGCTTGTGCTGCTCCTTGGCGCGACTCTTGCCGCGCTGTCGCTTCCTCTTGGGCGTCATCCTGCTCAACAGTCCATCGCCTACTCCAGATGCAGGCCAAACTCTTAACTCTCAGCTCTACGCCCTAACTTCTTAGCTGGCGCAGGAATTCGAGCTGCATTCCAACTGAACTTTTTGGTATATTAATTAATCTGCTCGTAAACCCAAAACCCAAAACCCAAATTCCTGCGCACCTGCAGTGGCCTTTTCTAGCTTCGATTTAGTTTTGTTTACTTTTCTATTGATTGGCCATTCGCCCGTTGCCCTTGGCAACGAGTTGTCGAGTTATTTTTATTTTGACTTTGGCTTGCTTCGTGCCTTTCATTCCTCTTCTTCTTCTTTTTTTGGAACACTTTCGAGGTTTTCCGCTGATATTTCTGACCGGAAATTAGCCGTGCCAATTTTAGCACGAGGAGTGAAAGGAAGCTTTTCGAAGGACATCTAAGCATAGAAGTTCAGCTATTTACAAAATTTCTAAAAAACTTCACACACGCAATGCAAGGAAATCCATCGAAATTGGAATTGAAATAAAGATCTAAGAAACTAATTCGATATACACTCTAATATGGGATATACATTTAACATAATATATAAACATGGTTATCTAAATTATAGACATCATTAACAAAGTTAGTCTTACAAATTGTCTATTTAATTATGTATATATATAACATAAATATTGAAATTAAATTATTGGTTTGGTATACAAACGTCTGCACATATTTCTATATTATGCAATAAATAACATACAATAAATAACATCCCGATTTCCTTCATATTCATGGAAACGAACATATGTGCCGTTCCTAGCAGGGCTTAGCCAAACATGCTTGAATAGGGATCGCTAATAACTTACATACATACACACGATTTACACCATCAATGCTTGTCCTAATACTGACAATAACCACGGAATAAATTCATAACAGTAATAATAAAATGAAATCATAAATACATATCGTTCAATCTTCTACTAAGTAATATTGCTCTGCTCGTCTACTTTTGCTTATTAGTTGAGGTTAGTTCTGGTGTAATATATAGAAAGGAAAACGAAATGCTTGTGCTCGCGCGAAATGCCTATTCGAAAACCAAAGGGATCGAGGTGAACGGAAGCACCGGACAAGATGGCTCCAGCTGCAGCGAGGTGGCAAAGCAGTCAGCAGATGAATTGTAATCTCCTAATGTTTCCATAACCTGGCCCAGCGAAAACCTGCAAGATCAACAGCTGAGCATTTAGAACTCCTGAGTTTGGCGCATTCATTAAACACTTGCCATATCTTTGGGCAGTTGGGATCCAATTTAGCGGCGTCCTTCAGCATTTTCTCAGCCAGCCGCGGCTCGCCCAGTATTAAATGCGTCTCGCCGAGAGCGCGCAGAGCTTCGGTATGGTTCGGATTGGCGGCAACGGCATTCAGAAAGCATTGCTTCGCATCCAGCCATTGCTCCAAATACACATGCACCTGACCGCGCTGCAAAGTGCATGTTAGATATATGATGCTGTTGATGAGTTACGCTATAGGCCAACTCACCATGAACATAATTTGATGCGAGAGCGGATATATCTGCGTGGCTTCGTGTATGCAGTTGAGCGCCTCATTCGGCTGGTCGATGCGCATATAGACATCGGCGAGCAGCAGCCAGATCTGTAGAAGGAAATATATTTGATTGATGTTAGCTATACAACATGATTTACAGCAGTGCTCAGTAGCCCACCTCGATTTGCAGCATCCAGGGACGGCGCGGCCCCGGCCTCTGGGTGAACGAGCTCAGCGAGCTAGCCGCCTCACTGAGAGCCTGTTCTACGCGCGAGACTGCGGCCAGCGAAGCAGCATACACGGAATCTTAAAGTTGCGATAACAAGTGAAATGAGAGTGAGGAAATTTGTTAAATTAACCAACTCGAGTTGGAGAGTACTAAAAACAACAGTATATACAAAAAGTAAACGTGCCTAAATTTAAAGAAACGCATGCGAGAGGTGGCAAAGAGTTTTAAGAGCAGGCAAGCAGAAGGGATAAACGAGAAAAGATTCGAAAGGCAGTAAGAAGAGGGAGAAAGAGAGAGGGAGAAAAAGAAAGAGCCACAATGCAGAAGCATAAAAAGAAGCAGTTTATACATTTGCAAAGAGATATTCCTCGATTCCTCTAATATTACTACAATCGATCACAGTTGAAATTTAATCCACTTCAGAACTTCAGAATCTGAATACGAAATGAATCTGCATTGAAAACATTGTTTACATTTCAATTTTTGAAGTCACTCTATAATCAAACCTATGCATATATTTGTCGATCGGACTGTGAAATAGAATATTTCATAAGTAAATTGAATATGAATTGATCCTCACGGAAATAATCAGGTGGTGAAATAAAAAATATTATATCAAAATAGAAGATATAAAAATACAATACAATTTGAGGATTTATATTAAATCACATGAGAGTTGCATACATAATTTTAAACATTCTAAAACAGATTCTGTTTGCTATGCCTAATGTAACATGTTTATGTGTATATGAATAGAACATTGAAATTTTAATATTATGAAATATAGCCGAGGCATTTTGTTTATTTCTATAATAAATGCTCCCAATTAAATTCCTTTATCAAATATTTCATATCTTCTATGTTTTTTCCTTACCTCATGCATCTATAAACTAGTCTGTTTCATATCTTCTATCGATCTTTCAATGTGTTCTTTAAGTTGTCAATCGAGCTGCCTGTTTATTATTACTTAATATTATCTTCTCTACGAATGCCCTATTAGTATTTTATAATGTCTCGACTTTTCCTGCATCTACTATATAATCTCTATCTATATCTAATTTATATATCATCTATATTGCAATTGTACAAGGACGTCGATACCAGCCGACGTTCGACTCGAGTAATTTTCGTTCTTTAATTTGCAATTAAGACTTACAATTATGTTTTATGTTATTTTATGATTTGTTTTTTTTTTTTTTTTTTAAGTAGACAGACACATTCCGCAGAAGTTGGGTAGTTACAGAGATGTAATAGATTTATATATATATATGTATGTATATGTACGTGTATGTGTGTGTCGGTAATGTGTTTTTGTATTTATACAGAATATATAGTTATTATTAGAGGCAGGACTTGTCATGGGGTCTATTGCGAGGTTATCGCACGACAAAAACTTACTCGAATCCTTATCGGACATTTGCGACGAGTGAATCAGGTGGATGCCGCTCTTGGTGTCCGAGTGCTTCTCCTCCTCGCCCGCCAGCTGCGCCTCGTACAGGTCCCGCCAGACGGCGAGCATGTGCTGCACCGTGGAGAGCGCCGTCTCGGCGTCTTCCAGATTCAGCTGGAGGTGCGCCTTCACATGCAGCAGCTGCAGATTGTCGGGAAACTCGTGCAGCGCATCCTCCACCACGCCCAGCGCCTCGCGCGGACGCCTCGAGGCCGTCAGCAGCAGAGCGAACAGATGCAGGCAGGGCGCATGCTCCATGCGCAGCGCCAAGGCGAAGCGAATGTGGCTCAGAGCCTCGCCCAGCTGATTGAGGAGCGCGTACTGCAGCGACAGGTAATACTCGGCCAGGTGATCGTTGCCATCGTGCTGAACGGCACGCTCCAAGGCCTCCAGAGCCAACTTATTGTAGCTGTCGCGATCGCTCTTCAGGGTGGCCTGTATGGCCAGCTGCTGGTATCCAATGCCCACAAAGAGCTGACTCCGGGACGGACGAAGACCTACAATGTAAGTGAGAGAGAGAGGTAGAGAGGCGCAAATGAGTAATGTGAATTAACCTGCACTCACCCTTCACTTCCCGCTTGAGCGCTTGCTGCGCATAGTCGAGCCCCTGCTTCACCGTCTCCAGACTCTCGTAGCAGATGCGCGAGGCCAGCAGACAGGGCAGCGGATCGCCCGGCGTTAGCTTCATCGACTCCTGCAGCACGCGCAGCGCGTACGCGTGCTTCTCCGCGGCCATCAGGCTCAGCCCGTACTGCCGCCAGATGTGCTGTTCGCCAAAGCTGAACTTGAGCGCCTTTTCGAAGGACTCGTTGAGCAGCTGCACCAGACCCCAGCGGATCGTGGCCAGCGCCAGCAGATCGTAGACGGCCGTCACATTGCCCATGGCGTGCTGTCGCGCCTGCTTGAATTCCGGACTCTGCGACAGCACGGTGTCCCGCACAGCCAGGGCCTCGGCAATGAGTAGCAGCAGGATCACTTCCTCCTGCTGGTTGCGCGGCGTAAACTGCTGCCTGGCCGTGTACTTGCGTGGCTTCCACAGCCGCTTGGCTGCCCCGCCGCCACGTAAGGTGCTGCCCCCCGACTTGGTGGTGAATGGAGGCGTGTAGATTGTGCCTGACACGCCGCGGAGCAGCACCTCAGCCAGCTGCCGGGCGAGCGTCAGGCGCAACGATTGCGTCGCACGCGTCTCAATGGCATTCAGCATAATGCGATATCTCTCCACGGCCACTTGCAGCTTGCCCGCTTTAATCAGGACGATGGGCGCCCGCTGCAGCGCCGTCTCCAGGATGGCGCCCATGCGGCGATTGACCTCCAGGGTTGCGCTGCTGCTCGGAATGGTGCTGCTGATGGCGAAGCTGCTCGACGACTGCTGCACCCCGGCATTCACGTTCAGTGTGGAGCCGGCAGTGGAGTTGTTTGAGGAGGTATTGCTTCCACTTACGATGTCGTACTCCTGCAGGTAGAGCAGACCCAAGTCCGAGGCGCGCTCAAAGCAGCAAATCTGAGCAAGGGTCAAGAGGTTTTGCTTGTTGTTATTGTATTGTGTGAGCTGAAGCAGCAGGATCTTACCATTTCCGAATCCTTTTCGGCCTTCTTGAACTTGGATGTGGGCTTGTGCGCCTGCTGCTCCAAGCAGAGGCCCTTAATAGCGTACGATTCGGCCAGGATCTTCAAGCTGCGTCTGTTCATATATCAAATTTATATATATATATATATATATATAACAGTCAGAGATTATATCATAATTAGGGAATTACAGTGTCAACTCCTTCTCGGCCAGCGTATTCAGCTCCGCCTTGATGAAGTTCTCCAGACTCTGCTCGTACTCGCCGCATGCGTAGCAGAGCTTAGCCAGCAGCAAATACGCATCCAAGGCTATGCCCGCCTTTTGGCCACTCTCGCCCAAGGCCAGATTTAGATAACGCCTCGCTTCGGCCAGGCCATTTTTGGCTCGGCCAAAGGTCGACTCGGCGGCCACAGCATGCTCCTCCAGGTAGCTTTCCAACCGTGCCTCGCCTATCAAGAAATTGGCCAAGCACTCTGTAAAGCAGTTAGGCAGTTCAGTGATTGATTTCCTTTATTTTTATTTATTTTACGTCTCTTTTACCGTTATGTGGCGATCCCGTTTTCAGCTCGTCCGTCAGCTCGATGACGCGCTGCCATTTGCCCTCGCTGCGACAGCTCTCGATGAGAGCCTCGACCTTGGTCGTGTTGTTGCGCGTGCGATTGGCCATAACGGTTAACTACTTGAGCGGCCAGCACCTTTGTTGATTTTCAATTGGTATAATAATTTCAACTTTTAATTCGATTACAATTTTTGCAACACACGCACACAAGCACACTTACATGCACTTGAACCACAACAGCGTTGCCACCTGCTCGAACGAACTTTCTTATTACGTCACACACTTAATCTGCGTTATCGAATACAAAACAAATTCGCTGATATAATAATAGCGTGTTATATCAAAGACGCTCATCTCAATTTGAAATGGTGGACTGTCACTTGTCAGTTTTGAGCATAGACTGTTCTCATATACAACATATGAGCTCATGCATTGAGCAAGCGGCACCCATGAACGTGCACAAATTACAATCTTCTATTTATTATCATGGGAATGCTGCCACTGCAAAAACAGCTGTTTGTCAAATTTCAGCCATTTAAGCCATTCTTTGCACATATTTGGTATTTTCTTATCGATTGTTTGGCATTTTTTTGCTCAAACAAAGCAGGCACTCTCAATGCAGTTCCCATTTTGTTGTTGTGCGATATACACGCGTTGTGCTCAAATTTTTCTTAAAATATGAAATAAATATAAATGCGGCATTTTAGTGACAACATTTAACGCTACTTAAGCGTGCCACTTTTGAGTTAGACAAATGAAAAATCAAAGAACCTAATAATTTGACAATTTCATAAGGCAGGCGATCGACTTACCATCGAAAGCTAATTACACAAATAACTTTATTTAGCTGTGCAGTACTCATAAAATAACGGTAAGAAATTTAGTCTGTTTATACTTTGCAATTTAGCTAAAAGCACAAATACATGCGCACGTACGCCCAAAGCGCAGTGTGACCGTGCGCATGTAAAAGCTAATGTATGAATATATATTTATATGTGTGTGTGCCGCTGTTAGGCTAACGCTCAGCTGTTTCGTTGTTGTTGTCGCTGCGGACGCCGCAATCGATGCATACATATTTGTGTGTGTGTGTGTGTGTGTGTGTGTGTGTGTGTGTGTGTGTGTGTGTGTGTGTTCAGGTTGACTACTGAGAAAGCGAGAGTATTTTGACGTGCAATTAATTTCGTGTATTTATTGCAATTTATCCATTCGATTTAACACAACAATCACCTCTTTCGCATTCTTATTTGAAAGCTGTCACACACACACATATGAGCTTTCGATTTGCATTTACCGCTTGCTGACATTTTAGTCAAGTTCAATTGTTGCAATACGTAATTTTTATTTTCTGCCAATTTTACGCTCCATTTGAGCAATAAAAAAGAGCGCTCAGCTTTTATCGCGTGTCTTGTCGAAGTTGATGTTAATTACCTGAGCTTTTTGCATGTCATTTTGTCCGACTCTGGGCCATTAGCGATTCATTGCATATTCTAACGATAAAGACAACAAATAATTACTCAAAACAAACATTTGAATACGCACTCAAAATACATACATATATACACATTTACATATGGGGAAAAAAGTCAGCAGATGACCGAATGTTCTCACAGTGCGCGCCAAATTAAAATCAAAACAAAATGCAAAATAGCGGTAAACGCTGACATTTAGAATGGGTTTGTGCGTGCGTGTGTGTGTGTGTGCATTGTCGTCTCTCTCCCTAACTCTCTCTTTCAACGTGTGTGTGCTCGCGCAGGCTTATGCGAATTTGCAACGATGATTTACATGCTTATGACGTAATGACATAATGATAATTACATAGCGAGTATTCTCAACGTCAATGAAACAAAAACATGGTTAGATTGGTTGATGAGTGGAGGTATTATTATGTCAAATAGAAGTGTGCGCAATGGTAAGCAGCTGCTGAAAACGTGTAATAAAACAGTATGTCATATGATAGCAAAACCTTTAATAAATTTGCATTTTTTGTATTATATGTAAATGCATACAAATATTGATTTAATTATATATGTACATAACATACACACATTTCCCAGCTACAAGTTCTCTTTGTCCGCTCATCTCCAATTTACTCAAGCTGTTGCACTGTGCTTTAGACTGCCCTGGTTGCTTAGTGCAATGCCAGCAGGTGGCTACGATTTGCTTGGGTGTGTATGTGTGTTTGGGGATGTGGAGCAGACAATTGTTTAATGCTTTGAGTCGTTGAGTCGTTGCCGCCATTAGAGAATAACATGCATGCTGCGCTTAACGGCATATATGCGCCAATGCCGCGTCGTCGTTGCTGAAGCGCAGTCGAAGATGTGGGACACAGACAGTCGAAGAACCGCGATGTGAGAGCAGCAGCAGTAGCTTTCAGCGAAGAGTGCGTATTGCTTTTGCAAATTGAAACATCTCCGGCCGCCTCTCTGTTTGACTGTGAGAGAGTGAAACATTTTGGAATGTGAAACGAAGATTTGCTGCTGAGTTTTAAAGCATTGAGCAGTAAGCTTGTTGTTTCTGCCGACGCTCTTGTTACCGTTTTATTTTTATATTCCTCTGTTCTTGTACATATGTATGTACATACATATATTTCGACAACTGTTTTATTATTTTTTTTCTTGTTTGCTCTATGTTTCTCTGTTTACTTTTGTTGTTATAGCGTCACGTTTTGTTGTGCGTTCCTTTATTTGCATGCGACGCTTTGTTTTTCCGTAGTGGTATTTATTTGATTGTTGCTTTTTGGCAGGTGCCAGCCTCCCTCCCTGGAAGACCTGGCCTTAAGTTGCTGCACGTGCCTCTTCTGGGTGCGTCTGTACAAAATTTAATTTGCTTGATATACCCTGTAAAGTTGACAAAGTAATTAAACTTCAAACTGTTGGGAGTTAAATGATATTTTTAAACACTAATTCCTAAATAAAATTAAGAGTTTTCAATTTAATTATTGGGTATACAAAGCAGCTCAGTAAGAATAAAATCAGATTTGAATATTATATTGTTTCATTCCTTAAGTAAGTATATTTACTAATTGGGGAGATATTCGGAAAAAAATGTGCTTGCTTACAGGGTATTACTGTTTGGTCATTTTCATGCACTACCTGCATTGGCGTTCCAGTCACGACTTTGAGCTTGTAACTCTGCCATTTAATATGTGCACACACATATACATACACACAGATGAATACATACATATATATTTTGCGCGCCTTTTTATGTGCTCTCGCCGTGCCAATGCTGTCTGGCAAAGCGCCCACCCCCGCTTCAATCCTCTCTCCGCATAACATGTTCTCTTTCGCATTTGGATGGACACATCTGCTGCCACCCTTTACCCTTTCTATTTCCCATTCTCCTTCTCTTTCGCACTTTCTTGTGCTCTAGCGCTGTCGCGCACCGCTTAGCAAATTACATGATGTCAAACGCTTTTCTTGTGTTTCTTGTTTCTTTTTTCGCCTTTTCTTTTTGCACTTTAATGGACTTATGAAGCTGAAGCTAAGCTTTGTTGACCTCCTTTTTTAGGCGACGTCTAACGAAGGCGGCCCCTTCTCACTATTCCATTGGCTAGCCTTTATTTCAACGGGAACTTTGGTGCCCAGCGATAAGGAATTCAGCAGTGAAACCTTGCGGACTTTGTCTTCAATTTACATAGGACTTTTACTCTGTTATCTAATTTTTCTTTTCGAGTCGTGTGTGTTTCGTTTGGTCGCCTGTCTTTGCCAGTTTCTTGGTCATAAGCAAGTGGCAAACATAAACATGGCGTACATACATATACACACAAGCACACACACACACTTACATATATGTCAGCATCTTGCGCTCTGTTTGTAACGACCACGCCCACCCATCGTAGCATATGCCTTTCGCCGCATACTTTTTATTGCTACAGCGCAACTATCAATAAAGTTCGATTTCGCTATGCTGCGTTTGCGTGTGTGTGTGAGTGTATGTGTGTGTGTGGTTAAGCTCATAAATCAAGTTAAGAGAAACGATAGAAAAAATTTAGAACTTTTGTACTAAAGTGCCGAACGCAAAATACTCTGATTGCTTTATTGCAGCAATTTATACATACATTCAAATCAAATATTAATGGGAAACGTGTACTAACGCATAAATGATTATTTTTATTTTAAACATACATAATAGATGAAAATTTTTATATGTTAAATTAGCTCAGATATCATCTTTACTGTGTTACGTTTTACATTGCAAAATCAATACGCCTTTGGCACGTAAGAAAACAAACGAATAATACTATAAATAGATTTATGTTTCGCTACGTTTTATCCCAATATTCCTGCCAGCAGCACCTACATCTATTGCCCATACTATTTGCCTCTCCTCATATATCTCTTCACGATGATCGGCCTCTCTCTTTCCATTCCGTTGTTTCGCTGTTCCTCTCTGCGCTGCGATTACAGCAGATATAAAGCGCTGACACAGCACAGTTCAAAGAAACACCAACAACATAAACGATGACGACGCTTGATGTTAACGTCGACCGAGACGGTGACGTCGACTTCTCTGCTGCTGCCGTTACCTTATCCACTGCTATTTTGAACATTAACAGCAGAGCCACAGTACACACATACGCATACCTGCTATTCCAAGTCGGTATGTATATGCACATACACATGTACAAGTGTATGTATGTATGCACATATGTGATTGTGCATTACATTTTGAAGTTAAAAACTTTTTGTTGTGCTTTATTGCTTAATATTTCATTTGCTGCTGCCAATAAAAACAAGCGAGAACTTTGCTGTTGGGCGCAGTCGACTGCATACTCGTCCACGATCCAAAAGCGGCTATATTTGCTGGATTTTATGTAGGAGGCTAACATGTAAACTTACACTGCGCCAAAACAATATACCCCTTTGTTCCGTGTGCGAGCGTAAAAAGTTATGACATCCCTACCCTACCTTTTCCACTCATTCGTCTTGTTGGCCATTCGCATTTTTGCTTGCAATTCTTTTGCACAAGTTCATTGTTTCTGTTGAGTCAAAGTCGGCGTCTGGTCGAATGTGTATGAATGAGATGGAGAGAGGGACTACGTCTAAAGTTTTAACTTTCAGTTTTCAAAGCTTTAACATACATATTTACATTGTATGTACGTTCCTTATTAATTTTTTGTCTAACATATGTATATTAAAAATATGTATAGTAAAAAGTGTTTCTTGTACTCCTCATCTAAAGTCCTCAGTTACAATTCAAAATGACACCAACAACATTCTGTACATAATTTATAAGAACAGCAACGACAACAACAACAGATACGTCTGCGTCTGAGTAAAATGCCCAAAGCGCTAAGAGAAAACAAAAGCTAACAGCAGCAACAGCAACAACAACAATAAGAAATATGAATGAAAAGCAGCGCAGCTGCCGTTGCTCTTATGCGGGGCGAGGCGAAAAACTAAAAATACGAATTTATATGCAAAACATTTTGACTTGCTTGAATTTCAAACATTTTTCACCAGCTTCATTCCTATGTCACATGCCTATTAATGTGCCGGTGTGTGTGTGTATGTATGCACACATGCACATACATCCATACAGTATGCATACACATAATACATATACATGTGTGTGTTGGTGTATGTAGCTCAAAGCTCCAACAGAGCGCGCCTGCAACGCTAAATGACATTTGACTGCGTTGGCGGCAGTCTTCGTATATATACATATGTATATATTGTGTATGTACATATGTGTGTGTTTGCGCTCAGTGCCTCCCATCTCCCATTTGTCCCAGTCAGACCGCAGTTGTCGCCCCACTTAGCGCTCTCCCACACAGACGATTTTTATTTAGTTTGTTTTCGTACTCTCATATTCATTTGCATTTTTATGCGACGACGTCGTCGTCGTCATCGCAGTTTGGTATTTTATTTACTTTGCGTATTTTGAGTTTACAATTTTAGTTAGTTATAATTTGTGGGCGAAACACATTTTCCATTCTGCTGAATATGAGTCATAAATTTAATTTATTTGTGCTAAAATGAAATAATTTCAAGAAATAAAATTATAACAGAATAAAAATAAAACAATATGAAAATAGCATTTTCGTCTTGTACCCATCTGATGGCAAACGGAATTGCTTGGAACGCTATGGAAATGAAACGTTGTCACTTACGGCCACCTGGAAGGGACATCGGCTGTGCGCTTTTAATAAAAATGAGACTTCGATTGATGCATTGTTTATGAGAGAAATTAATGTGGAAAATGTCAAGTACAGTTGCATTTTAATAAATGAGATTTTTTTTGTTTAATAAAAGGCTAACTTCTAAATATATTGATGTTTTCTCTTTGTGCTTGATATAATTGCATATGATGTACAAACTAATATATTTTATTCAAACAATATCAATTTATACCTCTGTTAAATTAAAGCTGCGACTCGCTGTAATCACGAAGCAACTGATTTAATTACTGTGCACCACGTATTCCATGCCAAGGGCCAATTTATTATAATGCAAGCTGACAATCAATACTTGCATAAGTGTTTATGTACATACATGCATACACATATACATACATATACACACTATCCACAATAACCTCTGTCAGTTGCGGCTTCAATCTATGCGCATAAATTCAGCTGAAACTTTTTACTCACCAAACGTAGTTTACCGCTGTTCCATTTCATTTTCATTGCGTTGCTTATAGATTAACGCGATTGGAAAGAGAGCTAGACAGGCTGCACGGAAGTAAGCAAGCAGGATCTGTCTGGATTGCTTCGTTGCGGCGCTGCTTTGCCCCGTTGTCTTTTCTCTTGTACTTTGAACACATTTTTAATCCACGTTAGTGCATCTGTCACTGCCTCTATGTCTGCCTGTCTTTTCCTCTGCCTTTACAAGCAGCGCATCGGTCCATTAGCGAAGAGCTTTTTCTTGGGATTTTGTTTTCAATTTGCTCCCGAATTCGCCAAAAGAGACAAATGACCTTGACAAAACGGCAACTGCAATAATAATATGCTTATACATATAAATAAATGCGGTTATGCACACATACATACATACATACATATGTAAATACATAAATATTAGGCCATTCTTTAAAATCCCAATGTGAGGCGATACAAGAAATAAGCTGCAAAAGCAATCGAAAACCAAGCGACGATGATTGTAAAGTAGTTGCCCAGCCATGCACAGTGGGTGCAGCACAGCAATATTGAGTGAAAACAAAAGCAGATTCGGAATAAAATCTTAAGCGAGAAACTAATTTTTGATAGTTCAATATTAAAAAAAGCAAGTAAAAGTACTACAAGCTATGAAACTATTATTATAATAGATATATATGTTTTTTCTTTGCCGTAAACACTGTGATGTAAACAATTTGACTGCCTCAACGTAAACGGCGAGGCGCGACTCGCGACGCATCGTCGACTGAGTGCGATAACTTTGACAACGATAAATTGTGTTATGCTGCTGGCAGATGGCGCTGTCGACGTTGGCCTCGGTCGTTGCTTTGGCTGTGAAAGAAAGAGCGAGAGCACTGTAGAATGGGAGGTGGGAGAGTTGAAAGTGCGTCGTTTGCCTCTTCTCGCTTCAAATTCGTTTGCATCACACACTGTGTTCGTCGCTTTTTATTTATTTTTTTTCTTCTTTCTCTGCTGCACTTGTAGTTTATTATTGTTGTTGCTATTAGTGCTGGAGCTGCTGCTGCCGTTGGTGGTGCTGCTGCGGTTGCTGGTGCACCTCTGCGAAACACACGATGTGGCAATGGCGGCTTTCACAGAGCGCCGTTCAATGTGCGCTTATCAAATTTGCTATTTATGGTTATGCTTGAGAAATTTGTTGTTGTTTCTTTCACTTTTTGCTTTGTGATAACATATACACATGATACATGTACATATACACACATACATACATACATACATATTTATTTATACGTTGTGCCGCTCAGCTGAATAGCTTTGACATATGTACATATGTATGTATGTATGTATTTTCAAAACTAATACATAGATCAACGAACTCTCCGATTTGAGTTAACATATGTACATTTCAGAAATAGAGTCTCCAAATTTAGCATTTAGTTTCATACATACATATGTATGTATGTATTTCGTCGACCTATTACTTTTATTATATTTTGATGCACTCAACTTTATGTGTATATCACATACATATTTTGAAAGTTTCATCAAATTCCGTTCAGTCAGAAAAGAACACACACATTCAAGCATTCAAGCGGGTTTTCTATACATATGTACATTCGAATGGTCGCATCCTAGCCTATTCTAAGAATGTTAATTGCGATTGGATTGCTTATTTTGTTAGTAACAAAAGACAAAATTGAACTGCAAATAAACCAAGTAAGAGTGCGCAGTAAGCAGCGACTGCATGAGAATTTAGTTGTCGCTTATAGTAGGACTACCTTCATGAAACTTTCAGAAACTTTCAGTCTTTAGTACTTGAAATTCGATTTTTACCAATTGGTGGCAAAGGGGGCGTGTTATCCAATCTATAAATTACAAAATCTTCGTATTCATCAAATGTATATACACCGTAAATCTGAAGTTTCCAGGTCTAAAAGTGTTGAAATTAGTCTGAAAAAATAAAATCAATTTATCGATTATCCTAGATAAAACATAAATCGAAAGAGTTATAGAAAAAAATATGATAAACTCGCACTGCGTATGGTATACACGAGTATGCATGCCATTTCAGCTCTCTAGCTCTTATAACTTCTGAGATCTAGGCGTTCATACAGACGGACAAAAAGTAACGCAAAAATAATAATTATTATCGTTAGTTTAAAAATTGTAATCGAAGTATTAAAATGTCAATAAAAAGAAATATATTTTAAAAGTATTTCTTAACAAATTGAAAGATACGTATTATTCAAGATTTACAACATAGTAATTGCAGCAATGTGCGCTGCTATTCCTTGTCCTCTCTCTTATCGTATGTTTGGATTGTCAATAATGCAATCAGTTGTGTAGTTTGATTAAAGAAATATTATTACTATTATATTCGTTCATGCACTGTTTACGGGAGTCTCTCTCTCTCTTTCTCTTTTTTCTGTGTGTGTGTTAGTTAGGTTATACGTCGTTTATCGTTTATTGATGTTGCATTTTGTGTCAGAATTTGCGGCTCAGAGTTACAGACAAAATACATATGTATGTACATTCATATATACAAGGTTGCAAGTGCATTGGCTTATCTACTCCATGTAATACATGCACATGCCTCAATGCATGTACATAAGTATATTTAAATACCATTTTTGTCATTAATGATAGACGATAATAAAGTCAGATTGTTTGGTTTTCCCTAGCTCCTGAATAGTCGGAGTGATAGACGCTTTCAAAAATGGATTGATATGGGTAAGTCAATATTTGTTTTTAGTGTATTTTCATCTATTTAAAGATATGTATGTATGTGGCTAGACTTTTGGATTTATTATTAAATTATTGAAGCCAACCAGTCTATTGGGCTTCATTGATTAAAACTTAACGAATAACATTAGTTTCTGTCTTGGATATTGGTTTCAAACTTTACAAAGGACAAACGCAAGCCTAGATTTAAAAGGGGTTTCTATTAATTTACTCTCTGGAATAAAAAATGTCGAACTCTTCAACTCTATTGATTACTGGAGCATGCACATTCAATAATAATTTTGCTGATTTGCTACGTTGCCGCACTTTGGGCAGCACATGACAAACAAGTAAGAACGTTGTAGTCGGGTGTTACCAACTGCAGAATACTCATTCACATCCCATCACCAATTTGGTAGCAGTTTTTCCTGATTTTCCACGCTCCCACTGGGCGTAGACACCTCATTTTTGACCAGTTCCTAGAACGAGCTAACTTTCCAAAAATGTGAAAATTACAGGCTATTTTGCAATATACCACGCCCCTGAAGAGGCGTAACAATTATTTTTGGGTCATCGATAGAGGAGGTTATCAGTATCTCAACTAGCCAAATTTGAAGCTTCTAGCTCATGCTTTTGCGTTTGCCACGCCCCCTATGGGCGGACATATATCCGCAATAGCTTTTTGGTTTGGGGTGGGCAGCCCGAGTATATGTATGTATATGTCATATTTCAAGTCTCTAGCATCAATACTGCCTTAAATTTAGCATAATATTAAATATATAGTACAAATATCGGAAAATGCATTTTCCGATTTGCCACGCTTTTAATGGGCGGGTTCGGAAAATGTTAACACTTTATAAACCGGAGATATACACGATGATGATGATGTTTAATAAACTGCTCATGGACGGACAGACGGACAAACAGCAAAACGGACATTGCACAAAACCAATATACTCATTTCATATTCGTGAGTATAATAACGGTAATAACTTGATGCTTTGCGGACATGTGTAACGAAATTAAATGAACCCTAATTAACTTAATACATTGTTTATGAGCGCCCATGTGAAATGTGCGATTGCCATGGGTTAAATACGCACACATACATGCACGCACACTATTGCACACACACACGTACGTTCATGTACAGTGGGTGCTCAGAGAACTTGAAACCTAATCAAAAACTTTGTTCCATTACCATACCATTCCCTGTTTGCCCAAATAATCCAATTAGCTCTCACACGGCAAAAATGAAAATAGAATAGAAATGAACGAAAATTATCAGCAACACGTAGGCAGAGAGAAATTATGTATGGGACAAGTTTCGGTTGTATTTGCGGTGCATGTTTGTTGCGGGGTAGCAATTTTTATATGAAGCAAATGCAAAAATTAAAAAGAAAAGACAAAAAGCTAAGAGGAGCAGCAACATTGTACACAATACCACCGCTGCGACGCTTTTGGCACACAAATCTCAATTTAAAACAATCAAATGGAATGAAACAACATAAAGCAAGTATAAAAAAAAATCACAAGAACAACAACAGAAAACAACGTAAAACTGTAAACAAACGAAATATCCACAACTACATGCACACAGTCAAGTGATGGCGTATTCACATGCAGGGCGACTGCCGATGTCGCAATACACACAAACACAGTCTCACTTACTCATACTGATGCCCAGCTGCCTGCCTGCCTGCTTACCTCCCGATGTTTATTCACCACACTCGGAGCGTTGGTCTTGCCGAAATGTCTCACCGTCGCGACGGTCGTCATGTTGTTCATGCTTGTCAGTCGTTCGGTCGGTTAGTCGGTTAGTCTGTTGGTTGGTCGGGAGGTCGTTTCGTCGTGTTCATGCGTTCCGCTACAATCGTCTACAACGTAACGCAACGCCTTGGCAATGAAACGTTTCAGTTTCTGTTAAAACGCGAATGTGTGAGGTTCGTCGGTACTGAATGGCGGCATTCGTTCGAAATTTTTTTGTTCACCACAAACGCGAACGCCAAAGCAGCTGTAAAAAGACCGACGGCAAAACAAACATGAAGCAGAGCATTAGCCGTGCGTAACAAAGTGACTAAATAGCTAAAAAGCCGACCGTAGGGCAAGGCTAATAAAAGTAAATAAACAACACCTAAAATTAGCAGTCGCAATTGAATTGCCTTTCCTACATATACACTCAGTAAGTGTAAGTATTGCAGTTAAAGTGTTGTATATGTATGTATATATCACATAAATACATTTAGTGAAAGTGCAAAAAAGTAAAGGCAAAACAACAAGAAGAAGAAGACGAAGAATATTTGTCTAAAATGTGCACAGCTACAATTATTGCAAATGTTCGGTGTATGTGCTGCGCTGCGCGCTAGTTTATTCATCTCTTTGCAACGGCTGCGTTGATGTCAACGTCGACGTCGAAGTCGGCGTTCGCAATGGCATTTGCACGCACTGTGTGACTAGTTTGGTGAATATGCTTGAATTGGTTTGCACACCATGTGCTGAATATTTATGACGCGTTTGTGCCACTGTGCGTGAAAATAAAACGTATGGAAATGAAACGAACGGGCTAACGAGCAGCGAGCAAAAACAACAATAACAAAAGGGAACAACCTATAAATAGGAGCACGAATAAATTTATCAATAAATAAATGAGAATCACACACACACAACACATATAAAAATATTATTTATGCAAAAGTTTGAAAAAAAAAAAAAAAGGAAATGTGCATAATACTGATGTGATCTTAACTGATTGATTGAGAGCGACCATCTGTGTGCATGTGTGTGTGAGAGAGAGAAAAGAGAAGAGTATGAGTTAGTATGAGTGACACGCCCCTTGTGAAGCTAAGTAATTAAAAGATTAATTTGTTTGTTTGTAAAGTTGTTAAAGTAGTACGTGATACATATATATGTATGTATGTATGTAAAATTAATTTTTTACCATTTTGCATTTTTCTTTCATTAATTGTCGTGGCAATTGCAACGTTGCCAAATTACAAATAACTGTATATACACTGAGCGCCCTCAGATTGAAATATTTTAACTGAAAACGCGATTTAACACGCAAAAAATTATGATATATTTATTGAGTATTGCTGAAAAAAAAATGAATAAATGTCAATTTTTGGACTCAAAAGTATTCACTGTATGTGATCAGAAACTAAACTAAACATGGTATTTCGCACATGTTTGTAAATAGCTTAGAAAAACAACATTAAATGAAGCTGGTATTTCGCACGGTGTATCGTATGCATGAATATGTAATTAATATTGGCTCTCGCTTAATTATTTATAAAATGCATAATTGTGAATAACAGCAAAAGCTTTTGATTATTCTTAGCATAATGTAATCAGATGTGGTTGAAATTGTTGCACAATATTGCAAAAATAATTAATATTGCTGAAAATGAAGTTTGCATAAATTGGGATCGCAAAGGGTATTTTAAGCACGTGTTCGCAGCTTTCATTGACTTTATTTTGTGATGTAAATGTGATATTTGTTGCTTAAGTTTTCTTGAATTAATCGAAAAAAAAAATGGTCAAGTAACGGCAATTTGCACATCGTCGAGCACAAGTAATTTTAATGAAGTAGAACTAATTTCTAATTAAAAGCACAATAAAAACAAAAACAAAAGCAAAGCAACGCAAAGAGGGCAGACTATATTCAGAACAGAGAACAGAGAAGACAAAAACAAGAAGAATAAGAGAAAACAATGAAAAGCAACGCAATCGACAAAACTAAAGTGAATATGCAGCGGGAGCAAGCGAGATAGCGAGTAGAAGCTGCTTAGCGACGGCGCTGCCAGCGCTAGCGTCTGCAGCGATGGCAACAGCAGGCAATAACGAGTTTAAAGCTCCCGCTAGCTTGAGCACAGCGCACTTACACATGCACACATACGCAGAGTGGCAGACAAACAGGCAGACGGACGCAGAGACAAGCAAGGCGAGAGAGATAGAGTGAGAGAAGACTTTCTCTGTCTGCGTAAAAGTTCCATGCTTTTATTTTTGCCAGCCCAAAAATAATCGCATTATGATAAGAAAAAGGAAAAAAGCTAAAGTGTTCTGACTCTCGCTCTGTCGTGTTTTTTTTTCTCTCTCTATCTCTCTTTCTCAAAAAAGTATGTGTGGCAGAAAAAGGTGGACAAAATAGCAGCGAATCGGCACAAACGTGAGCTCTGCAGCAGCGTTAAAGCTGCGCTGCAACTGCGCCGCATACAACTTATATGTATTTGCTTTTAATGATTGTGCTGCTTTTTGCTTGCAAACAAATAAAACTGGTTTTCAACTCAATTAAATAAACCAAAATAAAAATAAGAGTATTCTAGACGAGATTGCTCGCTAGGAGATACCCTGAACTTTGGGAAGGGCTGATATATTCTTCATGAAGTTAGGTTATATTTCCTGTAGATGGACTTCTTAATTGAACTTTCAGAACGTAATAATGACATGAAATAATAGTGTATATGTACAAAATGCGTCTCAAAATAATACAAAATGTTTATACTCATGGGTGGACCTATGAAAACTCTAGCTCTCACGGTTTACAACCCACTCGTAAGGGAAACGAGTCGAATTAAAAATTGTTTAGCTCTAAATTAATAATCCTCTAACTTATGAAACGTGATGTAGTCGATAGCATTAACACGGGAATAGCTATTGATGCTATTAAAATTTGCTAGGCAATGTGAAATGAAGCAACACCCAAACTTCACTGTTCGAAATAAGTGGAAAAGTGCGGATAATTCATGTACAATTCAATTGTAGTGGGATTGTGTGTGTGCACTAATTGCCACTACCTTCCAAGCGACTAAACGGATCTCAATTGAATCTTATAGTATATATAGAATGTTTATAAAAACTTTGGATAATGAATGCAAGCTTGTTCATTTTTATACGACGCAGTTACATACGTATAAGATGATGTCAAAACCAATATACCCGGACTCACCATTGGCTTAGGGTATTCACAAGATTCTAACATCGCCAGGCATAAATTCTACACGCGAATCACCTCTGCCATCGTTAGTTCATTGCTTGTAGCAGCTGAGAGTTCAAATACAATACAAATTTCAATTGCGATTAATAAAGTAATATAATTTGGAATTTAAATAGATATAATACTACATACAGTGGGTAGCGTTTTCGTCTCACCAAGTTTGTTTCTGGTGCCCTTGGTCGAGTATTCTGCATTTCATTAGGACAATATCCGTTTCATCTCAGGGAAATCGTTTTCTAGTTGATTATTTGCGGCTATTCGTAGTTGTAATATTTTATAGTATAACTTGACTAAAAGCCCGAATATGAGAGTAACGCTAAATTTGGGATTTTGGCTATATTAAATATAATACTTTATATGTACCTCTATGAATAGGTGATCATTCAAATTTTAATTTTTAATTTAAATAAATTTTCTATTGTATTTAATTTATGTTATAAAATCGGATTATTAATTAACGTCAAAGAAAGAAACAGGCTTGAACATATAATCAGTTTAGCGTCCTTTTTCATATTCGATGCTTTTCCGCCACGAAACTTGCATTTGCAAGGCGCAGCACAATATCTACACTGATATTGGATGCCTTTCACAAGGACATTTCTACGAGTATCTAACACGCCACAGGTTCTGTCTTTGGTAGCAGAACACACAGTACTGAAAATCGGCCCTAAATAAAATATAATATTATAATACATTGTATAGAATCACAATCAGAATGTGAATGGGTAGACAAAAGCTAAGTTACCAGATACTTTTTTACCGGGCAATAAGCATTTCTTATAAGTTCGATCTGGTTTCTCATTTGGTAGTAAATCCACTATACTATCTTCATTATGTCCTGCGTTCAAAAGATCTCTGCTAACATTGCAGTTATATAAATAATGTCGACAGTCAACACATCGGAGGCCTCCTCCTCCTACATCTGTAAGATTTAGTTTTGTTAGTCATTCAATAGATTAAATGATTTATTATATATGTGTGCATCGATGCTTACACGGAATTAAATACAGAAGCGCACATCTTAAATAAATAAATACAGAAATTTTGAGTGCATTCATTTTTCAAAGAAGTCAAAACTAATTTTTTTTTTCCAACTCATTCTCCTTCTGGAAACATACAACACAGTTTGCTTCGATTTGTATATTTTTTTATATTTAGTCAGACTTAAGAACTTATTAAATACTTGAATAAAACCATATTCAATAAAAAAAAAAAAGTTTTATTTACCTTCTTTGAACGAATACATACATTCATGCAAATATATCAATTGAAGATAGTCTTAAATTGCTGTTTCTGTCTTTCAATACCGATTTGCTTATTGTCTTAATTGAGTGCCCCCGAATGCCATTTAATTCAATCATTAAATTCCATGTTCTCGTCGATCTATAGATATTTTGCATTCCTAAAAGCGTTTGACGAAATCAAAGCCAGCCGAAGGACTCTAGCTCGGACTCCGACTCTGATTGTTTGAGCAAGAAATGGAAAATTGCACGACATGAGAGAAGGAGGAACGAATATTAACAAAAGAGAAACCAAAATATAATGGCATAAACGAAAAGTCCTCAGGATGTCAGCAAATCTCTGCTCAGATTAAGCTCTTTTTGAGTCAATTATAAAGTCAGCCGACTTTAATGATCAGAGAAAGTTAATGTAGTGCGTCGAATAGAAAGCTAAGAGCGAGTGCTACGTAGTGATAAGGCTCACTCTGTAGCTCTTAATTGAATGCTATTCATATTACTTCTGTGTATTCTTAAATAGATACGTAATACCCATTAGTCAGAAATTATTATCAGGACTGTATTTGATTCATGGAGAGGCTCTCACGCCTAACTCCTTTTGTAAAAATGTAAATGGAAGTCCGAGTTTATCTGGGCTTAAATGGCATTCAGTCTTTTGTTACTCGACTACTTCCTTGTTATTTTGGACTAGAGTAGACACAAACCTGTGCATCAAATAAGACCAGCCAATTTATTTTCCATAACAACTGCAACAACGTATACAAAAGCAAAACAAAATAAATAAAATGGGTGAAAAACAAGAAGAAAAGAACACGAAATATACAAATTTGTTATGCGACGGCTGCTGCTACTGCTGCTGCTATTGCCCTTCAAACAATACAACTACGATGAGAAATTGGAGAAACTGCGTGACTATGCAATACCCTGTACATAATATTGGCTATTGAAAGAGAAACGGCGAGAATGAAAATAAGCTAGATCTGAAGATACTTGATGGCGAATAGGCATTGCTGATGCTAGCAGATGTTTGCAAAAATCGATATGCCATCTTTGTCTATTTGCTGGGCCTAGAGGGTGTAACAAGGACAGCAACCCTGCCCAAATTGGCACAACAGCAAGTCAACGCGCCAGACGCGACTCACCGACTTCCAGACTCCCCAGCTCCCCGACTGCTTTTCCCCATTTTTATTCGATGGCAGCCTGTTACCGAGCCCCGCCTCCATTTGTGTGCCCACTTTCTAGAGATTGGCCCGATTTGGATGTACATTTCATTCATGTGGCATGTCCATTGTTCACAACCAGCGCCTACTCTCCATCCCTGCCAGCAATATTGTATAACAGGCACGAACAACAAGTAGGCCCTCGGACTCAGACACAATCAGAAAATGTCGACCCATGCAAATTTTTGTTGGACTCTCCTCTCTTTGTCTCGCTTCTCTTCCGTTTTCTCCACTATGGAAATGCAGATGATAAATTTTCCTCTAATATTTGTATGCCCATTCTCGGAGTAAAATGAGTATATTGGTTTTTGTGTAATGCTCATCCCTAAAATATATTTTCGTTGGTAGGAGATTACAATATTTATTTAATATTATTAAAACCCTTCATATGACTGTATAAAGATATATACTTATTATGTTGTGTCTTGAGCTCCATTGATGCTAGAGCAATTGGAAAAGATATAGAATATATGTACGCCAAGACAGGGCGTACTGGATCGGGTAATCAATATAGTTTTACAGTTATTCACTCAAAATTGAACCAATAAATTATCTTAGACCTGCCCTATTGATTTTCCCCAAATATATGAATACATAGCGGTATATATAGGATATATGGGGAATGAGTATTCTGCAGTTGTAAGTAACTCTTGCGCTCTCCTTTGCTTTCCTTCTTTGCTGTTAGTTGGTACGTTGAAATGTTGAAATTAATGTCAATTTTCTCATATTCTCATACTTTTTGGGTTAGGAGCGAAGCAGATGAATTGACGTGTGTTGTTATTGAGGTTGAGCTGTTTTGATAATGAAATATGCCAACGTCATTCTGTCTATGAACCAATAAAATAATTGGCTCACTTGAACAATTTACATTTCGTAGGTTGAGATAAAGACGAAAATGATAACGGTCAACAATTAAAGTCTTGAAAATAATGCTATTCGAAGCTTGGATTGAGATTTCTCTTGGAAGTTTATTAAATGAAAAATACAAAACTTAACATCCAATTTAACATATCAAATGCATGCATGTTTGGATACACTTGTTTTTGAAGGTCTAAAGGGGATATTGACTTTGTTCAATGTCCCTCTTTACAGAGGATTTACATCCGGCGGTTTCCCTACATTTACTATATAAAACTCGTGTTTTTTTAATGCAACCATAAAATGACTGAAGAATTCTTGTGTTTATTCCTCTTTATATATATGTAACTAATAGTAAGTTAACAAGCAAACTCGAGACTGAATGATCTATGGCTTTTGAAGATACGCATTTATCTTTGTTTGCTGCTCTGCTCAAGGTTTGATTAAGAAATTGGGTAATACGAAAATGTTTATTCATTTTTTAAAATATATATATTTAATTTTAATTTAACTTTATTTATTTTAATTAATATAAAGTTTCAACCATTTTTAGTATAAACAATTTTTATTATTGATTTAAAATACTTATAGCTCGTGGGGCATTTATAGAATGCTTACATACATGTGTTTGCAACATACATATATATGAGGCATATACTGTTTAAATATTTGTAAGAGCATATATGTTTTCAGCAAATGACTCGCTCAAGAATGGCTGCTTCAGTCCGTGAGTCCTCACATATTTATCAGCCACGAGTTGCGACAAAAACATGCAAATATTCAACCAAACATTGAGGTAGTTAGTAAACTTTGATTGGCTTCACATTAAATTTATATTGTTAGTTTACTTAATAATCTAATACTAATAGAGTATTACGAAGTCGTTAGTTTTTACGTAGAATTGTTTGTGTAGCAATAGAAGAAGCTTTTCTAATTGACTTTAAATTATGTCACGACATTGCTGCAAAGTGGATGAATTAAATAAATAGAAAACACAGCCGTGGCCGTGTTGAAAGGCATCCAAGGATGGCAAGGAACGCACACACAGGCGCACAGCTCAACGAAATGCGCAATTAACTGTACATGAAAATAGAAAAATAGAAAAATTAACGAAGAAAGGAAAAGTGCGAAACACATTTTGCGGAAATTGTTGGTTTGTAATTTGAATTTGCGCCATTTGCATTCAATGTGTAGGCCGGGCCCTAAATGAGACACAATGAATGTGTCCTGTACACCAATACGAATGTACCTACACAGGCATGCGTACATATCTATGTGTGTGTGTGTGTTAGCCTTTGTAACAGGCCTCGGGCGTTGGGTCTATACACGCACAGGCAAGAGCAACGCGCGTCTAAAATCGGAAACGGATGTCGGCAAGTGTAGACATATTTTCTTAGCAACTTTTGCGCAACACCCAACACCCAGCACCGCCCCATCCCTGCACGCACATTACCGCTCCATGCTCCCGTCTCGTTCTCGCATTTATGCTGCGCCCTGTCCCATCTCCCATCCCACATCATTCCAGGCTGGCGCCCAACTAGTTTGCGACTTGCTGGCCAAAAGTTTTCTTGTAACGGCAAGTCAATGAGCGGTAGCTTTTCTTAAGGTACTGTGAGGGCCTATGAGCTAGGGGGTCGGGGAAGGGGCAGGGCGAAGGCGGTTGGTTGGCGGGGAGGTAAACTTTGTTTACTGCTTACTTTACGAGCTACGGCCAGCTATGCGAGAATGGAGTAGCTTGACTTTTACTTCGGATTTTGATTCTTTAGGGTCGAGCAGTGTATGAAGAGGCGTCGTGGAGATGAGGGGGGGGGGGGGGGGGGGGGGGGAAGGGTCGGAAGGGACGAGTGTTGGTTATGTGGGCTGTGTCTTGCGTTGGTTGCAATTGAAGATGATTTCACTTTAAATAGTTAAAGTTATGTTAATATTTTTGTCAACACGTTAAAGTATTGGAGCATATGAAAGGGATATGGAAAGTAATTGAAAGAAAAAATACATTCGTTTATTTTTATCCTTATAGATAGATATGAACAGAAACCTAAATTATAGATTATCAATGTACTTTTCATTATTTTCAATAATTCAAATTCGTGACTTTAGAAATAATGAAATGAGAAAGCAGGGAAGAGAGAAACTAAGTTGATAAAGGCGACATTTGGAACTAGAACTAGCTCACAGCTAAATGGAAACCTTGTTTAGTAGATGCTTTTATTACACAATCCCTCAAGATGTGATCAGAGTGCGCAAGCTAAACGAATAGAGCTTGGTCATGCTGTATGCACTAGATGGCTACGAATCTGCTTTATTAGCAGCCGTAGAATACGGCTCACACTCGAAAGACAATAAATTCTGGACATAAATATGAACAACAGCAACTAGTTAACAGGTAGTAAGGAAGTGGGCTACTCCCCCTACTGGTTGGGGTGGTACAACACAATAAAGAAAGCGTACGTAAAACCAAATGGCGTATCATTAATGTGGCTTTGCCTCCGGAGTCCGGACCCAAGAACTTGACTCTCGCACACACAACAACCACACACAGAGCTCATATCTACAGTTTTATAGGTATATGTACATATGTTATCTCAGGTATAGTACAATGTGTGCGTTTAATATACCGTTAGTTTAATGAACATAATTAATAGTTAATACAGCCGTCCAAATCAAGTAGCAGTTGACTGAATTCTTTGTCGTAATAAACTAGGAACCGACTCAACCATGACACGGACGAAAAACAGCTCGCATATCTTTGGTGGACTCTCGTGATTCCTCCTCTGAGGGGTGGGCGAGGCTGGTATGTCGAGCACGAGTGTCACATTTCTTCAATTACTGGATAAAGTTGACCAATTTGACTTTTGTTTCTTTTATAATAAAACATATTGTGCGGGATTCTTTCACCGTCAATACTATCTTGATATATCACGAGAAGTTGAATTAAAGAACTGAAGTCTGTTTCGCCTTGTGCTATTTTATTGTATATATCTTTGTGATTTCCTATTAAAAATGGGAAAACCAGCGTTATGGCTTTGTTAAAATGTATGTAACAGGCAGAAGAACAACTTGATTGGAGTTAGCCCTGCCTGTCTGCTCACATGTATGAACGTGTTGATCTCAAACCCTATAAAAGCTAGAGACTTGATTTTGTAGGTCCCTATATAGCACTAATAAATTTTGCTCTTAGATCAATAAGTATTTTATATCGTTTAAGTATTCTTCTTATTATTTTTATTTTTTGTTAAATATTAATTTTTTTATTTTTTGAATTCATAAACACACAAACGCGTATATTTAAAAACTCTGATTGTTTTGGGCTTACGCGAATTTTCTAGTCGGAAATCCGGAATAGAGTTTCCTTAATTTTAAAACATTTTTCTTTCAAAGAAAAGTTAATCCATTTCAAAATGTTATTATATTAACATATATTATTATATGTTTGGCAATTATTTCTCATTCCCTTTCGAGCCATAACCGCGACATGTTGCATTTCCATATTTATTATAACGCAGATTTGTCGTTATGCTAATTAAAGTTAGCTAACATCAAGTGAAAAATACGTTTAGAAAATGTGTGTGAATGTGTGTAACAAGCACAATGAGACCTGACACACCCCATAAAGTGTAAAGTGTATATATTCTTGATGAGGGTCCGTCTGACCAGCTGAACGTAAACTACAAAATCTAAGGACTTGAAATTTTATATACAATATATACTCTTATATACCATAGGCATTGCGAGTTTTGCATTAATCGATGTAATCAATAATTCTACATTGGAGCTAGAGATAAAATATTGTATGTTATATTTAGGTGTTTCTTAAATTAATAACAAATTTATATAATGTATTTGTATATATTTACAGCATATTTAAAAATGCATTTACTGTATATACGTATAAATAAAAGAATATATCCTAAAGGATTCGAGCGTTTGATGCCAAATTTCAACTGAAATTCCCATGGTGTGCATGTGAAATTGAAAAGTTGCAGCTCGTTTCACATACACAATTGCCAATCATTCAGCGTATGACGAAATGAAAGCAGAGCCAGCGTGGAGGAATATATTCTGTACTTCCCGTATTCACAGAATCGAATACGCAAAATTTCATTTCCGTTTTTTCCGGCACATCCACATGCAACTGAAAACTTGTGCAAACGGTTGCAAAATGCACGTCACGCCAACTGAGAGGGACGGCCAGAATATAGATGGATAGAGAAGAGAGAGGAAGGCAGAGTATTGCCCATTACTAGCATTCAATAGAGCATCTCCTCTCTAGCTAATCAACACACTTTTGGGTTGCATTTAAGAGCCACTTAGCCGCAACTGAATTCCCATTTCCAGTCACTTCCAGTCGCCCATCTGATGAGCTGCCGTGCAGTACTTTGCCCCACTTGATATGAAGGTCAATAGAAAATGGCTGCTTAATGTAATGCACATTGGCATTATGCCCTGTCCTTATCCCACTCTTCTATCCGTCTCTACTACACTACAGCAAACCTCTCCTACACAGCAAATCAGCGCTTTTCCGAAATTTTCCGTACACTAGAAAAAAAAGAACAGTTAAATGCTTTTCGCGATTCGTGAAACTTTTTCGCCCTTGTTTTGCTGTACAGAAAAACGCCAACAAAGTCATCATTGGAAAACTTTTTAACAAAGACGGAGCGGTGTGTGAATGCTCTAATTTTAGACTAAACAATAAAACGAATCAAATATAAAACTAAAGCAGTTCAATTACAGTTTGGAGACTGTAATTTGATAGATAATTTTTGATAAAGCTTTTAGTTGATAACACTAAATCGGAAATATTTATTTATAAACAAACTATAATAGCCAAGGCTATCATACCTCGCTTTCCCACTTTCAATAGGTTCAGAGTATATTATAACCCATATCTCTCGAGGTTGAAGGGAACATCCAGCCGGGACACCTCGCATTGAGCTTAATTTTATTTCTTAGCAGCATCAAATTAATATTCAATACTATCAGAGTGTATCATCCTCTGATCAGGTGTTGTGTGTGGGTGCCATAGTTAGTTAAGCCCATCGATAATATGATTAGTTTGAAGAAAGACCCAATCGCACACACTATGTACATGTGCATATAAAATTGATATGTATGTATATAGTATATACATTAGTTTCTAAATATTTCCCCAGTTGTTGACGCAGCTTTGTTTGTCGAAGCAAGTTCTAACATTTGATATCCTTGACTGGGCTTTGGCTTTGAGCTTTGCTCCCAAATCGTATCCTTGTGCCGTTAATTAACATGCACACACATATGTATAAATATGTATATAAATATACATATATACAACTCTCCAATTCTCTCTCTCTTTCTTTCTCCGACTCTCTCTCGCTCCCTCTCTTACTCTCTCTCTCTTTGTCTTTATCGGCTAGAGTTTGGACTGGCATTAAGGAGATCCCATAGCAGTTTGCGTTTTATCTATGAAAAGTCTGGCGTGGTGCCTGGTTTGTGTTTATGTGCTTATATGCACACAAACCACACGTACACGCACAGGTGCACATACACACTCATACACAGACATGCATACATAAAAATCACTTTGGTCGCATTAACTTGACAATTACCTTAACGCAGTGCATCAGCCAAAACTTGTTTGTGTTTGTATAAATATGCAAATATATGTGTATGTGTATGTGTGTGTGTGTTTGCTGTCTACTAATCCACTTGCTTAAATTTTAATCAGCTCTGTAATTAGTAAGTTAGTCGAAGCTGGCATTTACCTATGCATCTTACTCTGCTCTCATTGCAATTGCTTTTGAAGTAATTTGTATTCATTTTACAACAGGGGACAAATGAGAGTGAACTAGTTCCAGAGACTGCACTGCTAGAAGCTACCCTGTGTTACTAAGTCATATGGACACAGCATTTTCACAAATGCTATTTAATAATATAATATATATTTATTTTACACTTTTCGTATGACTCAACGTATTATATTTATAAGAATGAATTTATATGAAACATTTTATGTTTACAAAGAATATTTAATTATTGAAAAATTGATATTTGCTGCCCTTAGAAAAACAATTTCCAACTAAAGTTGATGGCGAATTTTACAGCTTATTATTTTATATATTATAATTATGATTAACTTGCATAATAATAATAATAATGAGATTTTATTTCACGTTCGCATAAACATCGAAGTGCGTTCAAAATGTCATAATTTAATATAACATAAATGCTAGCGGTTAAACAAATCAATAATTTAAAGGTTGTGTTATTTTGAATGGCATTAAGTTATTAAGTACAAAATATTTGAATACAATTTGTGCCCCTGCAGAGAACGTATCAAATTGCAAAATGGTAATCAAAATAATAAACGAAGCCAACAAATTGATGCTCAAAAGGAATAAAAAGCAATCAATGAAAAATGCAGAGCAGATGAGGCTCCAAAGATTGGCATAAATAAAAACAAAAACAATCCTGATAAGCACAAAATCTAATGATCAATAAACAAAATTCAGCTGGGTGTTTGTGCGGGAGAGGGCGGTGGTTAGTGGTGATGTTGATCTTTTTACGAGTTGTTTTTCTGTTACACACATTGAATACATTTTCGTTATATTTGTTGTTCTTGTTGTGAGGCTTAACACAAAGACTTTATTATTAAATACACGTGGTGTGAACTTAATTGAATTGACAGCTAAGTAGCTTAGCGTCTGGGATCACAGAAGTCAGCGGGAGACACCGGGAGAGATTTAATTAGTCACAGAATTGTTTTAATGATTTGTTATAAGCCACTTCCAGGTTGAGATATTGCATTTCATAGAGTATCCTACTTCTAAAGGTTATTAAGGTCTTGATGTTTAGCTATAATGTAATATAGTAAACATAAAACAAATTCAGGTAGAGTCAATGAATGTGTAATAATCGGTTACTCTCTCAAAAATTGCTGGAACTAGATAATAATTTCCACGGCTCTCTTTTCATTTAGAATATTTTGGGCTGAGCTGCACAATTGTGGAAGCTGTATTGGGGTATTGAGGGTGGAGAGTATATGCACTTATAAGTATGCATATATATATATATATATATATATATATAGGCTTTAGTATTTTCCAATTTGCAGACGGTCATAAATAAATAATCCTTTTCATTTAAGCAGAAATCAATAACAGCCTAATATATTTAGCATATAAAATACATTTTTAATTTAATTGTCCTTCTCTAATATAAATATTTTCCTTTTATCTTTCAGTGATAACTATCGACAGTGTCTACCACATTTGCTAAGCGTTTGTTTAAGGTTAGTAATTGAAATCAAATAAATTCTATAAAATTATTTAAGCAGAGATAATTAAAATTGTGAGCTAGCAGAGAGTTGCTTGTTGAATTGTTTGTTTATTCAGGCAGCAACAATATTTCATAATTTGCAATATTTATTCAATTTGATTTTTCACCTAAACCAGCCCACATCCTCTGTCCATGCTGCTGCCTCGCCCATTGGTCCATCGGTCCATTTGTTGCTTACATAACAAGAACAGAATCAAAGGCAACAACAACAACATCAGCCAGAACAGTAATAACATAAGCAGTAGTGATTGTTTTTGTTGTTGTTATTGACACAATTGGTCATCAATTTATTATGCCAACGGCTTTTCAGTTATTTCTGTATTTATACTCATTCACGAATGTGAAATGAGTATATTGGTTTCTGCAATGCCCATCTTTCTACATGTATGATAGAGACTTGAAATTTAGAATATATTCCGATTCGCTCACGATCTAGCGACGTTTAGGCCGTGAATGCGTATTTCGCAGTAGGTAACAGCGACATTTTGAATTTGTCATTCATTTGATTATATTAATCTGGCTACATTTGAAACCGAAGCATATATGTCTAATATTCCTTGACTCTACTATCTATTCTTTGTGGAAGGGGTGGAAAAGGGACCAGCCCTCTCACTCCATCGCTTCCATATGCATATATTCCCCTAATAGGGCATAACCAGTATTGAAGATATATATATTATTCTATATTCTGACCAAAGCGTTGGTAAGTAAATTTCTTAAGCGTTTCACCGTCGAATTCGAATTGCATTTTAGATCTACATATATCTAGCTATATGTCATCTAATCATGTATAAATAGGAATAAAATTTACGTATGGGAGAGTAATCCCATTTCGCAATAGAATCAAAAATTCGTTCACTCTTTTTCATTTGCTTAGTGAAATTGTTTTCATTGTTCGGATACTTTTACGCGAATAGTTGTAATACATTGCCTAGATAGAGAAAAAAGAAAAATAAAATAAAATAAACGTTTTCAACACATAATCTAAATATCTCGTTTCTCTCTCTCTCTTTCTCTTTCTTTTCACTTGCTCATTTTCTATCTCTTTCTGCGTTATCGCTTGGTTGCATTTCATTTCATTTCATTTGTGTGTTGGTTTGGAATTTGGCGCACAGTAAAATATTTCATTATCAGCTCTTCACTGTGCTCAGAATTCGTACCGCAAATTTATAGGGAAACATGTACGACATGACCTCTCAACCGAAAGCCATTAGAAACACTCACATATCCTTTTCAAATACAGACGCACACGCACAGGCACACACATACACATACTTACACAGGGCATAGCGGACACTCACGCACACCTGTGCCCGGCCCAGAAATGTGGGCTGTGGGTTGTGAGCTGTTGGTTGTGTACGAAAAGCAATTTTCCAATTTTCCTGAGCGCACAACATAACGCAAGCATATCAGTTGATTCTCTTCTTCGTATTTCTGTCTCGCTCATTCGGTGCGTATGTGTGTGTGTGTGTGTGGGGTATTTTTTTGCGCTACTTATTCTTCCAGCTATTTGGCTTCTGACAATGGCTCGACTTTATAAGCACCTTAGAAATCAGTTGGGTAGAAGCGAAACAAGTAAACAAGTTGATAAGCTGTTGCCTAGACGACTACCAGATGCTCTATGATAAGGTTAATGCTCTAAGATAAATTATGTAAACGAAAAACATTTTAATTTATAATAATTAACTTTAATTTATAATAATTATAATTAAATTATCCGAATTGAAGTAGACTAGTCTTAACTCGAGATATACGTAATTAGTTATAGATATAATGTTGATAATGATAACTCAATAATGCTAGCAGCGCACGTACTCAACTGCATAGCTTTCTTAACGTATTGCCACATTCCCGCGAAATTATCGTTAGAAAACGTCTGTCTCACATACTGCAAAAAAATAACAACTGAATTCAGTCTATTTATGAGTAATCGATTTTAAGAGATAAACTGGCGTTCCAATATGTACCTGTCTATGCTGATCTATGTCAGTTGTTGGCTACATTATCTAACCATTAACCATGCTCCTTCCATATAGGGTATTCAAAATTTCCATGGAACCAATTTGCTGTTTGTCGCATTTTCATTTTCAATTCGACCTTCAACGCCAAGCCAAGCTGGTTTCTCTTTTATTTTTGTTCTTCCTCTCCATTTTCATGTGACACATCTACTTATGGCGAAAACCCTGTCAAATAAACGAGCGAAAAACAAATGAGATTTCCTATTGCTGTTATGCCAAGAAGTGGCTTTTCGCAAAATATTCTTGACTTGTAACCCAAGTCAAATGCCTCAATAATATATTTATGAATTATGCATAAGGCAATCTACATTAGCTGCGAGTAGACTAGATGGGTTTACTACGCTTTGCGATAGATTCAATTGATATAACTTGCATTACCCAGAATTAAAAGCTCAAATATTTGATAATCACTTAGAAATCATCGTCTTACGACTCAACCATCTTAGCTTAAAGCTTTTCAGACTTCGACACATGCAATTAGACACAATTAGGAGCTCAAATTTAATTTAGCTAAAAGTTATTGTCCTCATCAAAATTTGAAGTGAACCATTACGAAATGGCAAAGCGGTGCCCACAGTTGAAAACAATATTTACGGACAGTCATCTTGAAATGTGGAGCTGTAGAAGAGATAGCCATAGTAACTCCATCACATAAATTAATGCCCCCAAACTGCAAGCGGGCAATTTTACAATTGCAAAGCACAAATAGACGCAGCACTCGACAATCAAAGTGGTTTTTCCGCTTTGTACTCGTAGACAGATGGATCGGGTAGGCAAGAAGGGGGACATATGTATATACATATACATACATACATACATATAGGAGTATTGCCGCCAAACTGTTGTAAAAACAAAAACAAAAAGTGGAAGAAGAGCAATGAGAGAAAAACTTGACTGGTCGTCGCCTGCCTCGCCTGCGTTTTCATGCTGTTATAGAAAGCCGAAAGTCCGTGGCATGTTTTGCCGTTGTTGGCCTTAAAAGTTGAAGCAACAAGAACAACAGCAACAACAATAACAACAACAATTGCAACACGAACAGCAACAACTAGCCAGAAAAGAAACCATTTGGAAAATATAATCAAATTTCTGCCTCTCACTCACTCAGAAGTAGTTCAGCAGTGGCTTGGGCTTCTGGCTTCTGGCATCGGGCTTCATGTAAATTATTACATGTTCCATGCATATTTATGACGTTAACTTTGTTTTTTTATTCTTTGGGCTTTCGATACCCTGTAAATGTGTCAACAATAGTAGTTGATATAGTAATAAGATGTTAAACGAAAATGAATATATAAAAAGTTGTATAAAATAACTTTATAGATCTTCTATTTTCAACAGTTAATTAGGGACTAGCTTAGAGCCAACTTTATATCTTGATAATAAAATATTTTGATCTGATCTGATTCTGATCGATATTTAATGACTTCAATCCGTTCAATGTGAGCTTATGACGAAATTCTAGCCTTATTTCTAGCTACATCTCGATTAAAAGAAATATTAAATATTAGTTTTATTTGAATTCATGTATGTGTAACAGATATTGAGCGACAGTCAAGTGCAGCTTGAAAGATCTAAAGAAATATTCATAGAGGAATTTGTTAATATATATGTGTAGTTCAGGAAAAACAAAGTTTTCACTATAATATTAGAGACTAGTTGACTCCAGTCATGAAAAGGAATGAATTAAAAACAAGTAAGAACGTTGCAGTCGGGCGTTACCGACTGCGGAATACTCATTCACATCCCATCAACAATTTAGTAGTTAAGTTTCGTTTTAATACTGTAGAATATACAGGTTTTTCCGATTTGCCACGCCCCAACTGGGCGTAGACACCTCATTTTTGGTCAGTTTTTAGAAAGAGATAACGTTACCCTAACTGCAAAGTTTGAATGCTTACCCTAAAAAAATGTGAAAATTACAGGGTATTTTTCTATATGCCACGCCCCTAAAGAGGCGTAAAAATTATTTTTGGGGAATCGATAGAGGAGGCTACCAGTAACTCAACTATCCAAATTTGAAGCTTCTAGCTATTATACTTTAGGAGATATAAACTTTTGCGGTTTGCCACGCCCCCTGTGGGCGGACATATATCCGACAAAACTTTTTGGTCTTGGGTGATCAGTCCGAGTATATATACAAAATTTGAGGTCTCTGCCATCAATAGTGTCCAAAATATAGGAGAATTTAAAAAATCACTATATCTTCAGGTCCGATTTGCCACGCCCCCAACGGGCGTAGACTTATAATTTATCTTCAGACTTTATAGAATCATACCATTAACTGGCGTGCAAAATTTCAGCATTCTAGGTTTACAGCTTTAGGAGATACAGTTTTATCCGATTTGCCACGCCCCCAATGGGCGTAGATATATCCGCCATAGCTCGTGATCTTGGGTGGTCAACGCGGACCTACATACCAAGTTTCAGCTTTCTAGCTCTTCAACAAACATGATTTCTGGTATATGGGAAAATGCATTTTCCGATTTGCCACGCCCCTAGTGGGCGGATCGGGAAAATTTTAACACTTTATAAATCGGAGATATACACGAGTATGTGTTCCAAATTTCAAGTCTCTAGCTTCAATAGCGCCGAAATAGATTGCGTTCATACGGACAGACGGACAGACGGACAGACGGACGGACGGACAGACGGACAGACGGACAGACGGACGGACAGCAAGACGGACATTGCACAAAACCAATATACTGATTCACTTTCGTGAATGAGTATAAAAATATATATCTATCTAGTTTAGCGTAGCATGTCCTGCCTTATATACCCTAACATGGCAAGTGCATTCGCTATTGCGCTAACTGATTTGTACACTTATTTTCGAAATGGAAGAGCATATTGGTTTGCTGCAATGTCCTCCAATGTGCAATGAGCAGATGCAGGGCAGATGCATGAACTATCCATTGAAGAGCTCCAATGTGGATAATTAATTGATTGCAGGCTCCAGCTTGGCTTCTTTAACCCACAACTTGCAGCTGTCTGTAGACCGTGAATGAGTGTTATACAGTCGATAGTGACCCACTACAACAATTTCTTGTTTGGCTTATTTATTTTCTTCTGCCCCACATTGGAATATCAGAAGGGCAATGGGGCAACGGAACTAAACTCAAGTGGCATTGAAAACTTTTGACTGGCCCTGTGTGTTGGCTGTCATTTGATGTAAACAGGCGATGACGTCGGAGCCTCCCGCTCGTGCATCCCTGCCGATTAGCCAAGGCTCTAAAGCGAAGTAAGGTTGCGTTTTACCTGCGCCTCGAACTTATTGCAATTAATTAACAAGCATTAACGAAACTTTGCGCACAGGTCAAACAAGAAAAGGTCGCTGTTTGTCCGTCTAAATGCTTTCGAATTCGTTTCTGCTTATTATTCATTTAAATAATTTAATGCTCTCTTGCTTCTATGCATAATTTGTGCTCAAGGATAACGCAGGACCCTCCGGTATGCCCAGAGTCAGAAACTTCGAATCCCGTTATACAATACGCAGGCAATTAAATTACACAAAGCTTTTCGGGCACGAAAAGGTCTCAAGTATGAAAAAATAAAAATGGCAGCTACTGAAATTTACAGTTGACGGCATTTTAGGGTTGCCCCACGCACACTGCTGTAAGAATATTTGATATATATGTGTATGTATATATAAATGTGTGTGTGTGTGGATTACAGTGTTGATGCGCTTTGTGGCAACTGTGTGCGGACGCATGTAGCATGAATGATATACGGCCCGTGCTTGAGACTTGTGAAAGCTTTCTGAATTGAGATGCTAACTGGTTTGAACAAACGAGTTTCTTTGTCTCTTTTTCGCTATATTTTTTACCATTATTAATAGATGTGTTTTGTAGATGAGACATGAACTGAGGTGCCACACATGATATTATGACAATCCCTGTAAAGCAAGCCCCTCCGTCCCCCCCTCCGTCCCCCCTCCGAGCTCTCAACTGTTGAAACCGTCAAGCGAAAATTTTATGCAGCATTTCTATGTGACATATTTGGGAATTTGGCACCAAGTACAAGGATGGGAATAAAAAAAAAAAAAAAAAAACAAAAGTGGGTAGAGAGAGAGAGAGAGAGAGGGAGCAACGAGAGTGAGATGGACCCAGAAATAAAATTGAAAACAACTGGAGAAGGAAAAGTCAATATCAGAAATGTTAGAGAGGTAGAGAGAAGTTGGAAGGGAAGAGAGAGCATCAGTCGAAAAGCGAGAAAGATTGAGAAGAGAAAACTGAGAGCGATATTTGTTTGTCGCATTGTGCAACCGTGCACTGTGCTATATATTCGTTTTATATTGTTCTCAATTAATTTAATATTGTTCTAAAAAGTATTTGCTTGCAATAAAACCTTGCTTATGCAGACTTAATTTCCGCCTTGATAAGGCGCTATGTCAGTTTATGGTTGTGTCAGATAAGGAGCGACCAGATATAACTGATTGTGTAGATAATTTAAATTTTTCGTCATAGCAGTGTTTTTATTGTAATTTCTCTATCTTTTTTTTGTATTAAATTTTTATTAATGATGCAAATTATTATCTTTCTTTGGCCCTTTCTCTTTGTTTTCGCTTGACCATCTTCATAATTTCCTCGTGCTGCTCATTTTCGTTAATTTGTCAACGTAATTTTATTTCTGCAACGACCCACCCTGGACAGCGAACGCCCATCGGGAAAGCCCGAAACCCTGCTCCCGACAGTTCGTCCGCCCCCGCTCTCGAGCCTGTGCATACATAAATCATCTGCGTCCAGTGAAGCGTCTATAATCATTCAATGTGCCGTGCAAAATTATGCAGCAGGAGGCGACAGCAACAGCTGCCCCACCGTCTCGATTGCGCTGCCTTTCCCTCAGCTGCTTCTTCTTCTCCTGTTTCCTCATGTTTATGACTAGCTCTTTACCTGAGTCTGAGTTTCTTTCGACTCATTGCATTTTATTTTGTTTGATTGCTGTGAGTAGCGAGCGGCGAGTTCCGCAATGCCTTTGCTTGATTTTACATAATTGATTAACGACCGGTGCCTGCCTGCACTGTTGTTTCATTTCAGTAATAGATGGCGCCAATACACCCTATTAAATTGTGCACATAAGGTATATACTTAATTTGGCAGAGTAAACTGTTTTTACTCTCCGATAAAGTGAATTTCTAGCACTTTTTGTCGTATACCTTGGTACACTATACCCTATAGTAAAGGTAAACAATAGCAATATATTAGATTTGGCATCATGTTACTATTTGTACTACCCTGTATTCATTGTATGCTGTGTTTACTATTTATGATAATTGATATAACTATTTATAATAACTCTTGTATTTATATATATATGAAAAAAAAAAAAATAAATAAAATTTTGAAAAGAGAAATATATATCATCATAGGTTCTCTAGCGGCAGGGTATCCCCCAGCCGAGCACTTTCTAATCACTTTGCCCCATTCCAATTGTCTGTTGCCCTGCTCTGGGATTGAACTTTGAAAGCATTTGTAGAATTTACGGCAACTGCAACTGCATCTGACAAAGACTGTAATTTTCTCGAACCGAGAAAATTGAGAAAACTCTGGTGGAAAGTAGAGCCAGCTAGCAAGGAAAGCTTAGGTGACGGTGCGAGGGGTACAAGAGGGGTTCTAGTATAGATAGCAGTGGGACGATGGCAACAAACTTTTCGCTGAACTTAACCGAACAACTGACAAAAACTGACAAAGTGCAGTCGGCGGATAGTTGTTTTTTCTTTTTCTGTAGTTTTCCATTTTCATTTTCTTTTTCGCCATGTAAAAGTTGTCCTCGTATTTCACAATTTTCCTTTTGTGTGATATGTTGGCTCGTAATTTAATTTCGCTTCCGCCTCTGGGTAAATGTGTGTGATTTAAATTTACTATAAAATTGTGTTTCGAAAGGCAGTGTAAATAGTACGCACACTGACTGATGACAGCAACTGTATATTTGCATATTGACAGGATATTTGCAATACCCTTTGTTATTTGCTATCCATTGCTATCCATCCATCCCGTGGATGCCTCTGGTACAGGATATGCTGGATTGCCTAGAGGCATCTTTGGGCTGGTTTGGTGGCACTGTGCTACACTTATGGCTTGCTAATGTACCTGCCACATGAGCGGAGCACTGGGCGGATGACGACAACGCCGATGATGATGACCTGGTCGTCGCACCTATGGTGCGAGGGTGTCGAGTGCCAGATAAGAGACAGTTGGTGTTGGCGTTTTGACAGTTCGAATGGCATCAGCGCACCGAGCGATGGGTGGATGAAGCAGATAGGACGCAAGAGGGTGAAGAACACATCTTAAATGGTTAACTGCAAAATTGAAAACGTAAGCCTTATTTGAAGAGACACTATGAAAATATGTGAGCATATTGAAGATTCTTTAGTAAACTGAATAGACAAAGTAGTTCACAATTTTATAAATCTAGATATGTCACTATTAAAAGAGTAAATCACAAATCAAACTAATCCTATACCATTAAAATTGTAGAAGAAACTATATAAAGAGTACCAAGTATTATATGGAATATAACAAATCAAATAAGATATAAGGTATGAGATGAGATATTTTCACGAAAAGTTGAATAGGAAGCTATAGCTCTGCTGAAAAATACGTTTGGAAGTAGAGAAAAATATTTATATATGATATGTAAAAGGAAGTTATTATTTTAAAAATATCATATCTTGATATAAATCGGTAAAGATACGGTTTCTATGAATCTCGTTGCGTAAATATCTCGTGGGAGTCTCTAAACGTTTTTCACATGTGCTCAAGGGGCTGGCATTCCATTTTCCACGGGTTATTGTGTTTATAAACGGTGCTGTAATCGCGATATGTATAACTATATATATTCGTGTGCTCATTCATATTTCAAAAGTATGCTAAATGAGCCACAGATGTGGGCACCCTCTAGCGACAGGCTGAAGTAGCTCTGCTCATTGTCCTGGTGTGCGCGTTGTCATCATCTCGGGCAAGTCCCATAAGGCCCAGGCATTAAATAGCACACGGTTCACACCACCCCACACCCCACACCCACATCCGTACAACCACATTCCCATTCCCAGTCCCACTTCCACTCTCGTATTCCCTACTTTGCTCTCTAGTGTTCTCCATCGTTCGTTAGGCGTTAAGCTGTGCTTAATAATGACGCACATTACATATGCAATGCGAGAAGTTGCTTTGCCAGGACATTCCCTCTCCCCCATGTCCAAGAACTTTAGCCAGGTGTGTGCGTGTGTGTGTGTGTATGAGTCTCTGGTAAACAAACAAATGTGTCGCTATTTGTTTATCTGCGGCATATTTCCCGCCATTGTTGCTATCTCTCTCCAACTGCCACGTGCCGCCTTTTTATATAGCATTAAATATATTGCAGTCCCAAAGGACTCAATTTCACATTTCAAGCACCTGCGCCATGCATATATGTTACATGCATACATAATAATACCCCATAAACCTAATATATCATAGGGTATGACTTGGATATTGCATCAATATAAATCACCAATTATTATATGGTATAAAATAATTATTTTCAATTGGAGATTTCATTTGTATACTGTATATCCGAGCCTGTTAATTTGCTCAAGTTACTAATTTAATTATGCTTAGTTTTTAAGAACATTTTTATATGTTAACATTAGCTTACAAATTAATAAATCTTCATTCACTTATTAACACTGAATGTAATCGCTGAAACCACATAATTGTTAACAGATGTTGACGTAACATAGTTAGCTTAACAGCCGTACTAATATTTACATATAGATTATTCACAGAATTATCTTTATATAAAGTGTGTAATGTAACAGTCATTTAACAGTATCTCAACAGATGCTTACTTGAGGCTCCTAGGTTTCACTCCTCCAGTCTCACCAATAATTTATTAAGGCTAGTGCAATAAGTAATTTAAGTTGTATTTCAGACTAACTCTGGATTTATTTAGATCTTGATAGATTCACATCACAGATATTGAATAGAGAATACAGAGTAGCTTAAGGTGCATTCGCTTTGACAAATAATTGTAATTTGAAATTACAAGAGCGCGGCACAAGCCGCAGCGGCTGCGGCTGCGGCGCAGCCCCATCTTCATCATCATCATCTGGGAATTTTGAGCAGTGCTTAGCGAACTTGCCACTTGTGGCAGCAGCTGGAAGTGAAGGCAGTGCGAGGTCCTGCGACAAATGAACTAATTTGATTTACATGCAAATTACATTTGGGCCAGCTAAAAAACAACTTTCACTGCTTGCACAGGACGAACAGAAGGATGAAGTGGGGCGCCGTCATTAAAAATGTTTACAAAATTAACAAAATTGACAATATCCGTTAGCCACTCAGAGCGAACAAAAAATGAGAAGAAAGTTTGCTGAAAACCTAGAACGGAAACCGCGTAGACGCACGCAGTCGTTCCTTTCTTTTCGCTCTCCTTTTTTGCATTCTCTCTCAGTCTTACTCTCTCTCCCTCTCTCTTTGTCTCTAGCTAAACAATTGTGTTCCTTTTTTTGTGTCCCATATTTGTCTGGTTTGTTTAGAGGGAAGTTGATGCCCACGGCAACCTCTTGGCACGACAACGTAACGTGCCGCATATTTAAATTTTAATTAAAATTTAGCTTGTGTGGCACGCGTCGCTCGTCCTGCCGACTTCCTACAGCCATCTCTCTCTCTTTTAGTCTCCTCGCTCTCCCTCTGCCTTTCTCTCTTCTCAATGACGCGCGCGCGCCTCGAAATATGCAAATAAAAATTTCTTTTGTTTTTGCGGGCAGAAAATCTAGGTCTGATTTTTTAAGAGCTTTTCATAGAGCTTTAGACAACAGGCTAGGAGAGGGCAGTGGAGAAACGAGGCAGGAGTGACAAAGTAGCCAAGAGCAAGTAGCTTTCGTTGGGTTTATTATATTGAGGTTAAAAGCTTTAAACGCGCTTAACTGTATTTATATTAATCCTTCATGCGGCTGGGCTTGATTCTTACTTTGGCGTTCCAGAGACGTCTGAACCCAGTGAAATTTGGAAATCAGTATATAGTTGAAATGTTATAAAAAATATATATATTGACCGGGACGACGGGTTGACTCAATTGAGCCCATTTTGGTCTATCTGAGCGTAATCAGATTGTAATAGTAGCTCTGCGCAGGCATCAGGGTATCATCTAGTCGGTCACTTCCTACTGGAGCAGTTTTATTGTTTTTTTTTTTTTATGCTCCATGTTGACAACCCCCATGTTATCTTTAAATGTTTTATTACGCCTCTCGTATGGTCATTTTATTTGCAAATCAAGCAAATATTTTGCTACTTCAATCCAATTATATGCCCAAGTCGTTCCAAGCTGTTTGACCCACATGGAAAAGTGCTAATCAAATAGGTTCTCTCCCCGGTCAGTTTACTTGGTAAACAAATATTCTTGGTAACAATAAATATATTCCCCTATGTTTGTTTATTTTTTTTTGTGAATAAAGTTAAATTATTTTCTCTCCTGGTCATTGGAAGACTTCAATTATTTTAAACTTTACGAAATATTTATATTAAATTCATATTAATCGCAACGCATTTTCATTTTGAAATAACATGAAATTCAGCGGTTTTTACTTATATTGACCTAGATTAAAAAGTAAATATCTTCCAGACTGTATGCAATCTATGCTTAATGCAGTTAATTTTAGTTTTCCCTAAATGTCCCCCATGGTCACTTAACTTTAACAGAAATAAGCCTCTTTGAAGTTGTGGAATAAGCCAAGTGCTGTTCAGCTTGCAACATATGTAGATTATAATCACATTTCAGCTCGTTATGTATTTTGAAATGCTGCTCAAGCATTTGCTTTGTCGAAATTCTTCACAACTTTTCATATAGAATGCATAAAATGATTGTTAGATTTCTTTGGTGGCTTTCAGCCAACCAGCCAGCCATTGAGCTCAATGCCAGCCGGATTGAGATGCTTGAAGTTGCGCTCGCTCTAAATAGACTGAAGATACACATAGGTTTGCGTAGCTAACTATATGACTATGTGTTGTATGTGGTACGTATGTCACGCTCACTTTTCACTATTCAAAAAGGTATTCATTCGACACTTTGTAGAAAATCGGTTTCTATTTCTCTCTCTCTCTCTCTCTGTCTTCTCTGTCACTATTTGAGCCACGCTCTTCCTTTTTAGCATTTGTGTGCGAAAATCTGTTTTCGACTGTTTGGAATTTGCAGTTAGGTTTTTCGTGGCTTTTTTAGTGAGTGGAGTGAGGATGTGTACGTTGCTGTGGATGCTTTGGTCTTGGAATTGTTGGCTGCGCCTCTCCGCTCGGTTGCCTCCGCTTGCGCTTCAGCTTTTGCTTGGTTGCAATCCACAAAACCGCCACGAATGGATAGGTAAAAGAGTGCTTTCAGCCACCCAGCCAGCCACAATTTGCCGTGTAAATATTAATGCACTCACAAGTGATGGGCGCGTGAGTTTTATTTGGGCTTTAGATAAATTTAAGAATTTAATAAGCAAGAGAAATGAGAAAGAGAGCAAAATTGTTGTACAAATTTAAGAAACAATTGCAAGTAAGATACCGAAATAAAATATGTTTATCGATATATATAGATAGACAGTAAGATTATCAAATCGATAATCAGATACATATCGATATATTGTATATAATGGAATAGATACTCAAACTTGCTATAGAAAAGTTGGAATGTACTTTCGTACAAATAGTATATGTATGTATATGTATATGACAGAGAAGGCAGTAAAAAAATTCTACCGATGTTCCATCGATATATCGATAATAAAGACAAACTGCGAGGATACGGCAGCCATCTCTAGCACAGTGAACCACTTTGCTCAACTAAGGCGTTTGGGTGCCAACAGTGGTTTGAGTTTAGTTTTGGGTTGATATCTGTGGTAGCTGAACATGGGGGTTGGGCATAGGGATGGGGATGGATTCTGAGTGCAGGGAAATGTCTGCGCTCAATTTTTCAAAACTCGTTTGTGTCGTTGCTCCGCTCGCTCGCTGGCTCAACGTTGGGGGCTGACTATGCAAATAATGAACGCAAAATATTGCTGAAGTGTGTCTGAGGCGAAAAGCAGCAGCAGCAGCCCAGAAAGGGAAAGGGACGGGGTGCTACAAACAGGGTCGAGACATAGAGCTGGGTTAAATTTGCTTTAGAACTTTGCACTTTTCCATCAAGTTTTCGGTTTATGCCTTTTTGTGTGTGTGTGTATGATTTTTTTGAGAGCTTTGCTCTTAAATTACTATCGGTAATTAAATTTTCAATTAATTTTTACCCATTTTCATTTCATTTTATTTTTGTTCTTTTCTTGCAGCTCAATATACAAGAGGAAGCGGAAGTGTAAACGTGCAACGGAAGCAAAAAGTTTTCAACAGGAACTGAAAAATACAAATATAGAACACAGTTCACAGTTTACAGCTAAAAAAGGGTGTTAAGAGCAAAAAAAAAAAAAAAAAAAAAAAAAAAAAAAAAAAACAAGATTAAATTAAAACTTTTACAGAAGAAAAAAGGCGAATGCAATAAAATGTTAAAATACGCATTTTCCGCCGTGTTTAAAGATGTCCGTATTAATGTCGGACGCTGTGCTATCATCTCAGATCCCGGAAAGGTTGCGGGCTGAGCAGCAAAAAGTGGGATTATTAAAGAAAAAAGAAAAACAAACATGTGAAAAAGAATTTGTTGAAAACTCAAGTGAAAAAAAAACTTAAAAATATATATATATACATATATTTTGCGACAAACAATATCCCAATGCAGTGAGTTTTTTAAACACGAAATAAAATGCCTAAATAATAATAAAAAATAAGTATAAAATTGAAGAAAAACTAAAAATTATAAAATAGTTATTTTATTTTTATTTTTACAATAAATAAATTAATTGAAATGTAAGCAGCATGAATTAAAATAATATTAACTTGAAATCCCATGTCTTTCGTCGGACAACAGATGGCGCCACAGTGAACAACTCATATCAATAGCTAAAATGATGCAGAGTATTTTCGCGTAAAAACAGTGTACAAAATAAAACAATTAGAAATACGAAATATCCCAAGTACTAAAAAGTATTTTCGGAGTATAGAGAGAGAAGTAATGGATAAGCCAAGCAGCGTCAGTCCCAGTGAGTGTCGCGTTACCAGATCGAGCATGACGCCCACGTTGCGGCTGCAGCAAAGCCCCAGGCGTCAGCAGCAGCAGCAGCAACAGCAGCAGCAGCATCAACAGCAACAGTCAACAGATGAACAAACGGAAATCAAAGTCAAGTCACCGAAGCAGCAGTTAATGCCGACGTTAACATCAACGTCAGCGTCAACATCAACATCAACGTCTACGCCGACGGCGACGCACCATCAGTTTCGAGCGCCAGCACAACAACAACAATCCACCAAGCACAAAAGCAGCAGCAGCAGCAGCAGCAGCGGCGGCGGTAGTAAGGCCTGGAGCAAACGCCAGCATAAGACTAGCGGTAAATACAATGCCAGCGCCTGCGTCGGCGCCAGCGCTCAGCAGCAGCATCAGCACCATCACCATCACCATCCTTATGCCGCCCATCACTCGGCGAACGGCAGCGGCGTCGCTGCCCAGGCAGCTGTCGGCGCCGGCGCCGGCTCGCTGCCAGCATCGGGCGCCGCAGCCACTGCGGCCGCTGTTGCCGCCCACAAGGCCGATCTGGAGAATATACAGAATATCAAAAGTCAAATAGCTGGCAGCCACGCCCATAGCGGCGTCCATCAAGCCGGCGCACATCACAGCGTAGCGGCTGGCCCCGCCGGCGTTGGCAGCGCTGCCAGCAGCGCCGCTCACCACCATCATCACAATCATAATACGCGGCTGGCGCAGACTGCGGCAGCGATTGTAGGCAACGGCCTGCCCATGGCACCGATGGACGCCAAGCTGGGCGGGCACGGTCATGGTCACGGGCTGAAGGGTCAGCAGCAGCAGTACAAAAAGATGCTGCCACACAGGTAAGATACCGTAATATATTCAACTTTTAACTAATGCTGGCTAACCCACATACGTTGCGCTGTTACGTAACATAATGCAATCAGTTACGTTACGTTAATTGACTTAATTGTAGTACAATGAGAAGCGAACAAATGTATAACGTAACGGAACTGCAAATAAAACGTAATGTGATGTCAAGTGCTGACTCTATAACTATATTTTCTAAAAATAGTACTATAGTGATATAAAACGTTACTCAAGCGAAAGAAGCAGAATTTTGAAAGAGATGTATTAAAAATGGACGGTTCATTAAAATTAAAATATTAGTGGAGGTAAAAAGTAAAAAAATGAAATCCACAATATAACGTAACGCAACTGCAAATGTAACAGAACGTAATGTGACGACAAGTAATGAGCTTTTAAGAGCTTTGATATGCAAGCAAATATCTAAAATATATTTATATATGTCTTTCTCTCTCTCTCCCATTGAACAGAGGTCATCATCATCACGTGTTGTGCTCCGGCAACAATGCGAATCACACTTGCTGCCTGGTAACGGGCTGCAACGGCAGCGTCGGCAGCGCAGCCGGCAAGGACACGCAAAGCAACAAGGACACCAGCTCGCTGAGCGGCAACAGCAGCATCAACTCGGGCAGCGCTGCAGCAGCGAATGCCGTGCACTACTGCTGCGGCCGTTCGAAGTTCTTTCTGTCCGAGAAGCGTTTGCGCAAGGAGGTGATTGTGCCGCCCACAAAGTTTCTGCTGGGTGGCAACATTTCGGATCCGTTGAACTTGAATTCGCTGCAGCACGAGAACACGTCGAATGCGTCGTCTAGCAACAATACGCCGGCGACGACGCCGCGTCAGTCGCCGATAACGACGCCGCCGAAGGTGGAGGTGATTATACCACCGAATATACACGATCCGTTGCATCTGCTAGATCCAGTTGATTCGATGGAATACGAGAAGCAGCTGACGTCACCGATGAAGCGGGGCGGCATGCTGACTCGAGGCAGCCACTTGAAGCTGCAGCAGCAGCAGCAGCCGCATCACCGGCAGCACAGGCAGCGCAAGAATCGAAAGCGTCGGCGTTACGATTCCAACAACACGTCGTATGCCGGCGATGACGTCGCAGTCATCGTAGCCGACAGCGTCGCTGAGGCGGCGACGCTTTCGATTTCACTGGAAGATGTGCCAGCAAAGAAGGCGACAAAAACAGCATCAGCAGCAGAAGCAGCAGCGACAGAGATAGCCGACGCAGCCGTCAATGTCACAGCAACATCAACCCCAACAATATTAACAGCAGCAACAATTGCTGCCGTAACTGAAGCAGCAGTAATAGCGACGACAGCTGCGACGTCACCAGTGGCTGCGCTGAGCGCCACAACTCTGCTGAGCGAGGCTGCAGCGTCGGCGTCAGTTGAAACGTCGGAATTGGCACCACAGCAGGCGCATGTGCGCTCTCGCTCTCCGCAGGCAGCGGCCACAGCCATGGAGGAGACGGCAACGCCAGCTCTGGCAGCTGGAGCACAAACACTCTCGCCACAGGAACAAATGGAATGCAACCTTATGCGGGCGGCACCAGCGTTAACGTCATCTCCTCTGCAACAAGCTCTGCCTGAGCAACAACTGCAACTTCAACTGCAACTGCAACAGCAGCTGCAACTACAACTGCAACAGCAACATGTGGCCGCAGTAGCCGAGCTGCCCAGCAGCGACGACGGCAACACGCGCACCGCGGATGGAGGCGGCAGCAACATCAGCATCAGCAGCATAAAAAGCTGCTCAGATGATCTGGAGCTTAGCGCAGCAGCAACAGACGCTTCGACGTCGGCAGCGGCGCTTGCAGTAGCTTCCACGCTGGCCGATCGACGTGCGCTGGCTAGTCGAGACTTACGTTTGGATTTGGACAGCGCATGTTACGGTGTTGGCGGCACAGGGCTGAGCTTTGCCGCAGGCAGCGCAGCCGGCTTTGGCAGCGGGAGCAGGAAAAGAAAAATCAGCGAGAGCAACAATTCGCAAAAGAGCAAGGTGGGTACGAAATGGAATTGAAATGAATGGGAATGGGAATGGGAATGGGAAATGTGTAAGAGTGTGAGTATGGCTGTTATGTGTGTCCCTGTGTGTGTGAGCGAATGTGAGTGTGCTTAAACTTGGGCTTTAACTGTTGTTGTTGTGGAAGCAAGTCAATCGCTTGCTTTGTTTTGATTGCTTTTGGCTGTTTCACATTTTCATGTGGCTCAGGGTATAAGAGTTTTGTGAACATGTATGTAACAAGCAGTAAATGTGTGGAAAATATATATGTATGTAGTATGATCTGTCCGTCCGTACGAATGTAAAGCAAAGAGGTTTTTTAATTATTACTTGATAGCTCAGCCCATTTCGCTAAATATAAAAATCGACAATTTGGCATCTTTTAAGCATAGCTTGAATACCGTTAAGGAAAATTCAATCAATTTTATATTTCAAAGCCTATTTCAAATACTTAAGCTTCATTTTTGACGTCATTTCTATTAAGAAATTGGCTTCAGAACAAAAGTCATTTCATAATAATGTATTTATATATGCACAAAATACGCTTAGAATAATTGGCAAATATATATTTTCTTAGACCTCAGGGTATCGCCTAGTCGAGTTCTGCCAACTATGGCGCCCATGTTTTTTTGTCAGTTTTGTTGTTTTCGTTTGGCTGCTTGTTCAAGCGTTGCTTAGATTGAGGTTAAGGGGTCAGGGGCGAAATAGAAAGAGTTTTGTTTCGGTTCTGTTTTCTGGGGGTTGCAAAAAGCGATTAAAAGTGTACCCAAGCTATTTTTCAGTTGTTCACTTTTGATATAAATTAGTGGTAATAGAAATAGAATACAAACTAAGACAAATTCGTGGAACTTTAAAAGATATATATTTTCCCATGCTAATTAAAATACTTTTTTTTTTGCATAGAAATTCCATCGACACGATGGCCTGGACAAAATTGTGAGTCCTGTGGTGCCACAGCCGGGCGCGTGGAAGCGGCCGCCACGTCTCCTGCAGCCAAGTGGGGCACGCAAGCCGAACACCCGGCGCTCGACATCCTTTAGCGAAACGGAGCAGCTGAGTCCCGTGGAGGAGCTGTCCCACAAGCCGCTCGTCGAGGGTAAACGCAACAAGTAACCAATTGGTGACACACACTACAATCCTCCATTTCTTTCAGTTGTGGACATACCACGCGACGATACGCCCGATTTGTCGGAGCATGGTCTGTGCAGTCCGTTGAGCACCATTTCCGCAGCCACGTCGCACACGGCCGGGGAGCCGGATACGCCCTCGGCGGATGATGCAACGGCCTCGTCTACAGCAGTAGCAGCAACAGCGGGGACGACGGCGGCCAATGAAGGTCAGCCCGTTGTTGGCCTGATGCTGGAGCCTGCTTTGATCCCGCCACTGCATGCGGCGACGCCCAAATTCCGGGCGGATGGACTCAAATATCGCTATGGCAACTTCGATCGCTATGTGGACTTTCGACACCTCAACGAGTTCCGGGACGTGCGACTGCAGGTCTTCGAGCAGCATGTGGAACTGTTCCAGAACAAGGACATTCTCGACATTGGCTGCAATGTGGGCCACATGACCATCACAGTGGCTCGACACCTGGCGCCCAAGAGCATTTTGGGCATTGATATCGATCGCGAACTGATTGCCCGAGCGCGACGGAACTTATCGATATTTGTGCGCATACCCGAGGAGGATCGTCTGGTGCCAGAGACTAAGCAGCTGCAGTCGCAGTCAAAGCCCGATAAGGCGGAGCCGGGGGATGGGCATAAAAAGACGCGACGTGGCAAGAAGCGCCGCAAGGCGCAACAGCACCAGAAACAACTGCAACTGCAGCAGCAGCTGGCCCTGCAACACCTGCAACAATTTCATCACCACCACCACCATCATCATCACCATCATCACAGTCACGATCATCATCATTTGGAGCAGCTACAGAAACTGGATGCATTGCTGGTCAAGCCACACGAATTCTTTCCCATTTCCTTCCCCCTTACATACGGTGGCATGCCCCACTTGCCCCCCACGGGAAAATCGCCACTCAACTTCAATTGCAAAAACCAATTTCCGCAAAATGTTTTCTTTCGCCAAACGAACTATGTCCTGAAGGACGAGTCCCTCATGTCGAATGACACTCAGCAATACGATCTCATATTGTGTCTATCGGTCACCAAGTGGATACATCTGAACTTTGGGGACGCGGGCCTCAAACTGGCCTTCAAGCGTATCTTCAACCAACTGCGGCCCGGCGGCAAGCTCATCCTCGAGGCGCAAAACTGGGCCAGCTATAAAAAGAAGAAGAACCTAACGGTATGGCTCCAATGATATACTATACTGAATTGCCAATAACGTCTAATTTAAACTTACAGCCGGAAATCTACAACAACTACAAAAAGATCGAATTCTTTCCCAACAAGTTCCACGAGTATCTTCTAAGCCCGGAGGTGGGCTTCAGTCATAGCTACACGCTGGGCGTGCCTCGGCATATGAATAAGGGCTTTTGTCGACCCATACAGGTGAGCAAAATGATCTACTGGAAGAAGTGTAAGATCAGAGGCTGAGATATCAGCGCAATAGATTAGATTATACGTATACCCATATTCTCCAGGGAAATCAGAAGTTTTTATCTTCCCTAAAAAAACTGCTGCCTAACACCTTAAGATCAATTCGCCTCCATACGGTTAATTAACAAAGTGTTGTAAATGCTTCCAAATGAACCTTCTATATAGCCCCTGCTTATTGTTAGCCTTGTTTAAAAACTATCTAGTCAAACTGACTTAAAGTACATTTTTTATTAACAGCAAGTGTTGTTATTACAGCTATTGCTAGAATTTTCCATATAAACTTATAATAAATTAAAACATTTAGGTGTTTGCTAATCCATTCAATTTATTAGCTCTCAAATCACTTTGAAAGGCTTTCTGAAAGTTCACAGACTAAATTTCCCGCATTTTCATTGCAGTTGTATGCCAAAGGCGACTACACGCCGAATCATGTGCGATGGAGCGATGCGTACTATCCGCAGACACCGTATGAGGCATATCGCGGCATCTATGCCACGCTGCCTGTCCATCGAGCGGGCGGTGGGGGCAGCAGTGCGGGCGGGAGTCACGGAGGCCACGCCCAGCTGCATTTGCTGAGCAGCTCGACGCGTTCGCAGAACTACGATACGCCGCAGTATGCGGGCAGCGCCTCAGGCTCTGCCAGCTGCCGGCAAACGCCGATGTATCAGCACACGTACAACCCGCTAGAAACGGACTCGTATCAGCCCAGCTACGACATGGAGTATCTGAATCACATGTACGTCTTCGCCTCGCCGCTGTACCAGACCGTCTGGTCGCCGCCGGCCTCGTTGCGGAAGAGCTCATCGCATACGCCGGTGTTTGGCAGCGTACGGGATGCGGAGCTGGACGGAGACGGCAGCATAAGCGGGGGAGGCAGTGGGGGAGGGAGCTATCATCGTCACGTTTATCCACCCAATGATGACACCTGTTCGCCGAATGCGAATGCATGCAATGCATTCAATTCCATAAGAGATGCAGACACGGATGACTCGAATCAGCTGCCCGGGGGCAGCAGACGGCATGTATATGCCACGAATTGTGGCGAGAGCAGCTCCTCGCCCCAGGTGAACCATCATGAGGCGAGCGTCGAGTTTGCCGATGCGCTTATGGACGATGAGCAGAAGACGTTGGCTGTGGGCACCAGCGGAGGTGGAGGAGTGGGAGGAGGAACCGCTTACTGTGATCTGTCGGATGCCTAAAGTGCGTTTGGACGGTGGGCGATAACGAAACACATTGTGTCAAAAAAGAAAAAGAAAAAAAACCAAAATTCAAAAAGTATATATACATAAGTTATGAAATTTGGAAAAACGTTAAGGGGTGTATTGCAGTAGTTCATTTGATTTTTCCAATATATAAGGGCATATATTTCTATATAAGTATGTATATATGTGATAAATCAAATCAACAATTGCCATGCATCGTCTTAGATCAATGTAATCACGCAAACGAGACGCTTATGATTTTTTGTAATATACAAATTGCAAATCTATATATATATATATATTTTTATATATATAACTTAATGGCAGTACATACAGTAGTACATATATACAAGTGCATATACATATACATAGAAATAATTGAATAAATATAAACATACATAAATATTTATCGTAATCCTCGTATAAAAATTCGATTTGCTTTTTCCTAATCAAAAGTTTTTATTTGTGAAATTATCAATTGTTTTTCTTGTTGGCAGTTCAAATCTAAATTTAGATTCTCAATGTGAATTCTTTAAGCAATACCACACCCACACCCACACACGCACACACATGCAGACAGAAAAACACTATATGCAGTAGCTTTATAAGCAAATTTAATGTGCTATAGATTAATCATATATACTTATTGTGTGAGAAATAACTGGAATAATAAACCGTATAAAATGTAACTATTTTTGATTAACGTATTTGGAAAACGCTGCAAGGGATCGCTGTAAAAGAATGAAATTAAAAACCCATTCAAAATTCAAAAATGTCAAAAAGCATACAAAATACAATTTACTACATTTATAAATAATTATAAATATAAATATATATACAAATATATATGCCTAAACAATTTATATGGAAAGTAAAAACTTAATGTACGTAGTCGATAGATTAGAGCATTAATACATTATTTTTTCTGAGAAAATGAAACAATTTATAAAGCTATTAAAAACGAAAACAAGAGAAAACAATTAACAAAATAAATCAAATATTATATGAAGAAGAAATCTACCAAAATATTTCATTTCAAGTTGATCCAAAAGGGACACTCTGTAAAGAGAACATTATTATTTCGATTTAAGCTCTTATCAGGTGTATGCGATTTTTTCGAGTGTGGCCCTTATCACTTATCAAAAGCAGTGATTCTTATTATATTTATCTAGGCATTGTTATATGTAGAGGTAAGTATGGGCCCATTTAGCACAGTAATTGTGTTGCATAACAGAATTTATAACTGTTATCAGGAACAGAACACGAAGTTCACGATGTTGACGGCTGTTGAGCTCCGAAATAAGTTGGGTTGTGGATAAAAGTAGGCTAAAATGTATAAAAATAGCTGGAATAGCTGGAATAGCGGGCTAGAAGAAAAGTGGAAGAAACCATACGAAAAGTAGCAAATATATTTAACAAATTTTCATTTGTCATATTGTCAAATTTTTAATCATATTCAAATCAGAAATCAAACGTAATAGCGTGGCACACAATATGTAGTATTTCTTTTTTTGTACTTGATATGATACAAATTTCGCCAATTTTGTTGGATCAAGTAACTAGGACACAAAAACAACCAACAAAACTAAGAAGTAGACTAGTATTTGCTCTAAGTATTTTCTCAAAGTATTTCTTAGTATTTTCAGTATTTTTTCTAAGTACATGTCCTCTAAGTATTTCCTTTATTTATTTGTTCAAGTATTTCCTCTAAATATTTCCGCCAAGTATTTCCAGATCACATTTCACTTCACTGCACCGCACGATTGACCTCCATCAGGCCTGGACGACTGAAGAAATGCTGCAGCTTCTGCCCTTTATATAGGGCGAATTTCACTCAAAGTCAAGATCGCTCTCAAATGTTGAGCCCGGCGCCAAGTAGAGGTCGTTGCAATTGAGGTTTAAGTGACCAATGAGGGCTCTCTCTGCAGCTGCAAGCATTCTAGTTTCTTTATACTACAATATAAATACCAGATGAATATTTTATTAACAAATTAAACTATTTCTAGTTTCTTTACACTAAAATATAAATACCAAATGAATATTTTATTAACAAATTAAATATTTTATGGCTGAAATGCAGTTATTTATTATTAATTATTTGGAAAGTGTTGTTTTAATCGAATTATTTTCTCAAATAATTCTGCTAAAAAAGATTTTTATTTTATTTAAGATCTACAGCATAGGAAAAATTTTCTTTATATAAGGTCAACTAACTATTGTAATTAAGAATAAATTACGTATTTATTTATTTATGTAGTGTAAATTTAATTTTGGCCTTACATATTAACGCACTAAAAATAGGAAATCAGGGTATAATATTTCTGTTTCATAACGTATTTGAAACTCATATTTTGAAGAGTTAAATTTTATATTTAAAAAATTCGGTATTCGTACCACTGTACCATTGCTCAGCTGTTCGATCGCCATTATGCTCAAACTCTCTCACAACTCGCTCCCAACCGAAAAGCTCGTGCTCTATGACGCTGGAACGAATACGTCGCGACGATAAGAAATGTCAAAGCTTGAATTAAAGTGCACACTTAGTGGAAAATAATTGAGCTGTAAAGGCGCATACTTGATTAAAAAAAATAAAAAATTACACAATGCGGGCACCTCGAACGCTATGCTCTTCCATCACACTGAGCGTACTTTCTTTAAGATTCGCAACATGCAGCTGGCTCGCTCTGGCTGCCCTTCCAGTGCACTCTTCCAGTTGTGCCAGCACGTTTTTGTTATTTTTCTTACATTTGCTTTGTCAGTTATAATTTAGACGGCAAAGCTGGCGGCGGCCGCGGCGACGGCGTTCTGCTAAACATAAATATATGTATGTACATACATACATATGTATGTATGTTTGTATTTACGGCAACAAGTTTTCAACTGGTGTTGAGAAAGTTCAACAGCTACGCGTGCGTCTCGGTCTCTCTCTCCCGCTCTCGGTCACACTCTCCTCTCGGCGTGCCTGTGTATGTGTGCGCGTCAATGTAACTGTGTTCGTGTTGATTGGGCATCACAACAATTTGGAAATTAAAATACAACGATTTTCGTGCGCCTTTGCCGTTATGCCCCAATTGATTTCCACTTGCGAGCGATTCGAAAGGAATACGACATCAAAGAGCGAACTAGACACCCATATAATTGAAACACATATTACATGCATACATAATTCACAAACACACGCATATTAATTGCATATGTGTGTGTGTATATAATTGAAAGCGATTCGCATGAATCATGAAAACTTGTTCATAAAGGAATCTAACTTTAAGCAAATCGAACCAATTCAAAGGATATTCCGGAACCAGAATCTCTTGGCACTTGACACTTAGCTTATGGATAGCACATTCACACCTGTATCGTAAGTCTTATGTAGAAGATGTAAATAATTTATATAGCTATGCCCAATCTACCATTGCATCTCTATCTCTCTCTTTCTCTTACTCCATTAATCACTCACATTCCCGTTCGTGTTTCATTATATTTCGTATTTGATTAAAGATTTGCAGCAAAGTTGTATCTGTGTATTTCAGCTATTGACTCATCATAAAGGTGTAATTAAAACAGATTTTAGCTGAGAATGAAAATACATATGTATATGTAGGTCAGATAAGCCAGATTGGTGTTTTCTAATATATATGTATATGCATATGTATGTATAATCATATGTCTTTAAACGGAGCATGCACTAACATAACAGCTAGTCGGTAATTTAACAAAACCAATACACTCTTTTAGATTGAGCAGATAAATTGCATTGAATAGCATAGATAACTGTCTGCTAAAGTATATAGAGGAAAAAATTATCCAATACCTATTATTATTATTTCCGTAAATCTCAGTTTCCTCGGCGAAATAAAAAGAGTGTACTCCCGGTTTAATGTATTAATATTTGTCAATATTTGCTGCAACAGATCTGGAAACAATTAGAAGCAATGGATATTTGTACTAAAAATAGAAAATATATAAAAACTATTTAGAAAATTTTACTGTAACATAAAATCAAGAATGGACAAATTCTATTAGCTCTTTAGTATATTTGTATAATGACGACACTTTATTATTAATTTCTCTTTAAAATGTCTTGATAATAATCTAGTTATAGTAAGTTAATAATTTTACAGCTACTTATTTCTACTATTATCAGTTATGTTGAATGGATTACTGAATAGATTACAATAGTTTATTGAGGCTGTTAGACTCTGTGCAAGAAACCAGAACCATAGAATTCTCAAAAAGGTCCATCTAAGCAGGAGCAAACTGAAGACGAAGCAACAGTAGTGCTAGAAATAGCTCAACAAACGAGGGAACTTGCTCACCTTTTGGATGCTAAGCTGATTATTAATAACCGGATAGCCTATGGCGAAGTATACGATAGAAAAATAAGTCGTTAATTTAAATTCCATTTGGAAACGGACAACAATAGTTCAATTAACATTTGATCTCATGTAAACTGCGACTGGAATATAAAATGCTTCTGTCATCGAGAGCTTTTTTTTACGAATTAAAGTAGATGTTTCCTTAGTTTTCACACAGGAATTATCAATGAATTGCTGTCTATTTCATATATGTATAGATTTACGTATCTGAATACGAATTAACAAATCACTTTGTAACACTGTTTCGCTTAGCTCACCGCTCTCTGACACAGCATGCCAGAGACTGTTTAATTCTGAAGGTAAGGTCATTTGCATTTGAAAGGTATTACACATATGATTGGCGAGAAGTTAGCGCGTCATAGTTGATATCTTTGACAACTTTAGAGGAGTGATCCACCAGAATAGCTAGTCGGTGATCTGCTGATATCCAATATCCGAAATACAAGAGACATATTCCGTATAAACAGTAAATCAGTGTCGTAATCGGTATGTGAGGGGGTGTGCCACGCCTCCTTTAGTCTGACACCTCCACAATCACAATGGCTACCAATTTCAAGAGGAGTCCGGGTATATTATTAGTACTCCAATATCAAAGTATATTTCTAAGACATAGGATATCGTATATCTAGATTTATTTGTTTAATTTAATAGCTATTGTTTTTAGCAGTTACCTGGAAAGTAATCCACCTGGTGGGTGTGTCGCCAGCACTTGAATGCATATCGGAATCACTTGGCGCGCTCTTTTGTAGAGTGTTATATTTACTATGCACACCTGTGTTAAAATATTCCCACTATTTTTTATTTGTTTATTTTTCTGCTATAATCTTATCAGAAATGTAATTATAATTTGCCTTAAGTCGCCGCGACTCATTTGTGACAACAATTTGCTATATATTCACGTAGCCTAAATGTGAATAACCAGTGTCGATTACACCAAAATCGAACGATTAGATAGAATTTCCCATACATGTGTACATGTATATACGTGTATGAATACAGAGACACGTACATACACACGTATATATAGAGAGCAAAAGCTATTGAAATGTTGCGAGGACTGACTGCCTTAAAAATGAATTATTTGTATTTCAATTTCTATGGTACCAATCTTTAAAATACAATTTAATATATGGCAAAGTAATAGAATTTCCCCATAGCGATCAGAATTGAGCTTTATGAAAAAGCTCCCTTTACGAGCAGCAACAAAAATGGTTAAACTCGTTTCGGCTGCGACCTTGTGTGCTTATGGGTAGCTCTTAAAAGTGAGCTTTATTTTCAACTCCCAACATTAATCAAATGTTGCCGCACTGCTTGCACTTTCAGTGCGCACTTTTCAAAGATTGTCAACAGCTGTTCGTCCGTTCTTGGTGCTGTATTTTTGCCAGCAACTCCTAAAACTGCTCGTGAGAGAGTGGATAGAGGGAGAGAGAGAGCGCAAAGTGACAGTTGTTAAAGAGCGCGCGCTCTTCAATCGGTTAAAACCTTAACCGTTTGGCTTGCCGCTACGAGCAGAAAAAAGCTTTGGCCAACGCGGCGGTTGACTGGTTTAGTTACTATTATTAAACAAAGTGACGGCAACGTTGATGCAACGTTTTGGCTACGCGCTCGCGTTCGCAACTCGAATCGATCGTTGATCGGGGCACGCGCTGTGCCAGTGTGCGTGCGTGTATGTGTGTATTTGTGTGTATGACTGTGCGTGTCATGTGCATGTGAAGTGTCTCCGTTTTCTGCGCGCTATCTTCTTCGGTCGACGACTGTTCGGCTGTTGTTGTCGCAGGTAGAAAGAAGCAGACGTAGCAAAAAGAGAACAGCGTGGCAGCATTTTTCTTGTTGTTTTGCTTTTGTTACATTTTTTGCTTGGTCTTAAATGTCACTGCGCGCTACATATTCGCGTTGCGGCTTCCAGCAACGGCTTCTTGAAAGCTGCAACTTCCGTTAGTCACTGGCTTCGGCTATGGCAAAAGTAAACAATGGGCAATTATTATCAGCAGACGTGTTGATTTCCCACCATAAGATTTTCGGTTATTATTAACGGAACTATGCATCTGAAGCGTGCGTGAATCTGAAAGATGCAAAAATCCAAAATATTCGACAAAAATTAAAAACACTGCAATCGCTCAATAAACAAAGTATATAAGATATATGTATATGTGTGCCATTGCGATTACAACTGGAATAAATATTCCATTTACATCCGCGCTTTATTGTTGCTGTTGCTGCTGCTGCTGCTGTTTACATTTACAGTTTTTTTACACCATTGCAAAATTTCCTTTTGTGCCAAAAGTTTGTTGTGAAAAGTTTTATGAGCTCTTTATATGTATTTGTGTGTGTACATACATATGTGTGCAAGTGGTTTATATTAACAACAAAGTGTGCATATATATGTGCATACACGTGTATATGTATAATTGTATAATAATTATTTCAATAATACATAAAAAGTGCATATGTATACCAAACATTCGAATTAATTGCAAAAAAATTCTATTCGTAAAAAACAAGAAAGTTGGAATGAAAATAACATACCTGCATAAATTAGATAGCACAAAGCACAAAATTCTTGATATATAAAATTGAATTAATTTAAAAACTTCTTTTTGAGTTAGTATAAAGGAAGCATTCGGTAGCCACATATAGATAATAGCAAAATGTTTAAAGCAATAAAAATTGAATTTGTGAACAATTAATCCATAATTAAATACAAAGGCAACGTGACCAATTAAATTATGTTTAGTTATAAAGAATAATAATTAGTTTTTGATGTTATTTAAATTGTCGCCTTGAGCCAATTTTTGTGAGACTCCATACATGTTGTATAATTACATCTGTATTTGTTGTTTAAATAGCTGGTGTAATGTGAACGACAACAAGAACAACAACAGCTGGAACAGACTTTTCGTATTGCAAATGAAAAAAAAAAAAAAAAAAAAAAACAGAAACATAAACAAAATGAATTTCTCTCGACGACAAGCCAAAACACCAAATATTAAATACCAAAAATTCCAAATATTTAAACAAAGCTACAACAACAACCACAACAGCAAAAACAGCAGCAGCAGCAGGAGCATTGTCTAAAATGTCCCAGCCGAATGCACTGAGCGTCAGCAGCGCTGCCAACGCAGAGGCGCAGCAGCTGCAGAGCGCGCGGACTGCGACGCTGACGTCAGATCTGCAAAATATGCGAGTGCAACGTCATCGCCGTAGCATTTCAGGACTGATGGCTAGCATGGGTAAATTCCATATTCAAATTATCATAAATTGTCCTAGCCAAATCTCCTGATAAAGTCCCAATTGAATGAGCGAAATGAAAGTGGATTAGCGGCGATCTTGTTGTTAATTTCCAGCTCATAAGCAGCATTACAGTTGCCCTAGGATTGGGGATCTGGTGTTATCCGGATATCCGATCTAAAATTATATGTACTATGACGAAATGCTTCTTAAATATTCTGTTCCTCGGGTACTTGTTGCTCCTCATATAAGAGAAAAATATCAGAATAAAGATTAATGAACTAGATATTATTGTCGAACTTGAAATCAAGGTAATTAGCTAATTGGAAATCGAGGAATTGCAATGTTTAAGCCAGTTCCAAGTATTAGAATATTCGCGATAATATAATATATTATCTTGATATACCGCTATTAGAATATCTCTAACTTAACATATTCCCAAAAGTCTCAGCCAACTGCAATTGGCTTTTGGCCACAATTTGCCAGCACTTTTCTGTTGACTGTGCTCCGAAGTTTCTCATGATTAGATCATTGCACAGAGAGCGTTCCAGGTGACACCAGCATGCTAAACCTGCCTTCGTCTATGTTGGACCAGTTTTGTTTTCAGCTTCGAGCGACTCTTGTTCATTTGCTAGAACTGTTTCACTGTAGTAGTTGACCGGTTTGTTAGCCGGTTTGCTTGTGAAAGTGAAAAAGAATTTGACTTCCATTGGCACCGAGACGCGCAATTATTTGACTTTTCTTTGTATGTTTATGTTGTGTGGGTGTGAGATGCACACGACAATAAATGTGAGAATTTATTTAAATATAGATGTAACCAATGTTGAAAATTTAGTTAACTTGGCAAACCAAGTTAACTTCTAACTGTCAGGCCAACTGTGACTGTCCCCTTTCCCCCTATCTCCTCGTGTATATATAAAGGAAAATCTCTCTTTACCTGATAAGCCTAGATATATGTATATACACATATACATATGTGCATATCTATAATAAAGTTTGTTATCAGCAATTGTCAATTATCAGCGATTATAGTGTCATAAAATGCTGATAAACTGCCACATGGGCCACATTTTTAGTGTATTATAACATCTATTTAAAAGTTTTCAATAACTCGACAAAGAAACAAGTAAGAAAGCTCTAGTCGAGACTACTCGACTACGAGATCCCCTGAACCTTTGGAGTAATAGCTATTTCAATAATTTTTCGCGTCTTTCAGCTTACACAAGAAACACGCACACACACACACACACACACACACACACACACACACACACACGCACGCACGCACGCACGCACACAGGCATACATACACACACATACATACACACACATACACACACACACACACACACACACACATACACAAACAATTACATACATATACACACACAAGCATAAACACGCATGGGCGGCAGTGAGCGCTTACTATGAGAACTTAATTGATTAATAACTTTTTTTGTGGACGTACGATCTTCATGAAACTTTCAGATTATGATTATAACATGGATTTGCATGTAATTGCCAAAGCACAAGTCTCTAGTATTTGAAATATGCTTTTTACAAAAGTGAGGGTGAGGGGGTGAATTTAAGGGTGGGGGTTAAATTTTAACAAAACCCGAAATTGTATAAATTGCATAGAAGCATACATTAAAAATTTGGAGACTCTAGCAATAAAGGTGTAGAAGATATAATTTTATAACTGGTTTTCGATAAGGTTTTTTATCGATAAAAAAAGATTGGGATGAGTTATCGATTTTTAATGATAAACTTGATATGCGCGCTGTAATTATGAACATTTTACAAAAAATTTGAAGTCTCTAGCTCTTATATCTTCTGAAATCGACGCGTTCATACATACGGACGGACGGACGGACGGACGGACGGACGGACGGACGGACGGACGGACAGACAGACGGACAGGGCCAAATCGACTCAGCTCGTCGCCCTGATCAAGAATATATATACTTTGTGGGGTCTGCCACGCCTCCTTCTGCCTGTTACATACTTTTAACAAAACCATTATACCCTGATTTCCCATTTTCAATGGGTTCAGGGTATAAAAAGGCTTGGAAAACAAGCAAATATTTAAGTTAGTTTCATATAAATCTGTAAAAAAATGGATAATATATAGAAGATTGAGAAGTAAATTTATAATTAATATAAAAATAGGCATTAAAGGAATATAATTATATATATGCAATTTTTGAAAAATGAATGCAATAAATAACAAAGTGACATGTAGAAATAAATAAAAAGCAATAATGATTAAAATTAAATGAAATATGAAAACAGTCCAAAGAAACAGTAACCAAAAATGAACTGCCATCAGCTCGTAGTGTTTAAGGAACAAGATAAAGTAATTATTTTTATTGAAATACTATTAAGTATTTTTATATAAAAGTGGAAAGTGAAATAAGTAATTTTCATGTATAATAGATAGTTTATTAAAAACTTTTTAAATTTATTTAGACAAAATGCTTCGAATGCTTCAACTCGTCTCTTTATCTTATGATTGCCCTTGAGTTCAAGCCATTTTCATTATACAAATATCTATTTCCGACCTATTAGGCGCTATATAATTTTCCATTTACACCACCAATTTACAAAGCAAATATTTAGGCCTTGCAGCCAGGTTATATACTTATATATATTATATAACCCTGGAGTTTGGTCGTAGCTTTTGCCTCACGTGCCTACGAAGCTTTGCGTGTTATTCGAGACGCTCCCCTTGCCAAAGGGGGGGGGGGGCGTGGCAACTCTAACGGCACCATTAGCAAATTATTCATAATGTTCAAGTCACAAAATTGTGAATGCAGCCCACGTTACAACGAGCATTTGCTTATAACTTTAGACAATGGCGAATCACTGCAACAGGAAGTTTCGATTTCTTTCGGCAGTAAGCAGAGAATCGGGTTGAAAGACCTGCTAATTGCAGTCGATACATATATTTTTAGATATTTTCATCACCTCACACACAGAACCTCAAATCAAATCAATGCAAATCGCTCGAAGCATTCAATGTGAGTCATGCAATGCAGCAAATATTTTGTAAATGTACTAGAAAATAAAACCATAAGTCTGTGACGTCTGTTGTACTGAATAAAAAAAAAAAAAAAAAAAAATTTTAATGATAAAAAAACTACAGACTTAGTTATAAAGTTTGCATTTTATCGCATGCTACCAGCAAATTGTTTTCTTCTTCCCTCTTCTTTGCTGATAAACATTTTGTTTTGGCGCATACTTTTAGTTTTATCTTTTCCGCCTTTTCATATATCACATCATATATTCTTATCAGAAATTGCTGCTACGCGAGCTTTATTAACTGATCCACAACAACACTTAACAGACCTCATCATCGCCAGCCTGTTAAGATGTGTGAATGAGCATTTAGCAACGGTTTAAGCAATGAAAGTGAAAAGACGCCACGCTGGGAGCTCATCCAATATTTATTTAATTGGCGTTAATAGTGATCCAGTTGAGTCTGGTCGACTACGAGATCTCTTGATCCCTTTCAAGAACTCATGTTTCAATAATTCTTCTGTGTTCACATGCACGCATGAAAACTCATTTGTAGACCTACTTTGCTCTTGGATGGACTATTGCAATTAATGACACTCATATGTATATTGTATATCAGCTAAACCACAAATCTTTAATATTCGAAATATGCTTATTATAAATTTGATGATTTAGGGCCGGTATCCAATATATAACAAAAACAAAATTTTACATATAAATGATAAGAAATATAATTGTATAACTCACTTTAAATATATTTTCAAATCGATAACGGAAATAGCTTCCGAAATCGTGTATAATGGTTTAGTTAAAATGTAAGTAACTGGTATATCCTCATAAAGTATTCTTGATCAATCCGATTTCTTGTTCGTTTTTTACCCTAGAACCGGATCAATTCCTTATACACAATAGATATTCATTTACACATCATCATCGACTTATAGATTTTTTCAACAATTTTCCAGACTCCTAAAAAAAATAATCAATTTACCGACGTTTTGAGCACTCGATTCAATCTATGCATGTACAAGTGTGCAGCTGGACCTTATGTGACATTGCCTTCAGTGTTTTACGTAATCGTAATTAATACCTATTACAGCCGCAGGTGTCACATGCACTATCCTCAAGTTCCTCTGAAAATAAATAAACATTGCACAGAATGTGAATGGTTAAGTAAAAGCCAAGTTATCAGATATTCTAGTTTAAGGAAATTGTTCAATTTTGACTGTGGTGAACCTCCGGGTGGTGACTGCTCCAGTTTGTCTATATATATTTTCTGCAACTGTACTCAAGAGTGTAATATTTCTAATATGCTTTGTAATCAATACAAGAAGTTTACAATTGATGTCTGGGAGCTTAAATTTATAGTCATTGAATAGATTTATTCCTGACCTATTGAATCGGGAAATCAGGGCGTGGTAGCTTTGGTAAAAGGCTAAAAATCGATAGCCATTCCCGTTTATATCTCCAATATCTCTCAAAATTTTACAAGTTCATATATTCATGTGTATCTTATATAATTTTGATTTATGTCATATTTCGGATAACCGGGTACACGGTTTATGAAATTCCCCTTTAAAGGTCAGATGCAAATATAGTCAATATGCGAATGAGTTGGCATTTTTGTATAAAATATTGAATATTCACAAAATGGTTAGCGTCTTTCCTATGCACATGTGTGCACACATACATACATTCACGCTTATGATCATGTACTGATCAGGAATGTATACATCTGCTGCCACGCCTGCAATGTACATTTCATCAAACTAAGATAATGAGCATTTCCTCTAGATCCACTGACTAGCTGTAATAAAAATTAAAATCGTGTTTTGAACCCAATTAAACTTAACAGCTTTACAAGATATTTTATGATCGAGGCCTCAATGCCAAGAAACAGCCTCTACGATAAACTGGCACACAAACTAGCAAGCATTATAGCTCAGTCGAACTTGAACCCAGGAAGACAGCGGAAAATATATATAAATATATTTCAGTATGTTTGCGTAATGTTAGGAATAATAAATTTGCAGCTAGACACCGCCTTTGTTGCTTTTTGGCTGATAAGATATTAGAGACGATATTTATGTAGCAAATTGAAGTCGGAATGTGAAAAATAGCTAATTCACTATAAATATCAATTTTCTAATTGATAATTTCCCGCGATCGAATCGGTGGTGCCCGACTACTGCATTCTTACTTGATTTATATATATTTTTGGTCTTTCTTTTGTTCTTTTCGTTCGTAGGCGATTTACCTTTAATCTAGCTCATTACCTATCTAATAGCTTAATATATTTATTTAGTTGTCATATATTTTCCTTTTTTATCAGTTAAACTTTTAGAATTCCGGGCTACACAGGAGTAGCGATCCCATATATTTATTTATTCGTATCTATGTTATCTATCTACATGTATATCTCCTCATATATCTACTCATATATATCATAGCTCAGTCAAATACTTTGATTGGAATGTAATCAACCCCACAAAGGTTTCAACGGTTTTTATCTGTGAGAAGCAAATGGAATATTATAGCCTGATCATAGGGCTATCATTAGAGACCTTATGGGGGAACTTATTGATTTAATATAACTAATTTATTAGGTTTATCAGACATAAGAGCATATTATTACGCATGCCAATTTTTTTATATATTATATCTGCAATACTTTGAGCAAGTAAAACTTTTACCCTTAGAAAACTCAAGTCACGTCGATTCGGTGGATTTGTTTTTGATAAAAATTAAATATTTTTTATGGTCTATGTACGCTCTTATCAAACCAGACCAAACCCCCTTTATCAGCTGGAAAACGTATATGTAGTACCTTTCAGCGTTTGCCATATGCGAGCCGCAAATAGGCCTTGAATGTTGTAGCTGTACGATAAAAGTCACTGGCACTGGCACAGTCCCTGATACGATTTTAAATTTTTATAAAATTGAACTCAGCAAAGAAGTAAATTCTGACTAAAATCGTAAAATATAAAATTGTTGAATACCTTAATAGACATCAAATGAAATGTGGTCAAATTATCTTAAAACTTATAAATATACAATTTGTAAGATTAAATAGACTCAAAGCATTAATATTTGGATGGATTTGGCCATGACCTACAAATATTTCCAACTCTCTGAGACCGAAGTGTTCACACAATTGTACAGACAGCTCCCGTACGGGTCGGGGTATCTCCTAGTCGGGAAATCGCGACTAGAGTCCCTTCATTTGTTATCAGTAGCATACTTGACTCATTTGAAGTATCATTAAATTAAATAAGACTACAACTGATAATGTAAACCCTTGCCAAAGAAAACTTTTGCACAGCCCACGCAGATACCTCTCCATTTGATAGATATGTAGATAGAGTTGAGTAGTACAAGCCGGCAATTCTGTGTGCTTCGAGCTGTCATCAGTACTCGTGCACTCATGCTTAAGAGCTGAGCAAAGTCGACACGCTCGCACTCAGTTGAAACAATGAACAGAATTTAGCTAATTAAAAGTGAGCAAGTTACGCGCAGAAACAAAAACTACTCGTGTAAATATTAGATAAGGCTGAAACTATTTATATACTAGTATGTGGGCGGCGGTCTGGTCTACTACATAAAGTGGGCTGCATAGCTCGTCAGAAATATTTATATAATTATATTATATAATTTTTAGATAATTTAATTCAACCTCCACGGTCACTTCTCAAAAGGTATTATAATAGTTGGACCACAGTTGGATTAATGGTCCTTTTTTTGGACAATAGAACTTTTTATTTATTATACCCTGAACCCATTTTCAATGGGAAATCAGGGTATAATGGTTTTGTTGAAATGTATGTAACAGGGAGAAGGAGGCGTGGCAGACCCCACAAAGTATATATATTCTTGATCAGGGTGACGAGCTGAGTTGATTTGGCCCTGTCCGTCTGTCTGTCCGTCTGTCCGTCTGTCCGTCCGTCCGTCTGTCCGTCTGTCCGTCTGTCCGTATGTATGAACGCGTCGATTTCAGAAGATATAAGAGCTAGAGACTTCAATTTTTTTTTAAATGTCCGTAATTACAGCGCGCATATCAAGTTTATCATTAAAAATCGATAACTCATCCCGATCTTTTTTTATCGATAAAAAACCTTATCGAAACCCAGTTATAAAATTATATCTTCTACACCTTTATTGCTAGAGTCTCCAAATTTTTAATGTATGCTTATATGCAATTTATACAATTTCGGTTTTTGTTAAAATTTACCCCCCACCTCTAAATTCACCCCCTCACCCTCACTTTTATAAAAAGCGTATTTCAAATACTAGAGACTTGTGCTTTGGCAATTACATGTATATTCATGTTATAATCATAATCTGAAAGTTTCATGAAGATCGTACGTCCATAAAAAAAGTTATTAAGCAATTAAGTTCTCATAGTAAGCGCACACTGCAGCCCATGAGTGTTTATGCGTGGGTGCTTGTGTGTGTATGTGTTTGTGTATGTGTGTGAGTATGTGTGTGTGTATGTGTGTGTGTGTATGTGTGTGTGTGTATGTGTGTGTGTGTATGTGTGTGTGTGTATGTGTGTGTGTATACGTTTGTGTGTGTATGCGTGTGTGTGTATGTATGTGTGTCTGTATGCGTGTGTGTGTATGTGTGCCTGTGTGTGCGTACGTGCCTGTGTGTGTGTGTGCGTGTTTCTTGTGTAAGCTGAAAGACGCGAAAAATTATTGAAATATCTATTGCTCCAAGGGTTCAGGGGATCTCGTAGTCGAGCAGTCTCGACTAGAGCTTTCTTACTTGTTTTTATTTACATATACTAGCTAAATCAGATAGTCCTGAAACACACTTGCTAAAGTCCCCAATGGTCAATACTGAAGTTAACGACTGATAATATATTATTTATATTATTATGATGATATTTTGTATTATTATCATATTACTAACTTCTTTATCTACATTTATGGAGTGATTGAGAACCGAACAAAGAGGCTGAGGCTGCTTTTAGCAATACTGGTCCCATTACAGAAACCAATTTGTTCCATTGCGCTCATTCACTGAAAATATTTAGTGTCCCCGTTAACAGCTTGAAGTACTCCGTTCAAATGGTTTTTGTATATTAGACTTACTATATTTAGAAACCGTTGTAGTCTGACATGATTTATCTGTGCTTTATCTTAACACCTTTCTTTGAGTCAACTTAAATTCTTTTTGCAACATATGCATATTGATATTTTATTAATATATTCGATCTGGATTTCTATTACAGTTGAGTATCCTGCAGATGACGTGTATAGACCCAGTCAGTATGGCGGTTATATCAATCGTGGCTACGATGATTTAGATAGTTCCTTACTTTTCGCACAATTCGAGGCCATGACTGATGCCAGGAACAGTGGGGCCGTGCCGCCCTACACGGCCCACGGTCATTGCGATCCTCTGGCGGCCGATGATGGAAACGATGCGGCTGATTCCGAGCATCACGACGATGGGGACGATGTGTTCAAGGACTGCGTCGACGATGCCATAGACGAGGATGATGAGCAGGCGCATCACAGTCGCTGCCTGCCCGAGTTTCAGTTCTCGATGGTCGATTCGGAATATGACGAGACGCTGGCGTTTCCTGATTCCGTAACGATCTTGTCGACTGTGGGTGACAAGCCGGTGCTGGTGGAGCGCAAGGAGACGGACGACGATGATGAGGAGTTCGATGACGAGAATAGCGTGCTCCTACGCCAAGAAATACCCTTCATCAGCATCTATGGGACGAGTGTGAAGTTCAACTCGTTTCAGCGCAAGGTGTTCATACCGGGCCGAGAGATTCATGTGCGAATTGTCGACACGGAGCGGAGTGTGACGACTCATCTGCTTAATCCCAATTTGTAAGTGAGATTGATTGATCCATAGGCAATTCCGAATTGGTCTAGACTGACTAACAGACCAATTCGAGATATTTGATTGACAGACTTTGACTGACCAAATAATTGTCCGATGATTGATGAAGGGTATTTTGACATCTCTCTTACAGATACACCATCGAGCTCACGCATGGCCCTTTCAAGTGGACCATTAAGAGGCGCTATAAGCACTTCAATTCCCTACATCAGCAGCTTAGCTTCTTCCGCACCTCGTTAAATATACCGTTTCCCAGTCGAGCACACAAGGAGAAGCGCACCACCTTGAAGGCCGCTGCGAGTCAAATGGCCGATGAGTCTACCTTGAAGGATCTGCCCGCCCACACCAAAGTCAAGCATTCCAGCACCCCAATTAGCAATAGTCAAAATCGCACCAGCAACAACAACAACCTCAATAATAATAGCAGTGGAGATGCGGCTGGGGCTGGAATCGTGGCCAATATCATCAGTCCCACGCACAGTTCCATTCTTGCCAGTTTCACGCCGCGTCGCAGTCAAAGGAAGCACAAGAAAAAGAAGAGAAAACTTCCACGCTTTCCCAATCGTCCGGAAAGCTTGATCACAGTGGAGCATCTACCGGTGCGGATCAAACAACTCGAGGACTATCTGTATAATTTACTCAATATTAGTTTGTATCGATACCATCATGAGACGGTGAGTAGACTGAGAATGAGTTATTTAACTGTAGAAGGATTGAATTGGACTAAGACAAGATATTTACATTAAATGAATGTAATATTACATAATTAAAGGAATTCTTAAGTTAAGATGGATTGGTTGGATAAGCTGGCAGACTTTAGGTTGAACCGAGAGACTATCCCCTCCATGAGTACCGCTAAAATTGCACTTCTAGATCAACTGAAACTGATATAGTAAAGGTCTTAGACTTGGACTAACACCTTAATGTAACTGAATTTAAAGATGGCTGAAATGTGGTTGTGTTTGGCTGGCTTAGACTAGTTCGACTTCGTTTGTTGAATTTGGTAAAGTGTGGTGAAGGTTTGGCTGGGATGTACATATGTGAGATCTCTTTCCTGAATTGAGTATTTTTCAGCTTCTTTATTGACACTTTAATCTCTATAAGCTACGATTGACATCAGAGTTGGGTTCAGTCTAATGTTTTTCGCATTCACTTTACAGCTTAACTTTGTGGAGGTGTCCAATGTGTCATTCGTCTCAGGGCTGGGCATCAAGGGCAAGGAGGGAGTTATATTGAAGAGGACGGGCTCGACGAGGCCGGGCCAGGCGGGCTGCAATTTTTTCGGGTGCTTTCAGCGCAATTGCTGTGTGCGGTGCAATTACTTCTGCTCGGATGTGGTTTGCGGGACATGGCGCAGCCGTTGGTTCTTCGTGAAGGAGACGTGCTTCGGCTACGTTCGGCCCACAGACGGTAGCATTCGAGCGGTCATCCTGTTCGATCAGGGCTTCGACGTCTCCACGGGCATCTACCAGACGGGCATGCGCAAAGGCCTGCAGGTGCTCACGAACAGCCGCCACATTGTGCTCAAGTGCTGGACGCGGCGGAAGTGCAAGGAGTGGATGCAGTACCTCAAGAACACGGCGCACACCTATGCTCGCGACTTCACCTGCCCCAACCCGCACATGTCGTACGCTCCCATGCGCGCGAACACCCAAGCTGTCTGGTACGTGGATGGAGCCCAGTACATGGCCGCCGTGGCAGACGGTCTAGAGGCGGCCACGGAGGAGATCTACATTGCCGACTGGTGGCTCAGCCCCGAGATCTACATGAAGCGGCCCGCTCTGGACGGCGACTATTGGCGACTGGACAAGATCTTGTTGCGCAAGGCCAAGCAGGGCGTGCGGGTGTTTGTGCTGCTCTACAAGGAGGTGGAAATGGCGCTCGGCATCAACAGCTACTACAGCAAGTCCACACTGGCCAAGCACGAGAATATTAAGGTACGACATGTGCTTGAATTCGAAGTTCCTTAGTCCCATATCCTTATTCGTATTACTTCAGGTCATGCGACATCCGGACCATGCGCGTGGGGGCATCCTGCTGTGGGCGCACCACGAGAAGATTGTTGTGATAGACCAGACATACGCATTTATAGGCGGCTTAGATCTGTGCTACGGTCGCTGGGACGATCGCTCGCATCGGCTGACGGATCTAGGCAGCATTTCCACGGGTTCCGTTTCGGGCAGCACGAGACAGACGCCCAGCGGGTTCTTCAACAGGGACGACGAGGACTCGGCCTTTGGCTCACGCAAGTCTTCGCGCAATGCTCACTACGAAACGCCAACCGCCAAGGAGGACACCAGTACTCAGCCAGCTCACGAGGAGCCCAATTCGCCGGGCATGGAGCTGCGAGTGCTTAAGCCAGGAGACCGCCTGCTCATTCCAGACATGCTCTCGGCAGCCTCCAGCGAGCTGGCCCTGGAGTCCACAGCGCTGGAGGGCATGAAGCTGAACACGCCCGAGCTGGAGCGCAAGAATATGCTGGATCGCCTGAAGAACAATGCAATGAAGGGCGCACGCAAGGGCAAGGACTTTATGCAGCGATTGACCACGAGCGAAGCGACGGAGAGCACAGAGACGGAGCCGGAGGCAGGAGCAGGTGCTGCCATCTATTGCATAGAAACAGCTGAAACAGCGGTGAGCAAAGAGGATATGGCACAAACATCCAGCTCAGCAGCAGCAGCTCGAGAAGGAGCTGGAGCTGGAGCTGGAGCTTGTACGGGGTCTGGAGCGGAGGCTAACACGCAGATACATAGTGAATTTTATGGCCAGGCAAAGTATTGGTTCGGCAAGGACTATTCTAACTTTATACTCAAGGATTGGATGAATCTGAATGCGCCCTTCGTGGACATCATCGACCGCACCACCACGCCCCGCATGCCCTGGCATGACGTCGGCCTTTGTGTGGTCGGCGCCTCCGCTCGCGATGTGGCCCGTCACTTCATACAGCGCTGGAATGCCATGAAGCTGGAGAAGCTGCGAGACAACGTGCGCTATCCCTATCTGATGCCGAAGAGCTATCACCAGATTCGACTCAATCCGCAGTTGCAGCAGCTGCAGCAGCGGCGTCAGCAGCGAGTCACCTGTCAGCTGCTGCGCAGCGCCTCGGCCTGGAGCTGCGGCTTCATCGAGCCGGATTTGGTCGAGCAGAGCATACACGATGCTTACATCGAGACAATTACGAAAGCCCAGCATTATGTCTATATAGAGAATCAGTTCTTTATCACCATGCAGCTGGGCTTGGGAGTCTCGGGAACGTTCAATGTGCGAAATCAGATCGGGGAGACACTCTTCAAACGGATCGTGCGTGCCCACAAGTGAGTTTATAGTGTGTGTAGAATTTATAGGATATAGGTCTGGCATATCTAATGTCTATACATAGAATATTAATATATAATATAATATGGATAAGCTATCTTAATCTGACCCAATCCATCTAAATCCGTTTCAGGGAACGCAAACCGTTTCGTGTCTATGTGATCATGCCGTTATTGCCAGGCTTTGAGGGAGATGTGGGCGGCAGTACGGGCATTGCAGTGCGTGCTATCACCCACTGGAACTATGCATCCATATCCAGGTGGGTGTCTAACTAACTAAAGTAAGGAATTCCATTCTATATCGTATGTAGTATACATATATGGAAATATGGAAATTCCATACTCTCTTACAGAGCTTATCTCTCCCTAACTGTATCTCTCTTCGTCTGTGTTGCAGAGGTCGCACTGCAATTTTGACACGCCTACAGGAGGCGGGCATCACACAGCCCGAGAACTATATATCCTTCCACAGTCTACGAAATCATTCCTATCTGAATAATACGCCAATCACGGAGCTGATCTACGTTCACTCCAAGCTGTTGATCGTCGATGATCGTGTAGTAATCTGTGGCTCGGCGAATATTAACGATCGCTCGATGATTGGCAAACGGGATTCGGAAATCGCTGCCATTATCATGGATGAGGAGTACGAGGACGGACGCATGAATGGCAAGAAGTATCCGAGTGGCATCTTCGCTGGAAGACTGCGAAAGTATTTGTTCAAAGAACATCTAGGTAGGCTATCTAGAGACGTGCTCATTCATGGATAACTCCTATGGATTGTTCTCTCTTTCAGGCCTATTGGATCCGGATAGCTCGATGCGCTCTGACCTGAACGTTAGCGATCCGATTTGTGATCAGTTCTGGCACAATACCTGGCGTCGTATATCGACGAGAAATACGGAGATCTACGACGAGGTGTTCAAGTGTATTCCGACGGATTTTGTGAAGACCTTTGCTAGTCTGCGAAAATATCAAGAGGAGCCGCCGATGTCGAAAACTGAGCCAGAGTTGGCCGCCAAGCGGGCCACGGAAATTCAGGTGGGACAGTTACGTAGAAAAATTATGGCACAGGAAATGCCACACAGAGTAGCGTGGGGAAGAAAATTATAGAACTAGAATTATTTTAGAATCTCGCTTAAACTGGGAGCACACAATTGCCCACAATTTGTTCTTTTTACATAACCTCATATTTGATTTTCAATTTAAGGTAAATTAAATGTCACACAAATGAAGAAAATATCTATCCAAGGTCAATTATTTTGAAACCGATCTCATGAGTCTTACTAGATTATATTTTTTATAAAATTTATAAAAAAAGTTGGATAATTTTCTGAAATATATTTCTAGGGCCATCTAGTTAATCTGCCGCTGGAGTTCCTCAACAAGGAGGTGCTAACGCCGCCCGGAACCAGCAAGGAGGGCCTTATACCTACCTCTGTATGGACATAGTCTGCCAAAAGTCTTTAAGACGTAACGTAATTTAGTGAAATTATCGAAACTGGTTGTAAGTACAGTTGCCACCAAAATTCTGGATGCGCATTTTTAGGTTAGATTTCTATTTATGCAACCCACCAAAATGCGCTTAGACCTGAAATGTTGCTGTTGCCAAGTCAAGTCAAATGAAAAAGGAATTGTACATACATTTATAAACTTGCATAGAACGTACATATAATATTGTTTGTGTAGTCGTCTGTGTTTTGCCTTACAGCTAGTTAATTTATTTTATGGTATATCGACGTTCCCCTATTACGATTAAGTTTTGTTTATTGTTAATGTTTGTAATTTTAAAAACAGTATTCTAGACAAACTAAAGCGCAATTATACAAGTTTTTAATAAAAATTCGTAAATATCCTAAAATACTTGGAAATCTAACGATTTATATTTTATATTAAAAAACAAAACCATTATACCCTGATTTCCCATTGAAAATGGGTTCAGGGTATAATAACAATATATACTAAAAATATACTGAATACCGTAAGGGTTGCTGTCGAAAGTACTAATTGATCTCGAAACATATGCGACGACCTCTTTCAAAAGCTCATTGCTTTGTTGACTGTATGCTGAGAGGCAGAATTAACATGAACATGTTAACTGCATGGAATGGGCACTGACCACTGTTAAAAGCAACGAGCACGATTGAGCGATAATGGAAGTATTTTAACAGTGCTGGGTGCTCAGTTACGTTAGCACTTTCTGATAGCAGAGAGGCTCTGTTAATTAACGTCCTATAGATAATTCATTCATTTTTATTTTGAATTCCGAGCGCACAATATAGTTTCTGTTTCACCTTTAGGTTCTTTCTATGTTTTTGCTGTAGATCAAAAATTACAAAATTAATATATTTTTGTAATTAAGCAATAAATATACTGCGTTTCGATCAAATTCTAATGATTTTCAATCAGCATCAAAAACCAAAAGTAAAATGTACATACATACATACCTCGCTTGACTCACTGCAGGCTGCAGCACTTGGAGATTTGTAGCTCACTCTTTCTTTCCTCGTCTCTGGCATTACATTTGCAATTTTCGATTTGCTAATGCAGTGCGTTTTCTTTGCTCAATCGGTGCAGTCACGTTGTTTGCCGTAGTTAATTTGGGAACGTGTATGAAATCAATTCGAAATTGGGGAAAAGTTAAAAGTATCGCAAAAGCTACAAATAATTTGCGTGTAAGTGTCGACAGTTTCTGGTAGAGCTAATTCCTGCATTTGGCCATTTCTTTGCATTGGTTTTGGTTTCTATGCTGGCAGAGAGAAGTTGGAAGCACAAAGTCAAACTATAGCAACAATAACAAAAGCGAAGCTAGAAAACAAGTTCTGCTGCTCACACATACATATTAAGATAGTGCGCTCTCTAGCTCGTTCTCTCTCCGAACCTAGCGAGTACTACACTCTTTGTCAGAACCGTTGCATCACAAAAAGCCGACACACACATGCATTGAGACACATCATTACACATACAGGGTGAGAAAGAGAGAGAGGGAGATTGCTCATGTAACGTAATAAAAGCACGTGTTGGCTTTGATTTTGCTGCTGGTGTTGTTGTTTTTGCTGTTGTTGACTTTGCTGCTTTTTCTTTACGTTCGTTTTATTTTGATGTGCGTGTGTGTGTATGTATGTATAATTTGTATTCATGACGTGATTTGTGTTGGTGACTGATTGAGCGAGTGTGTGTATGTATGTATGTGTGTGTTGGTGTTTGATAACAGACGTTGATGTGTGCGCTTGTGTTTTGTGCGATCTCTGTCTTGCTCACGGGCTTACTTGATTTTTGTTATTGTTTGCTTTTGAATTGACTTTGCATAATTATTGAGGCGAATTCGTGTGGGCAAAGGAAACTGCAACTAAAAAGCGTGGGCTTTTATTTTTAGAGCATGATTAAGGAAGTGCTGCAGTAGGTGCTCTATAAAATGATAAACCACCGGCAAATGGGCAAGGAATGTGTGCGAAGTCAAGCCAAACAGCTGTCTTGTTTATATAACTAACGGTAGTTGAAGTGTCCATGATAAGTGAATCATGAAGTTGAGCGGAGGTATACAAATTGAAAATTAAATACAAATGAGGGAAAATCAATAAAAATTAAAGCAAACAGACTTTAGACTAAAATTTAATTGTACTAAATTTGTAAATAAGTCAAAGTGTGAATACAACAAAAAAGCACAGAGCTTGCATGCATATAATAGCAAAATCATCTAATCAAAAATTTAAATTCAAAACAATTTTTGTCAGACAAGCTGTAGATTATAAAATTTAAGATAAGATCAAATTAGAATTGGCTGGAGCTGTTGATCTACTTGATAGTCGTCCATTGAGAACCCGTTCCTTTGCTGATTGCTTATACTCCAATTCTCACGCTCATATCAACAGGTAACAGATATGATTAAGATACAACATGATTCCACAGCTACGCTTTTCCACCCACTCGGCAACAACGACGCCTATCGTGGCGTGCTCGAAAACTAAATATTGAACTTCCAACAGAAAAAAAGTAAAAAACAAAAACAAAATAAAGCGTTTGGGCTTGTGGCGCAACAAGCAGCAACAGCAGCCGCACAACCGGCTTCCCTAAAGACCCCACCTTCGCATGCCCCTGCGCCCCCTTGGCCCCTTGGTCCCTCGGCCGTGCGTCCGACCCTCTGCTCTAACATACTATGCCAAACCTGCTGCCGCTGCACAGAAATCAAAAGTGAACATCGCTTCGCTTGCATATTGCCAGCGTCTGTCTGTGGTCGGTCGCCCGACCTCTCCGAGCCTCCACGACCAATTCGCTACTCGGCGTAAAAGGCAACAAAAGCAACAACACGAAAACATTGTTGGCGTCGTCGGATTTGGTCGTCGTTTGGTGTTTTGGTGCTCGTGCGTCGCCACGAAGTTGCGGTCGTTGCTCGTTGGACGCTCGTTCTTGTTGACTTCGCTCGTTTCGTGCTGGCTGCTCGGTTCTAGTTGGCTAAAGCTCTTCGTGTGTCGGGCCCCACACCAATGCGGCGCTCGTCGCGACAGTCAGTCGCAGGCAGAGGCCAGCAGCCAAAGCAACGCAGTCAACGGGGGCAGTGAGAGCAACGCGCAGTTTTTCGAGCCACTTTGTTTCACGCAATTAACAACAGTGCGACTGACATTTTTTACATGGCAATTAAAACAACTGCAACGAATGAATGCGAAAACGAAAACGAAAACACAAACAAAATTGATATTGTGTGTGCTTTTCTTCTTATTAATAAACAACTTGGCCCCGGAGAGCAACGCATTGATAACGTCACATGAGTGACAAAGAGAGCGATAGAGAGAAAGAGTGTAAGAGAAAGAGAGTGTGAGTGAGAGAGAGAGAGAGGAACGAGTGCTCGTGCGTGTGTATTGGAATGCATTTAGTTAGATTCTTGGGCTTTGTTGTTAAACAAATGTCTGATTTGTGATTTTGTTTTTATTGTTTCGGCTTCGTTGTTTCAGCAAACATAAAAAAATACACACAACACAAAGCTCGAGAGACGCGAGAACCGGTTAACTGTTTGCAAAGCTTGCAAAAAAAGTTTTGTTCGCTTTTGGTTTGTTTTCTGCACTGCAAATGCAAAGGCAACAACAAACGGAAACGAATAAAAATCATAAGAAAATTAGCAGCCATTCATAATGCAAAGTTAATGAAAATTCAATTATAAATAATTGCTGTTAATAAATGCTGATCAAATGCAAAATGCAAAACTGCAAATTAAAATTGTGTCAAAAAAAAAAAAAAATTATAATAAATAAAACGAAAAATTGATTATAAATGCAAATAATTGTAGTGCAAATATGCAAAAGTAAAAATTCATCGATGGGTGTAAATTTAATGAAGTGAAACAAAAAGAGAAAATAATTCATATATAATCTTATATATGTGTGTGTTAGTTAAAATTGTGATTAATATTACAGAAGCTATTGAATTAAATTGCGGTACAGTGAAGCGTACCTGTCACTGAAAATGTCAATAATATAATTGTTAACAAATATTAAAATAAATGATGGAGCTGTTGAAATGTGAAAAATAATATTTGGGTACTAAACACAAATTTAAATGGAATCTATTTAAAGTAAAAAGAATAAAGTTACCAAAATGACTCAAAAAGCAGTTAAGATTAGAAGCACTTAATTGATTAGTTTATATTTCGAATAAATATTACGAAAAGCGAGAAGAGATTCATCAAAAAATATGACAATAAAGCATAGAAAAATGGGAAATGAGGTTATTCTCAATTCATCTAACTGAAGTAGAGTAAAGTAAAGTGAGATAAGATAAATATCATTTAGTAAGCCCGGTAGAATGCTAGACATATTATTAAAACAAGAAATAACATCAATCCATCTTTTCTTAATCAACTTTCATTTTCATATAGCTCATAAACTATAAAGTGAAAACCAACTCAATCAGCTAAAAAAAAAAAAAAAAAAAAAAAAAAAAAAAAAAAAAAAAAAAAAAAACTATATAAACTATGTATGACTTAAGCAGAGCAAATGCGAAACGAAGCTTAAGGCAAAGTTAGCTTAGGAAGAAGGCACAAAAGTGAATTTGAATGACAATGTGTTGTAAGCCAAATAAATGGCAACATCAACAAGAGCGGGATGTAATTAAAAGTAACGTAAAAGAAACAGTTACGAAAACAACAAAAGGAACCATAAACAAAAAAGTGCATAGAGGAAAACAAATTGAAAAGCAAACGGAAACAAAGAGCAAAGCAAAGTGAAGAAAATGTCTGGCACGCCGTCGAAGGACACAGCGACAAAGACTAAAGAAACGGTTAGCGAGCCACCAATAGCCACGCCCACGGCCCCTACTACCACAGCAACAACAGCAACAGAAACAACAAAGTCAACAATAACAACAGCAAAGAAGACTTTAACATCCAATGCAGCTTTGTCATTGTTTGATCAGCTGAAAAACGGCGTCAATTTGAACAGTTTGACTGGAACTGCCTCCCCCTCGGCTAGCCCTCCGGCATTCCCGTTCGCCTCACCCGCCGCTCGAGCCACAAATATTGAATTGAAGCCACCACCGCCCCAGCCGCCAAAGGCGTCCTTCAATACGCCCACGCGGCTGCTGTTGCTCCCGCCCACAAGCGGCAGCATTGGCATTGTGCAGGGCACGAAACGGGGCAGGGAAACAACGAAAGCAACAACTGCAACAAGCAACAATACAACGAAACCCAAGCAAACAGCACCGACGGCAGCAGCAGCTAAATTGGATATCAACGCATTGCGATCTCAGCTCTATCAAGGCGCCAGAAAGACTGCAACAACAACAACAAATACAACAACTGCCAGAGGAGAGCGTGGAGTGCGAGGGAACGGGCAGAGCATAAAGAAACGTTGCGTGGATCGTTACGACTCATCTGAGTCATCAGACAGGTGAGTTCGCTATCATAGACTAACTGTTAGACAGAGATGGTCTATAGGGCCCGCCTTACATCAACATCAACAGTAAGAGAAAGAGAAACAGAAAGAGAAAGAGAAAAAGGCAGGTGAAAGAGAAGTTGAAGGAAGGGAAGGGAAGGGAAGTGAAGGAGTGGGAGAGGTAGAAGGTGAAGGGGAATCAGAAGGGGAAGGGGAAAAGGAAGGGTCGCAGAATTGATTTTTAAAGCTCCTGCATCTGATTGATCATTAAAGTTCGTGTCAGAAGAAGTGAAATAACGAAAAGCAAGAAGAAATTGAATTTCAAAGGAACAATACAATCAAACATTCATAAGTTGATTTCTCACTCAATTATTTGAGCCATGAGTCTGATCATGACCACGAAATTTCTACTTAGCTCAAAGTTAATTTTGAACTTAGCAACAAAAGTCGGAAAAAATATATAAATTTGCAACTTTTTGTGCAGCTGCATGTTGACAAAAAATGTACAACAATAGCAAAAGGAATAGCAACAACTTGGACAACAACAACGACAACAAGTTGTATTCAAGTTGGGGGTTTGCCAAACAATGCAACTGCTATGAAAACAATGCCAAATGCAATGCCAAAAATTGCAAACATAACATTAAGAAGCCAAAATGCACGACTAAGGCACGACTAAATATACGCGAGTAGCAGCAGCAGCAGCAGCAGCAGCAGCAGCAGCAGCAGCAGCAGCAGCAGCAGCAGCAGCAGCAGCAGCAGCAGCAGCAGCAGCAGCAGCAGCAGCAGCAGCAGCAGCAGCAGCAGCAGCAGCAGCAGCAGCAGAAGCGCCAGAAGCGACAGCGAACATCAACTTCAACTGCATGTTAAATGTATATGTGAATGTCACTAATGGGTATGGTCGACTCTGATCTACCCTGTATCCGATTGATAGAATAATGCTGCTACTCCAGCTAGCAAGTGATTCCAAATAAAGCAAAGACAATAATTGAATGTGAAAGACACAAAATATTGAGCATTAGAAGGCGACTGGAATACAGTAGAATATGGTTATAACGACACTCCAGTGGCCGTCGTTATACCCGAAAGAAGCTATAATCGTATAAGCTCGCACAGAACCAGAATTTTCTGCGCAATAACCGTACGGATTCTATAAGCGGAGGCGTTATAACCGGATTGTACTGTATTTCTTTATATCTCATGGAATCCATTGGTTCGCTTTAATTAAAATATTTTGTTTATATTTATTAGAAATTACAAATTATTAAATATTAAAATAAAATATAATTGATTAATTTCCACCACATTTGTCAACTGTCTGTCTTTTCAATAAATAGACTTAGGGTAAATGAATTAGTAAGAGAAAAAAAGAAATGGGATAGTTAGATAAGAAATCTCTTTGAGTACTTAAAACTTTGTCTTCAAAGTGCTTACTGGTTACAGGGCATACGACAAGCGAATGTAATTTGCGAGTTATTACACATTACGCTCTTAGCATCATCAGGCAAAGTCGACGTCGACGTCGACGTCGACGCCGGCTTTGGCGTTGGCGTCATTTTGGAGTCACTTAAATGAGATAAATCAACGTGGGCGATTACACAATATCGCATTGTCAGTCAATGCAAGTGTGTTGGTAGATATGTATGTGTGTCTTTGACTGCAGCTGTATCTGCATCTATATATCTCTCTCTGTGTGCGTGTGTGTGTTTGTGCCAGTGTCGACAATTGAGGCGTGCTGGCATGACTGTGCAAAAAAAAAAAAAAATAAAAAAATAAAAAAAAGCAAAGCAAACAAGCCAAAGAGTAACAAATGCAAAAACAACAGCTGGCAAAAAACTTTTAGCAGCAACTGTGGAAAACTGTGCATTGGAGTGCAGTGGGTCGCCGCTTGAGGCTTCGGGGGTCGCCCATGGAAAATGTGGAAAAACCTGTACCTGGAGGCAAAGAAAACACCAGAAAAATAACAATAACAACAACAACAGCAAATGCTGATTAAACAAAAAAAAAAAAAAAAAAAAAAAATAAAATAAATAAATAAAATAATGACTGCAAACTGCAATCGAGTTGTTGTTATTGTTGCTGTTGTTGTTGTTGTCTTTATGAGCGATAATTAAAGTTAAATGTTTTGTATGCTATGTTGCGTCTGACTCTCTGTTAATATTCGCATCATCCCCACAGCCAAATGCGAAACATTCAAAGAGATGCCGCAACAACTTGTTGTTTTAATGTTTATAATAAAGAAGGAGAAGAAGAAGAGAGAAAAAGCGTCCATTTTAATGAGCGAAGTTCTTGGCAATTGCAGCAACAGAAGGTTAAAAGTAAACGAAATTGAGGTTAAAATTGCAAAAGTTGCAGCCAGAGTAGATGACAAAGAGTTCGGCTTGAAATAGATCTAAACTCAATAATAGCATGAAAACAATTTTGTTGGCAATAAAAAACTTATCACAAATGGATTATTCATTTGAAATCATGAATGTACATATATATTTTATATTTTATATATATAAATGATTAAATGATTAAATATTTCCCTCAGCGATCTGTACAGCGCTTATTAAACGTTCTTCTTCTATCTTCTTCTTTAAAATATAAGAGAATTGGAATTATATTTGGCATTTATTTCAGTAAGATATTTTGATTTCATATGTGTATGTCGGCCAAAAGCGATCCAAAACGTTTTCAATCATACAAAGCTTTTTAAGTTCATAATTTTTATTTATTATTCAATAAGCATCGATGTTAAACCAATTCTAGATAGTCAATTAGCAAAATAGAATTAATTAGAAGACCCACGTTTTAATCAAACAGAAACTGGCATGCAATCGTCTCTAGTTGGGAGATGCCTCGTAGATACGCATTTTTAAACATTATGATAGCTTGCATCTATGTAAACTATACGCATAAAAATGTAATTAAAATTTACTAAGATTAAAATAATATTGCCCATATTAGTCGGAATGATATTTTCGCAATTACATTGCATGTTTGCTCTAACCGAGAAGGCCCAGCAAAGAGAATTGTACACAATGGTGCAGATCAAGAATTCCTATCCCAACTAGGGAATCTGCCACGCTTCCATTTCCCATTATCTCAATATCTCATTATCTATTACAGACACTTTAATAATATCGATTTCCATTTAAAATAGGATCAGATTCTAAAAATGCTTACGGCAACAGCAAAGAGAGGGTTTTAAGAAAATAATAAAAAATTGGTAATTAATAACAAATTCGATTTATACTTAAAAGCTAAGAAACTGGTTTGATTCCAACAAACAAATAAAACTCCCGAAATTCAAGCAAATATGCGGAATAAACTGTATGCAACGGCAAAAATTGCAAGCGATAAGCAAAACCGCCAGGTTGCCCGACTTGAAGATACCCTGAACTCCGAAAATTCTGGTCTTTTAAAAAACATTACTACTTGATCCTGTAGTCGCATCTTCATAATCAAATAGTATAATAAATCGGTATCCCAAATATAGAAGAAAATAAAATTGTATAGTAAACATAGTAAACATAAACTAATAAAATTCTAGCTTCAAAGACCTACGTAATTATAATTGGATTCATTTTTGATAGTTCCAAAAACCATACTTTCTTACAGTTTCTTAAATCGACGCTTTCAAATATATAGACAGACGGACTGAATTAGCGCTCCGCCCTGATCAAGAATATATATTTATATAGATATAGATACATATATAGATAATGTGTATATATACTTATACTTCTTTTGTGTGCCACATAAATTTGATTTTCTGCAGGGTATACAAAGCAAGCCCTCAATTTTTTTGTGAGTAAGAAAAGAAAAATAAAATTAAAAAAATAAATAAATCAAAAAGAGTTCAACGACCAAAAGTTGAAATTATTTCCGACTGCGATGCGAGGCAAAGCACGAACGAACAGACGAGGGCAGCCGAACAACCGAGCAAAAAAAAAAAAGTGAAAGACCGAAAGATACAAAGCGACTAAAAGAGATACAAGATTTGATATAGCAGCAGGTAGATGGGGCAGCTGATAGGCGTGCATTGCGTGCACACTGAAGCTGAAACTGAATCTGCAGCCGAAACAGAAACGAGCAGATCTCTTGACACTCGACTTATCGATGCTGACAACGGCGACAAAGGAGGAGACTGCAATTTATGCATGATTTCAAAGCAGAGAGAACAACAACAACTATTAATTAGAACAAGAATGTAGACTCCAGAGTAAGGAATGCTTGACTGGAAGATACCCTGACTTTGAAATATTCAATACAGCTGCAGAATCGCTGATGATATTTTATAGAAACTTCTGCAGAGCGTGCTGTAAGCGTAAAGTTTGGACCCTCTCAATGTTTTCTATATAAAGACCTCGCTTTGCTTGTTACATAGACTTGATCAAAACCATTCTGACCTCTTCACTTGATAATTAATTGGGGTTACAGGGCATGTGGAGATAGTTCGCTTAGAAGCTGCAGATACATATGTATCTAAAAGATGTGCGCATGCAGGAAGCTTATCGCGCCCACGGGCCATAAATTTGCCATCGCCTGAACGTATGTTTCACATGTCTTTAAGATACAAATGCACTTGCACGCACACACACACACACACATATATATATATATATATTTATGTATACATATGTATATACGCGCATGCACATGCGAAGCGCAACGTTACGCATTCTTAATGAGCGGAAATTGGTTGGCATTGTAGATACAACAACAACAAACAATAGCAACAACAACAGAAACAATATATATGTACATGTATGTACTTAACATACAACAAAAGTAATGCATCTGTAAGCCATAAATTCACACAGCTGACGAGCTAAAGCAAGCTAAAGCGAGCTGCGCGTGCCGTGCTTAACTCAGTCGAGAGATACATTTATTAAATCTCCTTTTACTGCGCACTTCGGCACAATTATCTGTCAGATAAATTATCAAAATTATTTAATGGCGCGTTTTTTATAGCAAATATAACACAGCGCGCTTCATAAATCGCGAGTAGCTTATGTAGAGCCACTTATAGTGCATACAAACGCTGGCAAAAGTATCTACAAGATATGTTTCTAGTGGTTGTTTTCAGCGCACATTCAAATGTATCTAAACTTGGGCAGATAATGTATCCATACATATCTGTACCTATATATATAAATTTATTTATTTATCACAAAGATCATTTGTAAGTTTCTAATGAAATGATTCGCTTTTGGGTAAAACACATTTTTTTGTTATAGATTTAATTAGGGCGTTAAGTGCTTAAGTTTTATTTGAGCCGGTTTTTTTTTAGATTATTATCCAGATGAAGCTTAATGAATTATAATTGTGTTAGACAAATGCAGCTAATAAATTGAAAATATATTTTAATATTGTTCAACAATAAACAACTTTCTGGCTTAAATTTCTGGACAGTAAATAAATGCTAATATCATCCAATAGACTCCATTTTTGCTTTTGCTCCAATTTATAACATGATATTTCAAGATAAGACACGATGAGATTTGTACATGACTAATTGGTAAAGAGCCTCGATTAATAATTTTGTATATCTTATGGACATGATCATTTGAATATAAATTGAGCGACATTGTGAGAACTTTTCCAGTTATGAGAAAATGTGAGCTGAGGACGTTCCATGAAAATCGTATATAAATAATATAAAAAAAATATTAATAAATAAAACAGTAATTATTAATGATATATATCTGTAAATGATATTATATCTGTATACATATCTAAATCACCATTTCATGTTGATTTGTTGTTGGGGATATCGGGAAAAAACTTCGATTAATATTTTTAAAAAAATTTTGGTTCAATAATTATTATTAATAGCTATGAGCAAACATGCGCTAAGCGCGTTCCATTCTTTTAGAGTTTTGATATATATTTTTATGGAATATAATATAAATCGAAGAATATTTAATTAATATATAATAAAATGAAAAACGTTTTGCAATTATTAATGATCATTAAAATCGAAACAGTTGCATATTATATAAAAACTTTTCACGCCATATCAATAATGATAAGTTTTGCATAATGTAACCATACAGATAGAACTAACCTAGAGCACTTTTTGTCTTCGGCTCTCCGCCTTCCACACAGATTCCGAATGTTGCTCCATCAATCTCTGCTAGATGCGACTCCGTTTCTTGCTCCTAACCTACATGTTTAGGAACCACTGAATGCCTTGTGGTGCTCTCAATGGCCGCGCCTCCAGCAGCTGCCTCCTGCTTTTTTGCGTTGAAAGCGATTACACTCGATTACCAAAATGAATATGTTGAGTGGCCAACTAATTTGCAGTAACTGTAGCCACTAGAGCTACAAGAACAGTAACAACTACAACAACAACAATAGCTCAGCTAAGTAGCCTTAATGCAAACGCCTCGAATAAGCTAAGCGCAAGTTCTTTTTTGCTCCGCTTTTCCTTCTCTTTCGCTCTGCCGTTCGATGGAAAATTTGCTCTGCTATGCATGTGGCTTGCAACATGCCAACGCGTTGCCAAACTGCCGGCCACGCCCCCATTTTAAACGAGACATCGAGCAGCCCTCTCGGGCAGCTGGCAGCGTCTGCAGCCGCCAGAGTTGGCCGCATTGCAAATGCGCTCATTGTTTTTGTTTTGCATGCCCTTCAGTAGGGTATGCCTGGTTTTTGGATTCACTTGGCACACGAAGGATGACTGACTGGAAGTAACATACATTACATACTTGCAGCAAATAATTTTACTATATACATGTATATTAAATTTAAATATAAATTATTGACTGCAAAGCGATAGTTTATTTATTATATCTAGACTTAGATTGTTAAAATTAAACGATCGCTATTCGGAAATGATCAATTTTGGACAAACCACGGCATATATGTATGTATAACACTTTCATTTTGGCTGACTAGCGTAAACTAGTTTCTTAGGCTTCACGTTTTGATTAAGTATCAGTACAAAGTAAAATTTGTACTCGTAAATTGTTTTAAATTTCTGATTCATATGAGTTGTCACACCCCGAGATGTATTAAATTGTAATAGTAAATAATTGATTGATTTACTGATTGACTAAATGAAGTAGGGTTTGTCAATTTGCTGGAGAGCAAAGCTAGAAAGTTAGGGGATTGAAGTTGGAGGGTTTATTCGATCAAATTTACTTCATGATTGGTTGCTGATGATGTACTTCAATCACTTACTAAACAATAATAGATACGTTTTTGCTTGTATCATTTAAAATGATTGATTGCCATATGCATTCAGGTTAACGTAAATCTATTTATCAGTAGTATATATTTATTTACCAGTATGTATACGATCTTTGTATATTTGTTTGGCTGGCCAATATAAGATTAAATCACTCACTCATTACGAATTTATTCTTTTATGTTAGAGTATTAGCTTTGCGCCCTGCTGCAATTAGATTTTCTTGCTTGTCACTTTTTAAACCCAATTTTTTTCTGCTCTCCTTTTCTTTTCGTGTGTTTTTCTTTTCTTTTCTTTCTTTTATTTTTTTTGCATTCAGCTTGGCTTCTCTTTGTTGTTGCTGTAGTCAGCAGTTGTTGTTGTCATGCAAGCGCTGCCTGCCCCACTCTGTGGCTCCCCGCCTCTCCGTCCACCGTCCGCCTCCTGCTTCCCCTATTTTAGGACTATGTTGCACCGCCTGCTGTCAGCCCTTTGCTTTGGCTTTGGTTTTGCCTTTGCTTTTTTCCACTTGTTTCATCTGTAGCACATTCCTTGCCGAGTTTTTTGTTGTTTTCTTTTTATACATACCTTTTTCTTTTATTATTATTATTAACACTGTGTGCTTGGGTGTGTGTGTGTGTGTCTGTGTGAAAAGCAGTTTAAACACGAAATTAGAGCCTCTCCTGGCAAACTGCAATTCTTTCCCCTTTCTCAAGCCCCTTACTTCCCATGCATCCACTTGCATCGCTCTCTTCCCTGTTCTGTATTCCTCCGCCTCCTGCTCTGCCGCTCTTTAGAGCCCTCAAGCTGCGTATTAAGTCGTAATAAATGCTGCCAGCCTCTGTTTTGTACATTGACCTCAAAAGCAGAAAAGCTTCCCCGTTTTGCCACGCCTCTCAGCCTCTCAGACGCTGCTGTTGCTATCTGTTGTTGTTCGGGATGCTGTTGCTGCTCTAGTAGTAGCAGTAGCCGTATTATTGCTATTGTTGTTGTTCTTCGTGCACATTTTACTAAATAGCTTCTATTTACGTTCCATGGAAAATGCATTTGCAATTGTAAAGTGCAGAAATTTTTATTTTTATTTTTTTTAAACTTTATTGTGTGTGTGTTTTTTTTTTTTTTTTTGGTTGTCCGTCTCTGCTGCAACAAAGTGCAAAACAATGCCAACGAGGGAGGATGTAGGGACTTGGCTAGAAAGAAAACGTGCGCTATAAATCAAATAGGTAGCTCCACACTTCGCAAAGTTTTTCGTGTTCTGCATTGCCACACAGATTTATGCCAAAGTTTTATTTATATTTATGTTGTTTGACTTCTGTGGAATTCGACTCTACGGCAATGGTAAGTATTCGGTTTTTGGGCTTTAGATGAATTCTTTGAAAAGTGCTTTAATATATAAAATAGCAAGAATTCAGCTTGATGTAAATCGTGTCATTAAGACTTAAAAAGATTTTCAAAAATAATAAAATAATTCTGCCATAAAAAGCTGAAAAACACATGAGTTGATAACAAATTCTTTTTTGTGGTCTTTCAAAGACCTCTAATATTTTATTATAATCTCCTTCTTTAAAAATTGTTTGTACTATACATTGAGCTGACTTATCAGAATTCAGTTAGAATTAGAGTTGTCAAAGTACAATCCACAAAATAATTTACGAAGGTTTGAATTGAAAGCTAAATAAAATACCTTAAGCACAAGAGAGAATTTTAAAAAATTTGAAGTAAGATCAATAGATAATTTAAATTGAAAAATAGGCTATAATGAAATCATCATTAGAAGTCTGAAATTAAATTTAACGGTTGCTGTTATTTTAAATTTATACTCAATTACTATTATTTTGATGATAAAGGTAGCAAAATGTGAATATGAAGTTGAAACCTATATAGGGAATATAGATTTTCGTTTATATTTTTATAAATTTAATCTGCGCAGTTAAGGCAGCGGTATTCCAAATCAAATCTATGTATTCATCATATCGACCTACACATTAAATCTGAAATGATCTATTATTATCGATAAAATGGAAATGAAATGATCTATTATTGTAAGGCCGGTGCTCAATGGGATCGTCCACGTCTTCTTATGCCATACATTTTCACAAAGCAACAATTCCCATTTTCAATAAGTTCAGGATATGGAAATTACTCTAAATTGATGGAACGCAACTATTTAAAAATATTTAAAAATTGAATCTAGAATTTATCAACAGTCTCAAAAACGACTAAGCTTAAATATTCATGTATTTACGTTTTAAATTAGTTTTTATTACTAATGAGATAACTTTTACTATAACAAAAACTGGATTTCTTCTTGGTCCATGTTTAAATTTAAAAATATATAAATGTATTTGCTTTCATAATTAAATAGACTTATCTGCTTCGTTGCAATTGAAGTGTACAATCCTAATATTAAACTTATATTATGTGTACATTATGTCGTTGATTGAAACGGTGATTCAGCTCTTGATTTTTGGCAATTTGCCAATATTTGGATGCACAATTTATGCACCGCTGCGATTTATGCAAATCGCCAGCCAAATGCTCATCATACAAATGCCTGGCCAAAAAGCAACAACAAAAAGAAAAAAACCTAATAGCATTCTAATGTTGGCCACCAAAATCAAAATCATATTAGCTAACTTTATGCATCTGTTCCCCAGTGTGTGTGTGTGTGTGTCTGTGTTTTGCTTTTGGCTTTTCCACAATCGCAACAAAAACAACTGGCAACAAGCACACGCCGCAAACGCTGGAAATTTTCATTAATTATAACGTCAGTCCGCGGACCACGCGTTGCATTTTCGCCAGGCAGACAGTTGAGCAGACTGCATCCCAGCCCCCTTGGCTCGCTCGTTCATGATGTGCAGCTGAAACAACAGCAACAATTCAGCGGTAAAGCCAACAAGATTTCCACTCATGCCCCGTACCGCTTGGTCGCGGCCAGACATGCGTCCCCGGACAAGTGATGGCCGTTGCCAGACTCTCATTTTGTATACCCTGCAGACACTGAATGAGGGCCAATAGGGTAGCATAAATGGGCATCCAGAAAGCAGAATCAGCTGTGTCTTTTTCTAGACGATCAAGTGCAAACTATGAAGAAAACTATGTATAGACGTGAAAGGTCTAAAGTATGTCCTTATCTATAATTTCTTTCTTCTACAGCTTATTCTGGAGTTGTGGGTTACGTTAGAGGTTTCTAGTGATTACAGCTACAGCTCTGAAATTTTATATTCAAAATCATATATTCTTTAACTAACTCTAATCAAACCAGAGCGTTCTATATCTATAATGCAAGACAGTGTAACCCATTGACTTCGCTGACTTTATATACATTGCAGGGTGGTCCATATTAGACGGACCCATGTTTTTTTTTTTTTTTTTTTTTTTTTTTTAACAAATAAACACGCGACTATAATCAATTTATTTGGTTCAAGAAAATTTGTTAACAGTTTTTCAATATGAATTATGGCAAATGGCCGCATTAAGCCTGTACGGCGTAGTGTGTCCGTCCCTGTCAAAAGACAGTTGCCAAATGGGTCTGTCGCAGATGGACAACCCTGCCTTATAGGTTAATTTCAATTACTTGGTCTCTCCTTCATTTGAGAGTTTCAATTTCTATGTATGTTTGTTTTGAGTGCAATTTAATATGTAAATTCATATATTTTTTTCCAGTTGCATATCTCGAATAGACAGTGATAGACATAGAGCTGACGGTATATGCGTTATTTTAGGTCACCTTCATTCCCTTCTTATGTGTTGCAGGGTATCTTTTATACATCATTGTGGTCATCTGCAGCTCAGCTTGTTATTTTTTGCGCTAGCGAAAATTAGTCATTAACTTTTTAAGCATCGACTGGCCAAACATGGCGTATGAGTGATGTGCATGACGGTCGCACTCTGCAGCTTGCACCAGCCCGGCTGTCCACCTGTCTCTTTCTCTCTCTCTGTCCCCTTCTGTCGCTTTTTATCTGTGTGGTAGCGATAAGGCCGGCGTCGGAACTCAAATTCGCGGGCATGTGGCAATTATGTTTGCCGCTATGTCAAGTGGATCCTGAAGTTGCAACCGATTTTGCAATTGCTGGCAATTGCTGTGCGTTAGAGCTGACTTTGCCTCTCGTTATTGATGTTGTTGTCATTCTTGTTGTTGTTGGCGTTGCTGTTGTTGTTGTCAGTCAGGCATTGGATATGTGCTACACCCGGGGCTATCATTAACTTTATTGCACGAGAATGAGCCAATAATAGTTGGGCTTGTGTGCACGCAAAATCTAGCGAATGCATCTCTAAAGTGCAGCCAAAGGATGCATTTGCTGACAGTTAACGAGCCAACGACTGCTGAGCAATGTTCAGGGTGGAGACTGAGCGAATTTTGCTTAACATTCTACATGCTTTTGAATATTCTAAATTCTAAAATATTACAGTTTTTTTTAAGTTTCTTCAACTTGACAATTCAAATAAAAATGTGCATTCCATTGCCATTGACTGTTCCAATCTTATGCTGGATTGAAACAATTGGCCAATTATCGATTAGCACTTTCTATACATGGACACACGTAAATTCAAGAATGAAAGCCATGGCCATATCGACTCAGCCCGTTGCCCTGATCAAGGATATACACATTACATATTTTATGATTATCGAGGTTGGAAGTAACATCGATGTTGCTATGGAATGAATATCGTAATATCGTTGTTGCAATGACATCAACATCAACATCGATGTTTCTCTCTAATATCGAGCATCCTTACTACACATGCTCTTTGTGTCTGCCACGCTTCTTCTGCATGAACTTCAACAAAATCATACCCTGATTTGCTGCATTCAATGGGTTCAGGGTAATAATAGAGTATTTATTAACAACTTAGAGTAGAGACCATTTCAAGCGCATTCATAACTAGTTTTGCATTGTTTCCTTTCTTCGTTTCAGCTTTATCATTGTTAACCTACAATTCCAATTTGTGTTTCTCTTTTGAGCTCTCTAATTACTTTTGCTTTTTCCTTTTCTTCCATCTCAGTTTTGTTGCTTTTATTGAAGATTTACATTTTTGTTGTTTCTCTTTTCAATTCCATTTCAATTTCAATTTCTAGAGGACGTCGTTAGCCAATTTTCTCTTAGACCTTATTTGTAAAAAAAAGTGACTTGACATTGACCTTGACTCTTCGTGCGTTCTACTTATGCGTTCAACCGAGACCAGCACAAACAAACAAACACACACACACATACCCATTAAACCGCTTTTTAAAAAGTGTTTGCTGTAAAGCAAAAAATCGATTTGGAAAAACATGAAAAAGAATAGCAAAAATCATAAAGTTTATTTGTGTAGTTGGGGAAATGAAATAAAATACACTGGAAAATAGAAAAGGAATAGTATTTAGTTTGTATATAAGGAAGATAAATTATTTCTGAAGTCATTTGATAATACAGAAGAGAACTAAGATTACAGATATGTCTCAAACAGTTGTCTAAGTAGAGATATACCAAGCAATTGTCTCTTTAAGAAATGTACTTTCCAATCCACTTAAGTGAGACTCAGCTTCCTTTTTGCCAACAGCAACAACAGTACATATAGGTATTCCGGGAAGGTAAAAGAGGGGAGTAGTATCGGCAGAGGGTAGGCCATGTGTAGAGCATTTGTCGAGTGTGGGCAATCGAGCAAAAAGCCATTATAATCGGCTTAAAAAGCATCAGTTTGACATTTGCTCGGAGTTTGAATTGAATTGTCAATTGAAATTGTTGTTGCCGTCACTCTTGAAGCATTGTTGCCATTATTGTGCGTGTGTGTGTGTTTGCCCATTGATTAGATATAATTTGTGTTTAAGCGTTTAGCTGACCATACGATTGAAATTTATTGTATTTGCGCGTGAAATTAGTTTGCGGCTTGTGGCCAACAATAAAAGGGGGGATGGATACCAACCGCGGGCAATGGGGAGACTTTGTGGCTAGCCAAAATTTATAATTAGCAAACATAGAATAATCAAATTGTGAACGAAATATACGAAATTATAATTGCAAAAAAGGAATGTATGAAAATAAATAATTCAATTGAGAGAAGCTATTAAAAATATTTTTTAAAAATGGATGATAAATTAAAAGATAAAATTACTGGAGATTACTAGTCACAAAGATGACTCGCAATTTGTTTTTATTTGATTCCCCTCGATCTTATATAAATATCTCCTACCTCATCAGACTCCCATTTAATCGAGAAGTTCGACCACACGCTTCACGAATAAAGAGCAGCTTTTTGCTCAACTAGTGGCGATAGAAGCGTCTAACAGTAGCATAATTACTATAATAGAGTCGATTCAGAAACGCCAGTATTGGCACAGTGGTTCTACATGTCGAGAAAATATAAAGTCATCAAGTATAAATATAAAATTTAGTCGCAAATTTGATATTTAATAGGCAACACACAATAATAATGGATACTTAATTGTAAATTATATGGACTTGTAAATAAATATATGAATATATATGTAAGTATTATTGTGTAAATAACTAATCGATGAAATTAACAGAGTATTGAGAATAAAAATTTGTTTAAATAAATTTTTAAAGTACTGTTTGCAGCTTAAATATTGAATTTGAATATTGAAATTTTTTCTATTTTTATTTTTTATTTTCTCTAATTTGTCTTCAAAGGTATGTTTTTAAACCTTTTTGAGCACTGTGCGCAGCTATCCGTTTTTTTTCTTGATTCTGTGAACAAATTTTTATAAAAAATAAATTCTTTTTATTGACAGAGTCTTTTCATTGATTGAGTAATTGACAACGACAACGTCCCGTTGCTATGATTACATTTGGTATTATTTATTTTTTACAGTTTTTCCCAACGCTTTTCGCTTTTTATTGAAATGTGCTTCATTTTTTACGCCTGAGACTTGCAAGTGGCGCTGTCTCTGTCTGTCTCTGTGTCCACTTATATCCAATAGATTTATCGAGCCGGGCGCTTTAATTGCTCGGCTTCGAAATGTAATTAACGTTGAGCCATGTGCCAAAAGCCAAGTAGCTTTGAGTGATTCGCAACTCGCACAGTTGACTGCTAAGCCAGTCAGCCAGCGATTCAATCAGTCATTTAGTCAATCAGTCATTGAGTCAGTCGCTCATGCAGTTCGTCGACTACTTAGCCAAGACTTGACGCATCTCTTGAAACATTTGTAAATTAGCGTAACAAAATGGCTAATTAGCTTTGAGCTTGAATGGGTTTTAGCGGTATATACTACAAAAATACCGCATAAGTATATATTTAAAGAAAGTTATTCAATTGATTGCTACAATGTAATTTAAAATGTTATATTAAAACTTGAATCCGATAAAAACAAAATTAAATCTGTGTCTCAAAAGTTACAAAAACAGAAAGAACATTCGAGAAGATCTAGGGACAGCTTTTTTATGGACTTTGCAGACAGCCCTATATATTAATATAATAGGAATAAATATAATAATGCCAGACCAAACGGTGCATGTTCCTTGTATTCAAAATGATTATGCAGTTAAAAATATTTATACTCTATAAAACAGATGAAAAAACAAACAGGGTGGTTTGATATAATAAATTGATTTGTTATGAGATATATTTGCTATATTGTAAATAGGGTATTTATTAATGTAAGCCCATTGATAATCTCTTATTTTGAGTTATGTATACGTAATTTCAACAATTTATGGCCTCTCATGTACATTTATTATAAATGAAACAACCGACAAAAATATGGTTAAAATCATTTTTAAATAGTTACAAATTTGCATTTGTTTGGCTGACTGCCGCCGGTTTAAGTGCATTTTAATTAAATTTGCATGTTTAGTTCATTAACAATTCAATTTGCTGTTGCCAGCAAAAACAACAAGAGCAACGACAACAACAACAGCAGCAACAACAAGAACAAGAGAAATAACAATAACAATTCAAAGCCATAAAAAGGTTGCATAATTGCAGCGAGGCGTGCAAATTGTAATGCAAAAAAAAAAAAAAAACTTCAAATGCAATAAAAGAGGAAGAAAAACAAAAACAATGATAGAACTATTGAGCATTAAAAGTTGGCTGTTATAATTGGCATCAAATAATTGTTTAAGCATTGGCTGTTTTATATCTGATTACATATTATCGAGGTAAGGGCAATGAGAGAAACCAATTAATCGAAATCAAAAGCGGGGCCAGATCTACACAATATAGAGGGCTGAATGTTTGGCTAAAAGATGCAGATCTTGGCCATAATAGACTTAATATAGTTATTATATCTGTCAATGACACAGTTTATTTACTAACTTGGAAGAACACATTTTGAACACTTAGTTGAGGTCGTATTTGTAAAGTTATTATGATGAGTTTGTACCTTTTCTATCAATTTATTGCGCTCATAAAATTTAACACTTTTCTTAAACAAAGACCTCTGTTAGAATTTCCATCTCGGCGCTGCCTGTTGAATGGCATTTAAGGAACTTTCACATTGAATGCAAAGATTTCTCATAATTTTCCTCCTCCGTCTCCATCGATTTTTATGCTCCTCTTGGCAGCTACACTTGATGCCCTGTTATCAACATGCGATATTTGGCACTTTTTTTTTACGATGACGCCGCCATCAAGCGAAACTGAGGCGAAATATGTGTAGGGCTGTATAGGCAGGGGCCGGGCGTGGCAAGGCAGAGGCGGGTGAAGCCGGCGACTATCACGCTGTGCTGCTTGTCCTTTGCCAGTCCTGTCTGTCATTGTTGTTGTTGTTGTTATTGCTGTTGTTGCTGCCTGTTGTGGTACTCTATACATTCTTGTCTCATTTTCATGGGCCATTTACGTAGACAAAGACGCGCGGCATGTTTATGTATCCGTAAGATACATTTTAGGTTGACGATCCGCATCCGCGACGCTGCTGGCGCGGTCTGTCTGTCTGTCTATCTCTCTCTCTCACTCAGTACGCCTGTCTGTTTCTCGGAGTGCATTTGGCTACATATATACTTATCTACTTTTGGTATTTTTGTATAGTGAATACCGGTTTGCTGCAAAAGTTTTTATTTCTGTATTTTGGTTCTGTTGAGTTACAAAAAAACTTTTCAGATTTTTGATTTTGAGCATTCTACAACATTTGCTCGTGATATACAAACAATATAATTCAGTGAACTGGCAATATCTGAGGCTATAATATACATCGTTCATATACATTTGTAAAATATTCAATATCATCATTTCGCGAAAGCAAAGCATTATATTCGTCACAATGAAAAGAAAACTTATTTATTTATGAAACGTGTAAAATGAAACCGTTTTGTTATATAATTCATTATAAATTGAAGATTAATGGTTTATAAAAAATTTTCTTTGAAAAATGCTGATTAAGGAAGCAAAAACATAATGTAATGTTTCATGTTTCATAATATTATTATACCATGTTCGCAAAAGGAACCAAAGTATTACTGAATTGCGCCCAACTACATGGACTTTACTTCATTTTAATCTAAAGAGTTTTTTAGTTCTTAGGTATATAAGGTGAATAATCATGCTTATATATAGGGTACGAACTCTTCAAGTGGAGCATTACTGCCTTAGACAAAGTTAGAGAAGTTGGCCAAGAATGTAAATTCGTTAACTAATTCTCAAGAGAAACTTGGGTTACTTTCTGGATATTTGCTCTAAGGATTTAGTGTATTAAGGCGTAAAGGAATTCTCCTAATACTTGTGAATTTTCTTTAAAATATTTCCTCTTGAATTATAGCCGTTGCTGTTACTTCTCGGCTTGGCGGAGGGCAGAGTCTTAACGTACATAAGTGTCTAGCGTAAATCAAACGCCTATTTGCCATTTGCCATTGGCCGTTTGTCAGAGGTGTCTGGCGGGTTGTCAACGCCTCTGTATTTGGGAAAACACAGTTAAACATGTTTTTTTTTTCTTTGTATTTCATTTCTATTTGCGCTCTTAACTATGCTCGTTAAATTTGACACAGAAATTCCGAACGGTTCAACGAGCCCAGAAAAAACTGTCAAGCGATATAATCAGCAAATATTTATATATTTATTTAACTTTTACTCGCTTAATATTTGTTTACGTATCTCTTGTTTATCATATGTTTGCCAAGAGATAAAACTTTAGCAAATACAATACAGACACAGCTCTCATTTCGTTTTACTTTTCATACAGGAAACACAATCTGTAGACTCTAACAAACCACTCCCCTAAAGGTTGCATAAGGCTTGTCGTAGGGCTTCAGAGTTCTTATCACATATATATATTATGTATATATTTTTGTTGTATTCATTTATATATGTATGCATAATAATTTCTCAGAACTTTGTATATGCGTTGCAATGCTATCAATCGTTGATATTTTCATATTTTGGTGTGGGGCAATTCATGGAGTATTTGCTCTGAGTGACTAACTGCGCTCTGTGACCTGATAACCTCATTTCATCGGAATATATATCGATAGTATTATCTATCTAAATATGATATTCGGAGTGTGTGTGAAAAAGAACTTTGATATTTGTGTGCAAAGTTGATGTCAATGATAACGGGTTTGACACGAACGTCTATGATGAATGCGATAATTTTGACATATTCTGTCTGAGGAGAAAATCAAATAAGAAAGCTTATCGGAAAATATTCTTAGAAAAGCTAAGAACTCAAACGAATTTATTATTTGCTGGGTTTTATGTATTTCAAATGTTTGGCTGATAAATGCTCAGTTGCAAAAGAGATTTTCTCATCACAAACTTATAGAATTATTACTTATAGAGTTAAAGCGTTTATTCTTAGTGTAGCTCATTAATAATTCTTGCCTTAATTATCATAACTTCTTCTTCTACTATCTGACAGAGCATTTTTAAGCGTGAAACGCTAAATATTCAAATGTATTCACTTTTGAATAGTCATTAAATGGAAATAAATTAAGTAAAGCTTCAGCTAAACGAGTTACGATTTGTATACGAAATATTTATTTGACTGATCAAGTCTATTCGTTAGTTTCATTCATAGAGCTTCATAGAGCGCGACACACAAATACATTATATTATGTTTGAAATGCTTGAATATAATTTTTAAAATAAGTACTTATTTTGATTTCTAATAATTGTGTCTGTGTTTTTTCTCTTTTCTTGCAGGTATGTGAATCCTTTCACGTATTGATATGTACATATGTACTGAAACGTATATAAGTTCATCCATTTACCCATTAATATACAGAATGTATAATTATTGGAATAACCGATTTGGTATTCGTAGCCAATTGAAAGTTTACGTCATAATCATATTAATTCCTTAGGGGAAATATTTAAATACAGACAGTCAAGGAAAGCGCCATAACCGTATAAGTTTGCTCATAAAAGTTTGTCTGGGGACCAGAATTTTCGTCGGTATAACCAGATTCTACTGTAGTTATTTACCTAAGATTAGTGGAGTTGTGTTAAAATGAATTTGGTATCCATGCAAGTATGCTCGGCGTATTTAGGATTATTTCTCTTGAAATTAAACCTCTTAAACCTCTTGAAAATATTTCTCACACAAAATCAATTCCAAATCAAACTTGTTTAAGCTTGAAGTATCGTGTCCATTTAGTTATATATCTGTAAAAACTCACTTTGCAGACATTATTTTTACCCCAATATATCACAACACGGCCTAAACAATCTAGCCAATTATGGGGCAACAATTGCTGGAACTGCACTATAGCCTGGCTAACCCTTTGTAAGCCCATTTTGTATGACACTGCCACGCTAATTAGCGCCTCAATTAAAAAAGGAAAACAACAAAAACAAACTTTTTGTGGTGCCATACACAGATGAATACATATGTATGTATAAATACTTAAACACCCTGTTGGGGTCCTGTCTGAAATATCCTTTGCTATGCATGTGTGTGTGTGTGCGTGTATATGCGTGCGACAATTGTTTTTGACACAAAATGATTTTAATCATAATGTCATTAAACACGCAACTGTCAGCTGAAATATTCAGTGAACATGACACGACAAGGGATAGACAGTCCATAGTTCCCTTAGAGAGGGCATGAGAGGGGAGAGCAGAGGAGTTGGACAGAGATATACACTTATGTACAATCCCCCTAACCTCACGCTTGCTTTCAAAGACAGCGGCGAGAACAAACGAGCCGGCAACGTTGGCCATGCACGGAGTTGCCACCACATGTGAAGATCTCACTCAATTGATAATTTCTGTCACTTAATTGCCGGGGCTTAAACATTACAAAACTTTTTCCCTCTTCTTTTTGGCCTTTTCATTTAGCCCATTGTTAGCATAATAAATTAATTTTTACTTTGTCTTGTTTTTATTATTATCATTCTTTTTGTAATGTATTTTTTTCTTTCTGCCTTTTTGCCCTGCACTTGATTTAAAGGGCGTCACTTTGGTCGAGTTTTCGAGTATCGTAAAAAAGTCAAAAAATGAGGAATTATTTCATGTTTCAAAGCACGCACTAAAAAAATGCTTACTTCCGTTCTCTGTTGAGTGGTAGAAACAGTTAATGCGACTTTTGCATACCCTACGCCACACTGCAAAAGTACTTCTGATCATTGATAGCTAATAGCTGTCTATTCTCATAAAGAAAAGTGCCAAGAAAAGACAAAAAGTTGAAGGAAGTTTATATTCTTTCAATAATAAAATTTATTAAATATTCTATAAATTCTGTAATTATTCAGATCGCCCTCGCATATATATATATATTTCCGATACGTCGAGAGATGAATGCTTTTTATTGATATCACATTTTTGGGATTATATATCATCATTTTGTATGAAGTTTTTTTTTATGGAATATATAAAAGTATATATAAGTTAAAATATACACATAAATAAATTTAGCAATTGCAGAAAAATACATAGACATATATGTATAACTGAGACGAAATATAAATAACTTGTTAAATGATATTTGCTCTTATTTATGTTAATTTTCTTCAGTTGAAAATTGGTATATGGCCTAATCTTACATAGAGTATTTTATATTCGATCAACAGTAAAAGTACTTGTGTATATACATATATACATACATTCCTTTTTTTTTGTTGGTAAAATTCTTTAAAAGAGTCGTAAAGGTAATTGACGATACTTTGGCAGCCAGTGAGAGATCATTGAAGGCGGTGCTACGGCTGTTGCCGCCATGCTAAGTCACGCAATACAAAATTCAAAAGACAAGTGTGTAAGAAGCCCCACACTGCAGCAACAACAACAATTGAAAGAACGACAACAACAACAACAAACGAAATGGCGTTTAGGATGTGCTTCGTGTCCAGTTTCGAGAGGGCGTTGACCAATGCAATTGAAGCCGCTAAATGAATGTGGAGTCGATATTGATGTTGAAGGTGAAGTTGAAGCTGAAGTTGAATATAGAAGATGACAATGTGAAAAAGTTGACTGGATCTGTAAAGTTATGTATACATATATATGTAGGTATATATTTACCTATACACATATATATCTTTACGTGTGTGTGTGTATAGACTGCGGCGCTATTTGCTAAACTTGGACAGAGTGGCACCGCCCACGTTACGCTTGATTAAAAATGTGCAACAACAACAAGAACGACAACAACAACTACAACTACTGTGGGGCAAAACAGGCAAGTCAGGAGTTGCTTTTTTGCGAAGGGTTGTGCCAGCAGACACGTTTTCCTGTCGCGCTATTTCCCCTGATGAGGGTGCCTGCCCGTCGAGAGATAGGCAATTGCTTTAAGAAGAGGGTAGGTTTCGGCTAGTGCTGCCGCTTGTTCATAGATGGCGCCACTTGTACTGTGGCACGACATTTGAAGCGAAACGAAATAAGTATGTGGTAAATATTTAAAGTGAATAGAAATCGAGGTAGTGCAATGTGCACAGGTTAAGTTTTAATTATCTTTATATTAAAATTGAAGTTCTTATAGATTTCTGAGATAGTTGAAGGGTAATGTTATACCCAAAATATATTGAATTGAAGGCATTATTTATAGCCGGGTTATCGTCTCAATAAAAATGGATTTTAAATTATATGTCATGTGCTGAGTACTGTTAGAAAACATTGAAAAGGTTCTTAGTGATACATTAAATGCTTAAGAGCATAATTAAGCTTAAGGAAGCCATAAAAGTAACTTCTCTAACTGTTCCGTGCGATATACAGCTCGGTTTTTTCCACTTATGTAAGAAGTTGTATAAAAGACATCCCGTATTATATATCTCTGCAGTGATCAAAATCCATTTTAGAATACAGAAACATAAACCATTTAATTCAAAAGCAGCAGCTGATCAAGCCTCTACTTATGTATTGCTCTCTTCACTCACTTTCAATTTCGTAAGGTTTGCCAACAAACATGAGATGTGAAGCAGAATGCCCTTCCACAAACCGCAGTCGAAGGCCAGGTATTTACCGCAAAGGATTCAAGCAGCACTTGGGCCAATAAAGAAGAAGGTTTTTTTTTTCACCAAATGCAATTTGTGTCATAAAAATGCAGTAGTAAATGGATCTGATGGCCGCGCTTTGCCTGAGCGTATCCTCTATAAATGTTTCAAGAGCGCGACGGCTGTGCTCTTAATCCCTCATCATCATAATCAACTGAGCCAACAAAAAGAAAAAAGCAAAGCAAAAACAACAAGTGTGAAATTCGTGGAAACAGCGTGAAGAGTAGCCCCAGACTGAAGCATGAAGAAGAGTTGAAGCCGCGACGTGTGGTGTTGGATTTTATGTGATGTTTCATACAGATACATTTCCAGGCTCTACACCTTGGCAGTATGTGTGTGTGTGTGTTATTTCGGTCAGTTCTTGAACTTTGCCAATGTCAGGGCAGCCTCGGCAACAGCAACACTATTGGGGGCCATTGCAGTTTGGTCAGGTATTTTAGCGGGCAGATACATTTGTATCTGTATCTTTTTACCTGTATCTTTGGCACGTCGACAAAAGCCAACAACAGCGATGACGACGTCTACATGTGTTTGCTGTTGTATATTTTATATATTTCATGGCGTTTTTATGTGCTCGTCGTCGCATTTGTTGTTGTTGTTGCTGCTGCTGCTGCTGCTGTTGTTGTTTTCCCTGTGTGGCTTTAGGTTTTAGGTCTCTTTTCTTAGCCCGTTTGCACGTCAGCAACGCCCTACTACTTACCTACCTGAGCTTGAAGCTGAAACTGAACTAAACTGAACTGAATTGAAGTCGAAGTCGAAAGCTAAAGTCGAAGCTGAAACTGCTATAGCTGAGCCTGGGCAGCAGAGCCCTGTAGCTTCGGCTGTACCTTTTGGCTTTTGCAGATTTGCCCATATTCCTTTTAAACTTGTTTCAAATTATTTCAGACTAGACGTGCATAAATCTACTTAACAACAAAACGAAGAAAAATGAGAAAAAAAAACGTACTTAAGCACACAAAGGTAAAATGCCAACAAAAAGAAACAACGAATTTTTAGTAGAATAAATTCGACTGTCAGATACTCGTTCACAATGTAACAAGAACTTGCGAAATATTTTTCGATAGAATTATGTTGATGTAACTAGATATACTATATAGATAGATGGTATATATATCTAGTTATGGTAGACTAGATATATATACCATCTATCTATTGGTAAGACAATCTAGTTTTTGTATATACCATAATTAATATGATATAAAGATTAATTTTATTTATATTCTAAATATGAAAAACGTAAAAAAACATATCAAAGTAGATTGATTTCAGTTCAATTTGGCTGGAGCTAAGTTAAGTTCAGCCTTCAGAATAGCTTAGCCATAAACATACACGAGTATAAGCTAACTGTGAAAGCCAATATACTTTTCTCTTCCCACTTGGGCGGTCATTAAAACGAAAAACGTAAACTTGAAGTTCGCGAGTGAAGATTTTGGCCAGGGCTTTTCTTTGTTGCCAACTGTTGTAGAAGTTGCCATGCTAAATAATTAAGTTAGCACTTTTGTGTGCTGCGGATTTACAACTCAATGGGACGGCGCGAAGGGCGGCAGGGGCGTGCCAGCGTGAGTGTGTGTGTATGTGTGTGGTGTGTAGCAAAAGTGGGCGCAAATATTGTATGCATGTTGACAGTTTCTTGGTAAGGACAGAGCATTTTTGCTTTACATATGTCGCCTTGTCTTTATCTACGCTTGTCTACCGGGCACATCTCTTGGGTTTCCTATGAAAATAAATATGTATGTATGTATGTATGCTGTTGTTTGACAAGGGCCCCCAAAAAGCCAAAGCTAGTTGCTGCTGCTGTTGTTAGTGTTGCTGTTTCTGTGGAAGTTTTGAGCGCACATTACAAATTCACCGGAATCCAATTTATTGCTGCAACCATCAGAAGGAAGCCGTCTCTGTAGCTTTCCATCTTACGACAACGGCTATCAAATTTGTCGAGTGCGGTAAAAATGCTCTGGCTAAGACTTCTCAGCCGAGATCTATTCCATTTAGAGCTGAGCACTCGTTGCAGCTCTGTGACAGCTGACAGTCTGGCTGTTGGCTCTTGGCTGTTGGCTGTAGGTTGTCCCCGAAATGGAAAGCTCGACAAATGAGAGTGAGAGTCGAAGTGAATTGAATTGAATTAAGAGTATTGTAGGTAGATAAATCTTGGCCAGATTCCCATTCGAGAACGGCATGTGCGTGTGGGACTTGTGCATAATCAAATCTTAAATAAATACATGCTGGAGTAAGTAAAGCATATAAGCTCTGGGACTATTGAATATCTTTAAAAAAAAAAATAATATACAGTGTATTGTTATCTTATCATTTTCATTATGGCTAAGGAAATATTAATTGATTTTATGAATTGCCAGTTTTCTCATATTTTAAATTATATTTATAGTTGTTTCAGTTCGCTCTTTACGGTTTCTCTTCATGAAGTTATGTAAAGCCGCTATCTTCATGGAGTATAAACAATAATAATCCATAACAATTACTTATCTTGCTGAAGCTATTCTGATTGCCGGCCTATCGCCTTTACAAAAAATTTGAAATGCAAATCAGTAAGGTGTTTTTCGAGCTCTTTCAACAGTGCGATTCTAGTGCAGCCATTCAAACTCGTATACTTTTGAGATCTGGGGAACCGCTATAATTCACACTGGCCTCAGCTCGGGCAATCTTCGATGCCTACTCATATGTAGAGAGATATGCGCCTTAATGCACAACAATTAAGCAGAAGTTTATGACAATCAGCATCCGATTGGGTACATCACAATGGGAGCCTTGCATCCATAAGTTCTCAGAAAAAAAAAAAAAAAAAAAAAAAAAAAACAACAACAACAAAAAACATATATATAAATATAAACGAAGGTTCTCAAGTAGGTGACTCATGCCAAAGAATGCAATTCACATGTTTCGGGTTGATAAACTGTTTGGTCTTTTTAAAATGGGATGGGCTGAAGTTCAGGATTGTTACAAGCAAAAGGTATTAAGCAAAGGAAGCAAGATATATGTATATGATTGTATAATGTCATATATGTATATATATATTATAAACCTTGAGCTCAGACAGTAATTTATAAATGAGAAATTCATGAATTGATTCGCCTGTTTCAATACATGAATGCTGATGATGTTAAGCTGAGAGAAACTTCAAATTATCGAGATATTAAATTTCGACATCTACTTGATCAAGTTAGGAAAACACGTCGAAATTTTATCAACCCTAAAGTCTTGTCATTTGCCATTTTATTTTATAGGCTCAGATCTGAAATACAAATATTATTCATCTCGAATAATATATATTTAATAATAATTTTAATAATAATTTTATTTATATATATATAGATGTATATATATATATATAGATGTAACCTGCTTTCGGTCATAGAATTTATATTCATATTTGGTCTTTTCTTTTGCTTTTTATATTCATTTATTTTTTAATTTTTGTTGTCTATCCCTCCCAATTATGCGTGAAGTTGTTGTTGGCGACTCTTTTTGCATCATATGAGATGGTTGTACACTCGACATTTAATGCTTGGCGAAGCAAGAAAGCCCAAAGCCGAAAGTTGATCCACTTGCCTTCAACGGGTAATTACGGTCATAGAAATATATACAGATACAGATACAACTACAGATGCAGATACAGATACAGCTACAGAGACAGATACAGCTACAGATACAACTACAGATGCAGATGCAGCTACAGATACAGATACAAATACAGATACAGATACAGATACATGTGAGTTCTGGCTCTACCTACACGATAGATACATGGCCTGCTACATAGATGACATGTCTCTATAATTTATGACAAGTATAAGTTTACAGCTCTTTGGCTTCGGTTTTGGCTTCGTCTTTTGGGCTTGCTAAGCATTTGCAACATTTAAAACTAATTCAAAAGCGCATGGCGTACTGTAATTAAACACAATGCTAAGCTGAGCCAAGTCAAGTCGAGTTGAGTTGAGTTGAGCCGAGCCGGCTAAAGTATCTGCCAGATACATGACTGTGCTGGCTCAGCTCGGCCCGAGGCGCACAAAAACCTATTAAAAAGCAAAACGTTAGGCTCCACCAGGCCCGAAGATGTGGCCGGGCCTCCGCCTCTGTTTCGCATGCTTGTCTGACAACGTGGTGGCTGCTGCTGCTGCCGCAGTTGCCTTCTGCTGAAGCAGAGATACATAGATACATTTTACACAGACTCAGATACAAGCTCAGCCGACGACACTTAAATGCACGCTGTGCGGTAGTTAGCGTGGCGAAATGAAAAGATTACTAAAACTAACGTAAAATATGGTACATGGAATCCAGGGGTTGTGACGAGCAGACGGGTCTGTGTGTGCGTGTGTGTGTGTGTGTGTGATGGTGGGTCTGGCTTAGGGGGGTAAACCTGTTGAACGCATGAAATTAACATGAACAGGCAGGCCAGCAGCCAGCGGCCAGCGGCTCGAACTGGAATAGAGTTTAAATTTTTGGTCGGCTTTAAATCTACTTCCTGGTTTAAGCAAAATCCGAAGAGTTCTCTCTCTCTCTCTCTGCGTCTCTCTCTCTCTTTGACTATCTTTCTCTGCATAGCTATTAACATTCATAATTGATAGCTTTGCTCAAAACTAAAAGTATTTTTTTTTTTGCTTTACGTTTTAGGGCAAACAAAACCATTTTATCTTCTTACTTTTGTTATTAAATTTGTCTGTTTTTTCTAGTTTTCGTTTCTGTTAGCCCTGCAGCCGTTTTGTAAAATGCATAAACACTTTGCAAATGAATACATATTTGTATACAACTAATATAATATTTATGCGGGTTGAGACAAAACAATGCTGGGTGAATGGGAATGATTTTAGAATATGGGAAAACTGATCTTAAATGAATGCAAATGGTGTAGTTGAAATGAGAGTGTTGTATATAGCTAGATGAATTTTTATTTTGAAGTATCTTGAAGTAAATTTCGTAAATTTATTTACTGGTGTTTTTGACTTGTAGATGGAAAGGAAAATGAAGTGTGTAATGTGTATGCCTAGATCGGAAGCATGCATAGGGTATCTCACATTTCAGATGAAGGTTTTGTGGGCATATCCAGAGCCAAAATGAAATATTTGTAATAAAAATGCTCAAAGCTAAATTAAAATATTAATGAATTTCTGCCATGATTTCTATATTGGACTGCCACGATTTAATTATGGTATAAAATGTGAATGCGGTTAAGTTAAATATATGGTATTTATGGCGAGCCAAACTCTAATCGACGCTTGATTGACCATGAATGAGTCAGAGGTTTACGGAAATGTGATAGTGAAATATATGAATTAGAGTTTTTACTTTGATGCAATTTGTGATTTAAGCCATGATTGATAGCGATTGAGCTGTCGTGAAAGATGTTCATATAAGAAAACGAAGAATCTTTAAAGCAATGCCTATTACTGATCCCCTTGCTTGTTTCTATTTGATATTCTAGTGATATGTAGTAATTGAATGGTGCTATGGATTACTGAGTAATGAATATTGATTGACAATGATTGGGCGAGCATATGCGGCGCAGAATTAATAAACACAATGAAATTTAGTTTAAATTTTTACAATTTCGTTTCCATTTAATATTCTTTATGACTGAGTGATCGATTCATTTTTGATTATTGAGCAAATTTAAGCCAATTGTGAAAACAGAGTGTTGTAGGCTCAAAATGTATTCCATAATTGATGCATAGACTGATGATGATTGAGCTGCAATTTATTTAAAAGTGCTTATAAGAACAGTAGAAAATTGTTTTAATGTTAAAATGATTTTGATTTATTATATATTTTGACATTTTGTAGCCTTTGATATCTTTTTTTTGCAATATTTCCTAAATAATATTCGCCCAAAATATTCTCACCCAACGTTCTTCAATGCGAACGTGTCAAGTGCAATAAATTGCAGTGTTGTTAATTCAATGAAATTGTTTTCAGCAGCACGCTACTCAGATACATTCAAAGATCAGATAGAGATAGAGATACAGAAACAGATTTCAGCCAAGTTCATTGCCCAAATGCAACCAAAAGAACCTTCAAATGTCAAACACAAATTTGTTGTTATTTTCTTATTTTTTTGCAAATAGTCAGCAACCTTCGCTGAAATTGACAACTCATGCATGCGAGGTAGAGCTGACGCCTCGCCTCGCCTCGTGTGCTTATGCATACATATATATGTATATATACATATATCCTTGATTCACTCAAGCGAAATTTGTACATTGAGGTATTCAGTGTTTCCTTCTACCGTCGTCTCGTCGTTCGCAGCTCACCTTGCACCAGTGCAGCCACCCACAATAAATCTTAATTTCCCCCCAGCCACGCCCCCTGGCTGTTGGCTTGTCGGCGATTTGAAATGACACATCAAATTAAATATGAATAAATAAAAATTCAAAATAAATAAAAGCGGCAGAGCGAGCGCGCGCCACTCTGAGGCAAAAACACCAAGAACAACGACAACAAATTAGCCAAAAATAAATTTATAATAAAAGAAATACAAATATTTGCCTGCCAAGCTTACCATGTGGGTGGATGGCTGGAGAATCATGGGGGCATGGAGCACGGCTCTATATATAAATATATATACAGTATAAGATTTTTTTGGGGAATGGCTGCATACACGCCGCCAGACACCGAGTGTTATTCACCTTGAGTGTGTGCTAAGAGTTCTTTGTGAGGGATGCTTTATCTATCAAGCTGCCTCAACGATTTGAGACAATTTCTCTAAAATGATTTCATTTGAGTGCCTTAAAAGTGAATTAAAAGAAAATCAATTCAAATGAATATGACAAAAATAGATGAGAATGTAGTAAATATATGATTTATATAATTATTAATACATAACTAAAGAGTTAAAATGGTTAACAAATTGCGACTTTAAGCTTGTGATTGGATAAACCTAAGTATTTTAAGCTTTTCTCAGCTTAACTTAAAACTTTTGAAAATATACTGAGCTTTAATAATATTATTTGACAGAGGTAAACTGAAACAGAACCAGCCTTCCAGCACACCAGACCAAGAAATTCGTTAACGTAATATAATATATATTGGCAATATTTATTACTAACTGATTTCAATGCGTAATCATGCTATGAGCTTAGTCAAATCCCAAACTTATTAATCTTGTCTAAGCTTAATCAAATGCAAAACTAATTTAAAGGGAGATAGAGAGAGGGTTTAAAAATTGTATAGAATTTACACTCCAATATGTCTAAGGACAAGCATTGTTTTGGTATTAATGTTCTGTGTATTGAATTCATGAATTATTCATCTGTATACATATTATTTCATACTAAAATGAAGCTGCAGTTGTGCAAAAAATTTCTGCACTTGCTTAGCACGAACACGAGTTTCAAATAGCTTCGATACTTACTTTTTGTTTGATGGTTTATGCATAGCTGTCATTCACAAAACGGCACCGAGGCAGGTGTTAATTAGCAGTGTCATTCTATTTGAGTCAGTAATCAAAATTAGCAAAAGAAGAAGAGAACATTGTTGTGGTTATAGGAGACAAAATAGAAAAGCTTCAAATGCTGATTTATAAAGGAACATTGCATGTTAGAGAAGATTAAATAAGCCAATTATAAATTCACTTTCAAAATACAAATAAAGCAGAGAAGAAGAAGAAGAAGAAAACGTAGAGCTCACCTAAGCTTTAAAAGCAAACAAGAATAACAATGGAACTACAAAGAATCGTAAACTTTCATTGAGGGAGCGCTGTGACAATTGTCGACAAAAAAGAAAAAAGAAAAAAAAACCTGGTTGTAGATAAAGAAGGGTTATACGAGTGAAGTGTGTAGATGACGAGCTGGGCAGAGGGGAGAACCTACTGTATTCAGAGTGGAACCGGCACTGACAAGTGCTAATGAACTACAGCAACAACAACACCAACAACAATAGCAACAGTAATACATTTCGTAATAATTGAGCGAGCCGAAGATAAGCGCAGGTGTGTGTATCTTTGACTGTATCTGTGTCTGTGTTTGTATATGTATTGGAGTTTCTTTTTTGTCTCTCTCATTCTCAGTTTTGTTGATATATGCTAAAATATGCTAAATGATTCTTTCTCCCTTTCACTCTAGCTCATTCACTCACTATCTCCATCTCTCTCTATCTCGCTCTCGTTCTTGCCTCACACGCCTGTTATTCTTGTTGCCCCGTCGACCTTCTCTTTCGCGCTCTTTGCCAATTCATTTAGGCAAACGAAACTCGTATTGAGGTAGTCTTGAATATTTAACGCGTCAATGGAAAAAGAAACGAAAAAGAAACCCCGAAGAAACCTCGAAATAGAAATAGAAATTGTTTCAGTTCGCAATTATAGCAACAGCTACACAAATTGGTTTGAATTTATGTATTTCTTGCAAGATTTATTGATAGACGGCGAAATTTATGTAAACGGTTGACAGTTTATTTTTTCTCCTCTCTTTTCTTTTTTTATGGCGTCCGGGGACACGCGAAGACGTGTGAAATAATTTAAAATGCTATGCGAAAAGCGTTTTTATGTTTATCGGTTGCTCTGTAAATTTATTATAGCTGAAAAAAATAATAAAATAAAATAAATGCGATAATATAAAATCGGGAACTATATCAAAATTGAAAACTATTTAGCGCTTAGTAAAACTTATAAGATAGATAGTTAAGAATGAAGTTTTGTAATATTGTAATATTCCATTAATATTACAATTAAATTAATATTTTATATTTAATTTATAATGTACTTATATTAAAACCGAAAATTATTCAGATTTCTTAGAGTTACATTTATTTTGTATTTTAATTTTTTTATTTTTTACTTTTACGCGTTATTATTTTTACAAAAATAATATAAATATACCGTTTTATATGCTGCCTTAGTATCAGTTATCAGTTATATCTTTATAAGGGTATTTGCGGTTCGGTTCGAAAGACTGCAGTTTTTTCCTGTTCATTTAATGACTAATGCCTTGGGCGTATATATATATATATCATCTAGAAGCAGTCGTTGAATCTATTGCATCCGCAAATTAGTTGTTGATTGTGCTAAATTATGCAGAGAGGCAAATGACAGTACTATTTATATTTGTCTATACGTATGTAAAGCGCACAGGAAGCATTATTCATTTAAACAGAAACGCTCGTCAGTTGAGAATTTGAAATGTTTTACGAATATGCACAAATATATATGTATATGTGAGTTAATAAAAAGATAAAGTAGCGCAGAAAGCATAAACGTTTGCATTTCCGGTTAAATAAAAGAGCGGAATGCGTCAAGCGCCGTTAATGGCCAAAGAACAGTCTCTGTCCCCCTCTTACTTCCCCTCGCACTCTCCCTCTCGCCTACCGCCTGTTTATGTGCGCTTAGTCCCCAGAGTTTGTCCAGTTTTACCAGATGCCAACATAACCGAAAGCCCCCATCTCAACTACCGAAACACTGCTGCTCTCTGGGCATTTGACTATACTTTATAAATATGCATAAGCTGGTCGTGTTGTGGGGGATGCGGCTCATAAAAAAAATATATAAACATATATATATTACTCGTAGCATATCGAAGACCAAATACTCTTGACTCAGAAAAAAAATTGATCTTATAGAGCAGCTATACAGTTGCTAGGCAGCTATTCTAATAAAGTAAAGGTTCAGGGCATATGTAAATATAAACTATATATCGTGATGGATAATAGATTATTGTTACAATCTCTATTCTCCCCAATCTTTTTCTAGTATTACCCTCAGATATTATTAACTTTGTCCTATTCAAGACTGGAAGAAATGCATACACAGAAGAAATCATACTGGTACTTAACAGCTAAAATTATAAATTACTGAAAATAAGAACTCTTTGATCAATTATAATTACGCTTTAAAAGTCAATACTCATATTGAATCAATCCATTTATGTATTTCACTTTCAAAATTCATTCATATAATAGATCGGCTGATGTTTGACAAATTACGATGGAATTTTCTGATATATTATTATATTATTATATATATATTATATATAAAATGAAAATATTTGCATTATAAAAAATCGTGCTTAAATTTCACAAAAATAAAAGCACAAAATTACTGAGCGACTTAATAGAATATTTTTCTATGGCAAATATATTATATTGCTATGGGTATCAAGAGATCGAGTGAACAACTACTGAAGGTCTCTAAGACAGACGTCTGTATGAATTTCGTGACTAAGTCTATCAACATTTTTATTAGAGTATCTAGAATATGTTATGAGATGAAGTCAAATGAAATTAGATAGCGCATAATGCAAGAGCGATAATAGCTATAGAATGAACATGAAGAAGCCAAAGCAACAGTTCCAGCTGAAAATTTATAACGACAACTCAACTAGTTAAAAATTATTTAATAGATGCGGCTAATGCAGCTTAGTCTTTTCCATAGGCTGAATTTCTTCCAGTTAGTTGCTTCCTAGTTGTATGTGAAGTGTGAGAGAAGCAGAGATAGAGAGGAAAGTGGAGAGAGGGAGAGATAGGTGTGGACTGAGAGGGGCGAGAAGCGTCTGTGTGTGGGGTGTGCTCTCACACGAAGCACTGGCTAATTATTCATTCATGACATGTTGAATGCACACACACAGACCGGACAGAGGGGCAAAGACTGACAGAAGTTACCTCGTGAATGCACACATAACACACACACACATACACACCCAACTCGCACACACTGCGTGCTAAAATATCTGACGGATACGCATGCACACATTTCGCCGAGTAGGAGCTACAGTAGCCGTGTATGCTCCAACGTCAAGCGGCATATGCTGCTTAGAGCGCTCTCCCATCTAGCAAAAGCTAACTGTGCTAATGGTTGCCCTATTGTTCTTCTGAAGAATAAATTAACATTTTCACATCACTTGCTTAAACTGAAAATAGAGTTTTAAGTTGCAGTTCATATGAAGGGGAGATGAAAAGTTTCCCGCCATATTTCTCTATAAGTGTGAACGTATTTATGAAACTTATTTGCTGTATAGCTAAAAGATATGACGTTTTCATTGTATTACTTATTTACTTGGATTCTATATGAGTGCTTTTTAAGTTCTTGTCATTTAATATATATACTTTTTTGTTTTATATTCTACTGATTGAACCTATAAAATAAAGAATATTACAAAATATAAAATATTATTTTATGTAACACTAAATAAGCTCAATCTCTTATTGGTGTTCATTCATTTTGTATGACTTTATTAAACAATTTGCATTAAAGCTTAAGTTAAGAGATAAGAGATTTTAGAATTGAGTTTTGCCTGCATTATGTGTGCGCTGCATATCAGCCTCTAAAGCCCGTGCACGTTCCACAGCGTCGCAGAACAAAGCCTCGAATGCCCTGAACAGCTTAAAAACTGGTTGTGGCTTCTGCTGTTGTTGCTGTTGCAGTAAGCAGCAAGCAGCAAGCAGGAACGTCGGCTGCCCATTGCGATGTGCCCCGGCACCTGCTGCAGCTGTGCTCCTCCGGCACCCCTCCTTCAGCGTGCGCTCCTCTGGTGTTTTTGTGGCCTCGCTTGGAGCTTGCTAATAGCTTGTGTTGCCGTCGCTACAAATTAACTTTGGCTCCGTGCTGCATATTTGAGCGGCGACGCGGCTGGGCTGCAAATTACACTATTTTTCACTTGGCCGCCGTGTGAAATATGCAAAAAACAAAAATGGGGAAAAAAAAACAAGCAAAAGCAAAAGCAAAGGAAAAGGAAAAGCAAGCGAGCAAAAAAAAAGAAAAAAGAAAACGGATGTTGCATGTGACTCGCTTTGGTTTTTGGCTTTGACTCTGTACTATAGTAAAAATCTCACATGAGCGGGAAACGCAGCCAGGAAATTTTGCCACAGGAAGCTGTAAAAAATGCGAAAAACCGAGTCAGAGTCGTCGGCAAGGATAAGAGCGCTTAAAGTCGCACAGTTAGTGACAGTTTGTTGGATTTGCATGGCAACGCGACAACGTTGACATGGCAAAGTTGTCATGATTAATGCGTGCCACAAGCTGCAGCAGCAGCTCAAGTGACAAACAGATGGAAAGAGCGGGAGGAAGAAGGAGACGGGGAGACTGGAATAGAGAAAGAGCGCGAGAGACATGGCAAAGTGGGTCAAAACGCTTCAAATACCAAATTCCACTTAGATAAAGTCCAGCAGCTCTTGGCGTGGCTTCACTTGCCACATGCAGCGTCGGCGACAAGCAGCTGCCACAAAGCATTCCTTCCTCTGTTGCACTGAACGCGTAATTCTCTTAAGTCCGCTCAACATGTTCACAAAATCTTTTAGAAAATTACAAATTGTAGTCATTGAGCTTGGATTTTAGAGGATTTTATAGCTATAGCTATTCGTATATAACTTCGCTTAGCTTGAGGTACAGATTATGATTAATTAAAGTAATATACAAGTTAAAATGGATAAAAATTATAATAATCTTAAGTCTATATTATTTCGCTAAGCTGGAGCCACATCATGCATATGGAATACAAATACAAAGTAATATAAGATAAATCAGATAATTATAATGGACAACAATTGGGTCTTCTAAAATTTGTTACATAAATTGTTTAATTTTATATGAAAGTATACGATTATAAATACTTTTGAAATAGTGAACTGACAAATTAAGATTTTAGATAAATCTAGAGCACTTTTTTGTATCAACTCGCAGTCCAAATTGTGGTTAGTCCACTTACAAAAGCCCAGCCAACATTTTAGAACGTATTTTAGCTCAAGCAGTTCTTATCGCTAGCATCAGTCTGCATATATATACATATATATTCACAAAGCACGGCCTGGTTTAAGGCAACTACGGATTGCTTAAAGGCTTCGTGCCTCATTACATTAGAGCTCGAAGCTGGATGTAATGATTATCTGGTAAACGGAGTAGATTTTAAAAGCCAGACTCGCAGATGCAGATACATTTTGTTGTTGTTATTGTTGTTGGCGTTGTCGGCTTTGTCCGCTTGCTGCGTTTAATGAGTTACGTGGCCAAACTGCCGTGCCAACTTTTGACATTTGCCGGGACAGCAAAAAATAAAAAAACAGTAAATTGAACGAAACTCGAAAAAAAGGAGGAAATATTGGACGGCAGTGCGTGTATCGGGGCTTGAGGTTTGTGTTTTGGGTGCGAGTTCTGGGCTCGGTCACATGTTTGGGCTATGGCAATGGCAGCAAGAGATTGGCAGCAATTGCATGCAATTGGCCAGTCACTGGACCCGTCTGCAACGACGCTCCCGCCTGCCCTTCGGCTTCCGCCTGCCACAGCATTTGCTATGTGTGCACAATTTTAATTTTTGTTGTTGCGTATTTTTACTAAAAGCCAGTGTATTAAAATTTAAATTGCATTTCTCCTGACGCGTGTGCTTTTTAAATTTTTTTTATTACTTTATTTTTATGCACACACAAAAAAATAAAATTGTATAAAAAATTCTTTTTATTAATACAATTCGACGATGAGGACGGGGCAGCTACAAAATGCTAATCAGTTGGCAACCGTAAGAGCGCATACACATTCATATATACATATTTAATTTTATGTAGACCCGTGAGGCTAACCCTCTTCCCCTATATCCCGCGTTGAGCTACTGTGCTGCAACTGTTGCTGTGTGCAAAGTCCCTACGATGCGGGCATACTAAATATGCCCTGAACCCTGCAACACTATCAAAACATAAAATAAATTCATGATTACATATTTATATGAATATGTACTTCAACTGTGTTCGCTCTGATGTCTGATTGTTAAAGAATTTAGGTTCAATATCCATCATTTCTTACTTTTCTACTTCTGATCTATTTTGTGTCTCTTTCATTAGTGGATTTGTTTTAATCAGCGTATCTTAAAATTAATTTGATTTATTTATAGGGTATTAGCACGTCGGCTTATGCACTGGCATAGGGTTTGTTGTTGTTTCATTATTCAAAGGCAAAGTTCAATGAACGAAGACTTCGCTGCAATTTACTTAGCTGCGCGCTGTTAAAAATCTGCCATCTAAATGAAATGAGTTTTTAATTGAAAACGTAATAAGATATGTACACACATATATACATGTAGATGTGTGAGTGTGTCTGTATGCGAGTATATAAAATTTGTAAATATAATTTGCTTTTTTATTTTTGGCAGTGCAGCAGGCGTGGCAATTATTGCATAACAAAACAACATGAACGCCATTAAAGCCGCATACATACGTATTCATATAAATATTTATGCATCTGCTGTAGCTGCAGCAGTTAGCCGTTGCTTTTGATTTGATTCTGTAAGGGGGTGGGGGTTGATTTCCTCATTGAATTGCATTGTAATATTATTAAGTGTATTTAGTGCCCGAGGGGCCATCAGAACAAATGGACAACAATCAGCTGGCGCAGACGATAGACGATAGACGATAGCCAGCTCTCCTGTTTATTGCAATAATTTTGCCGCGGGGCAGAAAAAGGGTTATTCGAATTAAGCAAAGCAGCTAAATGGACAACATGAACAATATACCAGCAAATAGTTCTCCCCCTACTCCCGATGAGAGATACCTCCTGGAGACTGGAGAGACTTGAGCTGCCTGAAACAAACACTGAACTGTGAAATGCAATATGAACTTCATGCTATTTGCGGTTGGATCGTGGCCTAAACGTACTACCACTGTATGTATTTCAGATTCAAATGTAGTAAGAAAGCATCAAGTTGATTATGCGTGATTTTCTAGAATTTGTAGACCATATATTGACTGACATATTTTCAATTGTTTTTATACCCTGAACCCATTGAAAATGGGTAATCAGGGTATAATGGATTTGTGAAAAAGTATGTAACGGGCAGAAGGAATCATCGCAGATTTTATAAAGTATATATATTCTTGATCAGCGTGACGAGTGGAGTCGATATAGCCCTGTCCGTTTGTCTTTCCGTCTGTCCATCCGTCCTTCCGTATGAGTGCGTCGATCTCAGAAGTTACAAGAGCTAGAGAGCTGAAATTTGGCATACTCGTGTGTACCATACGCAGTAAAAGTTCATATTTTTTCGATAACTCATCCGATACTTTTTTATCGAGAATATTCGAAAAATAGATTTTCTTTTTTTCAGCCTAATTTGAGAACTTCTTGGCCTGGAGACTTCAGATTTACTGTGTATATATAGTTGATCGATACGAAGATTTTGTAATTTACAGATTTTGGATATCACGCTCCCTTCGACCCCAATTTGTAAAAAACCTATTTGAAGTACTAGAGAATTGTGCTTTGCTTTCTCTTTCTCTTTCTGCTTTCTCTTTCTCACTCTCTCTTTCTCTCTGCCTCACTCTCTCTCGCTCCCTGTCTTACCTCCTCTCATTTCTCTTTGTGTGTATCTCTCTCACTCTCCCTCTCTGTGTCCCGCTCTCCCTCTGTCACTTACTCTGTCTTTCTCTTTCTCTGTGTGTATCTCTCTCTCTCTTTTTATTTCTCTGTGTCTGTCTTTCTCACTGTCTCTCTTCTTGTCTTACTCTCTCTTTCTCTCCCTCTCTCTCTCCCTGTCGTCTCTGTTGCTTCACTTAATATAAAGTGTCTCGCTCTCTCAATGTGATTTATAATACTAATCGATGAATAGGGTATGGTCTAGGGTCAGGTCGGGGAGACTTGTGCCTCTCAATTGCATTCACATCAAATTGAATTTAACTATTCATAACCTCAGCACACGCCAATTGAACTTGCATTGTGTGCATTGATTGCTTGCATTGAAACGCTTGCATTTCTTCATTTCAAATTAGCTTGTAATTCGACAAGTGTATTGAGTGCTCAACCCAATTGCAAGTGGTTAACAAAATAGCCAGCATACGCAATGTGATATGCTCCTTGAGGCGATTTCATTGTCAATCAGAGATCCTTGTGAAATATTTGTGTGTGTGTGCATGCGTCCATGTTTGCTTTGCGACTTTCCACTGCTTTCGGCCTTCCACTTAAAAGCTCAATGCACTTGCCTGGCCGGCAATGGGCCCCACAACTAGGCCCACTCTGTCCAGCTATCATATCAATTGTAGGCTTAGGCGTCTCCGTCTGTCCCTGCTCAACGCCAACACTTGCCGCCGGCATTCGGCATAGAGAAACATAAAAACTCCCTTCATTGTTTATCTTACAAATACAACGATTCGGGAAACAACATTTATTGCATGCCCCAATCAAGCAGCACACATTGTTTATTTTGATTTGTATCGCCCCACACAGTACGCCCTCGCCCCACCTCTGCCAGCCAGCCGCTGTCTCCACTTCGACCTTAACTAAAACTCCCCATGCCCATGCACTTATCGGGAGGGGGCCTCCGCATGAGACGTGGCTCATAATTTTGTTTATTTAATTTTTATGTCATGTGCCGTTCGTCGTTCGTCGTCGTCGTTCGTCAACGACGTGTGGGAGGCTACCCTTTCCCTTCTCTATCTCTTCTGCTTTTCACTCTCTGTCATTCGCTCTCTTCCTCTCTGCAAGTTTATAGCCATATCAGAGGCAGCATCCATCCATAGCAGCAGCTTCTTTGCTCCTGGCATCAAGTTGTCATGCTTCAGTTGTTTGATTGCCTCTGCTCTGCTCGCTTGCATTGGCCCCAGGCGGCGGCTCACCTCGTTATGCGTCTCCCCCTCTCTCACTCTGTCTCTCTCTCATCCTCTCTCTCGCTTGGACCCGCTTCATCAGCTTGGATTATATGCCGCGTATTCCCCAGCCAACTGCTGCTTGCTATATCCACAAATGTACGAGCAGCACACACATACACAAGTGCAAGAATGCTACGATAGACAATTTTATTTTCATTTTCCATTTGGCATACCCTGCAAAGCTTACGGGGCCCAAAGTGTGACTGAACTTCCTAGTGAAATTTCTAGTGGCCAGTTTAAAACGAAGAAGTTTAAATATTGCATATCGAGGGTATTTAATGAAGTTTTCTCAGCGGAACGAGTTTTAACATTTCTTGATTATATAAATCAATGTATGTATATTCAAAATTTAGTTTTCATTGTGGAAAATAGAGGAATGTTTTAATTTATATATGTAATATAGAGTTGTATCTTTCTCAAAATTAATTTTTTGCCTTTGTTAATAAACTTTCAGGGTATCTATTGGGCCGGCGCTTTCGGTGTTTCTATTTTAGTTTCTTTTTCTTTTATTTTTTCATTATTCTAGCATATTTTTCTTGCTTTTCTAATTTTAAAATCGTCTTCGAAAAGTTGTCTGGCCGAGCGATGCTTGGAGTTTGCCTTTGGCTTTTACTCGTGTTCGGGCTCTGGCTCGGGCCAAACAACGTTGTTTACGGAAGTTTTTTCCCTGTCGCTGTTATCGTTGTTGTCGTTGTTGTTGTTGTTGTTGTTGTAGTTGTTGTCATCCTCGAGTGCATTGCCATGTAGTCGTCATTGGCATGATGATGGCATCAGCCTCATCATCGTCATCATCATCATCATCTATGTTCTTGTATCTTTGTATCTATATCTTTGCATCTTTAGCAGTTTTCAAGTCAACTTGTTGTGCAAGTCAATGTCGAGCCAACTCCGTTGACTGCGGCAAACTTTAATTTAAAATCTATTAGACAGTCTGAAAGTTGTCGTTGTTGGTGTTGTGGCTGTTGTTGCATCGTTAGCTATTAATTGATTTCCTTATTAAGTTGCACAGCGAAGCAGTTGCGATGTGCACTGAGGCAGCTTTGACGCAATTTTTCTAATTAGAATGTAATTATAATTAGTCTACTAGTCTTTGCGCCTCAAAAAAGAGAAGAGATGATAAGAGAAGAGAAGAGGAGCAAAAACTGTTGGCATTGCGAAAAGCTCTTCACATTTGCATCACTGGCTGCGCCTCATCCTCTGCACATCCATCCCGCGTCTGGCCCCGGTCAATCTGGTGGGCAGTCTGCGGTTTGCAGCTTGGCTTTCAGCTCTTTGATTTTTAGCCGATTGCACAAAGTGAATCGGAAATAGAGGCTCTGTGAGTTAAACACTCGTCCATTGAGTTGCATAATGATTAGAAATACGATAAGTGCAGTGTCGACTGAAGAGCACTGAGTGAGCCCCAACAACATCGACATCAACAGACCATAAAGAGCATACAGTGTCTGGTGTCTAGAGTGGAGTGCGCGGTGTCTAGTGTGTGCGTGTGTGCGTAAAGTATTTGCTGACAGCTTGGATGAGCGCCACAGATCAAAGAATTCAAGCTATCATTAGATGTCAAGGAAGGACTATGTAATGCTGGCCAATCGCATGATAAACACTGTTGAACTTGTAGAACTCGACCTGGCATTATGTAACAGATAAACAAATCTAATTCAATTATTGCGAATGTACTTAGTCATTTGAAGAATTAACAAATAAGTTGTATATTGAAGTAGGCATTTGTCTGTGCCTAAATCTTAATGGGAGTAGAATCGCAAGCGATAAAAAATTCATTTAAATGCAAATAAACATAAATATGTCTTTATGCATATATACATATAAAGAGAAATGAAAATGAAGACTAATGTATGAGAAGGAAATGTAAATCCTTAAGGGAGATATAAATATATGTAAACTAAACTAAGTCTTGTCCTTTGGCAAATGCACGCATTTCAATGTTATTCTCAGGATCTGAAACTTACATGAAGATAGTCCATCCACAAGAAAAGTTATTAATCTAAAGTTAAAAGTTATTTATCCATAGTACCACTCTGCATGTGTATGTATGGGCATGTGTTGTTTCTTGTGTACTCAGAAAAACACGAAGAAATATTTAAATAGAAGTTGCTCGAAGGGTTCAGGGGATCTCGTAGTCGAGCAGTCTCGACTAGAGCTTTCTTACTTGTTTGTTATATTTTTTGTAACAAACTCAGCTCAAGTAATTATAAATATGTGTAACTTATACCATTATCAAGAAGTTACCGCTATGAGGCTTATCAGTCAACGCATTTGTTAAAGCGAAAAGACGCATGGGTGAAATAATTAAAACATGAGGAATAACTTTTCTATTCTATTTGAAATTCCCAATGGCAAACGAAGCGTGCCACAAGCCAACTTACAACTGCTGCACATTCTCGCACAATTTAAAACGTTGCTTCCCCTTTCTCCTTCACTCTCTCCTCTCCTCAGGGTCTCTCTCTGTCTCTCTAACGCGGTATCTATTTAACGGCTAGGTTTTGCCCCTTGCTGGCAGCGTGCAATTTTCACAAAACAATTTTCATGGCCCTGACCAATTCCCCCCATTCGTCTCGTGTGTTGCCACTCAATAAAAATATGCTTTATGAATTAATGAAAAGAAAATGTTTATACCTACAAGAACAGCAACAACAGCAACAGCAACAACGATGGCAGTTATAAAAGCAACAACAACGGCACTTAAAGCTGTCGTGGGAGGAGTCGTTGGAGATGTGGTTCGTGATAAAGATCTTAGCGTGGCAACTCCCTGCATTTGACTCTATATGTGTGTGTGTACACAGAGATGTGTTATGTTGTGTCTGTGCGTGTTTAACTTTACAGCTGTGCTTGTTATGAGCTCAGCTTTAAACTTCTCTCCTCCCCCTCTCTGCTTTTATTTTGTTGCAGTCCAGACAGGTTTTAGACAGTATTTAGTGGCCACAAAAAAACTCAGCAAAGCAAAAACCAATAAGGAATGAGAAAAATTAGGTCTTTCTTTCATTTAACAGAAAATGATGTCTCCGTTAGGACTCCAGACACAGTCCTCAGGGTCAGATAGCATCACAAAAGAAAAGGAAACCATACATTTTATTGCGTTTTCATTATATAAATATCTGCTTGTCGCTAAATCATTTAGTTTTCCAATTGACCACATATTTTATTTAATAACTAATAATAATAATAGTATTTAAAGTGTATATTTTGTAGTGTGCCTAAGGATCGAACTTCATGTTTTATTATGACGTGTACATGTTTTTGCAGACCTTTGGATCATTTCACAAAATCGTTGATTGAGGAACCTTTGCCAGCTATACTAATTCACTTTCTACCATACATTAAGACTAAGGGAGACTCCCTAAAACTGAAATACACTGCAGTGCATTCCAGTTTTCAACTCATTATTAATATCATAATCATTCTGAATTTTACTGTCCGTCCACATGTCAGGCTTGCTCGTTATCCACATTGATAGTCGGGGTCGCACTCCAGTTTAACTAAACATATTTGCTTGGCCAACGAAACAGATGAGTTGCGAACGGAAATTGATTTCTGGCATGCGCATTTTGCAATCTGCAAAAGCGGAAATGATTGCATCACCTAATGCAACCACGTGCCACCAACAGAGCCACAGAGAGAGAGAAAGAGAGAGAGAGAGAGAGAGAGAGAGAGAGAGCGGGAGAGAGAAAGACAGGAGAATGACAAAGAGAGAGATACAACTTCAGTTGGCAGTTGGTTTAGGGCTTTGCTGCCGTCGTGTCTTGGTTCTGCATGCAAATTGCGTCAAATTGCATATTTCCGGTGGTCGACGGGGCAGCGCGTAAATATTTTATGCTTCATTTTGTCTTGGCCTAGGCAAGTGAATTATGGCTAATTACAAAAAACAAGAATGCAGCAGCAAGAAAGTAAAACTTGGCTAACTGCTATCCGCAACGAGGCGAAGCTCAAAACATTTACGTTTACGTCCACGTCCACGTCCAGGCCGTCCTCGACGTCCACGTCCACGTCCACGTCCACGTCCACGTCCGCATTCACGTCCACGTCCAAGTCGACATTCCCCGTCTCTGGCCCTGACAATTCATCCCCCGAGGGCGCTATAATGCGGTCGCCGGTCGTCGGTCGTCGGTCGACAGTTGGCTGTTCGTCTACTTGGCCACACTTCTAGGGTTACAAGTCGAAATTCGTTTGCCGCATGCCGCTCTTAATTTATACCTTGGCCCAATCTGCTCATTGTTGTTGTCCGCTGTGGTCGCTCTTGGGTTTCCCTTTCAAGTTGGCTGCCTTCTCGCATTTGATTTAGTGCACTGTTCTGGTAATTTAGATTTGTGGTCGCCTAGCGCTAGAAATGGAATAAGAAGCCCGTGCTCGTAAAATACATACAACGTGTTTAACCAATCCTGAGTGTCTGCTCTCGAACGGCTGTTAGAAATTTTATACACATACAGATATATATGGTACACATATATATATTATTTTTTTAATTTCCTTCACAGCTTGTGCGGCCTGTTGATAAGGATTTTGCAAGAGATCTTAAGCCGGAAACAAAGTAACCGCCCGCTGCTTAAGTCTAATGTGTTTTTTCGTCTTAAACTCCCGTCCTATTCGAAGAGAGCCACTCACGCATATACCCTTTAATATTTCAGCTGGGAGAGAGCTTGTTCGCTTGTCCTTTGTAATGCGCTTGAATTGAAAACTTTTGTTTGCTTCCGATATTTGAATACATTTCGAATATAAGTTTAGATATTAAGTATCTTGACTTGCCGCTAACAATGCATTAATATAGGGTGAACCATCAAGTTAGTAAAAGACGGACTCGAATCTCAATAAAAACAAGAGCTATATTGTGTCTCCTTAAATAAGTTTTTTTTTTTTTTTTTTTATATTACATGTACAAATTGTAATAAATAAGGAATGAAAATATCATATATCAATATTCGGAATGCCATTAAATGAAATTTTTTAAAAATGTTTATTCGAGTATTTCACCCGTAGATTACTTAAAGCTTGTCAACATAAATATCGGCTGAATTTTTAGTATTCTAGTTAATTTCATTAAATTTTGTGGATATTTATACCAGAGCAATCCGAAATCTGAGACTTGGAACATGATACGTCTACGTCGAGACACAAATTAATATTTTATAATAGACATGCATAAAATGCATACTCAAATTATTTGTCTCTCGAGAATTGAGCAATATGAATCCTATCTTGATTATCGAAAAAAGTAGAATTATATTTGAATACATTCAATAAATATATAGTCTCTGAAATGTGGAATCTATAGTAAGTTTTTTATATACAAAATTGAATAATTATAGATTACTGCTTATACATACATCCCTTGGCTACAATGATTCTGCTAATTGTCTTGATGAAAATAATAAATAACTAATCGAGTTGTGACTCTTCAGAGTGTTTTTTGGGGCTGTCATTGCAGACAAATATTTAATTTTCTGTTAATTTTCCCGCTCCGCAACATCCGCAACAACAAATTTCCACTCAAACTCAAATTGTGCAATAATTGTGTGTTTGGGCAACCATTGTAAAAGTTTAGCAAATGAGCTGACTTAGCGTTAAAATAACAAACTTTTCGCATAGCTCAGTTATTCATTAGACGACGGCGCGCCGCCTTCGCCTCAGCCCCGCTCAGCGGCGTTGACAAACACAGGGAGAGTGAAGTGTCCACTTGAATGGCATTCGTTGTAAGTCCTTCAACACTTCCTGGGCCCAGCCTAACACAACTGAAACTGAACAGAACTCGGCCCAACAACTGTCAAAGTTCGTTCAACTGGGCTGATGGCGGACTGTTAGCTGTTGGCTGGTCCCCAAGTCAAACAACAGAAACATTTCAATCACAAAAGGCCCTCCAATTAGTCATCAGTCGTCAGAAGAGACCGAGGGAAATACTTGTATATCCTACCTTTATATGTATTTAGTCATATATATGTATGTAGTGTATGCCTATCTATATAATTGAGTTGCAATATAGTCTTGTAAATTCTTGAGCAAATACAAACTTCCTTTAGCTAATCTACATAATTATCTGGTGTTTGCGCATTTCTCTCTCTCACTCTCACACTGAATCTCTCTCTTTTTATCGTTGCAGGTAAGTTGCGGATATGGCTAAACAATGGGGCATATTTCAACCTAAATGCGTTAATGTGCTCTAATTTGCAAATCATGGAAGGTGCAGTTGCAGTTGTAGTTGCTGTTGCAGTTGCACTTGCAGTTGGCCAGGCTAACTAAGCTACTGTGCGGAGAATCTCGAACGCGTTTTCCCTTGACTCTCTAGACCCCCTACTGCTGCTCAATATCAACAGGTAACAACCGAAATACAACCACACTATTTGCATTTCATATTATGGCCGAGCATTACTCGTAATGCACTCTGCCTTCCACAGCGCTAAAGGTTCCAGGTCCGTGCTAATGACCAAGGGCCAGCAGCCAGCAGGCAGCAGCGGAAAGCGTGTGAATTGTGTTGGTTATAGGGGACGGAGTCTACGACGGGGTCCGTCCGTGTGTCCACGACTGGGCTTGGCTCTCTGGCAGAGCCTGTAAGCGGGTCTTGCAAGCAACATAGTTTGGCCAATGCCCAGCGGCTAGCGTTAATTAAGTTCTCAAGGAAGTCACTTCCTTAATTTAGTTATTTTGTATCTTGACAGTTTGACAAACAGCTGGACACTTAAGTGTGGTTCAAAGTAGGGGACGCCAGTTGTATTTTAACATAATGTGTGTCAAGCAATGCTTAAACAGATGAGATGTTCCGGCACAATGAGACTTTGCATACGGTTGAGCAAATATTATGAAATAATTCTTCAAAGTAATGGAGCAGCAAATTAGCTAAGCAATTGCATATATGTATATATATGAAAAAGAGTATAAGGAGTTGTTAAGAGAATATTATTATTATGGGATTAACCTTTAGTAAGCTTAAAAAATTATTTTAAAAAATAATAAAAAAGCATGAAATAATTTTAATTGGCCGTTTAGATGCTCAAAAGAATCCCTAGTGTTTCATATTGTTAAATTGTTATTAAGTATCAAAAATCATATTCTACTTACCTGTTTACTTATTCAATATACCATAAAAAGTAAACTGCTTTCTCTTTTCGTTTTGCTGCACTCTTAAATTCATTATTTTTCCCTTAAACTCAGAATACGCCGGAATTATGGAGCTTCGTACAAGTTGACTATCAATTTCTGTCGGTCCATTTGACTTTGTTTATAAGTTGGCAGTGCAATTTGCCAAAAATCAACAAGCAGACAAACAAAAGGGTGTTGCAAACACACACACACACACACATACCCACACCCACACCCACACCCACACACATACGCATCCACACACACACAGCAGTGACACACACTTGCAGACAAGAGCTTAGCCTAACTGGGATCAGCTGACAATATGCTTGGGCTTAACTAAGAGCAAAACAGCATAAGTTCTAAGCGGCTTGCACTTGGCAACCAAACTGCTTCAATAACACCAACAACAACAACAATGACAGCACCAACAACAACAATGACAGCACCAACAACAACAAGCAATAGCCTGTGCAGTGCAACACGCATAATCAACACTTCATCCTTAGGGTATTGGCCTGGTCACTGGCCACTGGCCACCGGCCACCGGCCACTGGGCTCTATTTTATGGCCAGCGAACCTAGAAGCAACTTCAAAAAGGCCAAAACATTAAAGCGCACACAACATTGTCTATGTCCATTTAGAGGAGAGCTAATAAAGGAAGCACTGATGACTGAGGGAACAGAGGCAACTGCAGTTACAAGGTCCGCATGTGTGTGAGTATGTGTGTGTGTGGAGGTCAATGACAAGCCGAAGCCCAAGTCCGAACCCAAGTCCATGCCCAAGCCCAAGCCAAGTCCAGATCCCATACAAGCAAGCCTAAGACTTGCAAGCCAACGAAGCATGCATACTAAGCAACAGAGGCGTAGAGCCAAAGGGGGCCCTAGCAGTGGGGGGAGCTGCAGCTATGTGTGACCACTGCCAGACCCGAGCCGCAGCCATCCCGCCCCTGCCGCAGTCGCTGTCTGAATGCATTCGTGCGTACGCCGATGACGACGGCTGCCCAGTTAACAACACGATTTGTTATTGTTGCTCCACAGCAGCAGCAGCAGCAGCAGGCAGAGTCCAGTGGCGTGCCAGAGAGTGATGGTGGCGGTGGCGGTGGGTCGGTGGTGCAGTTCCAGAATCGAACCTTAAGCCTAGCAACCTGCTGGCTTTACTGAATTTATTAGCAGTCAGTTGCCAGCCAGTGCACAGCTACCACGAGCACACACGAGACAGGGCTGGCTGCAAAAGGGGGCTGAGGGGGTGTGCGCAGGTTAGACAGAGGCACTAAGCAAAGGCGAGCGCTGTGCTGCACCGCATGATGCACCGCATTCCTGTGCAATCGATGAGTAAATAATGACCAGCCCAACGCAGCCAAACTGGGGCGTAGGCCATGACCAGAGCTGCACAGAGGAGAGTGGAAGAGTGGGAGAGAACGAGAGAGAGGGTGGGGAGGGGTGTGTGTGTAGACACGAGTGTAGCTGGAGCTGGCTTGCGGGTTGTTGTCGTCGTTGTTGTAATCACACTCAGCATGCATTTCAACATGCTGGCGGCATTGCCGCTGCAGCACTCCGTAGCCCCCATTCCCGATCCGAGGCACTCCCTCCTCTTCTGTACTAGCTACAGCGCCACAATTTGTGGTTACTCGCCATGTGTGTGTGTGTGTATCGCTGGCGCTGGCATATTAACGCCTATTGTTGCAGAGGGGGGCCAACGACCCATTATAATTTGAGTTAATTACGTATTTTAGCTATATAAATATTTCATTTATCATTAATGCAGGCATTCAGCGCTCACACACACAAACATCTACACAGAAACTCTACCCCCACCCAAAACTTCTCTTCCTTTTCACATGGGCCGCACCGCAAAATGCAAACAAAAATTTTGTTGCACCGATTTGCCCACCGAACTTTGAGCCTCGAACCCAGCTGCTCGATGTGGCCAACACGCGTAATTGAATATGAATTTATAATGCGGCCAGTTCGATGGGACGGGCTCTAGCTATAACTGTGTTCTTAGTTGAAATTCTAGTCGGGGTCTAAACGGCGACGCTTTATGCAAACACTTAACAATCGAATTAAGCGGCGGTTTGGTGTGTGGGTCTAGGTAAGCCTTGAGTGGTCCCTCGATTTGCCTAGGGCGCCAATTGAGAGTTAAGGAGTTAAAAGGTCGCCATAAATTGTGGAACACAACAAACAAGTCGCCAATTCGATTGGCCGCAAATCAATACTAGCTATGTGGCGTCCCACCCACCCAAGTCAAATAAATGAAGCGAACTGTTTTTAATGGGCTTTCCGCAGATGGGTAACGTTTGGTTTCGAATTGATTATGGCTAACGGATTCAATAGGCGGTAGATCGTAGACAGGAGAAAATTTAATGCCACATAAGCTGCTCAGAAATAAGTGACTTTGTCAAGGAAACTACATTCCAACAGAGGGAGAGAGAGACAGGGAGACATTGAGACACTGAAATGGATATAGAAAAAAACTAGACAGATAAATAAGTAAATGAGAAAACTACAGCGCTGTAAGCATTTTTAGGGATGAACAACGGGTAGAATTCGGTAGAAATAAGTAGAATCAACTAATAACTGCGTAAATTAGGTTAGTTTGTCTATGCTATTTCCGTATAACTTGTATTTATTACAACTACCCTTCCTTTTGATATATGCATGCAATTTTTATATTTGTTTTCTCAAGCCAAACACATTTTGAAATATTTTAATGATTTGCCTAAAAGTGGGGTTTTGTATACATTTGCTAAAAGATATGTGTTGTCTGTGAAAGCCTTTTAAATCTGTATGCGAGGTGTTAAAAAGTGTCTCAAGGATTACATATTGAATATTTCTGGAAAACAATTTATCTTTAAATTTTGTACCTTTAAGAATGCTTTGTGAAGATTTTCTCCTTTATAAATAATATATATACTTTCTGGGCTCTGTTATGCCTCATTCTACTTGTTATATACCTTTATACCCTGCCTTACTTATTTTAATGGGTATGAAAAGGTTTCGATTCGATGCCTTGTATAGTGTGTGCAACATGCATAGCGAAGAGACCTTTTAGTAGGTCGCATGGGAAGTAATTTGACTTTAAGAAACTACTTTGATGTTTATTTAAACTGTTTTTTAAAAATGGGAAACATTACGCAGCACACATCGGCGGACCCAGTTATAAAATCCAACCCGATTCCCCTACATTTGCGCTACCAACACACACACAGAATATTCAGCTGCCTTAGAACTCGACTTGCTTTTGGTGCTTTGGTCTAGATTTGGAAACTTCTCCGGCCCAAGTTATTTCACTCTGTGCCACAAAGTTTAACTTATGTTTTTCTTGATTATGTGGTTATTAATTTAAGCAATGAACCGTTACACGCTGTTGACTCTGTATATATGTATATGTAGTATATACAGAATGTTGTGAATTATTTAGTGAGTTGGTCATGCCACGAGTTGTTTGTGCTGAATGTGGTTCGGCTGGCATTTGCAACTGGCCGGCTGTAGAAGCCAAGTCATGAGCACCCAATTATAAATTTATCCAATCATAAACAATAGAAATTGAATTAAATTTGTAGCCTTTCCAGTGTCACGTTATGTTTCAATAAAACGATTCAATTACATTCACATTCTAATCCATTCAGTCAAGTCAAGCATAGGTCCCCATAACACGCCTCCACACATAACTGACAACTGTTAAGCTGTGAGCTAACTCGCAGCTGATAACCGTTAACTGATTAGCCGATAGCCGATTGCTGATAACAGGTGACAGTGGTCGGCCATTGTTCGACCTGCTGTTTGCTTATCTGGCTGCTCATGTCATCAATGATTAATGCCAACACGTAAACGTCAACTGTCGTATGTATATTTATATTTATGTTTATTTAGTATACATATAAAGTGTATATATGTTCATCTTTGCTTTAGTTTGATGAGTAGTTAATCACGTCAGAGAGTCTATTAGCTTCATAGCAATTTTGGCTTGCTCCACGTTCGATGACACTCTGAAACGATATCTTTCCATTTCCTCTCTATAGATTGTAATCTCTTCTGAACATTAGTTTTGCCAGATCCTAAACTGCTCAGAGTAAGGCACCCTAAATTATAAATTTTTTATGATATTTTAAAACCTATTTCCTTTCAGTTTTCTTCTTTTGCTATTTGACATGGACGGAAATTCGATAAGCTTGTTAGATTGTCGAGGGTGGAGAGCTGCGCGATAAGAGCTACCTGACACTTGTTGACACTTGTCCCTGGGATACTCGCACCGCATTGAGCTTAGAGTTTGGGGTGAAGTTGTCTACGCTTTGCTAAGTATTGGGGGTACACGAAAGAACTTTGGAGCTGGCTTTAAAAGCCATTAACGAAGACCAGAAAGTGCGAGGCTTAAGAACATTGTCAACAGAATATATAAGTGAAGCAAAGTGAGAACCCAAGTGATAACTGTAGATGTTTCTAGTATGTATGTTAGTTACCAATTGCTGAGTACTGTTTGAAAGCTTCTCTGAGTTCTTCGATAACAAAAACTTTTTCGTGAGGGGTAAAAAATATGAGCATATCATAAATTAGGTAATATTCTTTTATTAAAGATATTTTATCAGAGAAAATAATTGATCATTAGAAATGTTCACTTTTTAGATCAAATTCTGAACTGTACGCCGTACAGGCTCAAGCCGGCCAGTTGAGAGATTTCATATCATGTACTAACAAATAAACTTGAACAAAAAAATGATTATTACGTCAACATAAAAAAATGGCGTTCTTTCATATAAAAAAGGCCAACCAACCATTTACAACCTGATAAAATAAGGAAACATTATTTAGAGGGAATTATTTAAATATGTTTTTCTATAACTATAACTATTTAACCTATTTTTCAGAATAATTCTAATGAACATATTTTATATTATACATTCATATATAAACATATAAATAATGAAAAAGTATATATATATTTCTGCAAACCTATCTATCTCTTAATTCCTAGCTCGAGACAGTTTGTCTCCGATAGCTTTCGGAACGAAAGGCAAGTGCAAGTGACCCGCACCTTATAACATAATAGCATTTTAGCACTTGGAGGCGAGCGACCTGCTAAAAATGTTTGCTTCATTGCGTCGCTTGATGTTCAGTGGAGCATGAAAGCACTTTTCGCACTTGCAACGGGCCGAGGCGCTACACACACTGCGCTGTGCAGCTGTTTAACCTTCTGAAGGCAGGCAGGCTACTCATTGAGATGCTTGGCTAGCTCCCTTCCGCCGCGAGCATAAGAGCACGTTGACATTAGCCTTACAAGCTCGTGAGCTGCTGTCATAAACTTTTATTATCATTACACTGCGTTTCCCTCCCCGCGGCCGAGCGATGCGTCGGACTCTGCTCTCCTCTCGCTGTCTGTCATATTTGTTTTATTGACTACGCCTCGTCCAATGGGTGGGGTAGAGTTTAGAGACTTATTCACTGGGTGTCATACTCTGTACACTGCAGTCAATGTCCTCTTTTGTTTTCGAGCACCAGACCCAGTGCAAAGAGAGCTATTTACAAACACACTTCTAACATTTGTCAGCGTGAAGTGTTGCAGTCCGTTGATAAGATTACCGTTTGCTGATAGCGCCACTGCCCCATGTAGGCATTTCCTGGAGTCGTTCGTTGTGACATTTGATAAGCACTCGAACGGTCGTTTACCATTGCTGAGATTAGTGCTAGTTGGCAAAAGGCCCATTTGCCACTTGAATTTGCCTCGCTCCGTTTGCAACATATGTGTTGTCTCACCTCTTTTTTCAGTTTACCCCATTTTTTCTCTCTTTCTCCCGTTATTCATTTCACATGTCCAGCATGTACATATATGGCTAGCTGATAGGTATCCGTCGTTCGGCCCAGGACGCCTTAAATTCGATTCGAAAGCACAACTTGAAAACATTTTCTTTCACACATTTTCCATGTCTTACTTAAGAACAAGGAGTTAAAAGTAGCTACCTAGGTAACAGAGAAGACGAAACTAGCAACAAGGGAGAATTTGTCTTTGAAATATTATAGGAATTCTCTAGAAATGTGAAATAAATGTAAAACATACATATATACATATATTACCTTAATCAATATTTAACTAGTTTATTGTTATAAATAGTTATCAAATTTCTTTAATACATATTCTTTCTCAGACGTTTTCTTTATATATACATATGTATAGGATATCGAAAAATTTGTCTGGCCGACTAGCACAATTCAAATAAGAGCTTTGGATGCCCGTTTGACGTTCGACTTTGACGAAGTGTCACTGAACTAAACTTGCCAACTGCTTTTGATTTGGTTTTATTCCTTTCTTTCAGTTTTCATTTCTATCCACTGTGAGCGTGTGTGTGTCTTAGCATTATTGTAAGGAGAGCAAAAGAGGCTTGATGGGAGAAGAAATGGGTTAGCGTAGGGTAAGATGACAACAATGTGGAAGTAGGATTGGGGAGAGACACACGTACAATACATTATGTGTATGTATGTATGGATGGGAACACGAGCTCATCTACATGAAGATATATAAGTAGATGTGTACTTTGCGAGTGCATATCCTTTTGGCTTATCCCTGGTGAGGAGCGTGTGCTTTGTGCCAGCTTGTCGTTTGCCTTTGGGTTATACATTTTACTCGTTCATATTACTCATAAAAACAGAAGCACTTTGCAACGGATTAGGTTTTAGGTATGCCTGATATTCAATGTGAAAATGGGTAATGGGTAGAGCGTGTGTGGATGGGTGTATAGAGGGGTTTCCCTGAGTGATGTGGTACAGATGTGAAGCGGATTAATGGCTGAAATGAGCTTTGTATTTCAAATACATATGATCTGCATATACTACACCTATTTGAAGTTTATTGGGCTGAGTGTGACACTTATCAAAGGAATTTGCTTGAGATAACACAGTTTCCGACAATTAAAAACTGACGTCTTACATTTCACATAGTACTCAAGGGGACTCATATGACGCAACTGCTCACAGAGATTAAAACATTTAGAGACTTAAAGAAGTGAGCTGCTTGACGGGAAGTGGATTAATTTTAAGCTACTCTAAAATCTTTGTGACTAAAGTTCCTACTTATTGACAGAGATGGCGAAAATAAAAATGGTTGAGCACAAAGTTTAAATTGAACTACGTCAGAACTTAAGCTGTTTAACTGGGTGTGATTATTTAATTAATACTATCGATTACTGAAATATATATATTTATATATGAAATATTTATTTATATGTGTAAGCTACGTGATTTTTAATTTAAATTAATCTATGTAAAATAATTTAATACATAGACTTCATTTTTTACACTTATATTCCTGTTATACCAGTTGTTCGATTTTTGATTGGGTATTCCATATCTTTTTAATCGATAAAAATCGATGCTAAAGACTTCATATTTACTGTGTAGGTTGCTGTGATGCACACCACGCCCTTTTTCGCCTCAAATTAATAAATTACCAGAGACTTGTGCCTTGGCAAATACACATATTTTAATGTTTTTACCACGTTCTGAAAGTTTGATGAAAATAGCCCACCAATTTTATTATTTATAACAAGTAAATTCATTTTTGAAATATTTAACAACATTTTTAATATATATTGAATTATGTATGTTTTAATATATACATATTAACAGTTCGTTAAATAGTTTAGCTGCTCAACTTATAATACAGACTCTTCATCATGCCCATAGTCTTTATCTGCTTCAATCTCTTGAATTCCTCAATGTATTTCAGAAATTTTAATTTATTTTTTCTTCACTGTGTACAGTTGGCACACTCTCGACTATCCGCAGCACTTGTTAAGAGGGCTTAAACTCTAATAAAAAGGCTGCATACGCAAAAAACAAGAAGAAAACCCAATTGAAGCCCCTCAATCAACAAGCTGCACTGGAGCTCTGCAGCTCTGCAGCGCTAAAGCTCTGGTGCTCGGAGGCCTGTGAGCACTGGTGAGGTCTCTCCGCAGGCAGTGGCAATGGCAGGCGGCATCAACAATCAGTCAGTCAGTGAGTCCATACGTACATTCGCATAGTCGTTGGCTCGTTCATTCATTTGCTCATCCATGGAGTCGGCTCATTCATGCCCAGCGAGGCATTCATTGCAAATCCACACAATGTCTTTAATTCCCTTGATATTTCACTTTGTGTGCTGCCGCCGTGCAAACAGATAGCCCAACAAATAACTAGGTGTATATATTTAGTTGTCTAGCATAGTACACAAGACAGCGAGAGAGAGAGAGAGGGAGAGACAGAGAGAAAGAGATCGAGAGAGAGAGAGAGAGAGAGAGAGAGAAAGAGAGCATGAAGAGTCAGCGTGGCAGGCAGCTTAACCCATGGCAGCACGCCAATGCTGTGGGCGTGGCGGCACCCATGGGTGTCATTGCTACGTTTAATATTGCAAAAAGGATGCCGGCAGCGACAGGAGCAGCTACAGCAACAGCAACAAAGAGCGAAACGAGAAGAAGAAGAAGGACGTCGCGGTGGCGCCCACATTTGTCTTGTGCCCACTTGCCATAGCTCCATCGGGTGCCTGATATTTACTTTAGTCTGGCATTTGCTTTATGCTCTCAAATAAAAAAGCGCTTTTCCTCCCTCACGCGACTCCTTTTGTTGTTGTTGTGTTTTCATGTGTTTTTTGCTTGATTTTTCCACAATTTTCCTTACACATTTTTATACTTATTTCTCCAGCCATTTCACTTTTCACAGCCCGCCTGTTTTGTTGGGTGTAATGTTTGATTTAGTGTTTGTTTTTGAGCTCTCTGTTTCCGTTTGCTCTGAGCGCTGATCCAAGCTCTGTTCAACCCCATTTTCCATTCCCATTTTCCATTTTGAATTTTCAGTTTCATTTCGGGTTTCGTTTCTTTTCTCTGTACTGGCTTTAATAAGCTTTTATTTCCGTTTTCAGCATGTTTTACTCTATATTCCATTCGTGGATTTTTTCTGTTTGTATTTTCATTTTTGTTATTGTTGGCGATTTTTACTTCTACTGCACCTTGTTGCTGACTGCGTTTTATTCCTCTCTTTTTTTTTTCACTTTTTATCGCGCTCCACTTGGCGCTCTTATTCATAGCTTTTAATTTGCGGTCCAAATGAAATAACAATAAATAAAATGCCCTCAACAGCCCCGTCGACCCCTCTCTTTCTATGGGTATCTCTCTTTCTCTCTAGGCTCCGCCTAGACACTTCCCTCGCCTGTGTCTGTCCTCGTCTCTTGGGGCTGCTTTGCATTCGTACAACAATTTCGTTGGAATTTTATGTAAAAATGTGTAGGAGGAAGGGGAAAAAGTGAGAAAAATATTGCCGCTATTTGTTTATATTTGTTTTTATCTAGATGGCGTTGATTGCAGGTATTTGTCTGTGGGAGCTTTTGGTCCCAACTTTTGTGGCCCCGCCTCAGTGTGATAAAGAAGTTCGCCTTATAGGGCGGGGCGGGACGAGGTAGGCAGGGCCAAAATACTAAAATTGTGCGGGCTTGGCCTGGTCAAAGCTGGACACTCAGATAAGCCCTCCGACTTTCCCATTTATCTTTTTCTTTAATTGGATATTTCCGGCTATTTTTATTAAAAACAACATTCGCTATATTTATGGAATAAACTGATTCAGTAAGTTTTTCCAAGTTGAGAAGAGTAACAAAATATAGTCCTATAATTATCATAAATACAAAAATTAAACAGTTTATTAACCATAATATTTTATTATCCATAATATTTTATTAATATTTATATTAACTTTGATTATTAATTATTGTTACTGTTAATTATTGATAATTCTCTAAACCGAATGGATATAAACTTTCTATTGAGAAAAATAAATATTCGCAGCTTAAGCTGCAAAGGAGACGCCCTTAAAAACCCGTTCGACGTCTGTTTAAGCAATTATTAGCAATAAATATATAAAAAATGTTATTAAAAAGTTTTCGACAAAACGTTCCCTTCTGCTGCCATTTTATAGTCTCGAGCAGCTCGAGCTGCGAACTGAAATCTTTTTCAAGTAGCTAACAAGTTCTAAGCACTTCCGATAAGTTGCTTAAGCATCACTTTTATTCACACACAGACACGCACACACGAATATACGGACATACAGTGACCGAAAATTGGCAATGAAACTTTTTGGCTGCAATAAAATCCGTTTGGCACAGTTCGCCAGCTTTTGGCAACTCCAATGCATATAAATAATAATAATTTTTGTGCAACATATTGGCAAGTTGGCTGTGGCAGCAGCAGCTGCATGCAATGACCAAAAATAGAAGCTTGCAAAAAATTAACTACAGCAGAGTGGAGACTAGGAGTATACCCTGTAAGGAGAGGTATTGGCGCAGAACAAAATTACACCGAATTCACACGGACGGACGGACAGACAGACAGAGCTACTTTATGGGGTCGGCGATGATTCCTACTGCCTGTTACATACTTTTCACAAAACCATTTTACCCTGATCTCCCATTGAAAATGGGCTCAGCGTATAGTAATAATTTAGAAATTAATATTTTTCAGGAATGAGATAAGATCTACGTATTAAGAAGCAATATTAATGTACAATAGATGTCATTAACAGAATTTAATGAATTTAATTTGAAATGAATTGAAGAATGTTGCTAAGTTTTCTTCTGCTTTTCCGTTAGAATATGCCTAATCAGTTAATCTAAGTATTTGCCTCTTGTGTCAACAAAATGTATATGCCCGCTTAGTTAGCCTTTTGGATTGTACAGGGTATTTACACACACGTAAAAGCTGCTTCAAACGCAAAAAATAGTAGCCGGCAACTGTACAGAATTTAATGATTTGCATGCATATATCTTATGTACATGGGATTTCGTATTTTTTTTGCATTTTGTTGTAGGTTGTTTGGGTTTGGTTGTAGGATTAGTTTTTGACAACATGTTGCTCGATTGCTGCAGCACCTTTTTGTGTTCGGCTTTGGCGGAGCAATTATGTGAACGCAAGTTTGTATAGCTGCAGCTGACAACTGCAAAATGTAGCTAAATATGAAATGAGAGAAAGAAAGAGAGAGAGAGAGCTGGAGAGTGGGAGAGCATTAGAGCTGTTGCCTCCATCTCCATCTCCACCTCTAACTCTGTCGTAGCACGGACACACCTCCAGCTATGCGGCTGCGAGCGCCCCAACCGCGTTTCAAGTGCTGAAAATAAAATCAAATAAATCAAGCTATAAATATATACAGATATTTCGTATATATAACGGGTATATACATACATATATATTCATCTAACTGACCCATGCTGTGCCGCATAAAATGTTCATTAGACTTTTATTTCTTCTTGGGATTTTTTTTTTTTCATATATTTTTCTTGTTTTGTTTTTTAAATTTTTCATTGTTTCTAGGGGATGGGTGCAACGACAGTCGTTTTATGGCCCGCTATGCACATTAAATTGATTTTACGGCTAATTTTAGGGCTATCTTGTGCAGAGAGCGTATAAAGAAATGCAAATGATTTCGAATTTAATATTTTTAGACCGATTTCGGGTTCAACTATAATTAAAGAGAAGTTAAAAGTTTAATGCACAGCCTCGTTAAATTTATGATCATAATATATATCCAATTGTGCTGTTGAGATGTTGTTGCATCAATGGCCAATGTCATAGTCATAGACTAATGTGGGCAAGTGTTTACTTAGAGATTAGATCAGAAGGGATACCTCCTAATTAAAGATATAGTCATAAAGTCAAAATATATATTTTATTACACTCATTAAGAGGCCTTAGAAGACCTTGAGCTCTTTAATAATAATTGACTAAATAGTTTTCTAAAAGTGAAAGTAATTATCGCATCGCCAGTCTATAAAATTCATAGACTTCTCCAGTGCTTATAATTTGTATTGCTTATTTCTAAATCGGAAATCAATCATTTAATTAAATGAATTAAATTATGATGTTGGCCGTCTTTTATTAAATATTCCAAGCAGCCGATTAACCGATACACAGGTTCAACCAATCATTCAAACCTGCTCTTACCCTTAATTTCTAATCCGGCAGGGGGTGTACTGCCAGCTCAATGTTTCTCTCTCGCTCTCTCACTCTCTCCTTCTCATTATATACATTATCCGCAACATTACGGTTATGCATATTTTTTCTTTGTTTTTCATTGGCTTTGTGCAGCGCTACCCTCTTGTATTTTTTATTCTTTTCGCCCGGACGTCTCGCAGTTTTCATTTGTTCCATTTGCCAACATGAAATGAAATACAATGGGCATTAAGTAATTGTTGGTGTTGCTGCTGCTTCAGCTGTTTGCTGCTGTTCTTGTTGACAAATCCACATCTACACATTTTCATAGGCTCACAGTGTCAGGCATTGCCCGTACTGCACGAAATGCGAACTCGTGCGTTAGTGATGGGTGTGTGATAAGAATATTTAGCTAGATGCACGTCGATGGGCCTAGCAGCTAGAGCTTTAGTTATAGTTTAAACTTAGTACTTTAAATATTTCCAATAAATAATTCCACAACGATTTCACAATAGCTATCGATATAAATACTTGCATCATTTTCCTGTTACTAAGGTAATAAATAGTATGAAACATGATCTGAGCTTGAATCATTCAACTTTCGAAATAATTTAAATAATAATTTTCAAGCCATCTCTGCCCAAGCACGCACGCTGCACTCACGCTCTCATCTTTAATTGGCACTCATATGAATGCACTTACACTCACTCACTCCTACTCGCATGCACATTCAGATTCGCACTCGTACTTATATGCTTATGTACTCAACTTGTTCACTCCGCTTATTGCAGCCGATTTTCGTTTGCTTTTCGCTGTCGTGCAGTTTTTTGCGCCTATTATGACACGGAGTTTGGCTGTGGCTGCAACTGTGGCTGTGGATGTAGCTGTGGCTGTGGCTTTGGCGATGCAATGCAACGCTTCAATTGTGTGGGGTGTCCATCCATCCAGCCCAGTTTCACATTGAGTGCCGGCTGGTCGTCGTTCGCTTTCGTGTTCCCGGCTTTCGTCACACGGTTTATGAGGGCACATTATGCCATTTATCGCAGCCTAAATGTCGCTCATAAGCCGACGGCTTGAGTCACTCGAGTGCTGCTGTGCTTCAGAGAACCTACCCATCGTCGCTCTCTCCTTCTCCTTCTACTTCTTCATCGAATTTGCTTCACAACAGTCATAGATGTAAACAAACATATACGTAAGACCCGGATCGGTAGCTACTCGATGATGATGGGCCCCCATAGTCAAGCATATGTAAAAATGTATGACTGCACTTTCGTTTATGATGATTAAATTTAATAAGCATTTATTTAGAGTGGTGCATGGGGTCGACAGAGGGAGGAAATATTTTGAATTCAAGTACTTCCCTCTGAATCAAGGGCAACCAACTAGCTTCAAATAATATAGTATAATATAATATAAAAAATATAATATGATATTGATATTATATATCAATTGTATTTCATGAAATCTTGTTTGGTCCATTGAATGGATAGCTGGTCAATTAGACCTGCCTGTCAGCTTTTCTGGCTATAAATTTTAGATTCCAGTAGTAAATGAAATATGTGCATTCTAGACTGTCAAGTTAGCTACTAGTTAATTTCATTCGCCTGTCAGTTAAACAGCTGCAAGAGTATTCAATCTTTGCTAATCAAGTGTTAAATCTTCCTGCTTGTGTGCTGCATGTTATTCGCGCTCATTTGTTATAAAATTTTTAAATTTATTATCTGAAGTTGATTAAGTTGAATGAAGCGTTTTTGCTTTGTTCGCAATTTATTTCCGCTGCTTCGTTTTTCGCACACACAAAATGAATAATTGTGCAGTTACCTTGACTCTTGCATCTACATTATAATTAGATAATGACGACAACAACAACGACAACAACGACACAGGCATGGAAAGCAACAACAAAAGCACAAGAACAGTTGCAAGCTCAACCTTTACTTTTTTTTTTATTTCGTTTTATAGCTCGTTAATTCGCACAACTGCAAAATTGGCTGTGCAAAAAATAATAAAGAGAAAAAGACAAAAATAAAATAAGACAAAATTGTATTACCAAAATAAGCAAGCTAACCTTGAGTCAAACTTTGCCAAATGCAACGAATAACATTCATTCGAGAGGTACAAAAGCAAATGAATCACAAATTATGAGTGCAGAAAATATTTATTCAAGTATACCGCCGTGGAGTCTCCGGCGAGAATGAGTTATAGGCAAATATGTAAGCTGAAGTCCGGACGGATGTGTTTGAAAGTAATAGTAACATGAAGTCATAGACTTTCCCAGATTGATCAAATCGATCCCCCCTCACAACTTTTTTACTTGATTCAGAAGTTTTACGTCATGCTGAAATGTTTGGGAATCGATTAATAGATTAATAGGAATAATAGATAGATAAAAATCGCCTTAAAGCTTTGAGGTCTGCTGATGAGACTCATGAGACATTGAGGAGAACGAAGGAAAAAATCCAATAATTGTTGTTAGCAGTTTAAAGAGCAGTTGTGAAAAAAAAAAAATTAATTTAATATATGAAAATTCTAACAACAATAGCAATTTTTAATTCGCGTCACATTCAGATGATCGACAGTCTCTAAAAGAGCTGAGCCTTTTAAGCACCACTTCAGATATATACATATATTCATGAAAGTCAGCCACTCAACCATGTAAATCTCTACGTCTTGCATTGCATGCTAGTTGCTGTTGTATTCACGCACATGTCACAACCCCCAAAAGCGCTAGAGGCACCTTTCAACCCCTCCGCAGCTGCCAGTTGCCAGTTGCCCAATCTCCAGTTCCTCGAGCAGAGCCGAAGCCTTACTCGATTATATTGCTGATTGCTTTCCGCTGACAGATAACTCTACATACTTTTCCACTACATATAAGTATATATGTACATGTAATGCATACGCATTTGTACATATTTGCATTCTGGAGGATAAAGTCCCTTTGCCCCATGGCTCCCTTAGGGCAACTCAACAGGCAGCTTGCTGCCACTAGCTGTTCCCTGCCTTGACAAGTCTCTGTCGCAGACCATGTGGAAAAATGCGGGAAGCGGCATCACACGCACCACCACCACCCAAACAATACGCCACCGCGTGAGCCTTCTTGTCCCTTCAATTAAGTGGAGACAAAAAAAATAATAAAGAACAGAAAAACAAAAAATTGTGAAATGTTGGCGGCCAAACGCGATACGAAAAAATATGAAAATAAATATTGCTTGCGTGACTTTTGGGTTTCGAGACAACAGATTGACGATATTATGACCATTTAATGGGGGGCATTCAATTGAAAGATACAATTGACCCTCATGTCTGCACTTTGCTTGCCCACTTGGTGGCCCACTTATCAATGCAACAGCATCTCGTCGTTTCTGGCCCCACCCAAAAAAAAACGTAACCAAATAAAATAAAAATATGCAGAAAAAACGTTAGTCAAGACAAGGTCTGATGCACAGCAATCGATAAGCCGCAAAAATCACATTGCCACAACGCAATTACCATAAACATGCAAATCTCTTGCAGCTGCATTCAAATTAAAAAGTTTTCAAAGCTAACGCACACAAACTATCCATCAAAATTGCGGCTCTGGGTGTCTAAACTAAAGGACGAGCTGTGATAAAAACGAAAAAAAAAATATCGCCATCATTTGATATACCCTGTACGCGCATAGAATGCCACAGATAGGGAATAATAGTTATTGCGTGGGCTTGTTTCATGTGGATGGAGAGAGTTCTGCATATAAAGTAGGTGAGGAAAGAAAACATGAAAAGAGTAAGCGAAAATTTGTATAATTTGTATAATCAGCAGAAATTGAGGACTAAGTAGTAGGGGTAAATTTAAAGACGCATTGACAGGAAATGAAGAGAGAAATTTGAAAATATGAAGGGAAAGAAATGCTACAGTAATCATATTGAAAAGATTTACATAAGTACATACAATTTCAATTTCAAATATATATTGATTTTCACTCTTGTCCTTCGAAACTTTGCAAGATAATTCTAAAATTACTATATATAATCGCAAAATACTAGTATTACGCTTAAGATCTTTGATATAAATATATGCTTGGCCTTAGTGTGTGCAATGCTCAATAGGCAGGCAGTGATTTTCTTGTACAGGATATTTGCTAGTCGTGCAATTGCTGTACTCAATAGCCCGAACTTGTTTTTAGTTCCATTCTGTTGGCGTGTTTGTAGTTGACTTCATTTGCCAGTTGGCCGCTGACTTCTAACTTTGTCTGCTCGTTCAGTTTCATTATATATTTATTTTATATATTTTTTGCCAGTTTTTATATTTTAGTTATTTTTTCTCTTTTTCTACAATTTTCTGTTGTATTTCCTATGCAATTTATGTGTCGCCACTTTTGTTGCTGTTGTTGTTGTTATTGGTGGTGGTTGTGGTGGTGGTTTTGGCTGGTTTTGCCAGTTGGTTAGTTTGTTTGAAGGTCGCCCAACAATTTTTGGAAAGTACATTTAGAAGTTGTTTCTGCTGTATTTGTTGTTGTTATTGTTGTTGCTATTATTGTTGCGCAAGCATAATTGTTGCACAATGCGGTTTGGCCTGAGCTGAAGCTAAACGTACGTAAATAGATTGTGATTGCATTGTGAAGACCTCAGTTATCCCATGAAGTTGGCATTTAAATTTGCAAAGCTCTTTCAAGCTTCAAAATAATTGCTGACATAAGGCAATTTAATGTCTTATTGTTCATCGTTTCGAAGGATTTTATAATTATCTAGAATCAATCCTAAAAGTTATCTTGAGCTATAATATCATAGGCAATTTACGATAGAGTATTTAGAATATAGACAGTCATATCATATGTACCTATGCAGACCTTTAATAATCAAGTGGATTAACATATATAGGATTACATACATATATTCAAATATGACATATTGTATTGAGTATTAGACAATGTTATATATGTATGTCGTATCCGTGCGATATTAGACTGTTGTTGAAATTGCAATTCGATATCTTGATATCGTGCTAATCGATTGATTTAGTATTGTAGTGCAATTAAAAGATGCACTGTCACTAAGAGAGAGAGAGAGAGAGAGAGAGAGAGAGACAACAATAGCTGTTGCTGAACATAGTCCCGTGTGTCGCTGGGTGAGAGCGAGACGGCTAGTTATGTCGTTTGCAGCAGGGCCGCTGTGCTTTCGATGAACAAGAAAATGGGACCATGATTAGAAGTTTCGAGAGTAGACGGGAAGTCACGCTTGGTAAAAGACGATTGAACGAGTAAGAGCATTTAAAAAGAGTTTAGCGACACACCGGGGATTCGTTGGTACGCGCAGCTAAGATGGAAAACCAGAACGAGAAACACAACGCCCCGACATATATATATATATATATATATATATATATATATATATATATATATATATATATATATCTTAGAAAAGAAAAAAATGTTTACAGTGACGAGCAAAACTGTAACACGAATTCAATGTTGCAACTTCAAGAGTCTGTATTTTTGCTTCTACTATATGGATGTTTAAGATCTTAATTTTATTTTGTTAGTATGGTATTTAGCTGTCTTACCTGAAAATTTGAAATCATTCGGTTGACTGGAATAATTATAAGAAATAAAAATGTAAAGAAAGTCAAATGTTACAGTTTTGCACCCGGGTCATTTTTCAACAAATGTATTTATTAATAATTTTTTAATAATTAATGCATAACACTTTTGACTTTTTTTGCTCAATAATGTCATTTGCCATCATTTTTGTGTACCGTCGCACCATTTCAGCAAAGTCGCGCACCAAATGTCCTTGTTCCTCTCCCACAGCTCTTTCATTCCATTTGGAGCCACCCATAATTCGCAAGCTGCGATTTCACATGACTCCATATATTTTCAATGATATTCATGTCTGAAGAGTATTCAGGACACTTCAGGGACTTGAATCCTTGCCATATTATCCACTTTTTGACCAAATTAGACGTGTTCTTTGAGTCATTGCTCTGCATTTTTCAGTAGTAAAACCCAGATGTTCACTTTATTCTCCCAATTTCTTTTGTAAAATGATCAGGTATTGCTCATGAAACGTTATTCCATTGATTAAAACCAAGAGTCCAGCACAATCTTGGTTTATTTTCCCCTAAACCAAAAGAGAGCAGCCACCCCGCTTGACAGTTTGCCTTACTCTACTGTTACAGTCAACAGACTGGACTGTGGGAGCTTTCAGCTAATGCCAGAATTGTCCATATGACTTGAAACTGTTAATATGGTCAGATAAAACAATAAACAACAATTTTGAGTCATATGGATATTCTTGACATTAGCATAGAGATCCCACAGTCCAGTCTGTTGACTGTAACAGTAGAGTAAGGCAAACTGTCAAGCGGGGTGGCTGCTCTCTTTTGGTTTAGGGGAAAATAAACCAAGATTGTGCTGGACTCTTGGTTTTAATCAATGGAATAACGTTTCATGAGCAATACCTGATCATTTTACAAAAGAAATTGGGAGAATAAAGTGAACATCTGGGTTTTACTACTGAAAAATGCAGAGCAATGACTCAAAGAACACGTCTAATTTGGTCAAAAAGTGGATAATATGGCAAGGATTCAAGTCCCTGAAGTGTCCTGAATACTCTTCAGACATGAATATCATTGAAAATATATGGAGTCATGTGAAATCGCAGCTTGCGAATTATGGGTGGCTCCAAATGGAATGAAAGAGCTGTGGGAGAGGAACAAGGACATTTGGTGCGCGACTTTGCTGAAATGGTGCGACGGTACACAAAAATGATGGCAAATGACATTATTGAGCAAAAAAAGTCAAAAGTGTTATGCATTAATTATTAAAAAATTATTAATAAATACATTTGTTGAAAAATGACCCGGGTGCAAAACTGTAACATTTGACTTTCTTTACATTTTTATTTCTTATAATTATTCCAGTCAACCGAATGATTTCAAATTTTCAGGTAAGACAGCTAAATACCATACTAACAAAATAAAATTAAGATCTTAAACATCCATATAGTAGAAGCAAAAATACAGACTCTTGAAGTCGCAACATTGAATTCGTGTTACAGTTTTGCTCGTCACTGTAAATAGCAAACGAAGGAACTCCTATATGGAACAATGTAAAAGCAAAAACAAAATAGAAACGATTGAAATGGCTACAACGACGAGGAAAGACATCAATGAGAACTGTTTGGATATTTGGTTTTTTGTTGACTAGGTCGACTGGGATTCTCAGTTATTTGGGGCCTTGGAGTCTCGGTAAGCAGAGCTTCAAGCAATAAGATTAAATCTCTGGCATTTAGCCAGAATTTATAAATCAGTTGAACAATTTGTGCTGATTTAGTGACATGATACGAATGGAGCCAACTAAAGGACAGTAGCCAAACAGAAAAAGATAGAGTGAGAGAGAGATAGAGAGAGAAAAATGTCACGGACAACGCCTCAAAGTGAGTTGCTGAGGAGCCGATGAGGATGGAAGCGGACTAAATGAAACCAAAATACTGGAAGCTCTCGTTGTGTGCAATGAAGTGAATAACGTTATAAATATAAAGAAAAGCAAAATTAAAACTGCACTCGCTGAAGACGTGGCCACGATGAATGGGCCGAGCAAAGCGGACAATTAGCAGATAGCGAAATCAATAGTGGGGTATAGTTGGAGTTGACAGTGGCATCTGGCAATTGGCCAACAAAAAATAATCAAATAGAGTTATTTAAAGTGCACAGAAACTTAAAAGAACTGAACGAAAAGGATAAAACCTGCTGCCAAAAGCATCAACAGCAGACAAACCCTATAAAAAGGAATTGTACGAAAGTGATTATAAAAGTTTTAAAAATGCCTCTAACATGGATCAATTTTCAATAAAATTAACGAGTGACCGTCAGTTATGTAGAGATACTAGAGATACTAGATACCGAGAAATGAAAGTTCGGATAGCCTATAAAAGCATATTCCCTTTCATCAGGTTTCATTATCGGTATAATGAACTCAGTGAACTTCGTAATTTCTTTATGAAGTTCCAGCTCTTGCGCCGACTTAATTTATGAGCCTTGCACATTGAGATGGCAAGACTGCGTATGTTGTAAGCTTCACAGACTCTATTATGCACTGGAGAAAAAACTGTATTCTTAGAGGAACCATAAACAACGAGGGAGAACGCGAAGAGCGTCTGAGACCTAATTTGGGGGCGTTCCAGCTCGGACAAATTTCGCACGGAATGTCAACAAAGCGAAATGGTGGCATAAATCTTGAGGTCAGAGCAGTCCTTAGTCCGGAAGTAAGAACTGATTAGCACACGTTGCACCGAAGCCAACCCAACCGAACTGAACCCAGCCGGAAATGGAGCAAAGGCATTAAAATGCAAACTGTAAAAGCAACGCGCATCGCGACGATTGCAATAGGGCAAGGTAATTATGCAAACCAGATGGCCGAACCGGGGCAGTGGCCAGTGGAAGTTCAACTAGCCAATAGTTGAAAGGGGGCGTGGCAGCAGCAAGCATTCCCTCGATGCAAACATTTTTTGTTAATTTTGTTGTTATTATACCCTGAACCCATTGAAAATGGGAAATCAGGGTATAATGGTTTTGTTGAAATGTATGTAACAGGCAGAAGGAGGCGTGGCAGACCCCACAAAGTATATATATTCTTGATCAGGGCGACGAGCTGAGTCGATTTGGCCCTGTCCGTCTGTCTGTCTGTCCGTCTGTCCGTCTGTCCGTCTGTCCGTCCGTCCGTCTGTCCGTCTGTCCGTCTGTCCGTATGTTTGAACGCGTCGATTTCCGAAGATATAAGAGCTAGAGACTTGAATTTTTTTTTAAAATGACCGTATATACAGCGCGGACGTCGAGTTTGCTTTTAAAATTCGAAAAATCATCCCGTTATGTTTTTATCGACTAAAAACATTCAAGTTCAAATCAGATGCCTCTATAGCTAATTGTGAATGATTTTTCTTTTTTTAAATTTCTCAAATATTCAATATAATATGTAGATCATATGCTGAAAGTTTCATTAAATTCCGTTCAGTCAAAAATTAATAAAAAATAATCAAATATTTGGCCAATTAACAAACGCACGTGCAGCAGCTACAACAAAAACATCACATCAGCTGTTAGTTTCGTTTAGTTTTGGTAGATGGCGCAGCAGCAGTGAATCTATTTGAGTTTGGCCAGCGCCACCAGTAGGAGTGGGGTGGCCTAGTGTGTTAGCTGGATGACGCTCGATCAAGAAGTCGCGGTTCGAATCCCGATCGGTCCAAGGCTGATGTTAATTTTTTTTAATTGTTTCAAAATATTTTTATTTTTTCATAAATGCGTTTTCTATTTAATTTATATTTTTAAATACACCGAAATTGAAATTTTAACTATACTTTATGTGCGTTTTTAATAGTTTGGTTATTCTAGCAGATTCTTAGAATCACATCAGCAGTTAGTTTCGTTTAGTTTTGGTAGATGGCGCTGCAGCAGTGAATCTATTTGAGTTTTGCCAGCGCCACTAGCAGGAGTGAGGTGGCCTAGTGTGTTAGCAGCATGACGCTCGATCGAGGAGTCGCGGTTCGAATCCCGATCGATGCAACTGATGTTAATTTTTATACCCTGAACCCATTGAAAATGGGAAATCAGGGTATAATGGTTTTGTTGAAATGTATGTAACAGGCAGAAGGAGGCGTGGCAGACCCCACAAAGTATATATATTCTTGATCAGGGCGACGAGCTGAGTCGATTTGGCCCTGTCCGTCTGTCTGTCTGTCCGTCTGTCCGTCTGTCCGTCCGTCCGTCTGTCCGTCTGTCCGTCTGTCCGTATGTTTGAACGCGTCGATTTCCGAAGATATAAGAGCTAGAGACTTGAATTTTTTTTTAAAATGACCGTATATACAGCGCGGACGTCGAGTTTGCTTTTAAAATTCGAAAAATCATCCCGTTATGTTTTTATCGACTAAAAACATTCAAGTTCAAATCAGATGCCTCTATAGCTAATTGTGAATGATTTTTCTTTTTTTAAATTTCTCAAATATTCAATATAATATGTAGATCATATGCTGAAAGTTTCATTAAATTCCGTTCAGTCAAAAATTAATAAAAAATAATCAAATATTTGGCCAATTAACAAACGCACGTGCAGCAGCTACAACAAAAACATCACATCAGCTGTGTTTCGTTTAGTTTTGGTAGATGGCGCAGCAGCAGTGAATCTATTTGAGTTTTGCCAGCGCCACCAGCAGGAGTGGGGTGGCCTAGTGTGTTAGCTGGATGACGCTCGATCAAGAAGTCGCGGTTCAAATCCCGATCGGTGCAACACTGATGTTAATTTTTTTTAATTGTTTCAAAATATTTTTATATTTTCATAAATGCGTTTTCTATTTAATTTATATTTTTAAATACACCGAAATTGAAATTTTAACTATACTTTATGTGCGTTTTTAATAGTTTGGTTATTCTAGCAGATTCTTAGAATCACATCAGCAGTTAGTTTCGTTTAGTTTTGGTAGATGGCGCTGCAGCAGTGAATCTATTTGAGTTTTGCCAGCGCCACTAGCAGGAGTGAGGTGGCCTAGTGTGTTAGCAGCGTGACGCTCGATCGAGGAGTCGCGGTTCGGATCCCGATCGATGCAACTGATGTTAATTTTTTTTAATTGTTTCAAAATGTTTTTATATTTTATTAAATGAGTTTGGTATTTTATTTATATTTTTAAATACATTGAAATTGAAATTTCAGCCATACTAAATGAGCATTTTTATTTGTTGGGTTCAGGGTAGTATCTAGTCGAGCACTCTCGACTAGAATTTTCTTACTTGTTTTTAATTTAATTTTAATGATGCGCGCTTTTCAATGCAAAGCACTTCAATTTGTGGCCAAACCCGAGTCACAACCTCCATTGCCGCATTGCCCGCATAATTTATGCAAATTAATTAGGTAAAAAAGGAACTTTAACTATGGAGCCATGTGACAGGGCAGCCGTGTCGACAGAACGGGGAGGGGCACACTTTAAAGCCCATTACGTATGCGCCGCATTGACCAGGTGAGGCGGTACGAGCGTGTGTGTGTGTGTGAGTATGTGTGTGGGTTAAACTCTTGAATGTTGCGGTCACAGCGGTTCGTTTGGCTGTGCATCGTCGGACTGGCTGACTGGCGGACTGGCTGACGGGCTGGTTGGCTGTTGCGTAATTAATTGGCCATGTTGCATTTGAGTGGCCAACCAAGTGGCGGAATGAAGGCAGCATTTCAATCTAACCCCATGACCAGGCCCTCGTCTCCATCTCCAGCCCCAGCCCTAGCCCCAGCCCAGCCATCCGTCAATCCTCCAGCCCCAACTGTTTCACAGGTTTCGCATTACAGCCGCAGCAGCAACAGCAGCAGCAACTGAAGCTGGAGCCACAATTGAATTCTGTTCTCTGTTGTTTGGATGCCGCCAGCGATTCTCAAATACTTTGCCCCTTTCGCCTGTGCAGGTGCGGCATTCGCACGGCACGACCAACTGAAGAGCTAGACAAAGTGCAGAGTGCATTGATGAAGCTCGGCCGTAGCTGAGGTTGAGCTATGCTAGTTGCCATCGATCCAAAACAGCTCAACAATGGGCTCTAAAGTGGATCTCAATTGACGAGCGACTAGTTAACTGGCACGAATCTGAACATTTGGGAGGCAATTGCTTTCAAATATAATTAAAAAATGTTCAAATTACCATAAAAAGATCTATCTCACAATGATGTATCCGTAAAAAGGATTCACTATGTATGCCTTTTATGTTTTTTTTAAATCAAAGATAATAATCATTTAATTTGGTTCAGGTAGATTTATTTATTGTGCCCGTTTTGCAGCATTTTCTATAGTGTTGGCAAACATTTCGGCTTGAATAGCGGCTATTTGCTCGAAACTTGTTCTTGAGCTCTTTTGTGGTCGTTGGCTTATTAAGATAAACTCTTGATTCTAAATATCTCCACAAGAAAAAGTCAGATGTCGTCAAATCGGGCAAACGCGGTGGCCAGTCGAAATCGTCATTTTTCGACATCAAACGACGAGGAGACAATTCATTTAAAAAATCGATTGTGGTGCGAACTGTGAGTGGTGGAGCGCCAGAAGTGCCTTATTTGCTTTCAATGAATAATTGACATCACGAAAGTGATGATGATAAAATAAGTACGAACGTTTAATGGTGTTCTTAGCAGCTTACAATCCTACAAACGCGACGCAGTGATGTCTAGGCAGATATGTCTGCCTAACGTTCTATATATAGTCACATGTATCATTAATCTATAACCTTTTGTTTATCCACCTATTCAGTTCTATCCCTCTATTTACATATGTCTATTCGCATTATGGAACTTGAAATGTGTTGTTCTATTTATGTCAACGACTGTGTATAGGATCCTTCGAGCTATATAATGCAATTTAACAATTCCTATTTCATGGACAACTTGTCGAAAACTCTATTCCATTTATTTAGGCTACTCATTTTATTCATTCCGCTTTGGCTTTGATAGTTTTCTAAATATGTTTTATGATTTAGAGCAATTAAATTGGACTTTCGCCTGCTATTGAGTTTTATTCCATTGCCTAGGCACTTTAAAGTCAACTTGTGATAAGCTGCTCAGGCGCTACCATTCTCACATCCATTAGTCTCTTAGCCAACTTTACTTTGAGTCTTTACGTACACTCGCACATATACGCATGCACGCAGCAGTGTGAGTGTGCTCTTCACTTTCACCAGGCACTTGATAAGTACATCAACAGCAGACCAAACATTGTCCAGTCAAAAGAAATTTGCATAACTTTATTAAAGGAGGCGGCGGCATCCTTTGGCTTGGGCCACTTCAGAGTGCAGCGGGACAAGACTTGAAGACTTCAAAATTGTCTGGCCACGTCAGAAGCAGTTGCAGCAGCAGCAGCACGAGCAGGAGCAGGAGCAGCAGCTGTTGGTGCTGCAGCTGCTGCTGCTCTGGCGCCAATTGCAGCTGGGGCCACGTTGCGTATGCGTATTATCAAAAGGCCTGGCAATAAATTATGTGCCAATTACAAAAGCCAATTGCATTAATCATGCGACGACTTGAGTGACTTTATATATACCCAGAGAGCCTTCCAGGCGCTGTCTCTGCTCGGCTTGTCAAGAAATGGGCGTGGCTGGCAGACAGCTGCGTAAATTGGAAGTGAAACACGTTTTTGGCGCTAGAGCTACTTGCAAGTGTGCGTAAATGTCATAAATTTTATGCAGTCGAGTTGAAAACTACGCACCTCCTGCTCCTTCCCATCCCCTCCCCCCCTCTGCTCCGCCGCCCCCTTCTCAGAAAAGCCAAATGTCATGTAAATGTGCAACAGCCCGGAGATGTGGCCCGCAAAAGCCGCCAACTGCTTTTAACTGTCATTAATTATGTCCAAATAAGATTTAAATGCCTTTTTGTCTGCACAAACATCGGCGTGGCATTTCGTTGTGCCCCGCCAGGGCAAACAACAGGTCTCCTCTATCCGCTATCCTCTCTATCCCCTATCTGGAGCGCTTCTCTCAGACAGAACCCTCCCCCACCCTCCCTGGCCGACCTTCTGCAAACTTTTTAGTCTCAACTAAGCTTCTGCTGCATAAATATCATTTGTTTAGTCAGAAATTCTGTGAGGCGACTCACGTTAAGACTTTTGCGTGTTTCTCGGCATTTGTTGACGGCTTTGCTTCTGGCCGTGAAGCCTTTAAGTTCCTAGGAGTGGTTGCCGCTTGCTTTCATTAGTTGTTAGAGGGCCTTGGAGCGGCGGGTTGGGGCGTGGCAAACAGCTGCACAAACAAACTTTTCATTAATTATGCGCATTTGGCGCCGTTTGGCCCCTGTTTACTCGCCCCGTATTATATCCCTTCATTTTGGATATGGGAATTGGGGTTTTATGCGGCCAGACTAATAGAATTTCGAATAGCGTATCATTTCTGTAAAGTGACATGCAGCAAACATTGATTTTAATTGAATTCAGTAAATTAATTGAGACTATAATGGAATGCCAAGAGTTAAGCTTAAGACTTATGCGAGACGGAGATTTTCTAAAATAATATTTAAGACTATTCTGCACAATTATTTGCGGAAAAATACATTCGAAAGATCGTAGTTTAGTTCCTCGTGTGCAACTTCCATGTACGCGTTTATGCTTCTCAAACTATCTTCTTCTTGAACTGGTGTTGCCATCCCGTTGAGATTTGTTTACCTAGAATGCCACACCGCTTGACTAAGTTTGCCTTCAGTTTTATATATATGCCTATAAGGTGAATATATTCAAAATTCTAATTCACTATGCATCTATTCCTTCCTCAGGCTTATAGCTTCGAACGATGGCTAAAGTATATAGATGCCTATCGTTGAATTTACATCAATATACTTGTAAAATTGAAAGGGTTCGACTGTGAGGATTTGAGGCACACGTTTTCAAACTGGCAAACATACTCTTCTCTATAGTTTGATAATTAAAGCGTTAAAGCTCGATTAGTAAATTATCTCAAACTTTTTATTTAATAATCACCAAATAGCTAATCTTCACTCTGAATAAAAAAAAGTCTACCTTTCACAGGCTAAATTTGGAGGTATAATATTTTATATTATCTTAGATACTAGATAGCACAATAAAGTTTTAGAAACATACACTCTTATATTATAATAATAATCTGAGAACTGCAGTGTCCAAGAACAATTTGTTTTACATCCCATCTTTATTAAATTTTTTCTGTCCTGCTTAGAATCTTGTTATTCATTTCGGTATCGGAAATCGTGTAATATCAGTAGATGGGTGAGGCTGGCACTGGAAACCTCATAATTACACGGTCAATGGCAGCCGGTGGCTCACCCCCGTTTTCAACCCAATCGCACGTCTGCTCTCAACCACCCCGCCTCGTCTGTTCCCTGCTGCCCCAATGCTACCTAAGCTAAGTCACAAAAATCTGTTACTTAATTTCAATTGACTTTGAAAAGCGCGACGTATGCCAAACCGAAGCGGGCTGCCTGCTAACAATTCGACATGGAACAAATCAGTTTAATACAACGCCCTGTCACTCCTGCCCATTCTCTCTCTCTCTCTCTCCTGCTCTCTGTCTGCCGCAGAGTCTATAGTTCTTCCTAGGCGAAGTCGGTCGTCAGTCAGGGAGCGATGCTTATCAATTTGAAATTACTTTAGCCTGGAACACAAAAGACAAGCCACGCACACGATAAAGAGAAAGACGCACACACACACAGTGCAGTCCGTGTAGAGGTCGAGGGTAGAGGCTTGTGAGGGAGTGAGGGTGAGCGGGAGAGGAAGGTGGAGAGGGAGAGCGAGATAGAATGAGGGAGAGGGAGAGGGGTATGGGAGCTGCGCGCAAAGACAATCGCGCCAACATCGACAATGCTGACACCCCATAAAATATTTAAGTTAACAGCGGCTGTGTTGGCCTGAGGGGTGCGACAGGGCAGCAAGGCAGGGCGGGGCAGCAGGGGGTAAGCTAGTAGCATTAAAGGGCGTCACAGAGCGCGCACCCCAGGCAGGACGAAAAGGACCAAGGGGAGCAGCAGCACAGGCAGAAGGCAGCGCATTAAACCGCCTCAGAATGTGTTGCCTTTTGCCGCACGTTCATTTTTTTATTTTGGCTCGCCTCATATTTGTCGACCCTTGTAAAACTCGCTTGGCACTTGGCCCTGGCTGCTCGCGTGTGTGTGTAGTCCTCTCAGAGCCCCTGTGTGTATGTTTCTGTGTCTTCCTTCCTTCCGGCTGCGAGCTTGCCATTTTGCTTGCTGCTTTTCAACTTGCATTTTTTTGCGCCTAACTTTCTTTTTGGCTGTTGCGCTTGATAAGTCTTGGCCGCAGCAGCGTTGCCAAACAGCTAGACTCGAGTTCTGCTGCCAGGTGGCAACGCTGCTACAACCTTTCTCTGTTTCTTTCTTTCTTTCTTAAAGATAATTGAGTTGGAGGGAACTTGTGCCCGTTGCCTTTCATTGCGGAGTCACCTGTCGCCCACAAGCCGCGCACTCTGTCTCCTGCCTCCCTCCGGGTGCTTCTTTGGCTATATTGGCGTCTCGCTGGATAGAATATTTCATAAGTTTAAAGAGGCGTTAAGTTCATTTCGCTTGGCACCAGGCAGCCACCCACAGACACCCCCAAGACGTGGGCATCCGCAGCATCGCTTCAGGTTTCTGGCTGTTTTGCTTTTTCGCTGGCTTCGTTTTTTATACTCATTCACAAAAGTGAATTAGTATATTGGTTTTGTGCAATGTCCGTCTTGCTGTCCGTCCGGCCGTCCGTCCGTCCGTCTGTCGGTCTGTCCGCATGAACGCAATCTATTTCGGCGATATTGAAGTTTTGGAACACATACTCGTGTATATCTCCGATTTATAAAGTGTTAAAATTTTCCCGATCCGCCCACTAGGGGCGTGGCAAATCAGAAAATGCATTTTCCGATATGCCAGAAATCATGTTAGTTGAAAAACTAGAAAGCTGAAATTTGGTATGTAGGTCCGCGTCGACCACTCAAGATCACGAGCCATGGCGGACATATCTCCGCCCATTGGAGGCGTGGCAAATCGGATAAAACTTTATCTTGAAGAGTTTTACAGCTAGAGCGCTGAAACTTTGCACGTCAGCTAATGTTATGATTCTATAAAGTCTAAAGACAAGATTATAAGTCTACGCCCATTAGGGGCGTGGCAAATCGGACCTGAAAATAGAGTGATTTTTTAAATTCTGCTATATTTTGGACACTATTGATGCCAGAGACCTTGATGTCAGAGACCAGGGCGCGTGGCAAACCGCAAAAGTTGATATCTCCTAAAGTATAATAGCTAGAAGCTTCAAATTTAGATAGTTAAGTTACTAGTAACCTCGATGACCCAAAAATAATTTTTACGTCTCGTTAGGGGCGTGGCATATCGAAAAATACCCTATAATTTTCACATCATTTGAGGTTAAGCTTTTAAACTTTGCAGCTGGGTTACCGTACCAAAAATGAGGTGTCTACGCCCGGTAGCGGCGTGGCAAATCGGGAAAAACTGCGTTTTCTACAGTATTCGAGCGAAACTGAGCTACTAAATTGCTGTTGGGATGTGAATGAGTATTCCGTAGTCGGTAACGCTCGACTGCAACGTTCTTACTTGTTTTATGTTTGTTTTGTGCTCCAGCTTCCTCGTCTAGACTCCGGCAATGGCTTTGCGCTCCTGCCGCTGCTGCCGCAACTCAACGCGCCTCGCCTTGGCTAACTTATTGCCAACGTCTGCTGTTTCCTTATTATCATTATTATCATTAGCACCATCATCATTATGATTATAAACTATAAATACTTATAAACATATATATGTAATAAAGCTGTGCCGCAACTTTATTGCGGCTACATCTTAGCCTCGTCTCGTCTCGACTTGTGTCTCGTGTCACGCGTGAGTTTCACATCCTCGTTCCCCCTCGGCTGATGCTGGTGCAGCTGCTGCCAAGGATGTGGCACGTGCCTCCAAGGGATACACATGTTGTCTGTCTTGCTGTTTATATTTTATTTTATAGCCTCATTTGCTCAGACATTAACAAACAATTACGAGGCACGAAAAAACAGTTTATTGAAAAGGAACCGAAATTGTGTAGCTCCCCATCTGCGACGGATCCAAAAATAGTTTGAGTGTTACAAAATTTCGTAGAAAGCTTAGAAACTTCCGCGCGATTTTAATTAGAAAAGTTTTGCACTTGTTTGATCAACTTTTTTCTGGGCTTTGTTGGAGGGCCGAATCAAAACGCAAACAAAAAATATGATGTACTTGCAATTATTTTCCTAATTAATGCTTTTTCAAGTATAGATAACAATCAGTTTAACTCTCGCTCCTTAATTTCCCCTAAGTGTTGCCCATGAACCCTGCTCTCGGCTTCATCGAATGACTCGTCTGTACCAGACATGATTTGCTAGTCTTTGCAATAAATTCTTCCTTTGTTTTTCACTTCTTTGGCATCAAGTTCACAATTAACATGTTTACTTTTCACTTTGCTTTCATTGCAGGTAAGGGCAACAAAACTGACTGTAATCAGCTAAATGACTAAGAAAAATAATTGAAACGGCTCAAAGAACAGCAGTTTGGTAAGTTGCCGACTTAACTAAGGAACTAAATTGACCAGCTTCACAGCGCTTATCGAAATGGATATATTTATCGGTTGAATGATCTTACTCACTCAAATCGAGCACCATCTACAGGCCAGTCTGGGAACTAGCTAACATGAATGAACTGTCCCTTCGATACATGAAAAGCCACTGCTTTGATAAGTCAATAGCCAAAAGTAAATAAACGCTGTCCAAGCAGAGGGGTCAATAACCTTGACTGACTGATAAGCAGGCAGTTGTAATGCTCACACACACACATTCACACTCGCTCGTCCACTCAAGCGATACAAGCTGGAGAAGTGTGCGGAGCATGCAATCAGTCAGTCAAGCAGTCAATGTGTCAATCATAATTTAATATGAAGCCAATCGCGAGTCGCCAATCGCCATGCAGTTGGCTGTTCGATTTGTCATCGGCTGTCTGCTTTCGACCCGTACTGGGCCGGGCCTCGCCGGGCCGTAACCAACTAGAGTAAAACAAGCTAAAATAGTTGTCAACATGAATTATTTACAAGCGACGTGCGCGGCATGCTCCAAGTGTTGCCTCCGCTGTCATCGACAGGTGCCAAGCGACGCGCCGGCGAACTCGGCGTATGCGTAATTCGTAATGCGAAGGCGGCCGCTGGGCTGGCTCATTACAGATGCGAGCGCACGCGCACAGTTGCCCAAAAACGGATTGCGGATGGTCAACTCAAGAAGTGAGTGAAAGACAGCGAGAGAGAGAGAGAGGGAGAGAGAGAGAGAGAGAAAGAGAGAGAGAGAGAGAGAGAGGGAAAGAGAGCAGACTCTGCGAGAGAGATCACAAGTGGTAGGCAAAGGGTTGAGGGGTCATTGAAATTAATACGCGCCGACAGCAGAAATGTTTGTCGAGTTATGTGAAGCGAATTATAAAAAAAGGTAAAGTATTTAAAGAGCCGAAATTTAAATGCACTTCAGAATTAGAATATAGAATACTGTCAGCTATTGTTAATATATATTATATATATAATATATTTTTGCATTGATATGATTTTGCTTTCTCTAAGGTAGAATTGTACTGCTTGCTATTCAAAATCGACTTCTGAAAGGGGGTTTTTAATGTAGATATATAGTGATGGCAAACCAAATTTATGAATCGATTATTGAATTATTGTTAATTAAATCTACGCGATTTTTAAGTGCAATTAATCGACGTAAAACAATCGATTAATCATTAATCAAAGTATATTTTTCCGTGAAAATTCTCTAAAAACCTTCATGATTATCTATTGCGATATAATTAAATTGCCAATGGAAGTAAAGTAATCGATTATTGTATGAAATATGATTAATCAAGCCATCACTTAATATATATTCAAATATACGATCACCTAATGTGATATTCGATTCCCATCGATATAGAATTGAGTGTGCAGAACTCAAGTCCTGGCTCTGTGTGCTCTCTTTACTCTATGATTCCCTCAGTCCTTGTTTATGCGTCACACGCTTCGTGGTTAGTGTATACTACACTGCGCAAGGGTATATATACATGAGAAGGAATAAACCTGTTTGGGACTACGCGAAATTGCCAGACAGTCCCAGGCGGACGGACAGCGACGCGCTCAGCTCAGGTTGCGGCCAAGGGCTGTCAGTGCGGGCAAAGGAGAATCAGGGAGGCCGAGGGCAGAGACCAAGCACATTTAATGAAGTTAAGTGCCTGGCCCTGCAAAAGACGGGGCGAGGCGAGGCTGCTGCAGCCGGAGCTGTTGCTCTTTGCGCGTCGCTCGATTAAAAAACGGTAGCAAAGCAATTACAACAACAGCAACAATTCAATTACACGAGCATCGCAGCGAGAGAGGCTGCTGAAGCGGACGCGGCACTACGCGATATGATGAGCGAAAGTCTTGTCACAGGCGGGCGGGAGTAGATCGAGGGAGGACCAGAGCCAGACAAGGTAGAGACTCGAGTCGCTGCAGCTATACCGATGCAGCATTAACTGGGCAAAGTATGTACAAATTGTGATTAATTTCAGCAAAATATTGCAATTCAGGTGTGGCAGGAATTATAATCAAATTAATAAGGGTCGACAAATGGCTTTATGAATAATATATAAGAGTATAATATATACTATAGTAATTTAAGGTGTTCACACTTTTTTATTTAAGCATATATTTTATTTAATCCATAATCAATTTTTTTTTTTAATTAAATATATAAAAGTGCATATTTCATATAACAAATATCGTTCCTTTTTGACTATCAATTATCGATGTAAATATTATATTATATAATGTGAAACAACATAAATCCGAATGGATATTAATTTAAAAGTATTAAAGCTCGAATTCATACCATATCATCACCATCTCAAATTCGAATACCCTATGATCTAAATTTGAAAAAGAAAACTATTCAGTTACCTTTGAACGGAAAGCAACTTAAGTTGCAAATGAGCCATGTCTCAGTCAGCTCAGGCGTGTTTCGAATGTTTTCACTTTGCTGCTGCGGATATCGAAATGCTCACACAAATCAACTGTAGCGCACATTTTATGAATAATGTAAATCAGCAGTCAGCGCAGGCTACTCCACTTCCAGTTCCACTTCTAGCTCCATTGCCGTTGCCCCCTTGTGCTTTCATTTATGGAGCGTGCCCTCACAATGCCCCGCTGAAGAGCCAAGCCGCAGTTGCAGCGCTGCAGTTGTAGTCAACGTTGTCCCGGGGCGTCAGCTTCTACCACGCAGCGCGTTGCAAGTCGCGCTTTATCATGAGATAAACAACAACAAAAACGAGATGAACAAAAAAAATTAAATGTAACGAAAGACTGGTCTGGGCTGGGCTCGGCAGGGCACTGGCCCTGACTCCGACTCTGACTCAGATTCTGGCTGATGCGCTTTGGGTCTGTGGCTGGGTTTCGGTCTGGGTCTGGGTCTGGGTCTGGCTGTGGGCTCACCTGCCTGGCGATAACCACAGGCAGCTACCAGCAGGCAGGCAGGCAGTCTGTCAGTCAGTCAGTCACTCAGTTGACCAACAAAGGCTGCAGGCCAGGCACCTACCATAAACCCCAAATCAGTTGCTCAACGTCCCCCAGCCCTCGTCCCCAATCCCCAACCAGCTTTCGTCTGTGCTGGCGTCCGACTCGTGCCTGCCGCCAATCAACTGGTTGCCGCAGAGCGAGCTCGAGTCCATCGACTGCGTTTGTGGCCTGATTGGTGGTGGGTGCAGCCAGGGGCGTCGTGCAGGGCCACTGGGAGGAAGGGACAGGGTGTCTGGGCTGCGTTTTTTTCGGGTGATCGTTGGCGTCGCATTTTGCGTTTCCGTTGCATTTTTCCCAATGCCCGAAACGCCGTGCGCGTCCAGCAACGTTATTGTTGCTTTTGCTGTTGCTGTTGCCTCTGCAGATTTATATGCGGTTGAATGAACACGCCTGCCAGGAAACACCAACAACACCAGCGCAAACAACAACAACAGCAGAAGCAGCAACATCAACGAATATTCATCAACAACAACATCATCATTATCATCATCATCAACTGCGTTTTCAATTCGCTTTTTTTTTTTTTTTTTTTTTTTTTTTTGTTATTTAGTTTTATTTTATTTTTTTAATAAACAACATTTTAACAAAGTTTGCCATTGCCGAGGCGCAACAACAACAACTTCTCAAAGTGTGCAGAAAAAATTTCGCATAATTATTTTTCATGTTGTTTCGCTTTTCTCTGCCCGCTCCTCGCCGCTCGCAATAAGTGAAAAAATTTGTTAAAGTGTCAGCATTGACAGCGATTTAAGTCGTTTTACTGTCATCATTAAGTGTCGGCGCCGGGTTTGCCGGATTGTTGTTGGATTGGAGTTGGCTGTCTTTGTCTTTTTGTTTTTATTTATGTATGGGTCGCATTGTTTACTTTGTTGTAAGTCTATAGTTTCGTTTGTGAGCCCTGTGATTAGTTAGTTAGAACAGCGAGAGGCAGGGACAATAAAGAAGGTACGACTGAGAGTCCATTCGAAGAATCCTAGCTTAGAATTGGAGTAAGAGTAATATTAGTAAGTCTCTGCAGTGAACAGTCCAATCCAGTGCTGGCATCTGAAATAGTGGAGCTATTTCAACTCCACCTTCTTCGCCTCGAATTCTCAGAAATCGCTGCGCGTCAAAGCGTGCTGCAAGAATTTTTCGCATGACTGGCAGTCAAGAAGGAGTAAAAAGAGGTAATACATATATATTTATATATAGATATATACTATATATACGAATGCAGCTTGGCGGAAGCAAAATCAATTAAAGAGTTTTACCAAAATATTTAGAGCGTTAAGCGCGTAGGATTAAAAACTAAGCATCAAAACTACGTGTGTCAGAGAGCTAAACACAGGGAGCACAGGGTGAGCAACAACAGTGTGTTTCGAAATTGGCAATATGTGAATGCGAATAGGCATTAATTAAATTTAGATTGCAGCGCCTGAAGTTGGGGTGTTTCCATTAAAGGGGCAACAGGCAAAGTCCCTCTCCTTTGTCACCCCTTTCCAAGTGTTACAATTTCGGAAGTGTATTGCAAATGTCTTTGGCTTCAACTTCCACTTCTACTTCCGTAAGTCGTTCAAAAACAGTCAGACAGACAGATATGAATTTAAAAGTCTTAATGGTTTCGGGTACCACGCCCTGCTGGGCTGAAGTTTAGAGCCTTGTTGACGCCTACCGCCCCAAATTCAAATGAGCTGAAGACGAAGTAGAAGCAGAGAAAGAGAAACGCGTTATTCTGCCGTATTTAGCTTGTTTCTCAGTTTTCCTTCGTGGCCAGGAAAAGTTCCCTTTTTTTGGCACAGACATTAATCTTGAAAAAGAAAATTTGCATGAAATTGAAAAAGTGAAAATATTTTCGAGCTAGAACAAAATTCGGCGCGTATTTCTTTTTCCTCTGTTTTTATACCCTGAACCCATTTTCAATGGGAAATCAGGGTATAATGGTTTTGTTGAAATGTATGTAACAGGCAGAAGGAGGCGTGGCAGACCCCACAAAGTATATACATTCTTGATCAGGGCGACGAGCTGAGTTGATTTGGCCCTGTCCGTCTGTCTGTCCGTCTGTCCGTCTGTCCGTCCGTCCGTCTGTCCGTCTGTCCGTCTGTCCGTATGTATGAACGCGTCGATTTCAGAAGATATAAGAGCTAGAGACTTCAAATTTTTTTTAAAATGTCCGTAATTACAGCGCGCATATCAAGTTTATCATTAAAATTCGATAACTCATCCCGATCTTTTTTTTATCGATAAAAAACCTTATCGAAAACCAGTTATAAAATTATATCTTCTACACCTTTATTGCTAGAGTCTCCAAATTTTTAATGTATACTTACATGCAATTTACACAATTTCGGTTTTTGTTAAAATTTACCCCCCACCTCTAAATTCACCCCCTCACCCTCACTTTTGTAAAAAGCGTATTTCAAATACTAGAGACTTGTGCTTTGGCAATTACATGCATATTCATGTTATAATCATAATCTGAAAGTTTCATGAAGATCGTACGTCCATAAAAAAGTTATTAAACAATTAAGTTCTCATAGTAAGCGCACACTGCAGCCCATGCGTGTTTATGCGTGGGTGCTTGTGTGTGTATGTGTTTGTGTATGTGTTTGTGTATGTGTGTGTGTATGTGTGTGTGTGTATGCGTTTGTGTGTGTATGCGTGTGTGTGTGTATGTGTGTCTGTATGCGTGTGTGTGTATGTGTGCCTGTGTGTGCGTAAGTGCCTGTGTGTGTGTGTGTGTGTGCGTGTTTCTTCTGTAAGCTGAAAGACGCGAAAAATTATTGAAATATCTATTGCTCCAAGGGTTCAGGGGATCTCGTAGTCGAGCAGTCTCGACTAGAGCTTTCTTACTTGTTTTTTTTTTTTTTTTTTTTTTTTTTTTTTTTTGGGTAACGTCTGCGTGAAACGGAAAAGTGAAATTTGCAAGCACTTAACTTAGGGCATAGACGTGCTGCCTGAGAAGAGGGGGTGAGCGCATAGGCTGGAGAAGAGTGGGAATGAGAGGTTCGCATAATCTTGCTGTAGTATTGAAGGATATTTTGCATAGACCTTTAACGGTGCTGCGACTGAAATCTGCAAATGACAGCTCGTTTGAAGCACCACCAAGGAATACACGGCATTAAATGTACTTAGATTAAAGAAAATTTCAGTCAATCTGCATTGTATCATTTAATGTAGGTATTAAAATATCATGAGAAAATATCATGTGCATGTTTCAAAGAAAAATTAAATTAAATTTATTAAAATTAAAAAAAGATACATAAATTAAATAATATATTTATCAATATATCTATTTACACATATTTGGAGAATATACATATTTTATTATTCAAAAGCTCAGATGAAATTATAAATTAGTCTCAATATATAGATTAACTTATTATTATTAATGTAATTTTCAAATAATAAAATATTTTTCATTTAAAATATAATGAATGTAAAGAATGTTTTAAAATTAAAAAGCTAAACTTTAATTAGAAACTGAGATTTAAAGAAACTTGCCATAGTTTTACCTTAAGTTATTATTTATTGATATTTTCATTCATCTTGCATTCTTCTATCCCACCAATTCATAAGTAAAATTATATTAAATTCGTATTAAAGCTTTTTTAAAATTGTTAAATTATTGAAACAGGCGGGGATATTTCCGTCGGAATCTTTTTCGCTGCGGCAACACTTTAAATATTTAATTACGTAATGCCTGTAATTCTCTGTCAGCCCTTTTGCCACTTTTTTGACTGCCGCAACGTGGCTCGGCTCGGCAAATTGTTGTTAAACCCCAGCCCCGACTCCCGCGCAAGCTCCCGCCTCCCTCTACACACATGAAAAAAAAAAAAAAAACAAAAACAAAATGCGCTGTGAAAGAGCTTTGATATTCTTTTGTTGGCCGCCCGTCCGCAGCATCAGCTTCCAGCTGCCAACTGGAACAGGCAACATGCCTCAAGTGTTTGCGGCAGCCAGTGATGCTCTCTTCCTTCGTCCACGTAGGCCGCCCCTTTTGTTGCGCTCATGCCATTCGCAGCTGGCGCCTGCAGTTTGTAGCTCTCGACAATGAACGAATTTGCATTTGACGCGATTCGGCGCGGTATGCATGGAGCCGCTCTCCCACTACCGCTTAAACTCAGCCAGTTGGGCTAAGCCCCCCTTTCCATGCGCCTCTGTGCGAGCTATTACTTTAGTCTGCTTTCAGGCGCAAGAATTTCATTCATTCATTTTCGCATTCACTCGCTTTGCTGCCATTTGCGTTAAAATGTGATTTTTCACTTGACTTTTTAATTATGCGGCAATGGCAGGCAGCAGCAACAACACCAACAACTGTAGCAACAACAAACAAAATACACCTACTTGAGCGTTTGCCTTTGTAAGAAACGTGCCGCGGAATGAGCCCGCAGCTAACCAAAAAGTTAAGCAGTAAATCTAAAAACGTAGACGTAGCCCAAGCGCAGCAGGAGGGGCGGAGGGGGCATGCTGTAAGGGAAAGGGCTTAAGGGTAAGCCAAGGTATTGTTTAGCCTATGGTTCGGTCGGGCTAGATTCTGTTAATTTTGCTTAGCTGGGAAATTGCTCCGATTGAGTTGATATATTTGTTGTTTAGCCAAGTGAAACCTGGAACGCCATTGAGGTTTGATCAGGGAGGAGAGAGTCTAGAGTCTAGACTAAAGAAAATCATTTACTGCGCGCATAATTAAACCTGCTGTGGATGTCTTTAAGAGATTCGCAATGCATTTTGCCTCGGTTAAATATGTTAAATAAGTATTCTGACAAATTTGTTAGTACTAACTGTTTAGTGTTATGCTGCACATCGATTTCAAGCACTTCTAGGCATTCCTTTGATGATCTCATCAGCAGCAATGACAATTTTCAGTAAGACTGCACATTTAGATAGAATTTTTGTAACTCGAAAGACCGTGAAATAAATACAATCCAACAAAAAAAATCACATAGATTTGTTCATTCATGTTACATTTGCATACAAATGATTGCATTGCTTCATCATTGCGCATCTTCCTTCGCAACGCCCCTGCCTCCAAGTCAAGAGATTCACTACCACATATACCGCCCCCAATTATTCAGTCACAACTCTCTGGTTCGTCTCCCGCTCGGCCCTCATTTGGAGTCAGAGTCTCAGTGCTACGCCCCTGTGTCTCTGGTCTCTTTTATGCAAATGACTTAATTTAAAACATCAAATTTTGCACTTTGCGTCGAAATTCCCCCTCCGAAATTCCCATTGCTTCATCCATATCAAAATATATTCGCCAGGCCGTGCGACGACAACATTGAGGACGGCGACTCATTGGAAACATTTGAAATCATTATTATACCACTCACTGGCAGACAGACAGACGGCCGAACAGACAGGCATCCATCCAGGCATTACCAGACTGAGGGGTGCCAGGGTATGTCGTCATCATCACCATCATCATCACTATCATCATCATCATTATCGTTGTCTTCATTTTTATGAAGTGTCATTTTTGTATAACATTTGCGCCTATAAAGCAGTCGCCTAAGCCCAAAAGGCGCGCGGCACACCCCTTTCAGCCAGCAGGACGCCGAGACAGGCGGACAGACCTACAGACAGTCGTTCACTCGCTCATTCCATTAGTCAGGCATCCAATTGAGGTAAAGTCGATGATGTGCTGCTCGACTGTGCATACCCTGTAATTCTGGATACGCTATGTAAAATATGCATTGCGCTTTCATTTCAGAAAATATATATGTGTCAAAATAATTATTATAGATAGTATTTCAGACCAACTCTTCAATAAACATGGGGTAAGAGTATCTTGTAAGCATTCAGCGACTGGGTATCCTCTAGTCGAATACGTTCAACTGACTGCTGCTCCTTTATCCTTATCAGCTGTACGCAATCATTTTTCTTTTCGCTTTTTTCTCTTGTTTTGCTGGGTTCGCTTTTTGCTGTGCTTCCAGCAGTGCAAATTGTGGGCCGTTTTCCCATTTCTTTTTCCCTGTCCTTTTTGTTTTTCTATGAATTTTCATGGTGTGCAGTTTAGAACGAAGAACTTAAGAGGAAAATTCTGGGCGCCTATTGTTGGCCGAAGAAGAGAGAAAGACAGAGAGAGAGAGAGAGAGAGAGCGAGGGAGGGAGAGAGAAAAAGCAGGCAAAAAGTATTTACGCGTCAACTTCGCTTTCTTAGTTGTTGCTAGGGCTGACTGTGCGACCGGGCGTATACTTAATAACAGTTTAATTAAATTTAATTATGTTTTAATTGCATTTGCAATGGGGCACCCAAGAAGCAGATAAAGCCAGAAGTTTCTGCTCGAGTGAGCCTTACATCGTGTCCTGGCTGCACGACAAGTACAAGCCAATGGCAAGCAATAATCAGATACATTTTCATATAGTATAGTATTTGCGCCCTCGAGTCCATAAGCTGCTTGCACGTAACTGCCGGTCATTTGTTCGGCTGTCACAACATTTCTCGAATATCAACAACAACAAGGGCAATCATAAACATCATCATAATCAACATCAACATCCATATATATAAACACTTTACTATATCAACACCAACAAAGCCGCCCAACCACCCATTACGCATACGCTCCGTTTGACCGGGGAGTGACCCACATTTGCCTCCCTCGCCCTCTCTCTCGTTCTCTGTCTCACGCGCCATTTATTGAGACGTCCAGCTATTGTCCAAGCTATCCGCTCGGTCAAGCTTGGGCATTTTTATGGGTTCGTTGACATTTCTCCGATTATTTAATTTATTTATTTATTTTTTTTTTTTTATTTCGTTTTATTTTTTTTTAGCTTGAGTTCACATTTAAAGCGTCTGGGAAACTGGAAAACACATATTAACTTATAGTTACAATAATTGGCTAAAAAGTAATTTCTGTACGCATAACTAGATTACTTCGTTAGACGTTGAACCAGTTTGAAATTTATCATAACCGGCTCGGATTTGAGTCTGGCTAATCATTAATAATCTAATTTGATAGATGAGCAAAGCATTATTAGTATTATTCCTAATATTAATATTATTATTATTATTATCGTGCCCAACTTTTTAAAGTAGTTCGAAGGTGGTTTGGGCTCACACATTTGTAGGTATTTAAGCCATCTGTCAATGCTGAGAGTTGACAGTTGTAATAATCTTAATGGATACAATTCAAATCACAAGCAAAAAACAACTTTGTTGGATATGAATTGCACTTCTAATTTATATGGATTTCAAAACATTTCAAAAATGGTAATAAAAATAAATGTTGGTATTAAAGTGATACAAACCTTTTGTAGAATTCTCAGTAGAACTCCCATAATACTTTTCAATATTTAAATCATATTGCATTAAATATTATTAGTATACTACAATCTCATAAATTGTCATTATCGATTGAAACTGAAACCCCCAATTAAGAGGTTATTAAAGTTACCTTTTTGCCATGGTTTCATTCCACTGTGCAGCTTAACACAGATTACTTGGCAATTTCTTGACCATAAATTAAATTCAGTTTATATATATATACATTTTTATTTAGTTTCAAGTCGATTGTGCCTGTGCAGCTGGCAAAGCGTGCGTTCGGATCATGCAAATTAATCATATTGATTAACCAATTAATTGCCAAACATGTTTCGGCTTGCGCTCACAGATTTTCAATCAGAAATTAAAGCGAAATATAAATGAAAAGAAAACCCAAATCCGAGCTCACTTCGCCCCTTCTCGTCTGCCTCTCTCTCTCCCGCTCTCCCTCCGGCACTCGATAGCAAACTGGAAATGATTTATGTTGCTTTCTGCACGGGCGCTGCGGCTCCTCCATCAGGTGAGCTTTGTGTGTGTGTGTGTGTGTGTGTGTAGTGGGGAGAGAGGTAACCACTGTGGCTGTCAATATCACACGCTTCGTAGCTCGGACGCTGATTATCGATAAGCGATAATGAACTTGGATAGCAGCCCGCGCGTCCCGCTGTTTGAGCTGGCGCGTTTTTGTGCAATGATATGTAAAATGTGCTTCAAATTGACATTTAATTGGCTTAGACGGAGCAAAGAGTTAGAGTTAGTTAGAGAGACTGTGAGTAAAAGAGAAGAGGGAGAGGCAACAGCTCAATAAGCTTAGAAAATTCAGTCAGTTGATACAGTTCGGCCCAGTTTATCGGAGCCGGCGTACTTTCTTAATGATGATATATTTTATGGCTAGTCATTAGCCCACTTGGTCAGAGCTTAAAACCATTTGAGTAGGGTCAAGGTGACTGGACAATTTCGAGCTTGCGGTCCAAAAAGGGTTGGATCAAAGTCCCGAGAAAGAAAGAGAATATAAACAGTGTACAAAAAATGGTACAGTCTGCTCTGAGCGAGAGGAATTGCAGCAATCAATCAGTTGCTCTGGCCTTAGACTTTTTTGCTAACATTATTTGATGACGTAATGTTTATATATCTTTTTGTAGGGCCACAGAGTGTCTGCCACAAATTAAAATTCGCATAGAGTACTCAAGGCAACTATGTGGCAAACCGACACAGATGCCTTGAAGATGATCAATGTTAGTGAATATTAATATTTATTCAACTGCGAATTTTATATGTACAAATTTTTTATTTCAAATCTAAAATATTTGTATAAACATTTCTATATATACCTATAAAGTGAGGTAATATTATTCAAGGGATCGATAAATATAACAAGAAACAATAAGATATGATTTACTGAATACAATTATTGAAAATTAATAAATTAAGTTAACAAATTTTTCTCAGATATTTGTCCAATCTCGCATTGGTGAGTCTCATCCTCTCATCCCCCCAATCGTTCTATGCAATTTGATTCCTTTATTCATTTATGCAAAGCCCCTTTAACATTGATATTCTCGCTAGCCACGCGCAAGCCACCTCACACAATTCCATTATGCGATTCGTTATGCAATATTTATAAATTTACTTTAAATTGCATGTCGGGAGCACAAATATTCATATACAATTTGAGTATGATGAGGAACAGCGCCGAGGCGGCACCCTTAAGCAACCCTCATTATTAATCAGGGCCCTTCCACTGGCAGCCTTCAATTTCATAGCTGCCACTCAACGGCTTTGGCTCGACCTATAATCCTGCCGCAAAACCAGTTCCCGTTGACGGTGCCAAACAGGTCTCAATCGTCCCTTTCACAGGCAAATATTTTCAATTATAATTAATGCAGCTTAGATGCCAATGACAACTCTGCGGTCAGTAGGTTCAAAAGAGCGTAATAAGCTTTCGCCCCAATCCTCGCATTTGGATCAAACGACAATAAAAAATTAAAAAAAAAACACACAAAATTAAAAACTCGTATTACCAATTAAATTCCACAATTGACCGCAGCACAAATTAAAGCTCAGCTCACAGGCGTCCACGACAAACACTGAACGTTCATGTTGAAATCCAAAATACAGCTGATGAACCGCTCCCCTTTCTCATTAACAATTAATCTTCCCCTCTTTCGCTTCGCTCTAGTCCCCGCTCTCTCTCCTGACTCTCTCACCTAGCTGAGCCCCCACTTTGATTTGGCTGTCTGCCCTCATCATTCGCATTGTTATGCGCCAGTGTTCCAATCTCTGGCCCCGGCTGACTGGACCCTAATCGCTTTTCAGTCATCAATGAACGTGGCAGGGAAAAGTCAAACGCACGAGCTTGTTGCTGCGAAGGATGCGCAGCAGATGAGCTGAAGGAAATCCGTGCAGCCTTTCGTCTGGCTACTCCAATTCGTGAGCTCCTGCTCCTTTAGATTTGCACTTGGCTCATTTTTTATGCCCCAAATCTGTATTCCCCTGGTCACAAGAGCAACTGACAATGGATAAAATCAAGTAGATGAACAGGAAAATTTAGCCTCCATTTTGTTTAATGATTACATGCAGCTTTTTGCCTTTCTGTTATTTCATGCAAGTTCTATTAGACAAGCCAAAGGAGCGCAATGACAAGTCCAAGTTGGCAACATGTCCATGTCTTGGCTCTGTCCCTCTCTCTCTATCTCTCTCATTCAGTCCATCTTTTCTCAGATGTTGTTCTGTTTGGCAGGAACGTAATGAACACAACTTCCGCTATTTCCGTAGAAAAACATGTACAGCGCCGAATAGAAAAACAGAATAAGATAAGAAGAGATGGCAACAAAAAAATAATCCACATCCAAATGTTGTGCAGAAGAGGAGCATTGTGCAAATGACTCCTTTGAAGTCAAATGCTGATGAGACAGCATTTGTTGTGCAGGGAGCATGAAAAAGGATGTACACATAGACAAGTATATCCATCCCGCACTTACATATATCCGAGGGTGGAAACACTGAGTGGAGATCAAATGGCCGCATGAATAGTAGTCCACGACTATTTCTATAGCTGTCACTGCCTTTGCCTGTGGCTGAGCCTCAGCCTCAGCCTCAGACATGGGCTTGCAGTTCGCATCACGGCCAAGTGCTTTGCCTTCCTCTTAAAGACTTGGCTTAAATAAATCTTCCAATTGAAATCTTATCTCAGATATTTAAACATAAAGTGAAAAGGATGTTTGCACAATTTATCGATAAATCAATTTACTAGAAGATGACATGGTATTGATCCTTTTGATTCCTTACCATACTATATAATTCTATAACAGTGCTGACAATTATTATAAGTCTGATTTATAATGTGAAGCTTGGAGAGAAATATTTATAAACAAGAGTTTAGAGAACGAACTAAATTTCTTAAACAACAATTTTTCACTTTAAAGGATTATATTTGGAGTACGAAATAGATCAAATCTTGTATGGTCTCTACTTAAGTCATACATTAACCATATATGCAAAGGTATCTTTTACGAGGTTGTGACTTGTCTGTCACATGAAATCTATGGTGATTCATGACAGATCAACTTCAAAGTTGATTGAATACTACCTACTGCCTACAGCTAAGTACAAAGAGAGGAAATTTTTAATGTTTCCATATTTTAGCTAATATAAACCAATTTAAGGAAACTTCAAAATGAAATTGCAAATTAAGGGTAACTTCTGTTCGCATTTCCTCTGTCGATTTAAACTCTCAAGTCGCGCCATAATTCACGGCGTCTACGGCGGCAACAAAAATATATATACATATATATATATATATATATAACCCATTAACAACAGCTCAGCAAAAGGTAATTATCTCTCTGTTAAGCTCTGTTGGTTATCAATTTCAATAATTAGAATCTTCGACTCAGGGCTGTGGGTAAGAAACCCCACTTTGAGTAACAAGAACTACAAAACAACATTTGTTATAATCATGGGGAACTTAATTACTCTCATAAAGAAAAACGCGTAAAAATAGAAAAAAAAATTGAAAATCGAAAAAAATTAAGCATTAATCCGCAAGCTATTAAATTCTTATTTCGTAGAATGAAATTTCAAACTAAAAGCATTTGCGCCTGCAAGCACACAATTTATGGAACGAGGGGACGTGATAAGGGAATGCAAATTATGAGCAGGATAGAGCGGTATATATGTATGTTAGGAGAGAAGGTGCCGTTAGTTGGAGACGATGTTGTCTGCGCTGGCAACCAATTAGCAGCTTATTAGAATGCACACCAGAAAGTAATCTTTTGCAACAACAATTTGTGGACTTAAAATATTAAATTGCTAAAACTTAAAAACAGATTTCTCAGCAAAAATGACTAACAGAAAAAACTGAAATAAAAACAAAACAAAACGGAATAGAGGAAGAAGGCGCAACTTGCTCGATAGCCAGTTAGCCGCAAGGAGCCAACTTGGGCAGTCAGCAGGAGAGAAGAAGGCCGGCGAGAGGATGAGACGAAAGGAGGGAGGGAAGCGGGACGAAGCAACTGCAGACGAGACGATGCCTTCGAGCTGTGGGCTCTCTGGCTGAGTGAGTGGCCAAGGCACGAACCTGTGGCCATGTTTGCCATTAGGTTTTTCATGGCGACTTGCTCGCTGAAGGAACGCTGGAATCGGAACACGGGGAGCGCAGCGGACGGCAACTGTCGCTTCAAGCGTAAAAAGCTCAACTCCAAATTTCTCTTCAGTTGGCTTCTCGGAAAGTGGGCTGGACTTGCGACCTGGACTCGAACAGAACCCCAGCCAAGCTCTGCCAGGCCAAGCGAATAAAGCGTAGACGCAGTCCACGGCTCTACCAGTGGAGTAGGATTTAGGTAAAGGCAGAGAGCCGTTAAAAAGAGTACTCCCTCGTCTGCGTCTAATATACGCCCGACTTGCTAAAACAAATTATAAGCCAAAAGACATTGCTATGATTATAATGTCCGTCTGCTGTCTGCTGTCTGTCTGTTTGTCTGTTTGCGAAGCGATTCAGGCAAAGGGCAAGGAGTGAGAGTGTGACGTGCAGATGTTGTCTTTAAGTTGTTTTACATAGCTCTACGAAAATTCTAATTCTTTACACTTGTAGTATTCGTAGATAACCCCTGTGCTAGGTATTTTAACATTTAAGGAACACTATCACAGAACAGCAGAACCTTAATCATCAATAAACATTCAGTTTTGGTCAATAATAATGAAACACATGGCCTACTGGCACATAAGATCGCGCATCTAACCTGTCGAATTGCGAATTAAACAATTTATGCACGATTGCAGCCTTCAATAAAATATACGAATGTTAGATAAATTGATTTTGGGACAATTGAAGAGTATTCCTTTAAATATGATGGGATTTTTCTCTGAATGTTTAAAATGTTCCCATTTTCCTTCGCTAATCATACTGTAAGACAAGAGATCATAAATGTCAATGCTTACCAGGTTCAACGTCTGTGTGGTTAAAGTAATGCTCAATATCTTTAATTTAACCATATGTATTTATCCCATATGTATTTATCCCTTACTCTATGACAAAAAGTCCCCGTCAAAGATTGCGTGATGAATGCTGCTCCAACGATCTGAGATAAAGGCAATTGAAATGCCATTGATGACTGCTAACTATGTCTAATTTGTATGTTGCCAACAGAGAGTCGGACTCGCTATTCATGTGTGCTCGGCAACTCTAACCAACTTTACTTTTAACAAAGCGACTTAATTACAGTGCATACACACAAATAAACGCACACACAGACATATGTGTACACATACTTCTAATATTCAACAGTACTGTGCGAAAGTATGCAAACTATGAACGGGGCGTGGTTTCGGCCGCAAGGATAAACCAATTAAACTGAGTCCGAAAACCCAGAGACGACTGTCTGACAATTCAAACAACAGAGCTCGACTAACCAACAATGAAAACCTCAAAAATTGTGCTGCAGCCAGCAATAGTCCCATGACTACAAAACACAATGTGTCCCCTGCTCGACCGAGCAGGTCCTGAGTCCTGACAGTTTCTATGAATCGGCCGTGGGATGGCATGACTGCATATTTCGACATTTATGTGGTCGTCATTGGGTGTCGTTTGTGTCGTTGATTTCTTGCTTAAGCGTCGCGCGATTCAATTTCAAATCCTGAACACATTTCCACGAGTGGCTGACTACAATGGATACCGGACTCGCCAGGACGAGGGGAGGTGGAGGTAGAGGTAGAGGCCGAGTAGCAAACCGGGCAGCTAACAATGTTATCTCGTAATTTTACACGTCGATGATTTCAGGCGAATGAGTTTGATTCGATTGTCTCAAGTTTTTTGCAATTGTTGCCAGCACCAATCCTCAAAAAGGATGCGCCACAAACAACAACAACAACAACAACAACAACCACTACTACAGCTACTGCTACAACAATGTGGTGCACGTTGGTGACGACGCCTTTGACATGCTTTTGACAGCCAAACACCGCCCCGCTGCTGCTCCCCCGGCCAGCAGCCAAGACACGCAGTGGCAGCTGAAGGATATCTGGCTGTCCTGACAGGCAACAAGGCAACAGGGCAACCCCCATGTTGCATGTTGACGCTGTCCCGAACCAGAACTCAACTCACTTCATTGCCCTCTGCCTGTTCTCAAAAAGGCAACTGCTCGTCGTGTGCTGCTGCAATAAATTATTCGAATGCAACAGCCCAAGCGCTTTGTGTCGGCAGCATAGACTATTAGAAAAGGGTTTCACGTAGTTCCCGGCCAGAGAAAAAAAGAAAACGATACCACTACGCCCCTTGTCCAGAGTTTCGCTCCCCAAAAAATTGGTAGACAGCTATTGAATGACATGCAAACTTGTCGCCCCGCTTGAAACTTGCTGCAAATAATTTCAAATGTTTCTCTCCTCTTTTCTAGCCAAGCTTAATGTCCATTTCATAGAGATGCCGCTTGAAGCTAAATAAAATAGCTAGATATCAGTATACGAAAATATATATTTATTTTTGCATATGCAAATAGATTCCCTTGTAAGTGTAAAATATTTAAAAATTTACAGAGTAGTAGAGAGTATATGTATATATTCAACTGATGTTTCAGTATTGATTGATCCATGATTATGTACGCAATCAGACAACAGGAATAATTAGTACAATTTGTAAATTTTTAACAAGTAAGAAAGCTCTAGTCGAGACTGCTCGACTATGAGATCCCCTGAACCCTTGGAGTAATAGCTATTTCAATAATTTTTCGCGTCTTTCAGCTTACACAAGAAACACGGACACACACACACACACAAGCACGCAAGCACAACCAGGCATACATACACACACACAAGCAGGCAAGCACACACAGGCATACATACACACACACACACACACACACAAGCATAAACACGCATGGGCTGCAGTGTGCGCTTACTATGAGAACTTAATTATTTAATACCTTTTTTTGTGGACCTACGATCTTCATGAAACTTTCAGATTATGATTATAACATGGATATGCATGTATTTGCCAAAGCGCAAGTCTCTAGTATTTGAAATACGCTTTTTACAAAAGTGATGGTGAGGGGGTGAATATAGGGATGGGGGGTAAATTTGATAAAAAACCGAAATTGTATAAATTGCATATAAGCATACATTAAACATTTGGAGACTCTAGCAGGTGAAGAAGATATAATTTTAAACCTGGTTTTCGATAAGGTTTTTTATCGATAAAAAAAGATCGGGATGAGTTATCGATTTTTAATGATAAACTCGATATCCGCGCTGTGATTACGGACATTTAAAAAAAAAATTTGAAGTTTCTAGCTCTTATATCTTCTGAAATCGACGCGTTCATACATACGGACAGGCGAACAGACGGACGGATAGACAGAGGGACAGGGCCAAATCGACTCAGCTCGTCACCCTGATCAAGAATATATATACTTTCTGGGGTCTGCCACGCCTCCTTCTGCCTGTTACATACATTTCAACAAAACCATTATACCCTGATTTCCCATTGAAAATGGGTTCAGGGTATAAAAATGCAAACAAAAAATGTAAAATATAATAATTCCATGACATTTATACCTATGTTTATGTTTTCATACTTTTATCTTCATTAAATAAGAAGAATTTCTAACTTTATTTGAAATTTACAGTTTAGATATTAATTAATAATTGTTTGCAAAATAAGCTCTACCACATATCACAAATTCAAAGACAAATACAATCGAACAAAACCTTCATCAAGAATTGATTATTGTCAGCCTCTTTTTGTACCAATTCTAGCCGGAAAACAGCTAAATTAAATCAACTCTGATAACGTGTCCATGAGCGCTCTTTCATTGTCGTGGTAATCAAATAAAAATCAATGGCTTGTGAAATTCAAATTGTGACTGCGACGATTGCGACTCGCGGTAGAGACTTTGTCTACCAATTGCCTCAAAAAAAAAAAGAAGAAGAGTGGAGAGAAGGGAAACTCTTGTCCTGGGCCTCTCACACCACAAATTGTGAAACTCATTTCTTCGAGTGCTTCAAGGCGAACCCGTCTGCATCACGTGCCCAATTCTCATTTGCCGTTAGCCTTCGAAATCGTTGAAGTTAATGATCTGATGCAGTCTCTGGCACACAGTCAGCCAACTATCTCTAAGCCCTTTTAGCCAGGCCAACTAAATCAACTGTCATTAGAGCCACGTTGACGGCGCCCAGCTGCCCAGAAAGTCAGGTCTGGGTGGCAAAGGAACCCACCTCGTTCTGTCTGTGAACTGAACCAAGTCGAATGTCTTATCCCAAGTCTGTGCATAAAATTAATTTTTAAACAGCAAAACTATTTTAGGCTGCTTACTCTGCTGAGACGGATAATTATGTGAATCTGTATTCTGGCATATTGCTTATCTCTAAGTGATGAATGGTGACGTACAAATACTTTAATTAGTATATTGAAAGAGATCTCATGGCACATTTGTGTCTGTATCTGTATTTGTATTTGTATCTGTATCTGTATCTGTATCTGTATCTGTATCTGTATCTGTATCTGTATCTGTATCTGTATCTGTATCTGTATCTGTATCTGTATCTGTATCTGTATCTGTATCTGTATCTGTATCTGTATCTGTATCTGTATCTGTATCTGTATCTGTATCTGTATCTGTATCTGTATCTGTATCGTATCTGTATCTGTATCTGTATCTGTATCTGTATCTGTATCTGTATCTGTATCTGTATCTTGTATCTGTATCTGTATCTGTATCTGTAATCTGTATCTGTATCTGTATCTGTATCTGTATCTGTATCTGTATCTGTATCTGTATCTGTATCTGTATCTGTATCTGTATCTGTATCTGTATCTGTATCTGTATCTGTATCTGTATCTGTATCTGTATCTGTATCTTATCTGTATCTGTATCTGTATCTGTATCTGTAGCTGTATCTGTATCTGTATCTGTATCTGTATCTGTATCTGTATCTGTATCTGTATCTGTATCTGTATCTGTATCTGTATCTGTATCTGTATTCTGTATCTGTATCTGTATCTGTATCTGTATCTGTATCTGTATCTGTATCTGTATCTGTATCTGTATCTGTATCTGTATCTGTATCTGTATCTGTATCTGTATCTGTATCTGTATCTGTATCTGTATCTGTATCTGTATCTGTATCTGTATCTGTATCTGTATCTGTATCTGTATCTGTATCTGTATCTGTATCTGTATCTGTATCTGTATCTGTATCTGTATCTGTATCTGTATCTGTATCTGTATCTGTATCTGTATCTGTATCTGTATCGTATCTGTATCTGTATCTGTATCTGTATCTGTATCTGTATCTGTATCTGTATCTGTATCTGTATCTGTAATCTGTATCTGTATCTGTATCTGTATCTGTATCTGTATCTGTATCTGTATCTGTATCTGTATCTGTATCTGTATCTGTATCTGTATCTGTATCTGTATCTGTATCTGTATCTGTATCTGTATCTGTATCTGTATCTGTATCTGTATCTGTATCTGTATCTGTATCTGTATCTGTATCTGTATCTGTATCTGTATCTGTATCTGTATCTGTATCTGTATCTGTATCTGTATCTGTATCTGTATCTGTATCTGTATCTGTATCTGTATCTGTATCTATATCTATATCTATATCTATATCTATATCTATATCTATATCTATATCTGTATCTGTATCTGTATCTGTATCTGTATCTGTATCTGTATCTGTATCTGTATCTGTATCTGTATCTGTATCTGTATCTGTATCTGTATCTGTATCTGTATCTGTATCTGTATCTGTATCTGCATATGTATCTCTCTTTCTATCCCTATCTCTATCTCTATCTCTATCTCTATCTCTATCTCTATCTCTATCTCTATCTCTATCTCTATCTCTATCTCTATCTCTATCTCTATCTCTATCTCTATCTCTATCTCTATCTCTATCTATCTCTGCACTACATGTAAATAGCTTTCTAAAGACTTGTTCTCCCCTAAGACGGTGCTCTTTTAATTTGCAACAATGCAATCGGAATTGGAATTAAAATTCTTTGAGATTTAAATGCCAACCCCGCCTCGTGGACACTTTTTATCAATTTTGGTGTTTCCTTCGGGCTAAGCCATTTCCTTAGAAACAAACAACAAATTAACTTCATATGTTTGGGGCAGCGATGCGCAAAGCTAAACCACAGCAACGCTGAGCGATTCCCCGGCAGCTGTGTATATTCCCCAGTGGCATGGAACACCCAACAGCCGAACCACCTCCAGGAACATAATTTACACAACCTTAAAGCAGCTCACATTTCTATAACAATTTTTTATTAAATGACAAATACGCGGCCTTCAGGCAAGCGTTGACATTTGTTAAGGGGAGAGTTTTCTTACGTTTCGGGCATTAGCTGGCGATTCACACAGCACCCCCAGGCACTGTCAAGCTATTGTCACCCTCAAGCCTCAAGCTACCCCAGCTAAGCCGTGTGTAATAATTATGCTAACGACTGTCAATTCCATTTGGGGGAACTAACAGGCGAGGTGCGGGGCGATTGTAAATTGAATAGAACAGTGATACGAACCGCAAGATAAAGCCAAGATACCAACGTCTTGGAAGGGTTGCGCCTGAACCCTAACTTTGCCTTTGCTCCTGCCCATTTCCCATTTCCCATTTCCCTGTGGCCCTTTTTGGCTTTTGTCTCAAACCTTTCGCGGCATTTCCAAAGACGTGCCTAGGCGATAGTTGTGCCCGCCCTTGTAACTCATCGACCTCAAATCACGGCCCTTTTATTCGGAAATTAAGCTCGCTTTGGCTTTTCACAGTCAATTGACTTTTGAGTAAACTAACCCCCTCCCCTGTCACCCCTGCTGTGCTTAAGACTTAAGATTGCAACTGTTATTTGCTTGTTGTCAACTCTTCGCACACACACTCAGGATGATGTCAACGGGTTGCTGAACAGGAATTGGAATTGGAAATGGAAATGGAACGAATCGCTAACTCCCATTAGTTGCAGGCACTTTGCAGACCTGCCCAAAACCTTTACAGCACCCTACCTCCATATCCAGTTCCAACTCCATTTCATGGCTCCGATTCCGCAGTCTGCCGAAGCCTTATTCCCTGCCCTATGCGTCTGCTAGCCACATTTTAAGTGTTTTGTTGTTGGCGCATCGCTGTCTGCGCTTTTGAGGCAACGGCCACGTCGCGCTCCTGGCCGTTCTACCAAGGCCTGTTGCCCTGTTCGTTGGCAACTTTGCATTAAGATTATGCAAATTCTTGGCACTTGACGAAAAAACACTTGAAAATGCGCGTGTTTCTGGCAGTTTTCAAAGCAAAAAAAAAAAAAAGGAGCCCCCTTGTAGAATTTCTAATGTTTTTTAAAGTTTACAAAGCCTTAAACTCGACACACGGAAAATTACTTAAACTTTTTAGACTATGGCAATTTATGAAGTGAAATTTATTAAAGCCAATCCGAATTCTACATAATGCAATTTGTTTTATTAATCCATGGATTCACTTTTCAGGAATTTAAGTTCCCAGTCAATCAATGCCAACATATTATAGTTTATATCATTATTATCACATATTATGCATATGTAAAACAGCGAAACATTGTTGCGTTGAGTTCAGAATATTTCCCATTTTATGATAATTTATAACTTGATCAATCTTATACAAATATATAAGCATATGAAGAGCCTTGTTCATATTGACTTGAAACTGTTTAAAAGTCTTACCATTTAACATCTATTTAAAAATCATTTCGCTCTCGTTTAATTAAAACTGCCAAAGGTTGAAGTCAAGTCGCAAAGCTTAAGCCAAAAGAAAAAAAAAAATCTTCATCGTTCGCTTTTAAGTTCTGTTCGCTTAATTTGCCGTCATTTTCACTTTTGCTAGCGAGCCTTGATACCCGCTTAGATTTATCAGCACCGTCCAGCCAGGGTCCTGTGAAAGGGAAAAACAGGCCTTTGTCAACACTGTGGCCGTCCAGTCACACACACACGCTCAAAGCTGAGACTAGAAAAAGTTTTGTACCTCTGTTAACTGTAAGCAAAACGTTGTTGGCCATAGGTTTCTTGTTCCTAGCTCCGCCTTCAACCCGAAGCAAGGCATAAGAAAATTTATTTGTGCGCCGTACGGCCCCTGACATGTGTGTAAGTAACTCAGAAGAGCCGGACATGGGCATTCTGTTACAGGGAGCGGGAGAGGCTCCAAGGGGACAAACTATGGTCCGAAATAGTAGCAACCTTTTAGCAATTATATTTATAGAGCCTGCAGACTGGGACGGCCTCTTTGCATATGCAGACCCTTCATATTCTGCGTTCATGCACAGCCAATCAAATATTAGCCACAGGCTGTGCCCAAAACTTTAAGTGCGTGAGAATATCAATAATTTAAGTACTGTACAAACTAACAAGTAAGGAAGCTCTAGTCGACTACGAGATCCCCTGAACCCTTCGAGCAATAGCTATTTCAAAAATTGTTCGCGTCTTTGTGCTTACACAAGACACACACACACACACACACACACACACAAACCCACACACACACATACACACATGCACACACACGCATACACACACAAGAACCCACGCCTAAACAGGCTTGAGCTGCAGTGTGCGCTTACTATGAGAACTTAATTGTTTAATAACTTTTTGTGGACATACGATCTTCATGAAACTTTCAGATTATGATCACAACATGGATATACATGTATTTGCCAAAGCACAAGTCTCTAGTATTTGAAATACGCCTTTTACAAATATGTGAATGAGGGGGTGGATATCGAGGTGGGGGTAAATTTTAATAAAACTCGAAACTGTATGAATAATATAATATAAGTATATATTTAAAATTTGGAGACTCTATCTTTAAAGACGTAGGAGATATAATTTTATAACTGATTTTCGATAAGGTTCTTGATCGATAAGAAAACCAGGATGTGTTATCAATTTTTGGTGATAAACTCTATATCCGCGCTGTATATACGGACATTTAAAAAAAACATTGAAGTCTCTAGCTTTTATATCTTCTGAAATCAACGCGCTCAAACATACGGGCAGACGGATGGACGGACAGACGGACAGGGGTAAATCAACTCAGCTCGTCGCCCTGATCAAGAAAACATATCCTTTGTGGGGTCTGCCACGCCTCCTTCTGCCTGTTACATACATTTCAACAAAACCATTATACACTGATTTCCCATTGAAAATGGGTTCAGGGCATAAACAGGAAAACCTACTTTCCTATATGTCGGCAGAGTGAACAGACGTTTTGTAATCTGTAGATCAATTAGTATATATAGGACACAATCTGAAATATATTCTACTTAATTCTATATATAATTGAACACATAAATTGATTCGCTGTGATTGCTTCCATTAACTTCTTTAGCCATGCGGCACTATGTCAAATGAACTAGTTCTTGTAGATGTCATCATATTTTGTCTAGCCAATCTAGGCCCGGCGCACAGCTTAGCTCAAAGCCTGGCCGCAGACAGACTTTGACTTTAGCACGTGCCGCTGACAAAGTTGTGCTAGTGACAGGCTGACAGCCCAGTCAAAACTACCCACACAGAGACGGGAGCAGCAACAACATGACACGACTTGCTGCAACCAGTCCAAATGCTACTTAACACTCTTCCAAAAACACAGAGCGAACGAAGCAACTGAACCGAGCTGAGCTGAGCTGAAAAAAGGCAGCAAAAAGAAAAGGAAAAGATGAAACCGCAGACATGTTCTGTATTTGCACTGGGAACGGCAAGCTGAAAGAAAATGAAATTGGCCAAGGCACACACACTCACAAAAAGAGTAAGAGAAAGAGCGAGAAGGGTTGGGGAGAGTGAGATGTAGTTGGTAGTGGAGCAGGGGGACTGGCAGCTCAGCTGTTTGTGTGTTGTCCCCAACTGCCATTTAGCATTTGACTTAAACGCGGCTGCTGCTACTGACTAGCGGCTGTGGCAAGTTGTGTTAAGTGCGAGGAGGAGAAGGCCTCCTCACAAGAGGGGACGGGAACAGGAGCAGTAGCAAGTGGTGACCTAGAGAGGGTGCGGAGGTAGCAGGCAGCCGGCAGAGTTGCGGCAACCTGCTGAGATGAAGCCAGAGAGACCAGGCAACATATGCTTTCAGTAGTGTGTGTGTGTGTGTGTGTATATACATGTACATGTGGCTCTGTGCCTGTGTTTGCTTGTGATTTCATGCTAAGAACGTCTGATACCCTTTACAGCCCGTCCCTACCTGCACCCAGTCCCTCGCTCACGCTGTCGTCTTGCTCCGCATCTTTGTTTGCACTGGCTGGCCACAGACTCCACACCTCCCCCTCCCGTTCTCCCACACGTTCCTCTCTCTCTTCCCTGCCTCTGCCACTGGCTGGCAGCCCTTGCAGCAGTCAGGCAACTATTAAGTCACATGTTTGTCTCTTCTACCCGACTTTTGAGTTATGACTTTTTGGGTCGAAGGCAGACTTCAGAGAGGCAAGTCGGAAACCCAGTTTAACCTGAATTTCCACATTAGTTTCTTCAGATGCGATGGAGTAAGGGAGCGGCGAGGACTGGTATGGAAGGCAAGGCGAGACGAGACACTCGCGTCGCGTCTCTCTTTTGGCTTTTAGCTTTATTTGCCTTTGTTTTTATAGCCTTTTTCTGGCAGGTAAACAATATGTGTGCAGCAGAAGCTTGTGGCTGTTGCTGCAAGTCAAACGTGCAACATCATATGGTCCAGTGGCACGGCCCTTCTCTCTCTCTCTCTCTTCCTCTATGTGTGGGCAGTTGCCACTGACTCATCTGCTGACTGGCTGCTGGCTGGCCTCAGCTTCATTATGGGCCCGTTGCCACTTTCCGCCTCCTGTCTCTCACCTGTTGCCACTCTGCATTTATTTGACTCTTTGTTCTCGGCCTGCTTCGGCCGGGGCGCTTCTCTACTTTATTACTTTGGCCTACAGGCCGAGCAGGGCCACAAAAGGATTCCTTATTTATAAGGCGATGTTTGCTACGTGGCCCAGCTGTGCCCGCGCACCGTGTGACACAATATGACAGCGTAGCAGCTTTTTGAAGTTTCATTTGACAAGTTACGGCTCGGAGGCATGCAGCTTGTGGCATGTGGGTTGTGGGATGTGGGATGTGGGATGTGGCTGCAGCAGAGGCATCGTTAGCTTCCATTAGCCAAGGGTCTAGAAGCGTCTAGACTCGCGCTTGGCTCTGCGCCTTAAACTTTTTCCCAGTCAGTTTTATCTATTAGACATAATTTACACGATTTAACTAACTTTATCTGCTGCAGCACATGCACAGACACACACCTACACACACACACGAATACATTTATATAAACTGCTAAGTTTTAACCACTTCTCTCGTTCTCTTGCAGGTAAGTCGACACCGTCTTGCTGGCGGCAGGTCCTAACTTCAATTAGTAGCAACTGCTGAACCAAAGGCAAGTAACACTTTCCACATGGAACCCACAACCCGCAACTCTCTACCTCTATGGACCCTGCTCGACGCCACGCCCCCTGTTTAGCCACAGTGTCTTCGCGCGTGTATTTTACGCTTTATTCTTCCGAATGCCAAATTCGCGCACAAAGTTGCTCAGACTTGCATTAGTGTATGAGTGTATGGGTGTGTGAGTGTGACGATGTTCGTGCAACACGTTCAACACTACAAACTCTTGGAAGCTCTGGTGCCCAAAATTGTTTTTAAAGCTGTTTTGACTTCATATATAAAGGTCTGTTATCTTTCCTCCTACTCCTCGTCATCATTGCTGTAGTTGTTGTTGTTGTTGTTATTTTCTCGCCCTGAAAAGTAGGCAATAATTATGTGCTACCATATGGAGGTACGCGTGCTTTATACGCTAGCCCTCGCTTGGGCGTAGCTCATAGTGCTAGCTCATGGGTTGAATGGATTTAAGAGCCATTAAAATGCAAATATTTCATAGATATTAAATATAGCTATTAAGTTAGATATATATAACGACGCTCAAGGCACCGACGATTTTATGTGGCTATACCCGGAGGAACCAGAGGGAGCAACACAATATATGTATATGTATATATATATTTTTTACAGTTCGTAATAGGTGTTAACATAAATCAATTTAATTTTTTAATCAAAACAAACTAATTTTATAAATTTGTTTCGATTAGTCATAGTCGAAGTAGTCATAATATAAATGTAGGCATGAGTAAAATAAACTTCCCTTACCCTTTGAAACATAGAGCCTGAATCTCAGAATATTGATGTAGAGCTAACAAGAAATGTATTAAATATATGTCATTAATTATTTTCGGTAGTATAAGCACTGCTAGATAATTAATAATGTGTGAACCCAAATTTGTTATGCATTTTTTCTACATTCAAAGTCGTCGCCGAACGCAGAATAAATAGATAAATATCTACTGCACCGCCTCAAAATATTCATTAAACATTCAAGTGCAACTCTTAGCTATATAGTGAAATATGTGACCACGACTAACAAGACTCTATATATATATATTGGAGATGCTTTGGACTAGTCGCAGGCCGTAAATGCCCGAATCCTGTTTTTTTTTTTCAAGTTGCCCACTTTTTGCATTATAAATATTACATATGCTACAGAGACTGAATACAAAAAGCCGAAATAGTAGCAAACTTTTATGCAGTGATTTTTGCGGAATGTTGCTTATGTCTACTCAAAAATTCATTATGAAATATCCATTACTCAGGCTACGCACACATACACACACCCACACTCATACACTCACAGGAGAGCGCAATAAAAAGTGCGCAACCGAAAATAAACAGTAGCAAAAACTTTAGAAATAAACTGTTCCGTAGCTCAAAAAGAAAGAAAGCTAAAAGGGCAACCGTAACGTAACGTAGTCGTTGCATTCCATTCCGGCATGTCCTTGTCGTGTTCCCTGCTCCGGAGTCTGGAGCCTTACGTCTGCACTAAAACACTTGAGAAACTTTGGCCATATTCATATAAGTTGCAGTCGGTCGCTTTGGCGAGTTAGCCAAACAGATTCATTAGATAAAATAATAAGCACTTGTCGAGCCGCTTCCAGTCGAGGAAACGTTGCGTATAAGCGATTTTTTTATATTTTTCTTTTTATTTAAAGCCTCCCCCTGTTTTTTTATTCAAGCTTGTTGCAAATGCAGTCAAAGTTTTTGATATTTTTTTTGTTGCTCGACTTTTGTTTTTGTTGTTGGCTCAAAGCACTCGAACAGCAAACTTCAACACTTTGGCTGAAAAGCAAATATATATATGTACAAATATACATCTATATACATGTATATATACATATATATATATATATATATATATATATATATATATATATATATATATATTTGAGGAACAGAAAAAAACAAAAGTAGCTCACAAAACTTTGCTACTTAAAAGCGCAAAACGCAACGCAATGCTCGAGTGGGTGGCTGCAGGGAGTACTCAGTGGGCGTGGTGGCAGCAGGGCAGCGGTGTGCTGTTTGGCGGGGGAGGGCGGCGCTGACAAAGCCGCCGGAGCAAAGTAACTGCGAACAAACCAATTAAGTTTATTACTTTTGCGTTTTTCAAGTGCCTTGCCTATGAATGTGAGCAAGAGTAACACAGATGAGGATACGCGAATGTGTGTGGGTGTGTGTAAGTATGTGTGAACATGAACAATGTAGCAACATTGTCTGTACATGTTAGGAATGCGAGTCGTGTCGTGTCGTGCTTAGCTGCGTGACACGACCATTAGGCAAATATAAATTTAAGTAACGAAAGATCATTTTAAACCTCTTTAAAGCTGTGGATTAGCTTTATCAATGTGATATAATGGCTTATATAATATGAATAACTTAGAATATGAAAAAAGTCAGGGCAGCTGAAGCTTGGCTACATTCAAGGGTCTGAACTTTTATGAACCTATAAGAGCTCTCAAGTAATATGCAAAACTTACATAACATTGAATTTCTTGCCTAATTTTTAGATAATTCCACATGACTTCTTTTTTACCCCCAAAATAAAAATAAAACTGAACACATATCACAGTTTTATGTTACTTTACCTGTTATTAAAGAAAAGTTTTGACATTTTGCGAGGGACACAGAGATAGATAGAAATCATCAAATAATATTTTGGCTTACACATTTTGATCCCTTAGAATACGTCTCACATCTTTTGACTTACTTTAATCAGCTGTTTGAGCCTGCATTATCTTTGTGGCGAGAGCAGGCCATCTTTATATGTGCGCCCTCAATGGCCAGGCAGTTAGTAAGCTGTGACCCCCTCTGCTCTCCTCTTCTACCGCAAAAGTTGTTTGCAAAAGTTTGACAAAGTGCTTCAAAAACAGCAGCGGCTGCCGCTGGGAATGAACGCATTTGCCACTCGTTGCTTGTAAGGCATTCAACAGATTTGTCAAAGAAATTAATAAATACCACGTCATGCTGGGAAACGCCCCTGCCTTTGCCACTGCCACTGCCCCCAGCCCCCAACGCCTCACTTTTGCCACACACCAGGTGCCATAGCGGGACTTTACAGCGCCAGGAAAAAACGTAGCATACAATTCGGAGCTGGGCGTGGAGGCCGGCAATTAATTTCAGTCGCTCGTGCCTTGTGAGTTATGTGCGGCTATTTAAGTTGACGTTTGCCGACTTCACACACAGCCAGCAATACCAGGCTGACTCACATTCTGGTCGAGTGGCTTATAATTAAGATGCCACTCTCAACTAGTGCTGCTCCCACTCATTCTCTCTCTCTCTCTCTCTCTCTCTCTCTCTTTCTTTCTCATTCCCCTCAATGTTCTGTGAAGCATTTTCTGTGGCACATTTGCCGGCAATTAAAGCGAATTGCAAAAGGCGACATTCATTATTATTATTATTACAATTAGAATTATTATTATTATCGTTATTATTATGATGCATTTTCATTTCTCACTACGCTGTACTAACTTCTATATATATATATATATATATATCTATTTATTTATTTATTTATATCACTCTTTATATCTCTTTCGCCTTCGTTGTACCCTCTCACGCGCTCACTCGTGTTTCTTTTTGCCTTTGTCAAGGTGATTTATCACTTCTAAGCGCCTGGCACTCATTAATTTTTGATTGGGCCAAAAAAGGCAAACGGCAAAAGATGTTCGGACCCCAAGTGGTATATTTCTTTCTCTTCCTCTTATTATTATCATTGTTGTTGTTCTTGTCGTTGCTGCCGCCCGTACTGTTATTTTCATTAAAACTTCATCAAATGCCAGAACCTAATGATGTGCGCAGTCAGATGGTCCGTGCCCGTTGCTATCATACCCTGTTGCTTAGCTATATTAGGTGTTTCGCACTGTAGACATATAATTACAAAATAATTTCAGGTGGTGCATTTAGTATAGTGGCAATTAGCTGAATAATATTTATTAAACCATAGGTGGCGCTATGGGTTTGAGAAAAGAATAAACATGATGTTATAGTATTTATATCTTAAAAAGCTTTCAGAATGATTTACTACAAGTTTAGCTTCTGGTTTTAGGCAGGGTATCCACTAGTGACTCCCTTCACACAACGGGACAGGTTCATTACTCTGAATGGAAGTGGAAAGCCTCAATGTCTGTTTAGGCAAATGCTTCATTTAAACTGAACGATTGGCTTCACAAAACATTTGTCCCGTCTGATAATTTTGTTCATCGAGCTATTGGCTCTATTAGCTTATTATTGTCTCACAATTGTCAGGGCCTGGGCTGCCACCGGCCATAATTCAATGTTGTCTGGGCGCATTTTTAGGGGAACTTCAAACACACACACACAAACACAGCACACAGACCGAAACTTTCCATAGATGACCGCAGAAATGTGAACAATTAATTATGGCGACGCCGGCCAAACAAATGGCTAAAAAATTGGCTGCCAAATGGCCGACGACTGCGACGACGACAACCCTATGGTGGCAGCTCTAACCACATGCGTTTGTATCCCATTCATATGCATTATGCGCCCCATCGCAAGCGAACTATATGAGTCTGTGAGTTCCATATAGAGATATACAGAGGGAGAGAGCGAGAGAGAGTGAGAGATAGGAGTGGGAGAGAGGGCTTCGCTGACTAGTTTTTCGTATATATGTATATACATTTTTTTAGCGCCCCGGTCAGCCCGACTATACCGGTGCCGGTTGCAACTCTCGTACCGTTCAAACTATGGACGCCGTTTCCGCTGACAGTTATTTTGATTTATGTGAAATTGTTGCGGTGAGCGGACCCACAGTGTGTCCGCCGGAATGGCAAGTGCGTGCCCGGCTCCATAGGAAAATAGCAATAAATAGCACCGCACATACCACGCGGCCCCTGACAACAAAGACCTTCTACAGCCGAGCCTCCCCAAAAAGCACTCAAAGTGCTCCAACAACAAATTGTCTGCGCCCCATAAAAAGGTGTTGCCATTGATAACCCCTCACGTTCGTTCCAGGCTCACAGGTTTCCTGCTTTGGCTCAAGCCGAGGTTCAGGTTCAGGTTTGGGTCATGGCCAGCCCTTTGCACTGATAGCGCACAAATGAGTTATGCGAATGTGTATATATATCACCGAGTCTCTGAACAATGCCCAAGTGTCAATAGACAACATATTGAACGATTCCCAAATTTCCGACTTGAATATTGAACGCAGTAGAAACAGATTGAAGATGTGAAGTGACGTGGAACGAATAGAATCAAACTTCAACTGGATTACTTAACTCAATTTCGCATTTGAAATCATAGAATGAAGTGAGAGGATTTCTCTGCGTGATCATATTCTATTTTTAATTTAGGATAAATGAAAAGGCTACATTGAACAACAAGACGATACGAATACAAATACAATAAAATGGACCATTCAGAAAAAGTCTTTAATATTTATTTAAATATTACAGACTTCTTATGTATGTCTGTCGTCTTTCATCTGCTGATCTCAGTACCCTTTTCGTTTGCTTAGGCAATCAGCTCTATGCAAACGAAGTCCACAGCTTCTATACATAAACACATTTCCTTTCCCATCCCCATCCCCATTCCCATGCCCATTCCCATGCCTTTCGACCCCTTTGGGGCTCTTAAGTGTCTGCAGCCACTTAAGCAAATCCAGCAGCAAATCCTATGGCAGCCTCTTGTCTAATAACTCTAATGGCAGCAATAAAATATCCATATACATTTAAAATTAGCACTCGATTGAAGAACTGTGTGCTGGTGAGAAAAGGAGAGAGGGCGAAAGAGAAAGCGAGAGAGGCGAAGGGCTGTCGGGTTAAGAGATCTACTGGGAATGTCATTTGCAGTCCACTTCTAGGCTAACCCATATGGCCAGGCCAAATGTGACCGCAAACTACATAAACTATAATGGCATGGTTGTGTGAGTGTGTGTGTGTGCGTGTGTGTGGCTTGCAAACCAAATTGAATGAAATGCAGGAAAAAGGCTTCGTTGTGCAAAACAAAAAAAAAAAAAGAAGAGCGCAAAATGAAAACGACGGATATGACCAAAACAACCGCACAAGCGGCGACTGTGGGTGCCACTAGCCCAGTCAACACAAACAACAACAACAGCAGCCAAACCAATAAAGACCACTAAGTGTCTAAATGTGTGTGCACCAATACTCTGAGTGTATGTGTGTGTGTAAATGTGATTGTATTTGAAATAAACCAAACAGTCACACATAAATGCGGGTGTCGCAAACGCCCGCAAACCCCAATACCCCGTCTGCATCGAGCTCCAACTACCAGCGGCTAGTTCTGAGCTAGAGATGTGCAAAGTTCGTGATTAAAACCTGAATCGAATGCGCGAGCGCATTCATCTATTAAAAAAGATAAACAAGAATAAGAAAAACTATTTTATCTCAAATGCTATAAGGTTGTATGATCTTCAAGTAAACTTATAAACTTGATCATGGCTGAGCTAAGATAATAATTATAATGCTTAAGCAAATAATTCCAATATTCCCAGTCAATTTATTTGTACGGGTGCAATGGTTAATCATAAACAATAAATTTTTTTTTTTAATTTTTAACTTTTAATGAACTATATATGTAGCTCTACTGGTGTTAGATAAAATATGTAAATAATATAAACTATGGAGAATTTAGTAACTTCTAGCAAGTTTGTACTTTCTTTGGAATTTTACGCTCATCAAACTGTAACTATAGCTGCTCATCTCTATTGCATTGTCGTACATCATAAATTGTGCACAGGCTGCTGTGGCACGGCGCGCCGTCGCCCACTGGAAAAGGCTCTACTAAGCCCGCAGTACGAAAAAAGCAGTGCAGCAGTTTTCCAGCAGCTCTCTGTCTCACTCCTCAAATACCGCAATCCGTTACAACCGGCATAGCTAAACTTCCGGCCGACGGACTACGGACTGCTACGGTCTGCCACGGTCTGCGGCTACGGCTCTGGCTCTAGCTCTAGCTCTGAGTCCAGTTCCGACTAGAGCGGCTGCTGTTGTTGCTGATAAAAAAGTTTGCCTTTGAAAACGTCTATTTGAAAAGTTTGTCGGCCCTTTGTAGGCGGGAGCAAAAAAGAGGGGCGTGGTCATAGTTTTCCCCTCAGCCAACAGCCGGCTCCCACCCTGCTGCAAAAAGCCGGACGCTAAATGAAAGTCATTTATTTTCGGCGCATTTCGACTCGACTTTTACTCTTTTTTGGGCCATTGGCCGGTTCATTGCTGGGCAATGTTTTTAATCAACTTGGCGCAAAATAGTTCGCGCTGGCCATCAGCTCAAGTGCCGTCTAAGGGCAAGGTCTGTTGCATGAAAGGATTCCCCCTCAGCCTCCACAGCTGTCAGCTTTCAGTTTCAAGTACATGCTTTACGGGCTCTGTCGGCTTTGATTAGCCACGTGTTGAAAGGCGCTGCCAAAAGCTAATAAAAACGTCGGCTATTGAGATTAACTGCAGTTGGATACGATAGAAAAAAAATAGTGGTACTTCTAGTGCAATTGACGTGAGCTTTTACGGTAGTCTATGGCACATAGCCGAGAGTCCATCAAGGGAGTCCTTTATATAACTGTGTTTCAGATGTCTTCATGCTCAACAATCTATTTATGTAATTTAGTTCCCATCACAAACTTTTTCCAGAATTTGCTGGAATTCTGAATAAAAACAATATTCAATAGAGCTGCCCATATTCTAGGAACCTATCTGGTAGCCTTGCAATGCTGTCCATATTTGGGAGACCCATATATCTCTTTAAATAAACAAGTTGTTCTCCTAATCTAACTCCATGCTCCTTCCTCGTGAATTGCGAGAGCTCGTCAGAAATTGTTCAATTTGTTTGCATTGCCAAAACTGCAATTTGCAAGGGATTTTCGCGGCTGGCACGCTGACACTCACACACTCAGACTATAGTTTGTATATCTATATCAAAGAGATGTAACACATGCGATTAGTAGTTGCAGGGGCCGCTGGAAAATCGAGAGTCTGCGGCATAGGGGCTGGCGCTGCGGCTGCATTTAAGCCCGAATTTGCATTTGCTTCCGCCTGTCAACATATTTAAAACTTATTCAGGCGGCAAATAAATATTTACACGATGTCGGCAAAATGGGCGTATAAAATCCGTGCTTAGCCTACCAAAAACGCGCATAGAAAGCGCAGAAAAAAAGAACTGAAAATAGGGAAATGTGGGTGGAAAATGGCTGTAGAAATGAATGAAGCGCATTTGAATGGTGAGACGAGAAAGCTTTATCATTTGACGCTCACTGCGCCCAAAAACTATGCAAATAATTCATTTGACAGACAGACGAGCAAACAAACAAGCTGGGGTTGGCTGAGGGGTGGATTGCCAGGGGCAAGCAGTCAGAGGGGGATGGCTGGGGGAGTAGCGAGTGTGACGATAAAGTGTGAAAATATGCAGCAGACAAAATTGCAAAAGAAATTAAAACGAGCAGCAGCAGCAGGAGCAACAGCAGGAAAAAAGAAAACAGAATTTGTAGACTCCCAAGGCATGCGTGTATGTGTGTGCGTGTGCAGGATGTCTGCGCCTGTGTAAGTCAGTGTGTGTGCCTTGGCCATGGCCAGCTTTGTTGACTACACGCTCTCCTATCCAGCAAATCTTTACCTCTGGCTACATTGCAAGCCAAAAGTCAGTTGCCTTCTGTTTTGGCATTCATGCTGTGCAGCCACGCCCCCGTTTCTTCGCCCCTTCCGTCGGCACGCCCTCCTGCTTCACGTGCCTGGGAGCCTGCAAGTCAAATGTTTAGATTTTTGTTGGTCCTCTTCTGTTAAACTGTTAAACTGTTCTGGCATTTTTGTTACGCTCCACACCTTTCACACCTTGCAAGCAACCTGACCAGCCCCTTCAGCCCCTTGCGCATAGTTTGTGGTGTCTATTGTTTTGGCATAAATATTGCCTGGATATAAGCGCTCGAAAGTGAGCTTTAAAATATATTTGCCCAGAGCTCAAAACAAACAACAGATTGACGTAAAATTCGCATTAAAAATGCAACATGTTATGTCGCATGCAAGCAATCTCTGCCCCTTAACCTCTGCCCAAACAAGCTTAAAAGGCCAAAAATAAAAATATAAAAAAAACATCCTCAGTCGAGGCATTTTAAATATTTGATGCTTCAACATTATTTGGCAATTGATGGCAGACAATCTCCCGGGTGCGGGGGCAAACGAAGGCAGACAGGTATCTAATAGAGAGAGAGAGAGAGAGAGACAGAGAGAGTCGGTTCTTCTGTGTTTGTGTATGTGCGTGTGTGTCCTTGTATGTGTGAGTAATCTATTAGTTGCGGCCAGGAACGGAAGTGTTTATATTGTTCCTACAGCTGTCAGCCAGAGCGTTGAGGAATTGATCTATAAAAGCATTTTCCATGCATTTCCCTGACATTTCCGCAGCGCATGGCATATGCAAAAATTGAAAAAAAAAAATGTTTAAAAGATAGATGAGAACGACGGACCGAGCATAAAAACCAAGCAAATACCAAAGAAATGCCCAAGCTACACTCAGCGAAATTAAGACTAACTCAATAATGTTTTTAAACTTATAAATATGTAGTTTCTTTATAATACATATATGTTTATATGCATATACATATGTCACGTATTCATTTAATACTAACCAATAATAATAATTTTTAATATTATTATTATTTTAAGATAAATATTAAATACATAAAAATATTTTAATATACAGAGATAAAAACTACACTTAGGTAAATAAAATGTTAAAGTTAATGTTTAAAAATATAAATTATATCTTTATACATATATTCAATATGTGTATCAAAAGTTAATTAATATAATTATTTTCAATATTATATAATATTTATGATTATGTCAAATATTATATCATCTTGAATATTCACCTTCTACTTTGTCGAGCTCACTCCCTAGCTATTTTTGATGCAACAATTTAATTGTTGTGCTCCGCCATTTCTCGCTGTGTAGCATGCAAATGTCGTGCAACAGCTAGGAGCAACAAGAAAGGGCGAGCGAATGAATGGGGACTTTTTGTCAGTGTGGCACGTGCGTCGCGTCACTTGGTATCATCGACGCGGAAATGTGATGTCAATTCAAATTTGTTCAAGTGTATGAATCTATAAATAGGCGTGTGTGTGTGTGTGGATATGAATAAGCGTATGTGCTCATGTGATACTTTAACGGGTTCCCTCCATAAGCGAGTTCGCCATTTTCTAAGCACACAAAACTTTTCTGAAGTGCGTGAGTTTCCTTCGTCATTATCATTCTGCTCATCATCCGCATACTTTACATCATTATCATCGTCATCTCTGGCAGCAGCTTCTGGCTGCGCTGTTCCTGTCACGCTTTGATATCCTGCGTCGCGTGACATATCCGTTGGCTGGCGATACATCAGCCCCGCCCCACTACCACTTACGCCCACTTTTTTTTGGTTGCAGCTGCTGCTGCTGCTGCGCTTTTGTTTGTCAGCAAACGGCACTGGAAATTTTCTTCTCAATTTTTCTGCAATTGTAGCGATTTTTTCGCCTTCCTTCAGCTTTTCTTCTTTCCTTTCATTTTTTGTGTGTGCAATTGAATTAAATGCGACACCAGACAGCAGTCGCCTCTGTGTATGTACGTGTGTGTGTGTGCGTGTGCGCAGAGGTGGGTGTGCCACCTGAGCCTCTTGAGCAGCTCTTTGGTAGCTGACAGCCACACTTGTATACGTTAATATCTGAAGTTGAGAGTGTCGCTTGTTAACCGGCAAGATGACAGCTGCTGATAACCGTTTGGCAGATTCGAGCAATCACGTGGGCTCTATAAAGATAGCTCGAAGCGTTTCCCAATGAGTCTGTTGTAAGAATGAGCTGAGGTCTGGGCCACCAGAAGCTATCATTGCTTTCGGAGGAAGCTCTTGGGTATTACAAGTCTTTGCAGCTATAACTCATTGAGAATTATAAATGAAATTCAATTATTTGACATGACTCGTATACAAATTATAAATTATATAATGTCTCACTTTAATAATCAAGACCCCAACTGAAGTCTAGTTACAATGCTCCCTCGATCCGCAACTTTTCATCTTTCTCATGAAGTACTGTTTGTTCGGGGTTAGCTTTATAAATGGACCAAAGCAAACATTTAAGTTTACTCATCGCATCGCCAATCTAACAATTTGCTTTGGAGTGACAAATCGAGAGCTAGAGAACAGCTGCCAATTAAAACTCGATGGAGTCGCAATTGTTATTCTACAAATATAATTTCAAAGGAATTTTTGATTTGAATTGAATTCCAAACGCTTGGCGCCTTTTGCGAGGGTAGTTTTTCAAATTAGGCATAAGTTTTATTTGATTACTGTATTATCTATGGTCTATGGAACATTTATCTGGATCGAATTCTATAATATATAGAACAAGAAATGCGATTTAACTATTAAAGTTGTGACGATGTTATGATTATAGCTATCGACAAATTCATATACATATACGATGACCCTAACGGATGTATGTACACTTTTTGTAGGATCCATATTTATGCTTCTTACATGGATTTTAACAAATCCTTTATAGCTCGAACACCAATTCTCAATTCAGAATTCATTGAGGTAGAAATTGAAAAAATAAAGAAATAAAAATGATACATCATGGATATATTTTACATGGATATATTATTTCTTCTTGCTTTTAAACGAAAAGCGCCTCTACTTGTTTCGTTGCCTTTGGAAATTAAATATTTGCCCTCCATTAAGATACCCAAGTTACGGTTATATGAAGTTAACTTAAGCAAATTGCAGAGCTGCCTCTTCACATACCTGAGCGAATAAAACTTGATACCCAAGTATTATTACCTTGCCCATCTCCGAAGAGCGCTTCTAAGAAAAAAGTTTAACTTTTACGGCGATATCAATTTGAGCTCAAGTAACTTCTTAATTTGAATGGACATAAAAATCACGCGGTTAGATCTTGATGCAGCGCTTAGCTTATGTTGATTATTTACGATCTACAACGGCCTCGGCTAATGCAGATACCTCGCTAAGCCGCCGCACGCGGAATAGGGTATGCGGGTATGTGGCACTCGTTAGGCCATCGGCATTAAAGTTGATGCCAGCTCGTGCCTAATTTAACGACACCAGCGACATTTCGAGGCACATTTCATGGCAACCTGCGACTGTCTACACTCCAGCACACACTTAGGCACACACACAGACACTCTCTCTTTGGCAAATGTATAAGAGCCGCACATAACGGTAGCTGCCAGTGAAAACCTCGGAACACAAGCCAGACATACGAGACGTTGGCGGCGACGGCAACGGCGACATTTACAGGTGGTCGTTGGTCTAATGAATTTTATAGCCAGGAAATTATTATGGCAGGCATCGATGAGCCAGGCCGAGACGCAGGTGGTGGCTAAAGACGGCAAAAGGCAAAGGTACTGGTGACGGGTGACGGGTGGTGACGGTAGAACGAGTTGAAATTGGCAATTAACAAACCATTGAATCCAATAAACAGGATTTTAACATTTTGAACAAACACATACACAGGCAAACAGAACAGAACAGAACAGAGCAGAGCAGAGCCCAGCACAAAGCAAAGCAGCACTAAGAGCAGCCAAAAGGTAGCTAAAATAAGGCGCCAGGGCAACCAGAGGGCGGAAAGGACAGCAGGGACCATCCACTGACTTGCTGAATGGCTGGCTGGCTGGCTGGCGGGCTAACAGGCAGCAGGCAGACCGAGCAGTGGAAGTCAAGGCACGAACTCTTCACACACCCGACTAAGCGGCTGCACAGTGGAGCTGTTTCACTCTTTTCTCTAAAAAGTTGATAATGCTATGCTCTAATTTTAATTTAACGACAATACTTGGATATTTGAGAACGATTCAAAAAAAAAAAAAACAACAATTTGCTAGAGATATATACAGATATATAAAAAATATCAATTTGTTTTTTTTTTATGTACAATTTCTTATAGTTAAGTATAATATTTTGGAATATACAATCTGCAATCTACAACATAACATTTACACTTCTTTAGTTTCAATTAATATTAAATATTTTCATTTGAAGTTGAGAAATAAAAAACTCAATGTATGTAAAACTGATCAAAAGAAAAGGTTAAGGACTCTTACTTCTATGTTTTTTTTTTTTGTTGTTTTTTTTTTAAATTAATTTCATGCAATTGATAAGCATTTTTCTTTTCAATTTTATTGGCCTCAACACAATTTTTAATAAAACTCTTTATTCAATGAAAAGACATATTTTATTTATTATATAACTATTTGCTTTAAGGCAACTCCTTTTGGGACTCTTAGCTCTATTTCCTTTTTGTTAACCATTAAACATAGAAGGCTCTTCACATTCTTCTTTAAATAACAACAGTTGTATTTCATAGGTAATAAAATGCTTCAATACAGTCATCAGCTTGTGCATCGAAATTGCCCACTGTGCGTCGTTAGTTCGCGTCGTCGTGTTTGTTTATATGCCATTTTTGATTATTTTTATGTCGGTGCGTGTGGGCGTGTGTATAAATAAGTATGTATGTATATGTATGGGTATGTCTGTCTCTTTATATATATGTGTATGTATATATGTATGCCTGACTATGGAGGCCAATTCATAAGGTAGCATCTGTGTGCGTATGCCTGTGCGTGTGCGTGTGCGTGTGTGTCCGGGTCGTACAGGATGTATTGGTTTTCGGGGCGGCCTGGGTCTGTAAATCGTTGTTGTTGTAATTGAATCCTTTGAAGTGTTGCCTAAATGCTAGTTAGAAATTTAAATCAAAATCAAAATGAAAATTCATTTAAATTATATCACAGCGCAGCAAAGTTTAGTCAACTGCTCCCCATTCGGGGCAAACGTATTTGATGGGTTAATGCTCAAAGGAGTTCTCAGTAAGTGGCCGAAGCGACTTAAATGTACCAAGTGAATTGAATTGAGTGGCAAAAGCGAAGATTTTAATTGGAATACCATGGAAAGACTGAAAAGCTTTCAAATAGACGAATGAAATATGCACGAAATGCGAGCAAATCTGATTCAAAAAGTGTCATAAGAATATGTTTATTTAATTGATATCAAAAATGTCTGTATTAAATGAAAATTAAGTTATTTAGCAATCGATTGACACTCTATTTGGTTTACCAGCATTTAAATGTGAATAGCGAATGTAAAGTGAGACCTGAAAGAAAATTCATTTTAAGTTAACTTATTTAATATTTATAAAAATCTTCTAAAATAATTTTATGATCTATAATTTTAACTTAGTATATAATATCCGCATTAAAATACCGATAGAAGACTAATCTGAATAAAAATATATTATAGAAATGTTGAAAGAAAAAACTAAGATAATTAAAGACAAAATAAAGAAACTGAGTAATTTTTTAATTCATTAGAAATTGTAGGCAATTGGTAATCCGAAATTCGTTCCTAGGGAAAAATAAATATCGAGAATAGTGATATCATTTAAGAGAAAATGAATAAATCTATAAGTAATAAAAGAAGACTCTTCCATGGTAGAATATAGGAAAATTGTTAAAGCTGAAATTCCTCTCTAAAAAATATTTTATCTTTCTAAATATTTGAAAGAGTGTAAAGAATGAAATGTACAACCGAGTACAGCTCGCAATCATTAGATATAAATATATAATTACTATGGAAAGCTTAACAACTCGTTTCCTTCCATTATAATAGGACTTTCAATTTGGCAACTCTTCAGACGGTGATTGCATTAAAACGCGAAATCCATTCAGTTCGCCAAGTGCCTGACCATTTGTCTAGGCACCTGGCTAGGCTCGCCGTAAGCCCACTCGAGTCGGACTCCTGCTCCAGGGAATCCGTTATCATTACATGGCATACTCTTAATGAAGCTCTTTCACTCTCACTCACTCCCTCCTTCTCTCGCACCCTCTATTATTTTTAATGAGCAAGTCCCCGACAATGGCCAAAACACACTCGACCACACAATAGATCATACGAACTGCTCGGACCACAATGGGAACCACTTAGACGTACTTAGCAGCTGCAGTGCTGCGAGTCCTTTCAGCTGCCTCACCACATGTGCTCTGTGTAGCCGGATTATTAAATCAAATTAAATTAAATTAATACCGCTGATTAAAACGTAATGCGCGAAGCAAACAAAAGCCGAGCATTTAAGCGCGCTGCATGTGAAACAAAGCCCAGATCCTTGGCGTACAGCGAGCGAGACCCTAGCGACAGCCCCACAGTAAACATCATAATCAGGAGCCCACAATATGGGCGCGCACACACGCATTGCCCCCTTTTTAACGCCATGACAGAAAACCGAAAGGCAAATCGTTCACAGTTCTCAGTTCTCAGTCTGCTATCTGCTGTCTCCTGTCGCAGAGCTTGGCGCCCGGAAATGTGGAAATTTGCAATCAGCATAAAAATTACATTAACATGCTGCTCCGAAGACCAGAAAAACAGCAAAGAGAACCACATTTTCACGCTGCCAGACGGACAAACAGACAAACAGACGGACATCTAGGCTGCTAGAATGCGAGGCCTTTCCCGAGGCCAAATGACAAAGTTTATGTGTGGATATTTAAATAAAATTATATGAGAGTAAAGGCGAAAAGACAAGGAGACAAGCATTTCTCCTTGGACTGACGAAGATTGAATACTCTATTCAGAACTTTAAAGAAATTTTGCTTTAGTCTGTAAAGGGATTTCCTAAATCGAGAGCTAATAATATAGAGAGCAGCAGACTCTCTGCATTACGAACAGGGATTTGGAGTAGAAACTAGTTTTAGAGTGATGTATAAATAGATGAGTTCGTCTCTTATGATAATAACTTGAATGACGATTGGCGAGTTGGTTTTTGTCGGAAAGAAAAATGAATATCACTGTTGAGCTATCGAGATTTTTCGAATAGCTTTAAATAATTAAACGATTGAATTTACTTAATGATTAGTTTATTAGCGATTATTAGAGTTTACAGAGTTTATGTGATAGACGCGAGCAAGCGACTAGGCTGTCGTGCTGTCCGCTACTATGGTTGTAATAGTCAATCTAACACTGCATCTGCTCTAAACAAGAGTTAATTGCATACTAAGTACAATGTACGCGAGCCGGCGGATTAAGCTGTGCCGGTGCGTGGGTGAAAAAGACAACGCAAAAGGGAGAGCGTGATCTCCGTTACAAATTCTCTTAAATGATAACATATTTTATGAACTGCCGCTCTTAATTACAATGAAGCGATGATTGCTGAGCCCAACATCCTCCCCCCGTTGAAGACTTAGTCTTCAACAAAATCCTTAAGGGGCAGCAAGCACAGCTTATTTGTAGCTCTTCTAATCTCGCCAGCTTCAGTTTTTAGTAGGGCTACCCGTGCAACGCCATCACTTCCAGGGATAAGTTCGATTATTCTGGCTAGTGGCCACTTAAGTGAAGGTAGATTCTCATCCTTCACAAGAACTATGTTGCCAACAGCCAAGCCAGGTTTGGAGGTTCTCCATTTCGCTCGCTGTTGTAACAAGTTGAGATATTCGTCCCGCCAACGAGTCCAGAACACCTGCTGAAGATAGCTTACGCGCTGCCAAGCATCCAAACGATTAAAATTGAGCCCTGTCAGGTTTGGCTCACTGAAGGACGAAGGAGGGCCACCGTTGAGGAAATGCGCAGGAGTCAACACGTCTATGTCTGATGGGTGCTCTGAAATCGAAACTAAAGGGCGTGAATTAACGACAGCAGCGATGTTGCAAACCAGTGTGCGAAGCTCATCGTAAGTTAGGATGGAGGACCCAACACATCGGTAAAAATGATGCTTCGCTGTCTTCACTGCCGCCTCCCACAAGCCACCAAAGTGAGGCGATCGTGGAGGGATGAAATGCCATTCGATTGAGTCTGCCAAACAGAAATCCTTCACAGCCTTCTGGTGGGTGTCTGACAGAAATAGACGCTTCAACTCCTGAAGCTGGTTGCGGGCACCAAGAAAGTTTGTGGCGTTATCCGACCAGATTTGACTTGGCTTTCCTCTGGTGCATATGAAACGTTGAAGTGCATGCAAAAATGCCGCAGTAGTTAAATCCTTGACTAACTCCAACCAAATAGCCTTCGTGGCAAAACAAATAAACACACAAACGTAGCATTTCACAGGCGCCTTGTTTCGTGACTCAGGCTTGTAAAAGAAGGGTCCGCAAAAGTCGACTCCAGTCACTCCAAAGACGCGATAGCCGTTGACTCGATCCTTGGGTAGATCTGCCATTATGTGTTCAACGAGTCGAGGCCTTGCACGAAAGCAAATTACGCATCTCTGAATTACACTGGCTACAGTTTTTCTACCTCCAATTGGCCAATATTTGGAACGAACCAACGCTAGCACTGCTCGGGGACCAGCGTGCAAGTTTCGCTGATGGAAATGCATTATGATGGCTCTAGTTACTGGATGAACTTTGGGCAAAATAATTGGATGGCGACTATCGAAATTTAAAGTTGAGTTTTTGAGACGGCCATCGACACGTAGCAGCCCAATCTCATCAAGGAACGGTGACAGCGAGGCTAGACTGCTGGATGACGGAACCATTCCTTTATTTCGAAGAGCATTTATGTCGTCTGAGAGATGTGTTCGTTGAATCATTCTTAACAGTATATGAGTGCCGTTCCGGATGTCTGCTAGGGTTATTCCTGGACCATGACTTTTTTTAATAAACATTGATACGTATGCAAACGTACGCTGCAAGCGGCCGAAAGAATTCACAAACTTGCAGTCCATAGAGACATCATGGACTGCGTCCTTTACAAGAAGCACAGTTCTTCGACGCTCAATTGAAGTTCTTTCTGGAAGTGCTGAGACTGGCCACTGAGATCTGGGCTTGCAGAGGAAACCTGGACCGTTGAACCAATGTAATGATGCATTTAAATCCGAGGGCAATGCACCCCGAGATAATATATCCGCGGGATTCAGTGTTGTAGGTATATAGTGCCATTCCATTGCTGATGTGAGATCTTGTATCGTGGCGATGCGATTTGAAACAAAAACGTTAAATCGTCCGGGCTCGTCATTGATCCAAGAAAGCGCAACAGTAGAGTCAGACCAACAATGAAACTCGCCTGCGAAAATGCCTAAGCGAGCCACTTCATTCATTAGACGCGCAAGCAACTCTGCCCCGCATAGTTCCAGCTTGGGAACCGTGAGCGTTTTTAGAGGCGCAACTCGAGACTTAGAGCAAAGCAACCTGCTGATGGTATGCTGACCTCTGGATACAATATAAATGCAAGCTCCGTATGCCTCGATGCTGGCATCGCAGAATCCATGGACCTCAACCTTCGATCCTGGTATTAATGATAGCCTGGGAAATGCACTACTAAGACCATTGCCAAAGTTGCTGCAAATGTCTAGCCATGCAGTGTGACATGCAGACGGGAGACTCTCATCCCAATCAAGTTTATGCCTCCAGAGTTGTTGCAAGAAGATTTTAGCTTTCGTTATTACTGGGCCGACCAGGCCGAGGGGATCATAAAACCTAGCAATAGACGAGAGAACAGAGCGCCTGGAGGGCTTAGAGGCTGAATTCAGGGCTAGATATGAGAAAAGAAGTTGATCAGATGCCGGATCCCATGCAAGGCCAAGTGTCTTTGTAATGTCGCTGCCATCATTGAACCTAATGAGCGATTCCTTGTCGCAGTCTGTTACGCCGTCCAGTACCATGGGATGGCTTGAACACCACTTCCTCAATTTAAACTTCCCACATGCCAAGATTCCAGCTGTCTCTTGCATAACAAGTCTTGCTTCTTCGACTGAATTTCCTCCACTAATCAAATCATCAACATAGAAATCGCGAAGCAGTACGTCGGACCCGACTGGGAATGCGTTCCTTTCATCTACGGCAAGCTGATGCATGGCGCGCACAGACAAAAATGACGCTGGTTTTGTTCCATATGTTACCGTATCAAGCCTGAAAACTTCCAACTCATCATCTGGCGAATTCCTCCATAAAATGCATTGTAGATAGCTGTCCGGCTCAGGTACTTTCACGCAACGATACATTTTGCAAATATCGCCGGTGAGTGCAACTGGATAAGATCGGAAGCGCAATAATATGTCGACTAATTTTGGCTGAATGACGGGACCTGACATTAGAATGTCATTCAACGAATGCCCAGTTGTTGTAGATGCAGATCCATCAAAGACGACGCGAAGCTTGGTAGTTGTGCTATCATCCTTCAAAACGCAGTGATGAGGAAGAAAATATCTGCATAGATGCAATGAATTAAGAGGAACGCGTGACATATGACCAAGTTCAAGATACTCTTTCAGAAATGCTGAGTATTGAGACTTTATATGCGGCAAACGACTCAATTTCTTCTCCAAATTGAGAAACCGATGTCGCGCTTGCTCATAAGAATCTCCAAGAAGCTCGCAACTAAGCTTAACAGGCAGGCGTACTGTATATTGGCCACTAGCCAATCGATTGTAATGCCTCGCAAAATGCGCTTCGCAGTCTGAGTCTTCCTTGCTGAACTTTACAATGGAATCGCTGCAGCGCTCAACTTCCCAAAAGCGACGAACGAGACTGTCCAACTTGATATCAGCACAGGAGTCTGTAATCGGATCCGAAGGCGCCTTTGAAGCTAGTAGCACGGAGTTGTGGTTGCGAGCCTCGCCACCTGATACAACCCAACCAAGACGAGTCTTCTGTAACAATGGAAGTCCAGGCATCAACTTGATTTGTCCCACACAGAGCAAATCATAAAACAGGCTAGCTCCGATAAGCAGATCTACTCGTTGCGGCCTATGGAAAGCTGGATCTGCCAGCACTATGTTTGGCGGTATGCTCCAATTGCTCGTATTCACATTAGAACTGGGCTGCCTGCCAGTTATATTTGTAGCTACCATAGCCGTTATGCTAGTTGTATATTCAGATGCATGAGCTTGAAGAGTGAGGCAAATGCTGCTGCCATCCATGGCAACATTGGAGTCGCCTACGCCGCATACAGATGCGACCGATTTTGTTCTCTTAAGTTGCAGGAGATTCGCAAATCTGGCTGTAATGAGATGTAGTTGAGAGCCTGAATCTAAAAGTGCACGACAAGGAACAAGCTCGCCAAACCGATTCCTTGCCAGAACCACTGCGGTAGCCAGGAGCACAACGTCGCTGTGCCGATCCTTGGATAAGAGAGTAGTGGCTGGTGCTGAGGGCTGAGGGATGGTCTGTACTCTTGATGTTGAAGATTGTTGATGGGGCGGAATTGCTGCCTGCGATGTGCTGGAGTGGCCGAGGTGAAGAAGCGTATGATGCTTGACTCCACAGACCCGACAACTGCGCGAGCCACATTGTCGCGACTGATGACCTCCCTTGAGACAATTCAAACATAAGCCAGCCTTTCGGACCTCATTCAGGCGAAGACCAGGAGACAAGTTTGCGAATCTTGGGCATTTGTAGATTGTGTGCTCAAGATCATTACAAAAATTGCAACTGTGCGTACTGTGGCCGGTTACGAGAAATGCTGATCTACTGGTAGCAACCTTACTGCAAGAATTCATCGGCTTACTTGACGAATAGTTTGTAAGAGCAAATTTCATCGATTCCAAAGTACGGCAACGAAGCTCAAGAAACGAGGAGACTTCTTCATATCTGGGTATCTGAAGAGCCATCTCTGAGTTGTCCAATTTCTCTTCCCATTTAGCTTGTGAGGCCTCATCAAGCTTCTGTAGCAGTATCTGAGCAATCATGGCACTGGCTATCTGCTCTGTTGTGCCCAGACTACTGAGCGCACGCATATGGACATTGAAGCTGTCAGATAGCTCACGCAGCTTGGTTATGGATCCGTTTTCTACTCTTTTGAGACCTAAGATCTTTACGATGTGGGCCTGGAAGATTAAACGTCGATTATCATATCTCTGCTTTAATAAATTTATGGCAATTGTATAATTATCATTAGAAATTTCCAAAGAGCGAACCGTATCCAACGCTGCGCCATCGAGGCAGGACCGGAGGTGCTGAAGTCTTTCCATATTGCTGATTTCTGGCCGACTTTCAATGATTGTAGAAAACATTGAGTAGAAATCAGCCCAATTAGCATATCCACCGCTGAACGTAGGTAGCTTTAATGGCGGCAACGCAGGTGCAGTCTGCAATCTGGGAGCGGATGCGCGAGGAGGGTCACTTGGGCGACTAAACGTGGAACTATGATGCACTTGAGCAGTACGACTTTGCACTTCGGACATTATTGTTGACTGCATGACCATTATTAAATCATCAAAGTCAGTGCGCAAATTGCTGGACATCTCAGTAAAGTCGAGCTCCTCTAGACTTTCATGGGCCTTGCTAAAAGAGTGGCTTAGCTTGTCGATATGCTCCAGTAGAACATTTAGAGTGCTGTCACTGTGATCGGCAAGAGCATCTGAATCGACCTTGGATTGTAGCTTTTTTACGCGTTCAAACACCGACTGTACCTTGAGCTTATAAAACCGCACGCGATCTTCGGGAGCAACTGCACTAGCATCTAAATTCGCCATGACGAGTACAGCAAGAGTAACACGATAGAGTTCAAAGTCGTTGGTGCGAGCGCGATTGCAAGAGTAAAGTAAATGTATATATGCTATAGCGCAGACACAACTTGGAATAAGTCGTATTTGTCGAGCAGAGTACTTGCAACTTTAATAAACTGGCAAAGAATTATATTATGATACTCAAATAATATACACGTATGAATTGTTGCACACCGGTACGATTATTATGGACGCGCTCGTATCGCAGCCGTGGCGAAAGAGTGCAATGTCAACGAAGAATAACGGCAAGCATGTAATTACACTGTGCTTATGCAAACTTAATCACTTATAGATTGAAGCTATAGAACACGCAATCACTAACCATAGACATAGTTCAGAAATTAGCTGATTCTTTATTAGATTGTCATTTGCAGAAGTTTTCGCATGTGTACTACTTTTACGGGCGCCAGTGTATTGCAGACCGAACGAAAGAGTGTCTGGCGAATTGGCAAAGTAACGGCACGCAACTAATCGCTATATACACTGCTTATGTTCACGGGTGTATGTATGTATGTGATGCTGTCAATATATATATATGCAAATATGTAGAAAGAAACGAAAAGAGATCACGTCGGGGTCACCAAATGTTGAGCTATCGAGATTTTTCGAATAGCTTTAAATAATTAAACGATTGAATTTACTTAATGATTAGTTTATTAGCGATTATTAGAGTTTACAGAGTTTATGTGATAGACGCGAGCAAGCGACTAGGCTGTCGTGCTGTCCGCTACTATGGTTGTAATAGTCAATCTAACACTGCATCTGCTCTAAACAAGAGTTAATTGCATACTAAGTACAATGTACGCGAGCCGGCGGATTAAGCTGTGCCGGTGCGTGGGTGAAAAAGACAACGCAAAAGGGAGAGCGTGATCTCCGTTACAAATTCTCTTAAATGATAACATATTTTATGAACTGCCGCTCTTAATTACAATGAAGCGATGATTGCTGAGCCCAACAATCACTTAATTAAAAATTCACGTAAATCATACAATATTTTTAGTAAATTTTTTTTTAACACATTAAGTTAACTTAATATAGCATTCTATAGATGCATTTTAGTTTATAATATTAAAACTTTAATAAATAGAATTAAATTCATTGAATGAAAATCAATGTAATGAAAATCAATGTAAACAAAAATTCACAAAGTATGTAAGAAATTTGTAATTAATGAAACTCATGATGTAATTAGAAGGGGAAGGAAACTAACAAAATATCAGTTTACAAGACTTCTACGATAACTTATTTCAAGTATAGTAGAATCCGGTTATAGCGACTTCGCTTAATGCATCCGCACGGTTTTTGCGATGAAAATTTTGATTCCCAGACAAACCTTTATGAGTAAACTACATAATATATATGTTATGTGGTTCTAGCGTGTATTTGAGTTTTGAAAAATTATTAATATGATATTTGATATGCAGCTTCCAAAATATATACCATATTCAATTTTTGTACATTCGCAATTGGTTTACTTATTACAGGAGTGATCAACGCAAATATATTAAAAATAATGAACAAATATTTGCGCAAAAACAAATAACATTTCGATATAAATATATTTTTTGTTGAAAAACATATCGATATATTGATATTTTTGTTGAAAAATATTCGATATATTGATATTTTTCAACCACCCCAGGAAACTATTGAATTATGAACTGTCTAATGAGCATAGTGAAGGCCATACGTACAGTGGACTACTATTCTAGCATTACGGACTATATGCTGACCAAGTCGCGAGAGCTTCTCTGCAAGCTCTCAAAAAAACTGAGAGGACAGACAACGACCTGTGATATCTCGAGCCTATGGCAGAGAAGCCTAAACAGTGCAATTCTTATTCAGCAGTTAATAGCGGTTCTTATGATTCCCCTGATCCAAGACTTTGCTCTCTCTCTCTATCTCTCTCTCTCTATCTCTCTCTCTCTCTCTCTCTCTCTCTCTCTCCCTCTCTCTCTCTCTCTCTCTCTCTCTCTCTCTCTCTCTCTCTCTCTCTCTCTCTGTTCTTAACAGCTCTTTTCACAGTTTAGAGTCACACGTCAGTGACAAAACGGAAAGTGATTAAAATCGCATTTAATGCGCAAGCGACGCGTTCAGCGCTGAACGTGGAGAGGGCAGTGGGTGCAAACAGGGAAGTTGTTGTTGCTTTTTGTTGCGGCTGGTGATGTTAGTGGTGCTGTTGCTGTTGCTGTTGCTGTTGCTGTTTGGGGTGAGATTACTGTAAGTGTTTGCTATATTGTGTGTTTAGGTCTTCTGCCCGGGCTGAGAAAAGTCTTTTGGGTCGGAGTTTGAGTTGGGTTCGCAGTCGAAGCAGCATTGCGCTAATCAACGGGAAATTGACACGCGCCTCTTACTCCGCAGACCGCGCTCCAACAAAATTAACTCAATATATATCGAGCTTACTTATCTAAATGGGAAGCGAATGTCTCTTCGATATTAGCGGCAAAAAACATATTATAAGCCAATACCATGTGAGTCCTTCTGCAAGAAGCTTTGCCGCTCCATATTCCTAACCCCATTTTTTAAATTCTTTGGGAATAGAAATTGTGTCATGAACTGGAATAAATTACAGTATTACATACATGCAGGTTCAGTTTCCAGGGGATACAAGATCTGTGTAATAACTATTTTTACACTCTGCAGATTGATCTTCAGAAGGATTTACTTATTTTATAATACTCTAGATGAATATTAATAGTCGGAATTGCCCGACTACGGAATGAATTATCAACAGAAGATACTTTGACGTAATTCATATAGTAAACAAAATTACGCATTTTCAATGCCTAGTCTTTAGTTATTATACATTACGGAGCTAGCTCGACTAAACTCCTCGTCCTGATGGGCTAAACGCGCCTCCGTCCGCATGTAATAAACTTTTACAAATAAAATTTTAAACCCTAAATTTCCACTATCTATGAATTTAGAGTATAATAACAGAGTAAATACTCTCTAGGCATCACACAGTTTGAGTTCTAGGCTTCCATTAGACTTCTGCTCAAGATCTTCGTGAATAAGGAAAACACCGAAAAGGGAAAACAGCACCGAGCAGATGCTCTGATACGATTAAAGCAAACAAGAGTCCGACCTTCATTATGAAGAACAAGGTATGAAAAACATGAAAATCCTTTTTATCACCAAGCCCACATCAAGCAGCATTTGTAGTGTGTAGCCTCGCAAAGAGAGAAAGAGCGCGAGCGAGCGGACCTTATGGCGAGACGAGTTCTTTGTAAACCTCGCATGTTCAGCTGCTGAGGATCAGCAGCTCACGTACCTGCCACAGACAAAAAGGCAACCTGCAGAGAGACACACACACGCACAAACAAATAGCTATAGAGAACTTGAGGCTCTAAGCCATTTATAGTGCTGTCGTGAAACCTAGAAACGAATCGAAACGAAACGAATCGAAATTGTTTGTTTGACAAATAGAATTTCCATAGCATTAGCCGAACGCCGTCAATAAAGATTAGATGTCTGTGCGGAGATTGCATTTGCTCTCCAAACAGCAAACAGAAAAGAAAGAAAATTAGATACGAAACGCTGCCTGATGGCCGAGCAACCCCTACACGGCTGCGAAGCACAGGGTAGCCTGCGGTACAGCTCATTAACGACAGCTGCTCAACAGGCCGGCAGACGATCAAGACGGAGGTAAACGAATGCGAGCTGAGAGAAAGAGAGAGAGAGAGAGAGAGCGTGAGAGAGAAAGAGAGAGAGAATTGGAGAGGGAGAGAGTAGATCACGCATGTTTACCTGAGCTACCTGTAATATGGAGAGCTCACCGACTGCTCCCAAACATAACAATCAGGAAAGATCGCTTATTATGCCCGCTTCTGCTTCTGTTTAATGCCGACGAGCAGATCGCTCGCCTGCTTGTGCCTCCCCTTGGCTGAAGTTTTCTTTTGCACCTTGCAGCCTGTTGCACCAAGCACCAAGCACCAAGCACCAAGCAACAAGCACCAAGCAACAGGCAACAAGCCACCGCAGCGATCATATGCCGTTTGTCCTCAATTCTTGACAGCTGTTTCTTCAAGCCTCACCTTGATCTGTCCTTTTGGTTTGTTTTGTTTTGCTTTGCTGCTGCTGCTGCTGCTGCGCAATCATCTGTTTTTTGTTTTTTCTTTTCCTGATCCTGTTTTTTGTTCGGTTCGGGCCACGACAAGTCTTGCGATGGCCCTTGCACAGTTATTTAAATATGTCTTGCGGTTTTCTTTGTCAATCATCTGTTGTCTTCTGTCTGCAAAGGCTGTTAAGATTGCTTCTCCAGATGCACGTAAGGATGTGGTTGGCCCCCACCCCGTGACAGGAGCAAAGGCAGAGGGAAAGAGAGATTTACCTCGTCTAATCAAGTTTCATGAACTGGAAGCTAATCGCTGAGTGTTATATAACTGAGATCTTCCCGGACATTTTTTATATGATCTCTATTGCCTTCTACAAAGAAGAAGAAAAAACGCTTGAAAGATCAGTCAAGCAAGCGACTCTCAATTTGAAATATGAGAGGAAAATAATCGAAGCGGAACAAACGCGAATAAATTGTCAAGAAAATGCCACATTTACGAATACAGTTAGGTTTAACATTTTAGAAGAAACTGATGGGAAATACTTCAACCACAACGCGATGTAAAATTTTGGTAATTGGGCTATATACAAAATAGAGATTTATTTTATTTTATTTTTATTTATTTTATAAATGTAGCTGGGAAGATTTTAAAGTGAGTATCAAATGTAAGGATAATATATACATTTTAAAAAAACATCAATTTCTTAGATAACTCAAGCAAGAGATCAACGTTCTTCTCCCTCTGTTTCTTTCCTCATCTACCGCTGAATCTCTCTAAATCATCGACTAGCTCTTATCACTTACCTATAAGCTGTTGCTTCGGAAACATCTCGGAACAAACTCCACAAACTCGAACGCTCTGTGTACGGTTCGACTTGCTGGGAAAAAGAGGGAGTGCGGGGTGGGTTACTCTCTATTATCTTTAGCTTATATAGCGAGGCTTTGGCTGTTTTATCTCCACCGACTCGCTTGGCCACAGCGAAAATCAATTTCCATCTAAAATGCTTCTCTCTGCCGGATTTTCATTCGAACTTTTTACCTCACGTTTGTAAACAAAACGTTCCCGACAAACCCTTGCCCTGCTCCCCACCTCGACTCCACTCCGCTTGGTAACCAAGAGGGGCCGCTCCCCCACTGACAGCGTACGAGAATTTGACTAAACACTTGTAAAAAATACATAACACCCCCAACCAGAAAAAAAACGAGCATAGCATGCAAACATATATACATATAGCTAAATATATATGTATGTAAATATATATCTATGTAAATATATATCTATGTATATACATATACATATACATGCACACATATATGTGACTGTATGTGTGGGTTTGCCCAGCCAGTGAAGTGCACTTCAGCAGCAGCAGTAGCAGTAGCTACAGCAACAACAACAACTTCAAAGTGATAACCCAGTATTTTTTGGGGGAACTCTTGTGCTCTCTCCATCTCTCTCTATATATATTGTATATGATTTCAATGCTCTCGTGCTCTCTGGAAGCGCATGTGCAGTGCGTGAGAGCGCATTAAATACGGAAGTGTACTGAAAATACTGGGAAATTTCATAGGCCCACAGCTGCAGCGATGAGAGCGAGAGAGCGGCATGCGACTCGAGCGTGAGTGTGAGTCTGAGCGTGAGCGTGTGTGTGTGCGTGCGTGCGTGCTTGTGTTGGTTTGATAGGGTAGCAGACTTCCCACCAGGGTGTGTTCAACTCTTGATGAGCAGCCGCTAAAATATCCTGCATGAAAATGTTCTCACGCTGCCGAAGCCCGCCAGCCCGCCAACCCGCTGGCAGTCCGCTCCGCTGCTGCCGCTGCCCGATTGCGTGTCCCACTCCAATTCCCATGTGCCATGTCCCTTTGCCTTCGCCAGCCATTTGGCGTGGCTTTAAAAGTTTTTCTTATTTATTTTTTTTTTCCTTTTTTGGTTTTTGCCGAAACGAAATTCTTAATTTCTTGCCTAACTTCCGTTTTCTCAGCCACTTGAGCTACATATATAGGAGACTGGCTTAAAGCCAGCCAGCTCGACCTCTGCCAGTTCATGTGGCTGCGCGCGCAGTCAGCAAAATTTAAAGAGGAGTCGCTGGCACGCGGTTCCAGGACTCACAGCCACGTATGTATGTCTATATATGTATATGTAGATATATATAAATATATATGTATACATATTTGTGTCTGTGTGTGTATCCCGGCCTGTCATTCAGCCTGTCCGCTTGTTCGCCCCTTCTGTCTATAGTTGTCTCTCTGTCTCTGTGTGTATCACAGTTTGTACTTAGCGACAGATGTTGCACGTTGTTGGTGTTTTTGGTCCTTTTGCCTAGCAATCTTACGCAAAATCAAGTTTCCAAGTTCAAACAGCTAGACAGACAGATATCAAATCATATATATATATATATATATATATATATATATATATATATATATATATATATATATATATATATATATATATATATATATATATATAGATATATATAGATATGTATATGTATGTGGCCATGCCAAAGTTAGACAAAGATAGGGAAGGAGAGAGACGAGGCGATGCAAGCTTATTCCGCTGCACGGCTATTACTTTTTCTGTTAATTTTCATAAAATTATTTTAATATCTTTTCATATAACTGTAAAATGCTTGATGCGCTGGCTTTTTAATGTATTGTTGGCTATGCTCCTTAATCCTTTCGCCCGTGTCCTTTTCAGCTTGAGGTAGGACCCCGAACTAGAACTAGAATACCTATTCTTTATCAGTGTATACACACATGCATATGTATGTGTGTGCTGCTTGTGTGTGTGAGTTTGTGTAACTGTCACTGCGATTGTGAATGCGAATGGGAATGCGACTGCTAATTAGCAGGCGACAAGTTGCTGGCGAGAACTTAGCACAGTTAAACATATCGGCGCTACGAAACCGGAGGAGGTTCAGCCGCAGAAGCAGTAAGAGCTCCAGGTCACAGAAAAAGTTTACTCAGCAATTAAATGGGCCTAAATAGCAATAAAAGGAAGAAAAAAAAAATCATACACCGTTAAATACACAATAATATTTAATAATGATCTTAAAGGCTTGCAAATATTAATTTATTGGAATCACTTTCCCTTATGTAAAGTGTATTTATAAATATATAATTGTTAGGTATATGTAGCATTATAGGGTATTATCCAGTAGTTGTTGTACATCAAGAGATCTCGGGTCTATCAACAGATGCTGTGAGCAATGGCATCTATCCTTAATGCCATTGAAGGAAGATTATCTCGATCTGAAGCCTAAAAGCAGCAAATTGAAACTTCCCAACTGTCAAGGCAACACACGCATCACATCTCATCTAAAATATTATCTACATTCTCCTTGTAAAATGTCAGCTCTTGGCTGGAGAACAAAAATTCGAGTAGCTTGAGTGAAGCACACCACCCAGATACACCATCAACCACGGCGTGCTCAGATAAGCTCAGAAGTAACCCCCTCGAAATCGAAGCAACTCGAGCGGGATATCATTCGACTCATTAAGCTGACATTATATTTAATCAGAATCTGTGCCGAACTGTGGATAGCTTTAGCTCGGGCCTAAGAGATTTGCTGTAGCTTCAAAGTTAGTTTTACAGTTCGTTCATCCGAGGGGTTGAGTTGTCAGTATTCAATAACATTTACGATTTATGAACAGGTTTATGATTTGCACACCTGGCACTTTAGAGCATTCGCGATTCAGTAAACCGAAGCCGATTGGCTTTGCAAACACAAAGTTTTTGTTTTCAGTTATATTATATGTCCTCTGTCTGCCAAAGCTTTCAATATATCGTTTAGTTTCCTCTCGTAGGGTTTGCTTTTGCTTTATTTTCAAGCACTCAAATAATTTCATAAACGCATTTCTGTGTCCTTTTTCAACCAATTTGCATACCCACAACTCCACACAACTCGCGTCGCCGAAGCGCTTTGGCTCGTGCAACGTGCTAAGGTTGAGCAAGTAGAGGCAGTACCTCGCACCAACAGCCGCAGCAGCAGCTGCCTCCTGTGTCGGCTCGACGTGTATCCTGTCGCTGGATTGGGGTCGGGTCAAGCTCATCGCATTCGGCGCACTCGTATTATCCTTTTTATTTCTCGTACTCACTCGCTCATCGAGCCTAACCCGCAACAGGCCAACCCCCTCCCTGCTCTCCTGCTCTTCCACAGCTTGGTTTTCCGAACAGTCGCTATCCCTGTCTCTATCCCTATACCAATGTCAGTGCGAAATGTCAAGTTCAGTTCAATAACAAGGCAAATACAGCACACAGTCACAGCACTAGGAAGGTCAGTATTATATAGATGCCTATATATAAATATAAAAATATATTTTTTGCTAGAAGCTCCTCTTAAATATCATTGGAAATTAAGAAAATATGTTTAATAAAATAAATTTTGAATATTTGTTTCTAATACAATATTTAGAGATATCTATTTCAGAAATATTTTTGAAAACCATTAAACTTCACTTTTATATTCTCGAATATATCGACCATGTGAAGCTTATACAGATTGCGCGTAGCATGTGAGTATAGACTATAAATATAATTAATTGACAGCGAGTGGATTACAGCATTGGCTGCGGGCACTTTGAAAACACATCTCCTGCTGCTCTGCTCGCTGCCCCACTCGACTGCGCTGCTCCGCCCCGGAGCTGTTATCGGCTCTATAGCTAATTTGACAAATGTAAAGCATTCGTCACACTCCCAACACGAAAGCCGAAAACAAAATACGAGGCAGAAGCGGGGACAGAGGCGGGATAGGGATAGGGATCAGAAATGGATATCGAAAAATTACAATTTGGAAAATCAAAAGTTTAAATTAGGCAGATAATGCTAGAAGGGGGAATATAATGGATGTAAGGTGTGTCCAAAAAGTAGACAAATATGAATGAAGTGCGCTTTAGGCCTGAAGACTCCAGGATTTATTTGCACACACACCTCACCTAGCATCAGGTGGGGTATTAGCATAGCAAGATACGAATGCCTGTCAGCCAGGTAATCCTTTGCGCGATAAACAGCAGTGAATAATTTATGCGAAGGCATTCAACTTGGCACAGGGCCAACAAATGAATAACGAAAGGTAAAGCACAACTTGTAGGTCATTGGGTCATCATCTTTTGGCTCAAAGGAAAGAACAAACGGACAAACTAACCCCCAAGACCGGTGGTGGGCTGTGGGTTTGGTGGCTACAACAAATTAGATTATATCGAATCTCATTGGACAATGGCATAATTATGCAATGAGCAACCCCTGAGCTGAGAGTGGAATCGCAAAAAGCCCTGGCAGATGTTATCGCCAAAACGTTTACCGTTCGACCCCCTCAAATTCTGATCCAACAAAAAAAGTATGATGAAACACGCGACACGGCACAGGGTTCTTACACACACACACACACACACACACTCTCTCTCGCTCTCTTTCTCCCTGTTTTTCTTTCAATACTACTCATATGCATATTGAGATTTTCTGCCCCTATCTGAAGTAGAGTATATATGTTTTATTTCGGCACATGGCATGGGGCTTGCCCGCTGGTCAGTGGTCTAGACCCTTGAGAACAAGTTTGGATCAAACAGGTTTCTGCAGTTGCATGCCACACACACACATACACACACATACAAGCACACTCACACATGAATGAACCCCTTAACAGCACAGTGGCATCAAGTCAAAGGCTTACACATTTCATTGATGTTGCTGATGCATTGCAGGCATTCAGGCACAGGAAGAGGCAGAGGCACGGCACAGGCACAGGGGCTACACATTATGGGTATTAAGTCCGCGTGACATTTTTTAAATTAAACAACATCCAGCAACAAATAATAACAACTTGTTAGCGACAACAGCAGGAGCAGTAGCTGTAAAGGTAATCCCTCGCTTAGGGTTGCTGCATTTGATTAAAGGCTTAAGGGTGGCACGAGAGCAAAGAGGGTTGACCAGACGAATGCACTAACAAGAGGCCACCACTGCGACTTCACTGACCATCACATTCTAATAACTAAACATTAAAGTGACCAATGGCTAGTCGTATTCAACCTATAAATGGGGCCCATGAATACCTTACCAATGTCAAGCAGTACTACTAGTACTGTACTAGGGGTGTCTTAACTTCCCGATTCGAGTTTAGTGTAAATATACTTCAAGAATATCCAGAGATGAATAAAAGTTCAAAGTAAAGACATATTATGTTCCTAATATTGCCAACGACTTCACGATTCATAAGTGTGTTAATCACAATACCGTACTCCTAAATAATCAATCACAAAAGAAAAGCTATGAAGATCAAGAAATTATCTTTCATAATTAGGATCTGTTGAAAATCATTAGATGTTATTATCCAAGCTAAGAAATGTTTAGCTCCATAAGTATATTTCTAGTCTTCAAAAATTATATAGTCGAATAAAAATTTGATAAGAAATAGTTGTAGAGAAGAATAGAGTAATGTTATATTGCACCAGAAAAATCTAGAATATAGTGGAACTGGTTAGACAAGACCAGACTAGAATAAAGTAGGAAGACGTCGAGGTTACAGTAGAGTAGCGTACGTTCGACCGAATTAAAGTATTGGAGTAGAGAATAGTAGACTTATTGAAATTATGATTCGCTTAGAGTATTAACAACAATTTGTATGTAATATTCTATGGCAGCAGCAGTCCTTTCGACGAAGTCAATTTTTTCTTCCATACATTATCGGTTTTCAACAATTTCTATAGGCATTTGAATTGCACAACTCTTAGGTCCTGCTCCTTTGAAATATCTACTTATAAAGAAAAGGCGGCTTGAAAAGGGTTTGCTGCAGTACTTTCCCAATATTTAACTTCAAATATTTCAGCCTTTAGCTGGTCTTGGCCAACAATCGCCTCAAGTCCATTAGAGACTTAACTCTTTTAGCTGCGTTTGACTTAAGTTCAAGCATAACCCACTGCCACAATCGACCCCACCTGTACGGAGTGTCAGTGTGTAGCGTTTCGACTTCTTTTGCATTCATGCCCTTTCTTCTTATTTTACTTGTGCTTCGTGCTAGTGTATATGGCAACCCCTCTTAAATGGCTCGTCGATGGTTATGAATGCATAATTTCATTCAAAAAATTGCTGTTTCCTTCTTTTCTTTTCTTTACTTTGCCAGAGTTTACCCTCGCTCTCATTCTCGTCCTCGTCCTCGTCGTTGTCCTTGGCTCTCGGACTCGACTCGTTGCCTGCCTGTGCATATTTCACCGTGAGGCAAGCCCGAACACGGACTATAATTTGACTCGCTTTGGCTCCGGCTCCGGCTCCGGCTCCGGCTCCGGCTCGGGCTGTGGCTCTTACTGAGACTGTGGCTTTCGCTGGGGGTCTGTTACTTCTAGCCCTTTACACACACGCGTCCTTTGTGCAGCTCCCTCAGTTCGTCCACTCAGTGGGTATTGAATATGTTAGGGTAAAGAGCTCTGTCAAATCTGGTTTATAGTCGAAGAACGAAAACAACAAAAACATCGAAACTCCCCACATTGCTACCGTGGGTTCGGGCTTAGGAATCAGCTTTGGGTTTGCGTTAGGGTTCGAGTTTGGGTTCGAGTTAAGGTTCAGTTTTATTCGGTCCTTAGTCCAGGGAACAGTCTGCCGTCGAGAGGGCTGGGCTAGCCTCTGCTACTCTAATATCTACATAAATACATGCAACACGCTGCTTCCGGTGTTGAAAGTTCCATTTTACAAAAGTCCATGACTTGATGTTGATGTTGATGTTGATGCTCATGCTGATGATGATGGCAACGCACATAGAGCGCTACGTAACACAGGACTATGCCGCTTTACTACATAGAAGGGCGAAGTTGATTGCGATGGTCATGGAACTGTGCAGCGGTGGGAAGCGTGTGAAGAACGACGGAAAAGCAGGGGGACACTTCTTTAGTTAGGAACACAGTGATTCGAAAATTGACGAAAATGTTAATATATATAGAGGAAGAACTTTTGCTTAAAGCCGATGCAATTTTTATAAATATGTTAAGTATAAAGTCTCGCACATTCTTCAACTTTTTCTTCAAGTCGAACACCCTTATCAAACACCGTTCAGTCCTGGTAAGGAAGTTGACTTAGTCCAAGTACCCAGTGTTCGGCAACTTGGTCCCACTGTGCAGCCTTCACACACCCCCAACGACAATTTTCTTAACGGCACCTTGACGGAAATCGGTTTCGGTCGCCGGCTCGTGTTTAGTCTCACATTAGCGTATTGCACACGCCCGCTCGCCTCCCCTTCCTCGTCCCCATCGCTCGTTCACTGGCCGCAATGCGTCCGCCGAGTGGTAAACGACGCCGTTTCGGATTTGTGCCGGGGTTCGGGTTCGGAGTGCTCACCCAGAGCTCTGCCCGGGGCGTCGTCTGTTTTGGCTAGGGGGTGTGGCTGTCGCCCCCGCAGTCTGACTGACTACCAACCCTCCGCCTCGCCCCGCCCGTTCGTCTATCCGTCCATCCGCCCTGTGGCCGCGGCTGTTTGTTTGTTTGCCTGCCTTCGCTCTGGCGACTCCACCGCCTCCCCCTCGTCTATGGCGCTCACTTGAACGCATATTGACGCTTATTAATATTTACATTTTTATTTGTACCTCGTTTGGTGTGTGTGTGTGTGTGTGTGTGTTATTTTGCCTGCCAAAGTTCGGAACAATTTGGGTGCTGTTGATTAAGCGCTCAACAATGTTGCGACAACAGTAGAAAAAAGGAGAAATAATAAATGTTTTTGATTGCTCCCTTTTTTAATTGTCAAACAATTTGAGCGGCTGCGAGGGGGCTCAGCATCCTATGCCTACATACCCTGTAATAATTGGATAAGGAGCATGTTAAATCTAGCTGTGAATTCCTCCTTTTTATTTAAAAGCTATATTGAAAAATTGTTGCATGCTCTGTTTGTGAAGTATCTAAAAACCTTCAGGCCTCTGATTCTAGAATATACTTGGCTTGGTAGCTTTTACAGGGTATCTCGCAATGAAATACTGCCCCTTGACTCATTCTAAGTTTATTTTTTTGGGCCATGTTTCCTGCAATTTGTGGCAATAAAATTCGGTGTCCATAGATTCACAATTTACGATTGGCGCTTTTCTACTCGTAATTGGCCTTGTTCACCATATGGAAGCTCCATTAAAGTTGGGATCTGTGCAATATAAATATTTTTATGCTTTCCGCGCACAATTTAATTAAAATGTACTACAAAAATGTCGTTTTCCTCTTATTGCAGGTAAGGCGCATAACAGCTGGAGAACTCTATCTGAATCCGGTCTCTAACACTCTCATATTTCGGGTCGCGGGTGGGCGCACTCGTGCACGTGTCTCCGCCTGCCGTTCCGGCTCGCCCGCGAGTCAAACTTGTGTTGACGTTGACATGGACAGAGCGTGTGGCGTGAGTGGTGAGAGGAACCCCTAAACCACTTAGATTGTTTGCCCAAATTATTTTGAATTATTGCATGCGCCACGCGCTATGCAGCCCACCCCTCCCCATCCACCAAGGGGATGACAGCTAGAATAAGCAGCACCCTCTGCTCAGCTACCCTCTCACACAACTGCACAACTGTTTGCATCCTGCTCAATATCTTTTCTAGCCCTTGCTGCGGCGTGTCCTTGAACACAAATGTTGCATTCGACGAACAGCATGTGGCATTTCTAACGCACTTTGAAAGGATTAGTCCTTCGCTTCAGTCGAATATGTGCATATATATGATACGTTCTACTGCTGGCAGTGACAGTGACTAGGCCACTAAAACTTTTCAATTTTCAATTCCCTAAAATGCCACTGTTATTAATGACAAAAAAGGGATATTCATATTTCGGTACAAATGATATACATTTGCATCAGATCTTCATAGTAAATAAATTGATCTGCTAATATTAATATTACTCATTAAATTATTATTATTATTATTTCTTTTATGGCAAAAATATTATATTATAAAGAACATAGGGTATAAAAATATTTTCATAAAAAAAAAAAAATATTTTCAAAAATGATAATTAAAATATTTGCTTTACTTCTCTAATGTACTTCAGGCTAAACATACTTTTCAGTTGCCCTTCTACTTGTAAATGGAAGCTCTCGAGTAGGAATTCATAGATCTATAATGTATCTTAAGAGACTAGGTGTCCGTAGGGCTCAACAAGAGAGCAATACTTTGGTATGTCAACAGCAAAGAATACGAAGGCATTTATATTCATCAACCGGCACAAATACTGGCAGCAATTGCTTTGACACCATGTTAGCACCTGCCCCTCCTTAAGCTCGGGGGAGGAGCGGGGGCAAATTGCCATTAACATAATTTATATACTAACAAAGACGTTGTCGCATTACGATTTACATAACAAGTTGCTGGGGCTATAACGATGTGGCCAATAGATTTTGATTAATCCACGACAGGTGCGGTCGAGTGCCGTGCTCCACACCTGGGCCAAGGCTAATTGTTAGTCAGCCAGCGACAGGCCACGCCAGAGTAAACCATCAAAATATCAACGTAAAGCACACGCATCGAGAAAATCATATCGAGGCAAAAAAACATAATTTGGTCACGTGCGGCGCAATCGAAGCCCGAGACGACGTTCTCTACGAGGGCCGACGCGACGTTTAGCTGAGCTGAGGCTGCCCCCTCATTTTGATCCTTGTGTCCGGACTGCGAAAGCTTATCAGCCGCAAAGAGTCTAAGTCGGAAAGTGAAAGGCAGCGTAATGAAAATAGATTTTCTTTTTTCGCCTTCTTTTCGCACAGCGCATATCCCTCAGGGGTGAGCGAGCAGGATTGTCCTGGGCAACCGAACAGGGAGAGATAAGTCTCTGAAATTGAATTGAAATACATTTTCTTTCTTTTCGCCTTCTCTATGTGCCGAGTGCAATTAGCGAAATGATATTACAAATACTAGTATTTGCTTTATGTTGGCTACCCTGGCAACTCTGCCTCAACTTGTGGATGGGCAGGTTAGAGTTGTAGTTTACTGCCCAGCTGTTAAACAGATCTGTCCTGTCTGTTGACACCTGCCAATAGCTCCGAGCACCGTTCTCTAGTTAAAATTCCCGAGCCTTTGCTAATGAGCGAGCGTCTGGCCGACAGCTGAAAAGATCCTCGGGCCACAGAAAATTTAATTGTGGTCAGTCTCGATTACAAAGTGCGTGCCAAATATGTAAAGGAACAAAAAAAGAAGCAGGAACGATAGCCGTAAACAAGTAAACACGTTGTCGACGGTCTCAACCAACTGCATAATACTCGTTGCTTGTCCAAAAACTAGTCTAGACTAAAATGGAATTGCTATTATCTACGTTCAAATGGGAAAATATACATATACACAAAATAGACACAGATCAAATATATCAAATATATAGCTAAAATCATTACTCAGACAGACTGATAGATATACGAATATTGCTCAGTGCCAATATACTCCTATCATCTCGAGTAACGGGTATAAAAACACAATCGCATATCTGGCATTCGCCCGGGACAGAGGCCAGTTTAATAACAAATAATATAGCAGGACATGAGGGTAGTTTCTTCGGTTTTTTTATCCGATTGCCGACTCTTATTCGTATTATTTGCTCTGGCACATAATGAGCAAAAAAAATGATGAGGGCAACGGACCGAGCATATGAAGCCCAAAATCCTGCCTCTCGCATATGCAGTAAAGAAAACTCGTGTGCAGGTCCTGCGACCGGCGTCCAGTGTCCAGTGTCCTGAGTCCTGTGTACGCTTGTGTTTGTGAAAGGCAACATGCATGCAGCTCACGTATACGCTTAATTTTTTGTTTATCAGAGTCCTTGCAGACACGCCCTCCAATCGGCATTTGGGGACTTTTTCACCATGGCGGCTTGGATTTGTCCAGTCAATATTGTCATTTATCTTACGCTAATGGTTAAAATCAAATAAAATTTTGATTGGCTGTGTGCACTTATTCAAATGACATAAAATACGGCAATCAAATGAGATAATCTGGTGCAAATGTGATATATAAATAAGTCCTCGTTGGGGTTTATTGTTTCAAATAAATTTCTGTATAGAGGATATGCAATTCGTTGTTAGCACATATTGCCGCTTTTTATGTTATTTTTATTCCATTTTCACTGTCTATCTCTCTCTGGCTAAAATGACTGGCCTGGTCTATGCTGGGACTGGACCTGGCTGACTTTGGACTTGAAAAGGTATTTGCTCTGCAGCTTTGTCTTTCGCTACATGATTATATATTGTACGTCCGTCCACATATACATATGTATATAATATATTTTTTATTTTTGGGTACTGCTGGACAGACCTCTCTGGAGGGTACGACTTATATCCGATTACAACACCACAACTTTTGTCTACGCGTTTTTTTTTTTTATTCTATACTGTGGATGCAAGTGACGTGTGAGTGACTTTTTTACATTAAATAGTCTGGACCTATCTAATGGAGCTAATGTATATGGGGATAGCTGAAATTGAGTTAAAAATGTCATAAATTTCAATTTTAGCTATTAGCTTTGCAATGTAGATATATTTATTTGGGAAGTAAGGTATCAGGTTTACTTAGTAATCAACTTAGAATAAAGTAAACTTTAAAGGAAATGTGTCCATACCTTACGAGTTCTGATTTGAATATCGATAGAATAATATGCGTGTACTAAAATATCGTTCTACCTTAAGATCAACTCTTAAATCTACAAAGCATTTTAGTACATTTAAGCTCAATCCCAAAGAGAAATCCATATTAATAACTATTCTGCATTCACACCGTTACTGTCCCATACTTTTACTGCTAGATTCCAGGTATTCACACGTCTCGTTAGACTCCCCCGAAAACTGCCTCCCAAAAACAGTTTGACTCTCATCAGCAGACTGATTACATATTTATTACGTTTCCCATGCTCAACTTTTGAGCTTGCCACAAATTCCTGTTTACTTTAATGTGCAGCCCTATCCCAGACCCGCTCCCGCTACGGCTGTATGGCTTGTTCGAAGCATAAATAACGGTGTGTGCGTGTGCGTGACACAGGAAAAGAAAACTATAATTACAGCAGAGGCAAACCACAAGAGCCATCCAGCCAGCCAGTCAGGCAGTCAGCTAGGCGGACGGACGGACAGACATTGATGAGGAGGCGTCAGTCAACGTCGATGTCGCTGGGAGAGCAAAAGGCTCAAACGAAGAAATTAATATTTTAATTACAACACATTTAACATGCGATTATGCGCTTCAATGAACTTCTGCTTGAAGCTCAACCAGGGTGGCTAAATCACACACACACACGCGTGCACAGGCAAAAAAAGGTGCACACACATACAGCCCCACGGCACAGTGGGTGCTAAAAGTGTCTTAACTTATTACAGGACTACAGCCTAACGCGTTACATCCGCCTGTTAAGGGGGCAAGAGTAACTGCAGCAGCAGCGCCTGAAATAACAGCAACAGCCACAGCAACAACAATAACAATGACGGCAACCGACGCTGTAACGAGGCTTAATAAAGCGCTAGTCATAAACGGCACGAACTAAGCTCAGCACGTACAGCACTTTAATTACAAGCCAGCCGAGCGAAGCCGAAGTCCGTTTGATCGCTCGGCAACATGCAGACAAAGCGAGCAAGGCGAATTCCTTCATTAGCCTAACAGAGCGGCTAAGCTGCTAGAACAAGACGACAGTAGCCGCAGAGACAGCGAATGTAATGGACATCTGTTAAGTTAACAGGCTGCTTCTAAGCTCGGTCACTGTCGCTGTCGGCGTCGCCGTCGCCATCGCTTCCACTGATGCTGTTGTCGCCGCTGCTGTTTCGCGCTGTGGTGGGGCTCTGCTCTGCCAGCTGTCGTCGTCATTGTCAACGACGAGCGACGGCGTTGAGTGTTAATCAAAGCGTAGTTAATTGCTTTGCCGAAAAAGCCAAAAAGAAAGACAGTGATTGTGTGCTGCCAGCGCGCAGAGTGAGATAGATGGCAAGGGTTGACGTTGGCGTCGGCGTCGGTGTTGGCGTTGGCGTTGGAGTTGGCGTTGGCATTGGTGGCGACGAAGCAGCGAGTACATGTGTTCGCCTTTTGATTAACTTAACCCCTTTTCAGCTGCCGCTGCCTCTGTCGCTGGCACCATATGTTGTTGTTGTTGTGTTCATCGTTGTTTGTTGCATGTCTAATTTGGCAAGTGTTAAGTGCCGGTCTGTGCAGACTGGGGGGGAACGAGGGGACAAATGGCAGCGGCAGTCTACAAAAACAATAAATACTAATTAAAATGTATTTAAATACAAATGCAGACACGAACATGCCACACACACACACACACAGACACAGACACAGCCACAAGCACACGCACACACTCGTGAATTTTTATGCGCTATGAAGCGTATGTTTTTGCTAGTTCAACCCCCTTTCAACCCCGCCTCTGTTAAACAGCAACAGTCAGGCAAAAGAGACTGGCGCCAGGCAGCGTCTACTCGAATGTATGCGTTGGTGTGTGTGTGTGTGTGTGTGTGCGAGCGTGTGTGCATGTTGTTTACTTGTTTTTGCACACTAACGCCACCTAACGGAAATGTTTCATAAAAACTTAATTGTCCATGTAACACTTTTTTTATAGCCCAGCGAGCCAAAGTCTTGTTAGCCCTTAAATACCGCGTGAGCCATTGTTATTAAAGACTTGTTGGCCATTATTAAGGATCTCGATCTAGCAACAGAAAACTTTTTTTATTGAGCGCTGTAATTATGTGAGGCACTCAGATTTGAGGAAAACTACAAATTGAATATGAATTTGAGCAACATAATCGAAGGACATTACAAAAATTATCAGTACTTCCCCATTTGTAGCATAGAAATTCATTTGACTTTCAAACTCCCAACTTCAGAAGTTCCGCGTGAATTGCAGAGCCTGTGTAAATATAGAGCAAACGGTTCATAAAAGCAATATGGGACACTATTGTAATCAGGGAAAAGTGAACTCCAGTGCTTGCAACGGCTCACCCTCCATCTCTCTCGCTCTGGTCCTCTCGCCTATTTTACTCCATCATCCATTCGCATCTGTTCGATTGGATCGTCGTCTCCCACAGACCTGGTCCATAACAAAAAGATCCGCCATGAAAAGAAAAATAGATTGAATTGCGTGCAAAATGCGTTTGCGTGCGTGTGCGTGGCAGGCAAATGCCGAAAAGGGGTCGTGGCAGAAGAGTGTGAAAGAAAGACAAAGAGAGGAGAGAGGAGGGGCGGCACAACGTGCACCAATAAAGTGCTACACGGTAGTTGAATTTTCGGCGGCAAAGACGAAAACAAGAATAACTGCACGAAGTTCGCATACACTTACATTGCGGGTATAAAGAGATTAGGATATTATTAATATATACATATGTATGCTTCAGGTTATTTTGAAATATTTTTCTCATTTTAAAAGATGTTAGGGACTATGTCATGTACGAAGAGCTTAAGTCAAGAAATACATATCTGTATGTAAGAAAAATATTTTTATTATAGACATGAGAATCTAAGGAAGGATGCAGGTGAGAAATGCCCTGAACGAATGTTTTCGGGGCTTCTTGATCTGCAATATTTGAATTTAAAAGCAAATCAATATCTAATCGATATAGCAAATAATCAAGAAATAGAATACGCATTAAGAAAATATAACGAAATACATTTAATACAAATCCAGACTCTACAGACTGAGTAGCTCAACAAAATAAGAATTCAAGGTATACTCTTTAAGAACATGTCGATTATCAATATCATATTTCTCAACACTTTGATATAAATATGTAGTATGCACAGTTTGGGAGGATGCTGTATATTATGCCACTTTTAATTTGATTAGCATAGTTCAAGGCTCGAATACCTCGCTGTAGTTCCAACTATTTTGTCAAGTTTTTAGCTATCTAGAACTACTTTTAAAAATTTGGATGATTAAGTTTGTTGTGTCTCTGTCTCTTTTCATGTGTTGCCAAATGCTCTTTACGCGCAACCGACCCTCTCTGCTCTGGAGGTAGCTGAGCGACAGAGACAACATGCGCCCCAGACGAAGTGTCGTCTGTCTGTCTGTTCGCTCGTCTAAATGTTGTATGTGTAAAGCATTTAAAGTAATGAAGCGCCCCTGGGCTGAGGTTTTGCCCTACGAGAATGGAGGGATGAGTGCAAATCGGGAGCAGTCACGATGAGCAGGCTGTGGGCAGTGGGCGGGCAGATAGAGACAGAGTAGAGGCCTCTCAATATTAGTAAAATTAACGCGCATTTGACATGATTCGCCCGGCAGCACAGGCAATCATTCAATGCAGTTGGCCAATACATCAATGTGTCAGCCAGTCACTTGCTCAATGATGCGTCCAAATGTGGTGTGTGTCAAAAGGTGTCGCCTGGACATATCAATGTGTATGTAGGCTGGCAGAGGGGGTCAATAGCAAACTCTACGGTGTGCGGGATGCGGGATGCGGGATGCGGCATGCGGCATGCGGCATGTGGCATGTGCCGTGTGCTCTCTGCTCTGTGGCAGCAACGGCTGTGCATGGTAATTTATGTGCGGCATTTAAATGGAGCTCGCACGCCCGCTGGCCAGCGAACAAATTGTTTAAACAAACATTTGCGAGTTCCCAACGTAACCATACGAGAGACAGAGACAGAGACAGAGTCAACGAGACAGCGAATGAAAAGGAGGTGAATAGAGCTTTTCCTGCTGCAAAATTTTACTTGCGATCCGTTCTGTTTTATGCCCGAGTTCCTATGCTTGTCTTTGATAAATGTTTGTCTTTCTCTTATTGTGCTCCATCTCCCGCTTCTTCCTTCTAGCTGCTTTTCACGCACTTTCCTTGGCGCAAAGACATTTTACGTGCTCGACGATTATGAGCAAAGTTTTTAGGTTATTAATCAATTTAATGACTTTGCACTTGGACCCAGACTCCTCTTATTGCTGGCTGGCGCTGTTGTTGTCTTTTAAGACTTTTAGATTGGATTTATATTGCGAAATAAAGTCTAAATGAAATTAATTTCATTTAAGACTGGACTGGACTTTACTTAAACATGCCTCCAGACAATTTAAATACAGATAATGTAAAGCAGCTAACATTCTACTCTTAATATATATTAAAACTGAAGCAACAAAATGAAATTTTCTTCTATCAATCGTATAAAATCTGATAAAAACTGGCTGAAAATCATATTTTTATATTCATCACCTTGGAAATACTCAGTAAACTGAAAATAATTTCACAATTTTCCACACATAACATTTTTTTTATTTTCGATATAATAAAAATCAAAATTTTAAAGCAGCTTTCTCTTACCTATTAAAGTCAATTTTACGAGAATTGCTGTAAATTTCTCAGAGTGTTACTTATGATGCTTCCTCCTAGTGCTATGTAATCTAAATGACACGCTTTATCAGTGTTTCGACCTGCGTAGGGAATTGAATTTACCAGACTGCTTTCCTGACTTTTTCTGCTGTCAACCTCTTATTGATGACAATTCGAAACATCAAACTCAAAATCGAAACCCCAATCAGAAGCAGGGAAATCCTGACAGCTAGCACCTGTTGTTGACTCAAACCCTGTCAAGCTCTTAGCAATTGTGCACTGAGGAGAGAAACCCCTTGGCGCCTTGACAGGGGACTCGCAAATCCAGAGGCAATGCCCAAAATCATATCATACAAAGAACAATGGTATAGAATCGACTGCGTAATACCCGCTTCCAATAAAGCTTATTTATAGGCTTAGACTTTGTAGTAAAGGTACGATATATGTTATATATATATTTATATAGATACATAGATATATAGATATATATTTATATAGATATATATTTATATAGATATATAGATACGTAGACAAACGAAACTTATATACTTATTTTGCTGGGCCATAGCATTTGAGTTTGTTCCATTGCTCGCTTGGTTGCACTTTTTTAGGTTTCTTTTTGGCGTGTTTGCTCTTCGTTGTTTGCTCAGCTAGAAGAAGAGGAAGAGCTACATTCATCGGCTCATTCGTCACCCGTCGGCATCATAAACCAATTTTAATAAAATTTTCCAATTTGTTTAGTTGAATTTAAGTCGAGGCTAACGGCAGCACCAGCAGCAGCATCAAATCCCTGCTAAGTAAACATCTATCAAGAGGGGTTGCTCGGGTCGTGTTGCTGTTTACATGCGACCTGTCAGCTGTGTGTATGTTGGTGTGTGTATAGACACCCTCCCCAGAGGCCCGAGGCAGGGGTGTGTGGCGGGGTTAGCTTGAAGACTTGTCGAAGACGCGTGCTCATTTTTATACCCTATACCTCTATTTACAATTATTCATTAGGGCGTATTACATTTGGCATATGCAGAAGAATATTAGAGTATTCGGTATTATACCGAATCTGTTCATCCCTTACAGTCTCCGCAGATCCCCCTTTCCACCAAGTAACTGATTCGTAACTGATTTGGAGCTGCAAATCTTCAAGGTATACAGAAAGTTTGTAAGCCAAAGGAAAGCGGAAGAATAGTAAACTTTGTCCAAGTCAGGTCTCCTGCTCTTGGTAGGAGCCTTGAAATAATTCCTTTAATTTTTCAAGCTGGCAACCCTGCCAATGCGAATGAATAGCATGGCTTCTCCCCTTCCCAGAGCTGAGCCAAACGCTGCTTAATTTTAAATTAGGGTGGCAATTTTCGTGCCATGTGGCGGGGCGAATGTTCCGGCTGTGTTTGTGATTTTCATTAATGCTTTGGCAGAATTGCAGCCCCGGCAGAGTCCTGCAGGCCAACTGCAACCACCCAGTCCCCTCAGCAGGGCTAGACAGTCCTGCAATTATGCGCCATGACTTTGACTTTCTCGTACTCCAACTGGTTCGCTTGCCGAACGTGAACCAGTGCGCATTGTCAGTTATCAGGAATCAAACAGCGGAACCGCCGCACTCGTCCTTTGTTTTCAAGCACTCGCCGAACGATCTGCCTACTTGAATCAATCTTCAGTATTTGCAATCAATTTAATTTCAATGACAAAATTTGCATCGCTCTGGAGGTAGGGGAAGAGTTGGGAGGTAGGCCCCCATTTTCTATGCAGTTGCCTTTGAATGAGCTTGCGAGCGTAGGCTTTGCAGAATTTGTGTAAATATGCAAATCGAAAATGCAAATTAGTTGAATTTTGATTTTCTTTTGAATGGAATGAAGGCGAATGAATGAAACAAACCGAAGTCAAGGCGAGCTCCATCGAGGCAGCAGCTGAAACAAAAGCCAAAGAGATTCTCATCATCTCATCTAGAAAGAATCGAATGTGCGTAAGGGTGCCCTCTAGGTCAGAGGCAGGGCCTGTGGGCGGTGTCTGCGTAGTCGAGTGTGTTTTAGCAAGAGATTTGGTTAGATGCCCTTATTTTACCAAAGTTAAGAGCTTCTTTGAAAGAATGCTTTATGATATATGTGCATAGACTAAATTTGATTTATTAATATACTGCTTATACCCTGAACACATTGAAAACGGTAAATCAATCAACGTTCGTCTGTCTGCCCATAAACTATCTAAACTGTGGAATTTGTCCTGGGATATTGCTAGTATCCATTCAGAATAAGTACAATTTCAATAACAAGTGTAGGCTTCTCGACTAGCAGATACACCGAACCCAGAAAAAATCTGGTATACCAATCACTCTACGCTTCTTAAACACTGCTGCTAACAGCGCACTTGACTCAGCTTCACCATTGAAACAATTTGAATAACCTTAATTATAGATGGAGTGTCTAACCTAACTTTTCCATAATACAAAAATCTGTATTATGCTCTATATAAATATTGAAAAATAACTTCGAGCCTGACAATGTATTGGTCACAAAACCGTATGAAGAGGCACTTGAGATGCCGACGACTCGGCATACATCGTGCTCATCCCTCTGACTGCCCCTCGAAATTCCACGCAGACGAGTCTATGCAGACTACGATTATGTGCGTGCAAAAGATTCGCATAGACTGTGCCATTTCACGCCAAGCGTAGACCCCTTTGCAAACGAAACGAGTATATTGGTTTTTCGCACCGTCCATCGGAATATGTGAGCATAGCTGAAAACTAGTAAAATAAACAAGCGAATTGAAGTTGACCTCTTTTATATATTCAAAAGTAAAGTTATTTTATGTTTTATACCCTAAACAAGTATTGGGCGGTCGGCTACGTTCGGCTATAACATTCTTATTTGTTTACATATATTTCTTTAAGCGAACAAAAGGGGATTAAAATTTCACAAAACGAAATACATTCCATGAATAGCCTAAATATTTTTCAAATTAAAAATGAAAACAGGAGCAGGAATGAGAGTCACTCTCAAGTTTCATGAGCAATAGGCAACCCTTTTTGGTTGGCAAGCAGCAACCCTATGCGTGGCATTTGGCACACTATTATTACATAATGCTCACGGCTTTTATTTCGTTGATTATGAAGGCTGTTGCGGCACGCGTTGCCCTAAAAAAAATTCAATTCGAAATAAATCGAATCGCAGGGTTGCTCAGAAAGCTACTTCAATTGAATGAAAATGCAAATTTCTATTTAAAAACAAACTGTATAGAGAATGGATTGGGAACAGTATAGTATTGAACTATTTTTATAATATGTTTCAGAAATTTCTTACGGTTTGAAGACCTTGAAAATATCCATTCGTATTAATACCAGAGACCCGAAAACGAGACCCACGAACGGTACCTCAGAAACTCTGTTAATTTAGATATTAAAGACAGAATTTTCAATATACACATAGATGGATCAGCTGCAAATAATAAGATTTGGAAATATGTTCAGATCATTGAGTTGCTGAGGGGAATCCCCCTATATTTTCGGCAGGTTAAGGCTAAAAATCTCATTTAAGTCAACCAGTCCCAATAAAGCGATGTATTAATTTATTAACTATTCTGAAAGAGTGTTAAAGAAATAAAAAACACACTAATAACAACAAGAACGCCTTACTTAATGCTTTATCTAAAATATGGGTTTCATCCTTTCATCCAATCGAACTTCAACCAATATCCAATACCGCTGCACATAAGATATATGAGGATACACTGGAAGAAGAGAATTTACGATTTCTAGTTTTGAGAACTAAACTACATTTATTCTTCAATCTTGTTCTATACAGAAAACTCTCATTTTATTTTTCTACAGGAACGCGGCATATGAAACATGAAGTGTGGCAACAGCGTATTGAATTGAGCGTGCTTTGGGGCCAGGAACGCTTGAGAAATGAACATAAGAATAAACGCAGGGCAGTAAATTAAGTGTCCGCTGGGAATTCGCTGGCTTGCGCACATAGCCAAAGTGCGTAGCCCTCTATCTGTCTGTCTATGTATGTGTATGTGAATGTTGTATTGTGTGTGTGTGTATGTGTATACGAACATGAAACCCAAACTAAAAACCGCTCGCTGATGTTTTCTTGTTCATGTTTTATTGGTTGCCTGTGTGCCACAGAGCATTAGCCCAGTGGCTCTGCACCCTTCAGTCTCAGCGTCAGCCTCAACCCCTGCCCCTCACCCGGGCTCTCCCCGACTCCAGGCTTATGCTTACCCTTTCATTATATTAGGTCCTCGACTTTGTTGCGGCAGGGTTGAGCGTGTGGGCAGCGGTGCGGGGCAATTTGAAGTTCCTTGGCTCCGCACACACACACACACACACACACATACACCAAATTCATTTCAGAGCGAGGCTTACACTCTTTTGCGTCTGCCTCAGAAAATACTTGGCGAGTTGTGGCTGTTGTTCCATTGCATTGTTATGTTAATTTTGGTTATATGTATTATTGCTGTTGCTGTTGTTGTTGATGCCGATTTTGTAGCTGTAGCTCTTTGCGGCACGAGACTCGCTTTTCAAATCTGCTGCTCACTAATTTGTACGCGTGCCATCGCGACAGCCGTCGTGCAGCTCGTGCGGGGCTCAGCGCACCCTCGGCCAGAAAATCATATTTAAATAGTGTGGAATATGTGCTTGCGACTAGAGCGGGGCAAAAACCCAAAGGCCCAGCCCTAGCACAAACCCAAGACAGCTCCTCCCAACCCCGCCCCCGCAAAAGAAGTTCGCTCTGTTTGCTCCTGGGGGCAGCTCATCAGCTTCATCATGATGATGAGTTCCTCGTCTTGTCCACGTGCCGGGCATCAGTTTCAAGTTCGCCGATCTACCCGGCCACTGCCCCTGCCACTGGCCCCGCCCCTTGCTCCCTCCTGCGCCCCCGCCACTGCCTTAATATAAAAAGGGGTTCCCAGCGTTCTCAGGGCAACTGTGAAATTAAAAGTGTTGCGCTTAAGTGTTTTGTTGTGTTATTGCCAGTTGCCAGTTGTTTTTGCTGTTGTTGCTGTTGTTGGTGTTGTTGCTGTTGTTGTTGCCACAAGCCTTAAATAATGTGTAAGACAAAAAGGTGACCGTATCATGTCCACCGTCCTGGTCTTCAGTGGGCGTTGCTGACATTACACAGCAGTCAATCATTTAGCCTCTCCTCTCCCACTCTGCGTAGGTGGATTGCCCAGAAATTTGCCCAGCATTTGCCAATGTCTGCAAGTTGTTGGCAACATTTTGCGGTACTCGTGCCGAATTCGAAACGTTGCTTTAGATAGATGTTAAGAATTTAATTATCAGTAAGAGAGATCTCATTTGATGCGGTGTGGTGAATGGAAAGAAAGGAATTATCCATTCCCAAGGCAATTATGATATGGCTTTGGTGTAAGCTTAACGGGTTTATGTACCATGCGGTTGACTACAAAATAGTTTATTGGTTGCCTAATTGGTACAGCTAGGTTACAACCTTTCATCTCTGGTTTATTGGAATTGATAGGATGATTCTAGAAATCCTGTCTAAGAAAAAGTTTCATAAATACCGTTCCCATATAGTGTTGGGCTTACTTTAGTTTTGATGAAATACCTGATTCAAATGATAGCATTTCATTAAAAACTATTGTAGTATTTCTATATATGAATATGTCTCTCACTTTTGATTCTTTATTCGTGATTCTATTCAGATTGATAAAATGACAATCATCAAAGTAAACATAAACATGTTTATGTAATCGTAGAAATACATTTTTCAGAATATTTGTTTCCCCTCACTTTTCCCGCTGACTTTATTTATTTTATTAATCTTTTCCTTTCTATTGTTGACCGTTCTATTATATTATTTTCTTCTGAATTGGGCCGATCTGGAAAATATAATCCCTCATCGGGCTGATGATATGAGTGACAGATTTTTCAGTTTCTATTTAGATCATACAATATATTTCTTTAAGTTTATCTTATTGTTTGCACTCATAAAAATTAACTGATATTTACGGCAGCACCAGAGATGAAGAGCTCAGCTGGGTAGCTTTAACTTCCATCTACTTACACATCTCAGCAATTTTTGATTGCCCTATCGGGGTTGATCTTATGACAGTTAATCAAATAATTTGATATAGAGGCGTACGCAGCACCCCTCCGGTTAGCCCTGCTGACCACCAACCCTCTAGCCCTATCCTAAGCCCGGCCATTCCCCTATCAGCACATGACGTGCCGTACGCTGTGTCCGGCATCACCTACATTGTCGTCCGTGGTGTGCGAATGCGAATGGCCCGGCGTACAGCGAATTAATGAATATGTATTATGGCCATCAAAGGTGTTAATGGACACGACACGCCACACACAAGTTCGGGCCACTTGCTGTGGCTGGGTGGGTGGTGTTTGGTGGGTTGGTGGCCTGGTTGGCTTATGGGTGGTTCGCTAAGAAAAGCATTGTAGCCGCAAATTGCATTAGAAATGCAAACAAGTGGCAGCAGTGCCTAGTTGCAAAAGCGCGAGCTGCAGCGCGCCGGCGGCTAATTGAATATGCGAACTGCCTAACCGAAAAGCTGACGCAGACGCCCATTCCTCATGAGGCTGGGTTGATGGACAACAGAGCTGGCTCTATGTCGGGGCTGAGGACTGTCGTCTGCGGAGCACGTGTTTACCCTTCAGATGTTGTTATTGTTATAAACTGATTGACCGTCACGCCAAAACGGGCAAACATGCAGGCGTTAAACCGCCCCTCCGACGACCCTCCAGCCACCTTCTGCACCCTCTGCACCCTCTGCCTCCCCTGCCCCGTACTGCACTGGCCGTTCAATAGGTTTAGCTACGGCTTAAGCATCATTGAGTTTGCCCTGCCAGGGGTTAACAATATGCGAGGGCTTGGCTCAGCATTTAGGGTTGCTTTTCCGTCCGGTGTATTGACATCGTGGGAGTTTAACAGTTGTTAAACGTGCAACTGCCACCCGAAAACCCTCCTTCACTTTTTTTTCTCTAGTGCATTTTCACTTCCGGTTTTCGTCATGCACTTTCTATACTCATCGAATGAAAACAGATTGGATGAGAACAGATTGATTAGTAATATCTTAATATTAAATTCCAAAAATTATCAAAGAGATCTAAAAACTAAAAAACAAGAGGATATATAATGGAGAAAAATGAGGAAGTCTTAAATATATACGAGTCTTAAATATATATGAAAATAATATTGTAAATAAATCACAAAAAATAATGATGGAAAATGTTAAGGTTCGGACATGGCTAGGAATACAACAACAATATCTCATTCAAATATTTATTCTACTCATTTAAAGCCTAAAAAACATTTATTTAATACAAAATAAAAAAATATATATGTATATATAAGTATATTAAAATTGATTTTAACATTTGAGGTAACTATCAATATTTTCTACACTCTATACATAACATATTCGCCAAAATTCTTCCTCTACAGGGTATTTGTTGTTGATCATTCAACAGCGCAGTTCTAGTCTTTGACTTTGTGGTGTGTTTTCACAACTTTTTATGCCTTAATCTCATTTAAAATACTTATTTTTATATATGTATGTACACCTATATAGCTGTCTGTCTGCCTGTCTGGGGCAATCGCAATTGGGTTTTAGGTCGTTGAGCCCTGAGGGCTGCAGACGTTGGCAGCTCTGGCGCTGACTATGTTGCCGTTTGGCCTCTGCCCTCTTGCCTTTTGCTTTATGCGTGCACTTTCTTTATTTGTATATCTATATCTGTATCTGTAGCGTATGCCCAGCTCTGCTCTATCCCTCTCACTAGCGGTACGCCTATCGCTTTAATTGGAATTGTTTTATTTGCATTCTGCATTTTGCGCCCACATTTGGTCGTCGCTTTTGTTAATGTTGTTCCTGTTCCTGTTCCTGTTTCTGTCGCTGTCGCTGTCGCTGTTGCCGACTCTGCGCTTCACCTTTCGCTTCTGCTCTTGCCTGATATCTGTTGTTGTTATCTGCGCTCTTTTTGGACTGCAATTTTCAGTGCGGTTCGGTTAATCGCCCGGTCTTGCGTGGGATTAGTCCGGGGTAAACTCCCAACCATAGCCCTGACTCAGGCTCTGGGTCTGGCTTATTGTTCCTGTTTTGATTGCAACGCACAGATGTCTGGCCCGTTATGGCTAGGCAGTCAACCAAAGGTAGCTGAACAATTGCTTAATTTACACTTCAAATTTTCGAAATATTAACAGTTCCGTCCATACAATCTCACAATATTAGAGTGTAGTAAAAAGCAAGTGCTTTAAACAGTACACTAAAGTTTCCGTAAATATGAAAAGTACACCAAGCTTGATTATTCCATAGAAGCGAAAATAAAACAACTTATCTACTTTGTATAGTTAGACGAAGCCAATGATAATTTCTCAATGCAAGTTGTAAATCGTTTTTACAAACATTCCTCAAACCTCGTCTTCTCAAAATAAATTTGAAAATGAGTCCAAAAAATTAAACTGGCTTTTTATTTTCAATTCCATTTAGCTTGAGCTTTATAAATGAATTGGATAAATTGGATATTATAATTTCTTCTTCAGATTTATAATTACCCATGGGTTTATGATATAAGTAAATTCATATATGCATCGATAGCATTGATTTGATTTGGAATCTCTCAACGGTTTATTTAATAGCATAATTTAAGAACTTGAGAAATAATAATACCAATAATATATGTTTGTATTTTCTTTACAGGTAAGACAACTTAAACCAACTTTAAGAACACAAGCCATATAAGCTCTCCGCAAAAATAGGTGGGAAGTTGCGAGATCAAACTGTCAATAATGGTGAATCTTAACAAAGGTACTTGCCTACTATCCATTGACTTCGACTTCCGAAACTGTCAATGTGCTAAGAACTTTTCGGAAAAGTATTTTTCTTTTGTTCCGGACAGCAAATATCAAAGCGTACAAATGCAAAAACGAAAAGAAAAATCAAAATGAAAACGAAAATGAAAATGAAAATGAAATTCAAATTGAAGTCAAAGTTGAAGAGACGATAGAGAAACAAGTAAGAAAATTCTAGTCGAGAGTGCTCGACTAGATACTACCCTGAACCCAACAAATAAAAATGCTCATTTAGTATGGCTGAAATTTCAATTTCAATGTATTTAAAAATATAAATAAAATACCAAACTCATTTAATAAAATATAAAAATATTTTGAAACAATTAAAAAAAATTAACATCAGTTGCATCGATCGGGATTCGAACCGCGACTCCTCGATCGAGCGTCACGCTGCTAACACACTAGGCCACCTCACTCCTGCTAGTGGCGCTGGCAAAACTCAAATAGATTCACTGCTGCAGCGCCATCTATCAAAACTAAACGAAACTAACTGCTGATGTGATTCTAAGAATCTGCTAGAGTAACCAAACTATTAAAAACGCATATAAAGTATAGTTAAAATTTCAATTTCGGTGTATTTAAAAATATAAATTAAATAGAAAACTCATTTATGAAAATATAAAAATATTTTGAAACAATTAAAAAAAAAATTAACATCAGTTGCACCGACCGGGATTCGAACCGCGACTTCTTGATCGAGCGTCATCCAGCTAACACACTAGGCCACCCCACTCCTACTGGTGGCGCTGGCCAAACTCAAATAGATTCACTGCTGCTGCGCCATCTACCAAAACTAAACGAAACTAACAGCTGATGTGATGTTTTTGTTGTAGCTGCTGCACGTGCGTTTGTTAATTGGCCAAATATTTGATTATTTTTTATTAATTTTTGACTGAACGGAATTTAATGAAACTTTCAGCATATGATCTACATATTATATTGAATATTTGAGAAATTTAAAAAAAGAAAAATCATTCACAATTAGCTATAGAGGCATCTGATTTGAACTTGAATGTTTTTAGTCGATAAAAACATAACGGGATGATTTTTCGAATTTTAAAAGCAAACTCGACGTCCGCGCTGTATATACGGTCATTTAAAAAAAAAATTCAAGTCTCTAGCTCTTATATCTTCGGAAATCGACGCGTTCAAACATACGGACAGACGGACAGACGGACAGACGGACAGACGGACGGACGGACAGACGGACAGACGGACAGACGGACAGACAGACAGACGGACAGGGCCAAATCGACTCAGCTCGTCGCCCTGATCAAGAATATATATACTTTGTGGGGTCTGCCACGCCTCCTTCTGCCTGTTACATACATTTCAACAAAACCATTATACCCTGATTTCCCATTTTCAATGGGTTCAGGGTATAAAAAAGAGCAAAACAACAAGAACAATAATATCCGGTTTATTTCTGGATACGCCCCCTTTCTGTATTATGACAGGCGTCAAAGAAGCGGACCAAAAAGCAAAGTCGGTGTGCCCTGGGACCACATGTTATGGGCATTATGAAGGGGGATTTGCCTTTTAATATGTGCGATTGCTTGACTTCATTCAAGTTCTCTGCATTTTTTCCTTGGGCATATTCAGAAATCGACTCCTGAGTCCTGTCAATGAAATGCTCATTGGCCCGATTACAGTTTTTCCCCTGCCCGTTCTGCAATTACAAATTTTCCCAGCTGATTTAGAGAGTTGCTCCAACTCAGGCGCACACATATTTTCGGTACTTGGGTCCAATGGGCGGCAACCATTGCAAGTCACGCACTTCCGGGATGCCGACACGCCCCCTAATTGCAGTCCCTGCAAGAGGCAGGCCTGAGGGGAGAAACTCTAAAAGTCATCGCAGCGCTAAATTAGCAATTGTCATTCGGGTCTATTGGCACAGCGTGAGGAATTTCCATTTTCCATTTTCAATTGCTGCGCCGAACAGCTGACAGCAGAAACCGAAGCGCGTAGCTGTCTAAGCCAGACTCGGGAGAGAGCAACAGGGGAGCAGCAGGGGCGAGGGATGGGAAAACTCGTAACAATTAGCACTCAAGATTGATGGCTGAGAAAGGGAGCGAGGCAGGCAGCAGGAGAGGCTGCAAAATGCGGGAAAAAGAGAGCAATGCAGGGCTGATGAGGAGAAGCTAAAGCAGTCGGAGGGTAGAGCTGATGTGTGGTCCAATGTGGCACGAATGTGGCTGCGTATGTGAGTATGTATGTGTATGTATGTGTGCGTATGTGTGCGGATATGTGTGATAGAGGTATGAAACACAGAGAGAATGCCAGCTACTGAGGAAGGCGCACGATTGAGCTATTGATGGATAGTTCCCGAAGTAATCGAAAATGAGTGATAATATAACAAGAAACACAAGGAATAGGAGATATGATACACCAAAGACAAGAGATTCGAGTGAGGGTAAAATCTGATTAAACGTGCAATTCCATCTTATTTTCCTTATGGAAATTCTCAGTAATTTAAGAGGGATCAGATAAGGAACAACTTTTTTAGCCAAATATAGAATGTCGAATATCAGAAGTATTATATATTCGTATTAAAGCTGAAGAGATGTCTAAGAAGAGTTAACCCTCTGGTAAAAAGAACAAATAAGTTAACAATACTGATTAAAATGTTACATGAAAAATTTCCACTCATAGAGATGAGTCAGTTTTCCAGCAAGACGTCTGCCCTAACAAGCAGCTTGGCGTTTTAACAATTGATTTTTTTATAAAAAACTAGAATTCAGAACCCAGCTCAAGACAGGGAAAGAGAACCTATAAAATATTTTGTGAACCTGCTGAGAAGTTTACCTTTTGGGTCATTCAAAAGCGAGTCTAGCTGACACATGCTCAGATCTCTCAGCGACCTAATGATCCTTGTCGGCAACCCCGCAACATTTGATGCCATAAAGCAGTCCACATGCTCGAGCGCTGGCTCACACACACATGGTCAGACAAGTGCCTCATGCTCCATTAGCAGCGGACAATTTGTACCTACCGAAAATCCATCAAAACGCCGAGGTCCACAATAAAAACCAATTCCAATGAAATTTTTCATGGCAAAACGAAAAAATTCGAACCCAGCGAAAGACAACACGAAGCAGCGCGGCGAACAAATAGCCCAGCTCGTCGACTAGGCGAAGCCCTGAAGAAAGAATCTCCGAGAAGCTCAACCCCAGTCCCCTTTTTTATGGTGCAACAAATCTCAAGCTGGAATAAGAAAAAAAACGGAATACAAAAAAAAAAAAAAAAAAGAAACAACGGCCGATGACGACGACGACCAACGCAAAGTGAAAAACTGAACAAACAATACGGCCAAGGCGGCACCAGAACCAGCAGTAGCAGAACCACCGCACCACTGCACCCACCCGCACAGCTACTCCACCTTCGACAACGACAACAAGTTAAAGCAGGAGGCGGAGCAACAGCAACGCAGAGGAGAGCTGAAGCGAAGGCAATAGGGAATGGCGAATGGGGAATGGGGAATGGGGAATGGGAACGGGAAAGGGAACTTTACCACAATGACGAGAGCCCAAAGACCAAAGACGATGACGTTGTGGCTACGAGAGACTTTGTCTGTGTGTGTGCGCAATATCATATTATTAAGTGTAGCCAGAAGCAATTAAGTGTAGATAAGCAAACAATAATGTTCCTAGTCACGTACCAAACAGTCTTGGGACATTCTCTCACTTACCTACTAGCAAAGTGTGCGAGCTCTCTGCTCCTCTATCCAGCTAGTGCCGTCGTCCTCTAGTGCTCCTGTAGTCCGCCAGTCCTCTGGCTCATATAGTTCAGTGCAGGCGCTGATTACTCGCTGCTGTTTACTGGTCCTGAACTTCTCTTGATGTTCAATCACTCAAGTGTATTGGCCAGCAGCGATTTCAACTGGGTCTCCAGCTCTCATCTCCCATCTCCCAGTCCCCAGTTGTCAAGTCGTCCGCCCCCACTTCTCTCAGCTGTGTGTGTTTACTCAGTTGTTGGCTGTCTGTCTTTGATACATTTAATTTCATTAGATGCTACCCACCACGACAACAAATTGGCATCGGGGCAAATCCTTGTAGCTGCTCTACTGGCCATTGCTTCATGTCTTCGTGTGAGTGTGTGAGTGTGTGGAATTTAGTCCAATGTCCCAGATTGACAGAGGGTTCGGCTTTTGGCTGGATTGGAATTGATATTAGTTGCATGGCTTCACTGGAGTGACAGTTGTTTACCTACCTTTCTTGACAATCAATAAAGAACTGCCGAAAACATTATAGGACTGTACTTGATACAAAAGCAGAGCTCGCAACAAGCATTAAAATCAACATTTCACTTCGGTTTAAAGTATTTTCCCTCATATGACAACTTGACAAAAGATGTTTGAACTTCACTTTCAGCGAGTAGCGCTGCCATATTTGGATTGGGCCAATAAGCTACATCTGTATTGAATAATAAGAATGTCGCTTATTTTATTCTAACTTTCGAATATATACAGATTAACAAGTTTCCAGTGTTGATCCAAAGACTCGCTACAAAGCTCTTGCTCGTCCAACCATCTTGAAGCACGTCCCTTTTCTCATTTGCTCCAAACTCCCCATTTCTGGTTGCATTCTTGATTTTTGAAATAATTGCAATCCTGCGCTGTCATTCAACAGCGCAAGGGACCACGTCAGTTGTCTCTATCTCTCTCTCTCTCTCTCTCTCTCTCTCTCTCACGATCTCTCTCAATATCTATCTCTCTCACTCTCTCTCACTCTCTCTCTCTCTCTCTTCTAGTGATAATAGATCCTTTAATTTTCACTGAAATGCTAAAACACTCGTACAATAAGATCTGTCAATTCCCCTCTAATATCACTGGACCGTGCTATCACGACATAGAAGCTAACACAGCGTACGACATATACGTACATATGTATATCACCCATTTCGATCGCCAATTATAAGAGAATGACATCTAAATAGCTCAAATATCAACCCAAGTGCGGATAATTGCCAGTTAGCTGAGCATAAATAATATTGTGAAGGTGCCAACAACAAACAGCTACTGAAAATAATTGCCGTGATATCGATCAAATGCGTGTAATTATTCATGTGGCGGCTGCCACTGTAGTATTGAATTTTGTTTTGAATTGATTTTGTCTAATATAAAGTTTACGAATTTCTTGATACTTTTTCTTATTGCCTAGTCAAATGGAATATTTTATGTTATTTGAAACAAATTGTAAATTATAATTCTTTACTTGTACGTAGCCAAATCGAAATTTCGATTGCTCTCCGAGATACAACAAAAGCTTTGTTTTCGGCGTCTTCGCCGGTTTGCAAACTCACCCGCACACACACACTCACACACTCACACATACAATTTCACACATAAGCGTAAACAATGCGAAGCGTTGCGTCTCGTCGCACGGCGGCGTCGCGACATTTCCGCGACGATAGAGCTGAAAACTGACCACAGACAACACGAACGTAGCATAAACAAATAGCAGAACACACAACAACTACGAATGCAAACACTAAACACGCACACATATACGAGTACAAATCATAATAAACAAGCAAGAGAAATGAAATGTAGTTCGCACACACACACACGCACACATATACACACAGTGACAGCGCCTACGACACTTTTTTTTGCGTTTGCTTTTGACTTGACTTTTTATTTGCCTTTTGCGTATTCATATTCCACTTTAAACTCACACGCCTAAATGAGCCTAAATGACCCTGAACTAAAGTTAGAAGAATAGAAGACAATTGAAATGGCACATAAAATATGGGACATTCGTAAAAAGCTCCTAGAGCAGCCCCGTCAGACTTGATTTGGCTTTCGGATATTTTCTAAAGGTATATTAAGGAAGTAGCTAAGATGATATGAAAGAAATTCATGAGGCTGCAAGAAATGTAAATAGAATTAAAATGTAGCTGAGATACTATCTATGCATATATAAAATATCATATATATTACATACACTTATAATATTTATCATATATGTATGTATAATACAGTCCGGCTATAACAATTTCACTCATAGCGTCCGTGCTATTATTGCGACTAAAATACTGGTCCCCAGTAAAACTTACATATATAAGCAAGCTTGTACGTTTATTGCGTCTTCCGGATATAACGACGGTCTCTTGAGCATCGAACATACAATTAGTCAAGAGAAGTTAATTAGGCATCTCCATCTTCCCGTCCGTTCCTTTCAGCACAGCGATCTCTTAATTTACAAAAGACTACAATTTAAATAGATATTCTTGTATACCATAAATCAATAAATAAATATTTTTTCTTGATTTTCAACCAATAACTTGAAGTACAGTACATAGAAGTAAATAAAAGATGTACATACCATATAAAACAGACAATTCCCAATAGACAGCAAACTATAGGTATAAATATACATATGTATGTGTATATATGTTTATGATTATTTGATATAAGCCTCATCCCCGTTATACTACTCGAACAGGGTTTTTTATATGTTCAAGTCAAATACTCCCACCTTCAGCTTAAATTGGGAATAAACTTGATCAATTAGTTCAATCAAGCGAAAATATATTTTATTTTTAATTGATTGATTGATATAAAATGTTGGTATACCTTAAACTATATACATTCCATATATTAATGATGTCATCCTTTAATCCTAACAGTCTATTTAATCTGTTTGGCTGTAGAGCCCTTACACCATACACTCTTCATATATATCACATCTATCTGAATAAGGTTCCTTACTTAAGTATCTGAAAGAGTGTAAAAAGTATATATCGAAAGACATGGTAGACTCTCTGCCAGGCCCGTGAATTGCTGGGGAGCAACTTTGTCGCGCTGCTGCATTTACACAAAGTCTGACATTTCTGACAGAACTTAAATGTGTTTCCGCTCTGATAAACATGCGGATGCACGGCAGCCTGGCACCCAAATTTCTTTGACCAGAAGCAGCACCAGCCATGAACAAATCCTGAAATAAATAGCAATATTAGATATAGAGATATATCTAGATATATGTATGTGTCACGCACCCACAACATATCCCGGAGGTATACAATTTACATACTGACTCAGCGTCTTCGGTTCATCCCAGTATGCCTGACCTTTAGATGATATCAAGGTGCCTGGCATACAATAGTGACCAGAAGCATTTGGTTTGCATTGCGAACTCCAGTGTTTCTCGCAATCAACACATTGAGCATCCGAACCTGGACGAAAAACTAAAGCACTCACTGAAGACCACCGCTGCAGTTGGAGTCCACTTACTCAGCACCAGCATAAAGAGCATTCTCAGTACCAAACCGGGAAAGGCACCCATATTTAACCCGAAAGTCTCACAAGAAAATTTTACAAGACCCTTGAAAATCCGAAAAAATTAAATAATAAACAGAATTTCTCTAAATGTATGACACCTGATTGACGGGACAGGCGTACGTCCTCATGAGATTTCGGCAAAATATTCCCGACTTCGGACTGAAGAGCAGGTAAATCAAGCTGGACATAATGCATAGTTTGCCCCAGTGCCAGGCCTGTGGCAGTGAGGCCACATTCTCCGTACAATTACATCGCTGGAAACAATGCGTACAATACCTGCTCGGCTTATTCACAAACGATACCGGATTCAGGGCTACATTGCAGCCGATTTGCGGCGAAAAAACGCAACAGAAATCTTTGAGTAATTCTATAGAAATGAGAAAAAATGAGACAAAAATTCAAACAATTTATGTATATATAGGGATTCCTATAAGCTATAAGAAAAGAACTCACTTATGTTATGATGCGGGAGACTGCATTCAGTGTACATCGTTGAAAGTTCCGTCAAGGGGTTTATGTTGGTGGCTACGATTGTATTAGGATCACAGTGGAAGCCTTCAACACGCGGCTTACAATCAGTATTCCAAAATTTATCGCAGCTATAGCATTGGCATTTGACAGCTGTCAAATGAAACGAGTTAGATAGGATCCAACTATATTTTTATATATTGATCAATTGCTCACCTGATGGATAGAAAAGGATTGGTAGAAAGGCATAGAAAGAAATCATTGCTAAAGAAAAGGATTTTTTAACAAAAATTTAGATGAGTACTAAGTTTAGATTTATGAAAATATATTACCTTATGATCCTCGATATTTGCGAATATTGATTCTGATCCAGAGTAATGGCAATATAGACACATGTAGCAGCAATATATTTGACATCTGAACTTAAAATAAATTAAGTTTTCATTCTCAGCTTTCAGAGTAGGAATGGTATCATATCATATAATAATATTGCAGAACATTCGATACTTGAACTTTAAACCGATGAACCAAAGTGTGGAAATCCTTTAGAGGAGTTAGGTCTCCTCTCCAAGCATAGATATCGTAAATCCATTTGCAGGAAAATATAACAAATCGATAGCAAACATCATCTTTAATATATCATGAATAAATGTAGATCCATTACCCGTTATTTTTTATTTTAATAATACAAAATTTTTTTTTTAATTATTCAAAAATAATCTTTTTTTTTCTATACAAGCTATAATTGTACCAGTCCCTAATTTAAAGTAATCATGTGACTAAGAGATGTTGGAAGATAATACATGTCTGAAATAATGTGAAAAATATTCACATTAACGGGGAAAGTGAAGCGTTGGCTATAAAATTGGGTTTATTCATATTTATATATATATAAATGTATGTATGTATATTTACTTGAATGACATGAATAATAATAATAATTATGTAATACTGTATAACATTATTATCGGAATTTATAAATAGATATCAATAGACATCAATTCGATTAGCTAGCATTCGTGATCTATCCCTAGCAAAGAATCTGTTATTACATTTATTAACGTTAAGCTAAATGACGTTTGCATCTTTTTGAATGTGAACCTTATAAAATGATTCTCTTCCTTTTTTCTGTTCTTTATTTCGTATATACATATACAGATATATTTCTGGTTTTTTAATCTTTGTCTTAAACCGATTCTTCGGCTGGAGAAATTCTGTTGAATTTTGGTTTTCTTTAATGTTGATTATGCATAGTGGAACGACCGAGCGAATGTTCCGAGAAATTAACAACAGCCGCAACCTTTGCTTTGAGTTGAGGGAGTGCTGAATGCTAAATGCTGAATGCTCAATGTTGGCTCTGGGCTGTTGGCTGTTGGCTTTTGGCTGTTGGCAGAGCTCTGCGAGATCGGCCAGACAGAAGGGACACTAATAACAGACATCCAGCGGGAATTAAGTGCATTCGCACAATCCGCAGACGAACTTTTCGGCATTCGCCGAGCTCCATGGAGGATGCCACACATGGCTGCCCCATGAGCGGCTCGCAAATCGGTTAACTGAGTATCAGAGTAACCAGCTTAGGAATTAACCAGCCAACTGTTTATAATCTCATTCGATCAGGACTTTAATTTTCATTTTTAAATGAGCTGCGGCTTCTTCTGCGATTCTTTCTTTTGTCAGAGAGTTTAAGGCTTTGCTCTCAAACATTTTTTCATACCATATAATTATAACTATATATGTAGGCATATATAATTGTTTACCTATATAGTTTTGCAGTATGAAATATACTTAAATGCAAAATTAAAAATAGTTTTGAACAAAATTAATATTTGATCTAAATGAAAACATGATCTCTTCTTTCAAAGTCAAAGATCGAATTCTATGGTTCCTGAAGAAGTATCCTCAAAATTTGTGAGATCCTACTTCAAGATTTACATATATTTCATCTGCATTCTGACAATAAAATCTCGATATTGGCCACAAAAGCAGTGACACTCAGGACCCTGACACTGGTTAATGTGCACATTCTTCAGACTTACATCAGAGTCTGGCAAAAGAAGCTCATCGCAGCCTGCACCGACACCTGACCACATGCAACACAAATTGGCCTTTCAACTGGGGCTTTCACATTCTACCACTCCTTGCAACACCCCCCGGGCCACGCCCACACTTTGCATTGTTATTCAAATGCTGTGCCATTAATACTTCACTGGCAATTTCGAATCGAAGAGTTGTAGTCGATGCCAGCTGACAGTTGAGATTGTGTGGGGCTCGCATGTATGTGATCGTATATGTGTGTGTGTTGGGTGCCTGTGGCTTTAGCTGGAGTTGCATCTTGTCGCCTTTCATTTGATTTCCAGCAGCTATTCATATGTAAATGTTCTGCTAGAGACTTCTGTACACACACCCACACACACGTACGACCCTTGGCCATGCCCACATCCGGCCAAAGCTGGTGCAGTTAGCTTCTATTTTTTTTTTTTTTTTTTTTTTTTTTTTTTTTTTTTTTTTTTTTTTTTTTTTTTTTTTTTTAAGGCTCGCCCTGCGAATTTCATATTTGAAAATGAAAACTCAAGTGTTTTGAATTTATTATTTTGGCATTCACAAGCTTCCCACGATTGAGAGCCGCAGGGCTCTGCTTTGTATTGCTTTCAGTTATAGTATTTCTTATATTCCCATATTTCCACTCAGTAATTTGTTCTATTTTGTGTTTGCCGTAATTTCTGGTCAAAGAAGCCAAACATTGTCCGCAAACAATTGGCCACAAACTTTGTCCTACGCAGTGCAAGTGAGCCAAGAGGTTTCGTAACTCCCTGGTAACTCCCCTCTGGTACCGGCTCGGATTCGGTCATAGTTCCGGCTCCCAGCAGCCGTTGCTGTGCATTAGCGGAACAATGTAACAATAAACTCCACACATATGACAGCCTATCTCTACGAAACTCTGATTGTATCGGGCGAGCGGAAAAAAAATGATTATAGTTCTCAATGAGGGGACGAGAAATCAAAATCAAAATCATTTGTACGACTACCCGATAACGCTCTTATAGTAGAGTAGTATAGAAAGAATGGGGGAAGAGAGCAGAGCTCTGCAGTGAAACCCAACAACAACAACAACAACAATGACGACAACGAACAAAGTGACACTAGGCAACATCAATAATAGCAACTACGAACAACAACCCTCAGAAGAAAAGGTATTGAATTTCAGTGCATGTCTTTGTATCCCTCACATTTTTATTTGTATTTCTATACCCGCTCAAACACGCAAGCGAGTACATTAGCTCTTATTTTCTATTTGTATTTTGATAGCCGCTCAAATGCATTGGAGCAAGCGAGTATATTAGTTATTTTTCTCTCTCTCTCTCTCTCTCTCTCTCTCTCTCTCTCTCTCTCTCTCTCACTCTCTCTGTCTCTATTTGTTTTATTTAATTTAATTTTTTTTTTAATTTTAACAGTAACTTTAACATTCGATAAGATTAGTCTATAACGCCCAATGGGAGCGTGGTACAAATTATTAATAATTCTACTAAGAATGTTTTTTGTATTTAAAAATACTTGTAAATTATTTTTATTTATTTACTTATTATTTAATTACATTTACATTTACATTTACATTTAGAATCTAAAGTTGATCGAATTACCCTCGTCTCAATAGAAACCTTTTCAACAGCTTTTTTATAAAATTGGATAAGCAAAAGTCAACAGAGCATTATCCAGTCAGATACGCCCGCCTGCAATAGATGTATATATTCTATTTTTTTCGTTTTTGTTGAGGCATTTAATGAATTTATCAGCTGTGGCCATCGCCTGGCTCGTTTCTGAGGTTTCGTTCTCAATTTTATTTTTTTTCTCTCTCTCTTTTTTTATTTTATTTTATTTCTTTTATTTTGTCTTGGTTCCATTTTCAACTTGAGACATTTTCGTAGAACTCTCTGTGCAGCTCATTTTGGGTCATTGTGAATTCAAATTCTTGTATAACCATTTTCCTAGTCTTACTCAGAGAAGTTCTTCTTTATTACCATTTGATGTGCCACATTCGCTCTAATGTTAATGGATTTGTGTCTGTGCTCGGGGAGGCAGGGGTCTCAGATGCGCCCTCAATCATGTCGCCAGACAGTCGTCAATGTTTTGGTATAGTTCTCTCAAATCTCTTCAATCGGATGGCTCCAATTGTGAATGTCTGAAATTGCGCGCATTCCAATCGAAAATCTGGGTCTAATAAACTTCATTAACAACTCATATAAACGGATAAGCGTTTGCCCATTGGATTGGGCTAGGAATTCCGCGTGCTGTCAGGTCTGTCCTTGTTCTATTTTCTATCTTGCTCTAAATGTCATACTTGTTCATTGTTGTTATTCGATTTGAGTTGATACGTTGCACTGTTTCATTCCATTGTTCCAAACAAGATGAATCGATCAGTTGATACATGAACTTTATATATACACATATTACTTCTTGTATTATTTGCATTTATATGCTTCCATCCACCTGTTATGCACAATTTATGCTCCGCTCAAACACTTTAAATTCAAGTTCACTTTCAAATTCAACCTAGTCAGACACGAACTTGCAATAAAGTAGTCAAAACATTGAATAACTCTCATGTTCCGTTGTCTGCTCAACACCCAAATGCACGAAAACAAGTAGCGGGTGGAGGCAGAGGCGGAGCAGCAGCAGCAGGAGGAAGAGCCGCAGTCAGCAATACAACTATAAGTAAACACTGTAATTGTGGTTGGCAAACGATGAACATGAACCGCAAAACTGCAAAACCAGACTCCGGGGTATCAGTGGGACTAAAGCAATCTATGAACTGACTCTTGAGCACCTGCTCACACCTGTCTCGGCTGCTAGACGGAGGTTAGACGGCAGCCGCATGTGGATTAAGGACAAGTTGCAACAACGCCGTGGGCCAGGACTACCAGAAAATCTAGAGACAGATCCAGATGCAGATGCGGATGCAGATGCATTTGAATGGAACAACAACTAGATACAAGACACTACGGACGGATGGACAGACAGACAATCCAGCCGGAGGGACGACAGTACGGACGGGACTAACTAACACCGACAACAAGACAATTAAATTATGCAGGATTCTTGCTTGTTGTGCAAAGCGTTTGCATTTGCTTGCTTTTGCTTTTGCTTTTGCTTTTGCTTTTGCTTTTCGATTTGGATTTGTGCTTCAGTTTACGCTCCTGACTCCGGGCTCCTAGTTCTCCGGGCTGTTGGCGCTTGTATTTTAATAGATTTGCATATTGAACTACACAATAAATTAAAAGTGAAATATTTACTCAATTTTTATCAAACAGCTGCAAGGTATTAATTCTGTCTCTCTTTCTCTCTCTCTGATTCTCACTCTCTATCTCTATCTCACTCTCACTCTATCCCTCTCATTATGGCAAACAAACAAATTATTTGTCTTAGCTGTCAAAAACAAATTTGAACCAGATTTAGAGCTTAAACTTCAAAGAAAGTTAATTGAGTTATGAAATTTTATTTATATATTTATGATTTTTGTGCTGTTTTAGTTTGAAAAATGTATTTTCAAAATGTATTTTTGTAAACTTTGTCTTATATTTCCGGAAAGTAATATTTATTCACTTAAAATAAAAGTAATAGCAACCGATAAATTTTACAATCAAAAGTAAATGTAATTTGTAATTTGGTATTATACAATATGTATATTTAGAATAATGGTAATAGTAATAATAATAATTGGACATGCCCATACTATTTTCGCGATCGTTTTTTCTATCTTTTTTTTTATTTGTAAAGATTTTATTCCAAATTTAGAAAAAAAGTCCATATGAAATACAAAAGATTATTGCAAGTATCTCGATAGTGACTAGGCAATGCTACTTTAAGAATTTTTTCTTTTCTTATTAGACAGACATATTTCAAGTAAAGTATAGTGAATTACTAAATTAACAAAGAGCCTTATTACCACATAGAATTACATTTATTATTATTATGTGCAAATTAAAATGGTTCAAGGAAATCTTCTATTGTAGACTCCCAATATATTTTGTGAAGATTGCTTACGTCTATCAAGGCCCTATTTTTAACTAATCATTTGCACAATCCTTGACACGCTCGCCTATTAAAAAGAGCTTAAGCTACCAATTTCTGCAACTTATATAACTCAACCAGTGACATGTTCGTGCGTGTCGAACTATTTCTTTGATTGGATCGCGCAGCAGCTCCGACCTGGACACCTTCGCTCCGCTACGGATGCAGCCGCGAGGCATCAAATTTGAGAGACACTGCAGGCCAGTTGCAGTTGGATGCCCCTCGGGTCTCTACTCCCCACTAGCAATGATAAATCATCTTTTGTTTTCTTCTTTTTTTTTCCCCCCTGGGTTTTTGGTAAGCGTTTCCCATGTTGAACGCCTCTTCAGAGCTGCCGCCAGCTGCTGCCTGTTTCTTACCTTCTTCTTCTTCATCTTCATCTTGAGTTGTTGTTGTTGTTGTTCTCTAGATGCATTCGTAAATTTCATTGTAATTTTATGATTATGGCCGCACGCATTTTGATTGATACTTTAGCACTACTTAGAGGCCATCGGCCCCACGAGGACAGATGCGTCGCACCCTCAACTTCGGCCCTGGAATTGGAATTCGATTTCAACTTCATAATGATGATGATGATGACGATCATGGTGATCATTATGATGCTCAGTGTTCCAGCGAAATTCAATTTTGGAACGAAATGCATTTCGAGGTTTTTGAATACATCAATCTTGAAGATGGGGCACAAACAAAAAACTTCCTGCGGCGCACAAATTTTCAATGACTGCGGCTACAAAACTGGCGCTCATTATGCGCGTAGGCGTGGCCATACCCAACGCACGAGAGGGAGACCCAGACAGAGACAAGGGCGAGTGGACAGGGAGGGTGCGAGAGAGGAGGGGAGAGGCTAACCTTTCGGCCATGTCCGGCCACAGGCACTTGTCGGCCCCATCATCATTTCGTATGCCGTTAGGCCGCCCAATGTAATTATTCAATACATTTTACGTGCGTCGCATGCCAAACAGCTAGCCACGCCCCCGTCAGCAGCCGCCCAAGTATGTGGCGGAGGCCGAAGCTTTGCACTTAAACTTCATTAGAATATGTGTGCACAATGTGTCGTTGACTCACTCTGCCTCCCTCTCTCGCTCGCTCTCTCTCTCTCTCTCTTTCTTTTTGTCTGTTTTCTACTGTGTTTCGCTTTTCCTTTTACTTAGTTTGTTGGCGCACTTTGCAATTTATTAAACATTTTATTGCGCCCCAAGGCGTGCTATGAGTAAAATGCTGAACAATGTGGCCAGACGGTCGAAACTTTGCAAGCCCCCCGCCCTTAGCTGCCAAGAAGCTGTGGCAACGTTGGTTAAAGAGCCGCACAATCAAAGCGAAAGCCTAATGCAAAACCAAACACACACAGCGGGAGCTTGGCGCGAAAGGAGAAGAGGAGAGAAGAGAGGATAGATGAGGAAGGCAGCTGGGAAGCAAGCAATGGGAGGGGAACTGGGAATGGCTTGGACGCACACGAAGTTGTTTGTGGAACAAAAGAACCGTAAAAGTAAAGAGTTCTTAAGGTGTTGCACATTACGTCTAATGGCCGCTCCTATGGCAGTTATATTTAAAACTTTTGATTATTAAGCAGTTAAAAATTCCTTAGTACAATTTACAAGGCAGAGACTCAGAGGCCAGCAATCTAGCCTGAATCATGACCGAATCTAGACAGAATCTTGCCCTCAAAATTTATAAATCCGCTCCATAACTTCGTCTCTCTTTCGTCCCCAATCTTAAGCTGCCTAAAAGGTAGCATTGCCTTAAAGAGTCGTTATTTCATCCACAAATAACAACAAGTAAATATTATTTATTTAAAGCAAACCTGAAAGTCTTTACTCTGTTTCATAGTCCAATTTGCAACTATAAGAATAAAGCGTACATATACTTATGTGCATGCAGACATACATCCATATACATGTAGTCTATAATATTTCGCTGGTTGCCGTGTGCCCTGTTTCTTGTTTACCGTACATGATAACGACTAAGCTCTGCTGATCTCGTGCACACCCACACAGACACAGCTGAGTTTCCAGTGTAACGTCAGGTTCACTTGCAACCCGATGCTCGGCAGAGCTAAAAGAATGAATTTAGGTCTTCCGGGCGAATGCATGCATTGTAAGTCCTTAGCCAGGCACCCCTCAGCACCCCAATTATAACGCGCTAAACAATAAAGAAAATAATAATAAAAGTCTAGTACACACACAAACACACTCTCGGATAGAGACATGTGAATGCAAAGAGCAACCCTCGCTAATGAAGCTGCAGTTTGATGCTCTTCTGCGTCCACTGTTTGCACATACAATTTGCCAGGCAATAGAAGTAGGTAGCAGCTGGATATATATGTGTAAGTGTGTGAAAGAAGGAGGGCGAGATTATCACCAGTAGCAATGGACATTCATTAGGGAACGAACTAAATAACCTGCAATATCAACAGTTGCGTTCATTTGTAGCATTGAGCGATTCAATACTGCTTGGTTGCTCTTAAGAATATAAATGGAAAGAATGGAACAGAGAGAGAGAGACAGAGAGAGAAAGCGGGACCTTAAAGCTTCGTGCGGCTATAGTTATAGTTATTGTTGTTGTTTTTACGCGCATTAAGGCAATTTTCAATGTGCTATTCCATTACCACTCATACACACAAACACAGAGAGAGGCACAGCTGAGCCGCCTGGTAACCGCAGGCAACATGTGCACACACACACACATCCATAGCGTATAGATGTGCATACATTGTGAGAGTGAGAGACTGGGAGAGCAAGCAGCCAGCAGTGCTTTATTTGCTGGGAACAAATACTTCCAACATCAGCTACAACAACCACATCAACTAAATCACAGCTGCAGGCAGGCGGGCGTCGGCTCTCAACATAAAAACGCGCCGCCAACGCGTCTCGCATGCTATCTCCCTCTCGCCCGCACTCGTGTGGCTCACTTGTAACCAGTGTTGCCAGGTTTTGAGACATAAAAATAGCAAAATCGTCTCTAAAAAATAGCTGAAAATAGCTAAACAAATTTTAAAATAGCTTACAAAATTGCTGAGAAACCTTTATGCATTATGCATTTACTTTAAATTTTATTTTTAAATGTTATTTAATAATGTTACAATTTGGTCCACATCCAAATCATCATCAGAATTATATTTTTGATTAACTGGAATCATGTTTAAATGAAATCATGGAAAATGTTTAAATTTTTTGCCCAAAGACGCCAATCGCAGTTTTATGTTTTTTTTTTTTTTGTCGCGGCATGCATTTTAATATCGTGCAATTTGGCAAAAACACTGCATTTGCAGTATATACAATACGCCCGCCTGTTGTCCGACTCATCCTCCTCAATCCAATTCTTAAATTCGGTGATTGTTTTCCAGGAATCACGAAATTTCTGCTTATATTTTTTATCCATCACATACAATTAATGCCAAGAAGCGCGCCAAGAAGAACTAGCGATGGTGTAAATTCACAACTGATGTTATAAGTACGATAAAGTCGTGGTGGTAGTATCGCGCAGATCATTACGTACAATTTGGGACTTAATCGAAAAATGTTTTTTTTTTTGCTTTAAATTCTAAAATCAAATTCAAAATATTCGTTTGTAAAATAGCTAAATTTATAGCTAATAGCATTTTCAAAATTTTCATAGCATTTAGGGTTCAAAAATAGCTAAAAATGCTATTAAATAGCTAATCTGGCAACACTGCTTGTAACATTTGTTTTGACATTGCACGCCGCCGACGTCGTCGCCGACTGTCCAACTGTCAGTCAGTTAGTCAGTCAGTCATTCAGACGATCTGTCCTGCAATCAATTTTTTTCGCAGCTTGTTTGTTGTCCGATGCACTGCACTATGCGCTTTTTTCCAGTCTCCAAGTGTAAAGTTTGAAATTAGTTTCAAGTTTTCCGTTTCTTTTCCTTTTCTTTTTTTTCTGTCCCTCCCCCTCAGAGCGTGCGACATTTTTTGTCAACTTTTAGTAAAGTGCTTTGGGAAACAAAAACAAAAACAACAACAAGTGCAGAGAAAAGTTGTTGCTATGCACTTGTCAACATTTGTTAAAAACTAGCCACGGTCATTTATTTTTTCCATTGATTTTGAGTTTGAAACGAATGGAAATCGGAGAGTTTTTGAGTACTGTTATGTGGATGGAAGCAAATGTAAGCCGGAGAATGTAAGCTTTAAAGCATTTCAATTCTCCTGCAACGAATGAATATGGACTTAAAATGAAACGAATAGAAACGAATTATCCAGAAAGTGTTACAATAATAGAACAATTGGAATGGGGAAATAAAAGTTACACTGATGTTAAGCCTGTTGCAACCAATCGAGTATTAATAATTTCCATTTCGTTGTAATGAGACGAACTAAACTTAAAACTCAATAAATAGAACACTACATATTTGCTAATGGGATAGCATGAAATATTCAAATATTATATACTGAGGTTAGTCAGTTTTTAATTCAAAGCATCTTTATTCTCCAATGGAATCTACAGTGAATTCATCTTTACTTCGCAACCCCTTCCATTCAGTACAAGAACAGCTGGTATATATGTACGTATTTTGAGGCGAGTTTCCAGTAAGACTGTTGCAGTCGATCTTAACCGGCTGCATAATTCTCATTCGTTAATGTTCCAAAACAAAAATAAATTTATATGAAAATAATTCATTTCTGATTTCCTTAGGACTATCGATTCCGATAGGCTATCTTATCCAATATCAAGACAGACTATACATATATAATCCAAATTTCAAGTCTCCCGTTGCACTCGTTGCACTTCGTGAGGCAGTATAAATACTTACTTATACGATTACGTAACTTGTGACAAAGAAAAGATTTGCGTTGTCCCGTTTTCTTGGTCTTTTGTGATTTCCTCATGCAGTCCTATAAATAAGTTAAAAAGGTATCTGGACTTAAGTCGAAGCTGTCCTTTGCAGTGTTTCGCCGACTGACTGCATTTTCATTTCGATTCTGCTCGCGGCGAAACTACTAGAAATGCATTTTTATTTTTATACCCTAAACCCATTTTCAAAGCTAAATCAGGGTATAATGGTTTTGTTGAAATGTATTTAACAGGCAGAAGTAGGCGTGGCAGACCGCACAAAGTATACTTATTCTTCATCAGGGTGACGAGCTGGGTCGATTTAGCCCTGTCCGTCTGTCTATCCGTCCGTCTGTCCGTATGTCCTAACGAACGAAGATATAAAAGCTAGAGACTTCAATGTTTTTTTAAATGTCCGTATATACTGCGCGGATGTCGAGTTTATCACCAAAAATTGATAGCTCATCCCGTTATTTTTCATCGATAAACAACCTTATCGAAAATCCGTTATAAAATTAAATCTCCTACATCTTTAGAGCTAGAGTTTTCAATTTTAAATGTAGATTTATATGCAGTTTATAGAATTTTTGTTATAATTTACCCCCTACCCTACTTGCCCTCACCACTAAATTTGTAGAAAGCGTATTTCAAATACTAGAGCTTTGTGCTTTAACAAATGCACGCATTTTATTGTGCCTGTGTGTGTGTGTATGTTTCTTGTGTAAGTAGAAAGACGCGAACATTGATTGAAATAGCTGTTGCTCGAAGGGCTCAGGGGATCTCGTAGTCGAGCACTCTCGCCTTGAGCTTTCTTACTCGTTATATTTATTTTTCATCAAAATTTTCCCGCTGCTTCTCGTCTTGATTTTCTATTAGCCGAATAAGAAGAAGAAGCAGTGGTGGTGAAAGAGGCGACTTAAGAAGGAAACGAAGGCAGCGGGCGACTGCAGCAATGACATCTGCTGGCAGAACGATGAGGCAATTGCGATTGATAAGGGTTTTTCAAATACTGCAACAGTGCATGTGTGTACGTGTGTGTGTGTGTGTGTGTGTGTGTGTGTGTGTGTGTGTGTGTGTGTGGGTGTGTAACTAGACTTGTTATTCGTATTGTTGTTGCCACACACGATGCCGACTAGGCACAGTCCGAGCGTGTGTGTGCCGTCCCTGAGGAAACTATCCTGTGATCCAAAAATAACAGTTATCCCAGCTGCAAGCAGTTTCGTTTTGAATTATCTTAAAGTAGTGTTTCACACGTTGTTTGTGTCTTGGTTGTTAATTAAATGTAATTTAATTAAATGCAAATTTGGATAATTTAATGGAAAACTGGCAGCAGCTTTCCCGTTTTCCCCCTCAGTTGCAGCTAATTAGCATAGGCAAATGACAGAGACCCGAATCAAATGTTAACTAATAGGCATACACACATATATACTTACACACACAGGCCCCAAAGATAAGCCCGAGGGCGAAAACAAACCTGCTGAGTGTACGTGTGAGAGAGGGAGAGAAAGGGAGTGAGAATAGAACTAAGTCGAAGCGAGAGAGGGGCATTTGCGAATCGAAAGAGGTTTAAACAACAACAACAGTAGGGAATTGGAAGGAGTGGGTGATTTCCCTCATAATCGACCATTTCATTTTATTGCAAATTTCTTGCGTAAATTAGTCAAATTTATGCATACCTAGTAATGTCACTGATCAATGAAAAAATGCGGGAGGGAAGGATATAAAATAATATAATGGGAAAGGATGAGACCATGAACTAGACATTTGCTTCTGGAAGCCCTCGCTGTAGGGTAGATGCGTAGAATTTTCATTTCTGACCAGCAAAAAAGCGCCAACGGAAGGAAGTTGAGGCAATTTGCGAAAACGATTCGCCAAATGACGGATAACAGATAAAAACAGCGTGAAAAGGCATGCTCAATGAAAAAGTCTTTCTTAAATAAGCTCTGCGATTTCATTAGCGGTTAACATTCATGCTAAACAGCATGGTTAACAGCAGACAAGAAGTTCGTTGCACTGATAAAAGAGCATAATTTAACAGCAAATGAAATAGTGCTCCTTTCTCATTGCTTATTTTTTGTCAAAGTGTCGGCAAATTAACTGATGAAGCTGGCGGCAAAGACGTCAAAATAATTAGATAAACATTTAAGCTAAGCAAAGAGCGGCCAAAAGAAAAGAAAAGTAAAAAGGCAACAGCCTTAAAAAGCCACAAGCAGGGGCAAAGAAGCGAAAAAACAGAGGAAGAGCACGCGACAAATGTAGACGCATAACGGCAACGATGGGACTGAGAGCAGCAGTAGAGGCAGTGGAGGTAGCAGCAACAGAAGTTGTTGGAATGGAAGGGGCAGAGACAGCGGGAGCAGAGGCCTCAGTGTACGTGACCATAACATGAACTGCCCCCCGCAAACGCAAACGCACACAGACACAAACACATAGACAGCTTGTTGGCTTAAAGTGAAGAGAAGACGACGAAGCGACGACGACATACAAACAGGAAATATTTAACGTGCCTGCAACAACAACAACAAGAATAACATGCAGTAAAATATAAATAAAAATAATAATAATAATGGGCAAAAAAGTAGGGAACTGAAAGCAGCAAGAGGCAAGAGCATCGCGAGGGTTGCTGGCCCTGCACTCTGAGAGAACACAGGCAGAGACATATGTACAGAGCGAGTGAGAGAGCGAGGAAACGAACCATAAACGAATGCATAAGCGTGCGTACGTGTGTGTGTGGGTGCACTGGTCGTGTGCCGACTCGGCAAAGCCGAAGCCGAAGCAGAAGCAGTGAGTGGCATTGCAATAGTCCTCGCCAGACAGGGGGTTCAGTTAACGCTCTTTCGGCCGAAGTTGCCGTTAGAATGTCCCATGGGCCCTTTTTATATAGGGAAATTCTCTGATCGCTCAAGAGAGACAGAGAGAATGCGCGAGAGAACGAACAAGAACAAGAGTGAACAAACAAAACAGCCGACGCGTCGCGACGCGACTGTGCGACGGCTTCGCTCCGAGTTGAACAACAAACAACACAAAAACAGGGAATTTCTTACTGCTGCCTCTGCTGGTGCCGCTTATGCTGCTGCTGCTGGCCTTTTACGAATTCTATAAATCAGTCTTTCATTTTCTCTTTCACATCATTCAGCCATTTTCTCTTTGACGCGACGGACGCGTCTGCAGTTTGCAAGCGGACGAACGGCAACGAAACGGGCAACGAGCGCACGAACAAACAAACGTTTGAGAACTTGGTTTTTTATGTGGATTAATTAAAACAATGTTCTATGTGTTTATGTGTATTCTCTGCTAGCATAAAATAATGAAAATACAAATAGAAATGCAAATGCAAGTACCACAAAGTGCTTAAGTATCCCAATTGCAATAACAAATGCACAAGCAGCAGAAGAAAGAAACAAACAAGCGTGCGTGTGCTGTGATTCGGTCTATGTGTGAGACTAAGTGTTATGTGTGAGTGTGCTTATGTATGTGTGTGCGTGTGAAACATTTAAGCTTTAAGTGCTGGTAGCGTGCGCTGCCACTGCGCTTTGGATAGCCGCCGTCGTCGCCGTTGGAGGAGCTGCTGTCTAACATTAAATGTTAGTATACCAACACAAGCATAGTTAAATATGTATAATTACTACAGGAAAAAAAATAAGAAAGAAAAAAAAAAAAACAAGAACTGAATGTCTGCAAAGATGCGACGGCCTCTGAATATGAACGTGTGTGTGTGTTAAAAATAAAAGTAATCAAAAGGGGGCAACGATTACGTCGCCGTTGTCGTCGCGTGCATTGCTCCCTCTCAGCTGCTGCGCATGTGTTTGTAGTAGTGTAGTTGTGTGTAGTGAAGTGTGCGTTACATACATGCATACACACATACATGTATACACATGCATACATATGTTAATATGTGCATGCCTCGTATGTGTGTGCTTTAATTTTGTCAAACTATTAGAGCAGCGCTTACATTTACATCATATGTTAAATAAACTGTCGGCATTGTTTATTTTTGTTTGCCCACGCAAATATGCAATGATTTCTTTTTCGCCTTCTCTCTCAGTCTTTCGCCCTCGCAATCTCCTTTCCTATTTTTCTCTTTCTCTCATTTTTGTTGTCGCGCTTTGCCCACCCAAATCGACGCGCGCTTTTCATTCATACCTCGCAAATGAAGCATGCTCAATTGTGCAAGAGATGGAGGAGGGGATGGAATGGGCAGGGGTTGGAATTTGTGCTGGGTGGTGGATACACACACACATACAGGCATCTTACAAGCGGAAGTGGAAGTCACTTTGTATACATGAATATGTGTATGTGTGCACTTGAATGTGTGTGTGTATCTAATGGGATTTTCTAATAAAATTTAAATTGTTGGCATTTCTACTATAAGACAGGCCGCCAATGAATTTAATATGAAGTGTGTGAAAACAACAGCCACAATCACAACAACAATGGGAAATAAATGAAATGTTTAGTGTGTGCCTAATATGATATATAACAAAATATATTTTTAATACAAAAATAAATAAATAAAATAAAATAAATAAATAAAATAAAATAAAATAAATAAATAAAATAAAATAAATTGTGGAATATGTAATTAAAAGCCCCAAATTGAAATAAATCACCAAAACATAAAAGATATGAAAAGTAAATATCCTGTAAAGGCGAAACGGGAAATGTTCTTCGCAGGTGAAATGCCGTCGGTGAAACATGAAATGCAAATGTGAATAAATGTAACACTGTGAATAAAGCTAGGAAATGCAAATCCATTCGTGTTTCGAAATGTGGAATAAATAAAAAATATTCTATAATAATACGAGAAAGTCCATACAAAAAATTGATGAATTTCATTGAAAGTAACTTTGAAAAATTAATCGTAGTATTTAGGAAATTCAAATTACAATATTTAATTCTTACAGATAAACGTTGATAAAACAGACATTTATTTGTAAACGACGTGAAAAAGACAATATTAAGGAAGGAGAAAAGCAGATACATATTTTTACAGTTAACATTAGCTACGACAACTCAAATAAAAAAACAATCTAAAACTGCAAACTACAAGTGGATTCCGATTAAAAACTAAAAAGTATTTAAGAAAAGATCTTCATACAGAGAAAACAAATCGTGAGAAATCTTTAAAAATCGTATTACATCCATTAAATAAATATTCCCAAAATAATAATTCAAGATACGACCTGTAAAGATACGAATGAAAAGTAAACATAAGTACATATACATACATGAGAGTACAGGCAGCATATGTATTTATTATTCATTTAGACTATTTAAAAACGGTGATGTTTCCAGTTGGGTTATATATTCAGTCCAGTATTAATCTTATGCAAATGGAATCTTCATAGTTCTGTGAAATGAATGGCAAGATATCCTGCTCGAGAGGTAAACAACCTTTAATCCATTCAAAATATTTTGAGTTTTTAAGTGACATCAATCTGATTTTTCGTATATGTGCGTACTATTTACAGACATGTCAGCTTTGTTTACATGTGTGCTTGGTATCTGAGCATTAACAGAAAACTCATCAAAACCCCATCCCAAACCCAACAGCGCAACAGCAAGAGCGACGGCAACTTAACAAAGCTAAACTTTTAACGATGCGTTTAACAGGAATGCTGGCGTCGCAGCCGGCAGAAGCAGTGACTGAGGCTAACGCTTAGGTTTAGGCAGCGAGAGCAGGTGAAGTGCCAGCACAGACGCCGATGCCTAAGCTGTTGTCGCTGTCGCTATTACTGTCGGCGTCGTCAATCCAAGTTCTTTAGCCACAGATAGAGGAAAATAAAGTACTAAAATTCAAAACTCCCAAAAATACTATAAAAACCAAAATTGAATCAAGTGCAATCAGCATTGACAACCACAGCGGTTGCATACAAAATAGAAAGATAGCGAAGCAAATGAAAAAAAAATGTATAGATAAAAATAACATAGCACAAGCTGTAACAAGTAAGAAGGCTCCAGTCGAGACTGCTCGACTAGGAGATACCCTGAACCCTCCAAGCTGATATTCTAATCAGTCTGGACTTCTTTTATGCACACATACATACACATGCACTTATAAGCACGTGCTCTGCTGACTGCGCAGTTAGCAGCGACTGCGCTTGGGCTGCGCTGCAATGTGGGCAATAATATGAGAATTTATTTGTTGAATAATTTCTTTTGTAGACATACGATCTTAATGAAACTTTCAGAGCGTAATCATATGGTTAAAATATGTGTACATTCCAAAGCACAAGTCTCTAGTACTTGAAAAGTACTAGTACTAGTACTTTTACAAATTGGGGGAGAAGGGGGCGTGGTATCCAAAATCTGCAAATTACAAAATCTTTGTATCTTTATATACAACCCAAATATGAAGTCTCCAGGTCTAAAAGTGTTAAAATTATGCTGAAAAAACCAAGTCGATTTTTCGATTATTCTCGATAAAAAAGTTATCGGACGAGTTATCGAAAAAATAAAGCAAACTTGTACTGCCTATGGTATACACGAGTATGCATGCCAAATTTCAGCTCTCTAGCTCTTATATCTTCTGAGATTCTTTTGCTCATACGGACGGACGGACGGACGGACGGACGGACGGACGGACGGACGGACGGACGGACAGACGGACAGGGCTATATCGACTCAGCTCGTCGTGCTGATCAAGAATATATATACTTTATGGGGTCTGCGATGATTCCTTCTGCCTGTTACATACTTTTCACAAAACCATTATACCCTGATTTCCCATTTTCAATGGGTTCAGGGTATAAAAAGAAGGCAGCGCAAGTGCATATGTAATGTGATTGCATGTGTATGAGTGTGAGTGTGTGAAAAAGCCTCACGCTCAACGCTTTTTATTAATTCTGTTAAATATGCACACATAAAAAGTATTAAAAAAAGAAACAAGAATTTCAAACAAACATCAAACGCGGGCTTAGGGGGGTCACAACACAGCAACAGCAACGACGCTGCCTACGTGCAGTCCACTTCCCATTTCGTTTCCCCTTGCAGCAGCATAAAACGGCACTTGGATTGTTTGCCTGCGCCTCTGCTACCTGAAACTGAAATTTTCCCGCATTAGAATGCTCGCGTTCCAACTTCTTGTTGTTGCTGTTGTTGGTTCGTTATGTTGCACGCGGTCAACGTCGACTGACAACCAGCGGGACAAGCGAATACACAGAGAGAAGTAAAGAAACAACAAAAACACGCTGGCAAAAGGGCATGGAATGGGAATTGAATTTATTTTTCTTCCTTTTCGGCTGCTGCTTCTTGCGCTATACGCTGTCTGTGCCTGCCTTTGCCTCTGCTTCTGCCTCTGTGTATGTGTGCGTGTGGTATTATATTTTTTGTTTACCTTATGCTTTCGTTTATCGACCCGTTTTTGGTTTTGTGTGTTTTTGTGTGCTACATATGCGTTTCTTTCGCTCTTTCGGTCTTTTATTCGTTCGTTTGTTCGCTCGTTCGTTCGTTAACTCGCGTGCGCTGTTCTCATCAGCTGAAGCAGAGGCGGAAAGAAGGCAGCAGCAGCAACATAATCGCAGCATGCATGCCTGTGTATCTTATCTCTCTCTCTTTCGCCTCTCGCTGGCTGTCGTTTCTTAAAAAATGATCTAACGTTAAAAGGCACACAGAGGACTTTTGTTAGATTCTTTATGAATAATAACATATATATAAATGCTTAGTTAATGTATAAGAGTTCTGTTAATATATATAGGATCCGTGTTAACATTTCGTTTAAATTCCGCATTTCGAATGTAAGCGCCATAAGCTGACCATCAGGCCGTAGCAATCAGCTTTTGCTAGCTCACTCTGCCTGTCATTTTCGATTGTTTGGGAAATTACACAGCTGATGCGTTTGTTATTGTGAACGAGCGTAACAGCGTGCTAGTGATGCGCGCAATGTAAGCTAACAGCCAATGATAATAATAAAAAAAAAGCTGCATGGAAAAAACACTCAAGCGAATTGTTATTGTGCTTATTATGTTTGTGCTGGTGAAGAAAAATGCAGCTAAGATGAATTAAAGTACTCACGAAATGCGTTCCACGTAAAACTCACTTGCTGCACCTGTGGGGCAGCAGCAGCAAACGCGCGTCTCGCTGCTGCAAAGGTGTGGCTGAAATTAACTTAACATTAATTTTGCATTATTGTGTTTGCCTTTTTTAACTGTTATCCGATGCAATCGCATTGCATATGCATTTGGCTCTGCTTCTGCTTTTGCTTCTCTTTTTCATTGCAGCGGCGTTGCCACCTCCCTCAGCGCCGACTCCAGCACAGGATCCAGTGAGGATGCATCCGAGCCTGGCTCCCCGTACAGTGCGCACTCGCTACTGAGCGACGAGCAGCAGCTACACAAAATGCCGCCACAAATACTCAGCGCTGCGCCCAGCAGCAACAGCAGCAGCAACAGCAACTCCAGCAGCAACAGCAACTCCAGCAGCAGCCCTGCACCAACAGCCGCTGCAGCAGCAACAATCACAGCGAATGCAACCAGAAGCAACAGCAACACTGCCAAAATCACAACAGCGACAAGTGCGACTCCAACTGCAACTGCAACAGCAATCACCCAACGCAACGGCAACACGACGCTGCCCACGCTGCAATGGCCTTGGAACACGAGCCTCGGCAGCACTTCCACGGCGGTTCCGGCTGCGGCAGCCTCCAAGAAGCGCGCCGCGGTCAGCAGCAACAGCCACAACAGCAGCAGCAACGAGGCCACTGGCTTGAAGAAGTCACGCGTAGATCCTCAGGGCAACAGCAGCAGCAGCAGCGAGAAAAGACTGAAGGCAGCTGCCTTGGAGGAGTCGCAGACGAAGATCACGGGCTTCTTCAAGTCACAGATGAAGGCGACGTCGGGCAAGTTGTCAGCGACGCCCTCGCCGCCCCCAGCAACGGCGGCAACAACAGCAGCAGCTGCCACACCCAATACGCTGACAATGAGCACGCCAGCAACAACAGCCTCGCTCAACAAATACTTTAACATACTCTCGCAGCTGAATGAGCAGAAGCAGCAGCAGCAGCAGCAGCAGCAGCAGCAACAGCAGCAGCAACAGCAACAGCAGCAGCAGCAACAGCAGCAGCAACAGCAGCAGCAACAGCAACAGCAGCCACAACAGCAGCCGCAGCAACAGCTGCAGCCCAAGCTAACGACAACAGTTGCTGCTGCTGTGGGCACTGCTGCCGTGTTGCCGGTGCCGGCGCTCAAGAAGATCGAGCGCAGCAGCAAGCAGCCCGCCAAGATTGCTCAGGTGGCGCCCAATCTGCGCAAGACGCCGAGCAGCAACAGCCACGCGCACAGCCACAGCCACGCCCACAACGCACACGCCGGAAATGCCCACGCGGTCACCGGCAAATCGCCCGCCAAGAAGCACGTGGCCATAGCGCCGCGCACGCCGGAGATGAAGCAGCAGCAACAGTTGCAGTCGCAGACGTCAAAGACATTGGTCCCAGCAGCAGGATACCGCGCACCCCACAGCAACAATAGCAGCAGCAACGGCAGCACCAACAACCCATCAGCAACAGTTGCTGCCAAGCCCTGCCAGAAGCTGCAACTGGCTGCTGCTGCAGCTGCCACGCCCACTCCTAACCCGACGCTCTACCAGCTGCCGGTGCAGCTGCCGAACCTGGTGCATCTGCCGCCGCAGCTGGCGGCCGCCGCCAACATCATGCAGCTGAACAACGTGGCCAAGGCAGCAGTTGCCGCCGCCGCCAGCAACAATGCAGCAGCAGCAGCCGCCTCGGCGCAGGCGGCGCAGGCAGCGCAGTATTTCCTCAACGGGACCGTCTTCAAGCTGCAGCAGGTGACGACGGCGACGACGACGACGGCGACAACGGCGACGGCAGCAGCAGCCAGCGCGAATCCCTTCGGGCTGAACGAGCTGCAGGAGCTATTGCTGAAGCAGCAGCAGCAGCAACAGCAACAGTTGCAGCTGCAGCAGGCGGCGGCTGTCAAGGCGGCTGCTGCAGCGGTGGCTGCCACGCCCACAGCTGCCAATGGGGCTGCCAATTTGCAGGAGCTGTTCCAGCAGCAGATTGCAGCAGCAATCGCCGCACAGCAGCAGCAGCAGCAACAACAACAGCAGCAGCAACACCATCAACAACAGCAGCAGCAACACTTTCAGCGCCTGGGAGCCGCAGCAGCAGCGCAGCCCGTTTTCATGGCGACGCCAGCGGGTCTCCTGCTGAATGCTGCCACGCTGCCTGCAATGCTGGCCCAGGCTGCAGCCGCAATTGCAGCCAACAACCAGCAGCAACAACAGCAGCAGCAGAAAGTAGCTGCTGCAGTCGCACTGCAACAACAGCAGCAACAACCGCAGCAACACCCTCATCATGCGCTGCCTGCGCTGCAGCCCATTCCCGCCCTGAGTTCCATATTTGAGCCAGCCAGCGAGCAGCAGCAGCAGTTGCAGCTGCAGCAACAGCAGCAGCAGCTGGCCCAGCTGTTGCTCTCTCATCAGCAGCAACAGCAGCAGCAGCAGCAGCATCAACAACAGCAGCAACAGCAACAACTAATCACTGCCACACAGCCGCCTCCATTGACTGCTGCCAACAGCAGCAGCAGCAGCAGCAACAGCACCAGCAGCAACAGTAACACTGCCAGCAGCAATGCCTCGAATACTGTAAGCAACACTGCCCAGCAACCACAGCAACAGCAACAGCAGCAACAACGTGCCATCAGCAAGGGTCCGCCTCCTTTGGTGACCATCTCGAACGCCTCCCCCGCCAAGTCGCGCTCCCTGCCCGCGGCCCTGGCGAAGCCCTATCAGAAGCGCGCACAGCAGCAACAGTTGCCGCTCCAGCAACAGCAGCAGCAGCAACAGCTGCCACTTAGCAAAGCCAAGTACACAGCCATTGCCACGCCCACCACGCCACCGCCTCTAGTGCCAACCAGCGCTGGCGCTGTTGCTGCTGCTGCCGCCAAGGAGCTGCAGCAATTGCGCAAATGTGCCACGCCCACAACTACGCCCACGCCGCCACTGGTGAGCATTGCGCCCGCCAAGCTGACGCCGACGCTCAGCATAGCCAAGCAACAGCCGCAGCAGCAACAACAGCAGCAACAGCAACAGTTGCCGCCAGCAACAGCGACAATTGCCAAGATCTCGAGCAGTGCTGATCTCTTTGACCTGGTCAAGAACTCCAATGGCGCCATTAGCATTGTGGGCAAGAGTGCCACGCCCACACCTGCCCCCAGCACACTAACGCCGCTGCCCTTCAGTTCGCCCAGCAGCAACAGCAACAGCAACAACAGCAACTCGCAGCAATCGGCACGCGCCTCGCCTGCCCTCTCCGCCCACTCGTCGAGCACTCTGTCGGCCTTCGGCAAGTCGCTGGTGTCCATCAAGGCGGAGCCCATGGAGGAGTCGGCCACGCCCCCGCTGTCGAGCACGCCCAAGCCGCAGAGCTTCGCCGGGCAGCTGCAGCTGGCGAGCGGGCGGCGCGCTGAGCCCTCGAAGCACGAGCTGCTGGCCGCCGAGTGCAACTCGAACTGCAGCAGCAGCTACACCGGCAGCAACTCGGTGAGCAGCGCGGCGGATCTCTCGCTGGAGGCCTCCACGCCGGCGTCGCTCAGCTCGGCGCCCTCGCCGGCCGCCAGCAACAGCAGCAGCAGCAGCAGCAGCCAGACGCAGCAGATGTGCTCGCCCGAGGGCAACGCCAGCCAGCAGGACATGCTGAGCGAGCTGGTCACCTCCTCCTGCAACTCCAGTGGCACGGAGGACTGCTCGCAGGCCGCGACGCCAGCAATGGCTGCGACAACAGCAGCTGCAGCTGCAGCTGCAGCAGCAGCAGCAGGAGTCACTGCTGTCAGCAGCAGCAGCAGCAGCAACTACGACGAGGAGGACGACAAGTCGGTGGCCTCCTCGGAGACGGCCACGCACAAGCGGCTCACGCCCGAGTCCGGAATAGGCGGCAGCCTCAGCAACAGCGAAAGCAGCAACTCCATTGCGGATGCCATGTAAGCGATCTACATTCACTCTGTCTCTTGCTCTCACTCACTCACTCCCTCACTCCCTGCAGCTCTTCAAAGTCCGTCTGTCCGCCGACGTCGGCCAGCAGCAACAGCTGCAACGCCTCCGACAGCAACTCGCTGGCCAGCAATGCGCCGTCCCCCGCCTCGCCCGGCAGCAACAGCAACAGCATCGACGACTGCTCCACGGCCTCGCCCATGGTGGATACCACGCTGGCGGAGAACGCCAGCAAAGTGTTGCCCAAGTGCGCCATATCGCCGATTCTGTCGCAGCCCAAGACGATCCGCTTTCCGGCCGGCGCAGGAGCAGGCGGCAAGGGGGCGAAGCGGCATGACGGCGTCTGCTATTGGGACAAGTGCAACAAGAAGCACGAGAGCAACTCGAAGCTCCTGGACCACATGCAGACGCATCATGTCAACACGCAGACGGGTCCCTTCGCCTGCCTCTGGGTGGGCTGCAAGGTGTACAACAAAGAGTCCTGCTCCCGCCGCTGGCTGGAGCGCCACGTGCTCTCGCACGGCGGCTCAAAGCAATTCAAGTGCATCGTCGAGGGCTGCGGCCTGCGCTTTGGCTCACAGGTAAGTGACGACCCAAACTGAAACAGAGGAGCGCCCGAGAGCATGCGATTGCTAACTTGTGTCTCCTTTCGCCCCCAGCTCGCCCTGCAGAAGCACGTGAACAACCACTTCAACGCCTCGGACAACGCCAAGGAGAGCGCCAGCAAGCGCACCTCCGACCCGCCCGTGCCCAAGCAGCTGCGCAAGAACGGCAAGAAGCTGCGATACCGCCGACAGCCCTTCTCAGGTAAGGCAGAGAACCGAGGAGGCATTGAATTAAGTCTCTATATATCGGGGAGTCTGTTAGGCTATAATGGACCCTTTGGGGTCCGTTATGCATATGAGCTGAGTCGGCTTAGCACTGCCCATCTGTCCATGCGTCCAAAAGCCTTTAAGAGCTAGACAATCGATAACTATCCGCTGTTCAAATGTTATCGAGAGAGGTACAGTTTCCAATACAATCGAATATGTAGATTACGTGCTGAGCATCTCATTAAACTCAATTTGGTAAAAGACAAGGTACTATTAATCAAAACCTTGTGATGCCCAGCTGCTACTTCAGTCTCGAATTGGCTGGTGAGCCTTCAAGCACCCACGAGTGACGGCTTTGGTAGGAAAGGGAAGATGTGGTAGGAATGAAAGAGGAAGCAGATGACGTCGTTTGATTGCTATTCTTTGACTGCTACATTATTAGTAGAGTTATGAAGTGACGGTGTCAGCCGAGCTGATCCCTTTTGGGGAATACATATGTAGTTGTTGGTTCGAGCTCGAGTTAGAGTGGCGGTGTTGGTACCATCGGAAAATCAACACAGAGCTCGAATGCAGACGGCGTCGGCCTTTTATCTTTTAGTTTACTGTGACAAATGTGAAGAGACGGTCTCAGTAGAGTCAGAGTGCATTGTTGTTGGTTCAACTTATTTATTCTTGTATGGGCTTAAGCTAGGTTAAAGCTATGGAGTTCGTTTAACGCAAATCGAGGGCGGTCCAGGCATCTCCTAGTCGGGCACCCCCACTAGAGCTGTGAACTTGTTTGACTTATAAGATGTGTAATGTTTGCACTCTCTATCTCATCGTACAGCTCGCATGTTTGACTTCTTCGACACGGGCATCATGGAGGGACTGCAGCATCGCCTGCGCCAGATCAGCACGCTGACGAATGGAACCCAGGCCATCACGTTCCAGGGCCAGTGCCTGATGAGGCGTCGGAATCGGCAAGGCTTCAGCGAGTGCTTCGTGCGCTGGTCCCCACGCGAAATGTAAGTGAAACAGAATCAGATAAAAGTGGGAATACTAATCGAATCATATGCATATTGGTGCAGCATCTCGGATGAGTGGATGCCCGAATGCCCGAACGGAACGCGGCAGCACTCGAAGGTGCTGCAGATTAAGCACATGCGCCCGGCGGAGAAGACGCGCATCGACAGCCTGCTGAGCACCGCCTACAGACTGCGCTACGACGCGCAGCTCTTTGCCGATGATTACAGCATGAGCGAGGTGCGGCAGCAGCAGCAGCGGATGGAGGAGGAGCAGCAGGAGGAAGCAAGCGGCAGCGACTGTGCGGACAGCGAGGAGGACGATGGCGACGGAGAGGACGCAGAAGATGACGAGGACGATGAGGATGAGGATGAGGAAGATGAAGACGACGACGACGAGGACGACGGTGTCTCGGCCACAATCAGCTCCAGCAGCGGCACCGTCTCCAGCTACCAGCACGTGCTCAGCATAGCCAAGCTGCAATTGCAGCAGCGCAGCAAGCATCCGCGCAAGCCGCCCAAGGCAGCGCCGAAAATAGTGCCGACAGATGCGCTGGTGCCCATCTAGAGAGTATTCTCTAAGTAATTAAGCCACGCTCCCCCTTCACAACGACAACAACAACAACAACAGCAAATATGCCCCCAAAGGACAAACGAGTAAACAGTGACAAGTAGATTTTAGTTCCATTCTTATCTAAGGCCACCCACACAGCAACAAAGCCCAAAACCTTCATACACACACACACATGCATACTATAGATAAGTCTTGTAACATACATACATACATATAGTTATATACGAAAGAAAGAGAGAGAGAGAGCAGATCTCGCTTTCAGTTCTAAGATAGTGCAGATCCACATCAAATGTATATAAAAATCGCTTCAATATCATAAAAATACTAAAGAAAAAAACAAAAAAAAAAAAACGCGTGAACAAATTATATATATTCTTTTTATTATTTTATTTTTATTTTGCTAAAGACAGGCATATATATAATTATATATTAGGTGTAAACTTAAATAGTGTTTAATTTTTAATTTGTAACTACTTTATGTAAATCGTGAACTGCCTGAACGAAGGAGCAAAGTGGAAGAAGAAGAGTTTAACACCGCCGCAGACAAGACTTGTTTCTCCCAATATCATCTTCATTATAATTTTATGTATTCTAAGTGTAGACGTGTTTAGATTTCGTTTCGTTCTATTTTGTATTCGTTAATTTGATCGTTTCGTAGTATTCGAAAGTACTTCCAAAACAAAAGAGGATACGCACAAACAACAAACAAGAATAAGACTTGAAGCATTTATCGCTAGAAAAACAAAACAAAAATTATTCTAAAACTAAGTAATTAATTAATTACAAATTACTCAATTCGAACAGCAATGCAAAAGCAGATTTTAGGTTTTTTTTTAGCAAACAGCCAGAGTAAAGAAGAAAAGCAAACAACAAAAATATCTTAAACAAATTAATGTAGTAAAAATTTTTGATTAGGAAACTCGTATGTAAATATTTAAAAAAAATAATTAATTACACTTAAACAAACTTAATTTAGAAAAGAAAAGAAAAAACAACAAACAATAAAAACATTTATTGTGTTCACTTTTTTGTTTGATTTGCAATTTTTATTTATTTGTTTATTTATTTTTATCATTTATCCAATTTATCTACAGTCACATGTCTAGGGTCAAGGTCAAAGGTCAGAGGTCAGGTTCGAGCAGAGTTCGCCTTAACAATAAATCACTTAAAATATGTAAGGTTAAGACGAGGAATACCCTATAAAGTACTCAACACTGCCAAAGCGAAATGAATACAACAACAACAACAACAAAAGAACAGTTTAAGATCGACTGATAAATCTATATATCCATTAAAAGTAAATTTATAGATCATTTATATAAATATACCGAGAGGATTTTCGATAATGATTTCGCACAAAGCTTTTTCGTATGTTGCAATAACAATAATAAAGCATAAACTCCCAATAAAGTATATTTAATATATATATATAAGTATATGAACAATATATCGGTGTGCGTACTGTAGCCTATACTCAAGACTTAGTAATGCTTGGTTAGCTAGAATCCCTGCCCCTAAATAGAGTACTTAAGCCTACGAATTAAGAATTGTATACAAGAACTATAAGAAAACACACATACACATAGATATGTACTATATCGTATATACAATATATATATCTATCGATATAGATATATCGTGTAGTTAACGCATTACACCTATGGCATTAGAATACTTTCTAATCTCTAGCTGTTTTTTATCAGTTTTAAATGAGAATGAGGCAAGAGTTGCATTTTGTAAATGATATAGGCCATATAACTATGTATATATATTTCTATATATATATATGTGGATTTATATACAATTGAAAGCAATAACTTTTAACAATCGCCTATGTAGGTTCGGAGTTCAAACAGATATTTTTGGGATTGCCTAACATAAGATTCTTCGATATTTTGTACCGCAACAACAAAGAAATAACAAAAACAAAACAAATATGAGAGAAAATTCAAAATGAAAAGAGCATATATAGGTATATATATATATGTATAGAATCAGATATATATATAAAACTACCTCAGATTTTTGCAAAAAAGAAAAAAGAAAAAATACAAAGTAAATAGGAATTTTTCGAGACAAGTTTTCTAAAGAACCTTAATGATAGACACTATACTTAATATATAGTTAGCTGTCGTCGAATTCAGCCGAACAAGGGAAAGTATACAAAGCAACAACAAACAACACAAAACAGAAAAACATAAACAAAGAAAAGAACGTTTAAACAAATAAATGAGAGTAAACTTAAATATCTAGGTTAAAGAATGGAATATTTTGCTAATATTACGTAAGCGCCATTGCTTAGCATATCTAAGCTGCCCTTCTACAATTCCCTCGATTTCCTCAACTATTTCTCGACTGCCCATGTATCGTTTCTTCGGAACTGCGGTTCCAGATCTTCCAGAATCTGTCAAAATCCAAATAGCCTTCGCCTTCTTAACGCCAATTCGTTTTGTACATAGTTTACGAAAATATACAAGGAATACAACTATATTAAATATTGAATTACAATTAATGCAAACCGCTTTAATAAATTTAAAATCAAGCATTACTTAAACTCAATACGAATCCATTAAGAATTAGCAAAGCAATTGGAAAATTTCTGCATCGTATTTTCCGAACTTATGAATAATTTTAGAGCTCGCCAAGCAGATAAAAAGAAAAATAAAAACAGAGAAACACGTATTTTGGTTCCACATTCGGTTCCATTTAATGTAATCAAAAGAACATTTTATACATCAAGATTATATAGACATATACATTAAAAAAAAAATATATATATATATATATATCCTATATATATTGTATTAACTCTACATATACACGAAACTTAGTTTGTACAATTGGAACCGACAGTAAACAGTAAAGAGAAACCATGTAAACGCTGAGAAAGAACAGAAAAAATATATATGTATAAAGGCAAGAAAATAATGAAAAACGAAAACCAAATCCAGTCTTTTTATTTAACAGTATAAGTATTTCATTTGTGAAGGTAAGTTTCAAATCTGGGCCATATAAAATGAATCAATTTTAATTCCCTATTGATCGAGGTTCAGACTTCGACTCTTTTTCTATCATAACATATGTTTTTATGATATGCACTACAATTTCCAAGGGTATGAAAAAGGGATAATGTAAGGCAAAACAAGTATGTTATTTTCTAGCTCTAAAACTGTATGAAATACAATCCGATTTCCCACGCGCTGAACATTACAGATTTATAATATTCAGATCCAATATCAGATCAGATCATCAGATCAGTTGATGGACAACAAGGCGGGTATTGGAATATTTTAATAGAAATGCAATCTTAAAAGGCATTTTTTAAAACTTTTTCTGCCAAGTCAGATTAAACAGTTATATTAGTTTTCCCAATATGAACACATCAGCCTCTGGGGTCTGGCCAGAGTAACAGTGCTAGAAACAAGCTAGTGAATCTTTTAAATTTTTTAGAGTCAAATACTAAGTTCTATAGCTCAGCTGCAGCAATAGTATGCCCAATATGGATAGTGAATAACGAATTGTTAATATAGATTGAATTATATATATATATATATATATATATATATATATATATATATATATATATATATATATATAAAAAGGAGCACCAGCAAAGGTGCCCTTACGGGTCTAAAGAAAGTGATTGAGCCACCTTTAAAATTTTGGGTAGAAGTTAACAAAGCAGGCAGATTCTAAATACTTACTTATTAATACATTTATACAGTTAATCACATTAAGGGCTGTAAAAACAATATCACGTAGCCCCTATTATAGACAAGTTTAGTTTCTAAGCATTACTTGCACTTAGCCACACTTCAATCTAGACAACAGTGGTAAAAGCTGCTTCATTTTCATACACAGCTCAACAGATATGTACATGCACGCTTCTATTCCCGATAACGTGACGTCACACTGATAAGTTAACAGACTGCTTTGCATAGCCCACTTAATGGTGCGGATGAACTAGAATGTTATTCTCTCGCTAACTAACAGAATGAACCAACAACTGTTAGGCCACAGTTGTAATTCATGTTAAGCAACGGTGACGCCATTATTTCAGTTAAATTGTCTCGCAATTGAATGGCGAAATAACTAAATCGCGATTAAATCAAGTTATTTAATGCAATATACTGAAGAATATAAAAGTAAATTATATATATATATATATATATATATATATAAAGGGTTTCTCGAATATATAAAAAGCTGTAATTCCCGATATCTACTGTTCTCAAATTTCTTCCGCTATAGTACTTTCAAAAAGCCAGATCTGGCGGAAAAGCCAAAGTTCAGTGTTTTGTTGTTGTTATTCGATTTCGAGGCTCACAGATTGGGGACTTCGTTTGACCCTCAAACCCATTTCTTGCCCATATAAAAAGTAAATGTTTTTTTTTTTGGAAATTAGAAATTACAATTTATTTCATACAATGTCTGTTGTTGTTGATGTTGTTTTTCTCGAATACACAGTTACAATAGTTGCTCTAAAAACCTGACCGACCGTATATGTATATGTATATATGTGTTTGTGTGTGGATGTACAGTTATTGGAGAATGCAAATAGTGATAGCAATGAGTACAAACTGGCGCGCGGCAGCCAGAGCAACTACGCCTCACGCCTCCTTCAGATAGACCACGCCCCCACTCCCTAAAGCGAACACGACACGGGTGCTGCTACTTCAGAGGGACGGAGGCAGCGCTTCCGCAGTGGGCGTGGTGTGCGTTTCGAAGCTTTGCTTGTTTTTTGTTGTTGTCTTTTTGTGCATTTTTTCGCTTGTTGTTGCTCTAGGGCTGTGCGCGAGAGTAAGTGTGGGCAGGTGTGTGGGCGTGGCTGGACGACGCGCGATCTGCACGGGTTGGTCACCTCCGCTTTCTCAGCATCACGAATGCATCGGCGGCCAAGGGGCAGCACGCACCGCAGCCACGCCCACCTGCCCCACTGCTGACGTTGTTGTTGTTAACGATATACAAATTGTTGTTGCTATTTGCTAATATACAAATCGATTTGTTGTTGCTCTAGGTTTTTTAGCATAACTTCTAATTTGTTGGGATTTTACAATTTTTTTGTTGCATTTTTCTTAACGTTGTTGTTGTTAACGTATTTGTTTTTTTTTTCTTGGTTGTTTGTTTATATATAGTTGTTTTGCTTGCACGACTTTTGTTGTTTATAATTTTGCTACATTTTCATGTTAATATTTTATACATAATATATATTTTATATATATATATAATATTTTTCTTTACTATACAATAACAGCGGAAAAATTGTGTGTAGGTGTGTGTAACTCGTTTTTCTTCTTTTCTTTTCTATCATTTACCGTTTTATCATGTTCTTGATAGCTTTTGCTTTTGTTTATAACAACTTTCTCATGTTAATATGTATCATTGTTTATCATTTTCGTTTACATATATATAATGTGTATATATATTATGTATATCAATACCGTAATTGTTGTTTTTGTATTACAATTTTTTATGTATTTTCTTATCACAAAAAAATCATAATTATATATATATATAATTTATTATTATTAATTTTTAATATATTATTCTTAGAATTGAACAATAATTAAAAATAAACATAGGACTTAGTTACATTTGTATGCGTGTGTGTGTGTGTGGTATATATGTGTGTGGTGTGTGTGTGTGTTTATGATTGTATGTAGTTGGTTGTTGTTGTTGCAGTTGTTGAAGTATTGCCAAGTAGTTTTTGTTGTGTCTTTTTCTTATCGCCAACAACAACGTTGTCGCTTGCACAGTTGTCTCGCGAGGTGGCAACGCTGCAAGCATTGTCACCGCTTCTATTCCTTCGCAAGTGTTTTTTCGTCTACTGTTGTTGTTGTTGGTATCGACATGTGATTTGTTTAATTTAACTTTTGTTGTTGTTTGGCCCTTTTCGCTAAATTTGTTTCATTTGTTGTTGCAGCTGTATGCAAATTTACAATTGTTATGGGTTTTCTTTACAGAGTTCGTTAACGAATTTTACATATACACTAAACATTATTTAATAATAATAATGGAAAAAACAAATAACAAAGAGCACACGATTTGTGAAGCGCAAAAAATAATAAAGATAAAGAAAAAGAGTAAGAGACAAATTTGATATTTGATTACAACTTTATGAACTTAACTGCAAAATTGATTTGAACGGAAAAAATAAACTAAACTAAACAGTGGACCAGCAATTGATCAATTAACACATATATACATGCACATATGTATGTGTGTATGCAAAGTAAAAGCGGCAAATAACAGGGAATTATAAATGATGTTGCTGTTGTTGATGTTCTTCTTAATCATCATCATCCTTATGTGACAACAATGGCGGCGCCCAACTGTGCATTTACAGTCGTTTTTTTTAGTTTTTTGTTTTTGTTGCTATATACAAACGGCCACCAGAGTTGCCACCAAGTTTTGTTGACATTTGTTATTGCTGGATGGTGATTTGATTAAATGTGGTGCACGATTTACTTGCAGTTGTTGTTTTAGTTGCTCTTGTTGTTGTTGATTGCTGGGCTGTTTGTCTACTTGTTGTTGGGTGTGTGTTGAATTATTGATTTATTTCGTGTACATGTAAATGGCAACAATCAAGCCGTAGAGACCCAACACTTCAGCGAAAATGAGAATCAGGATCATGCCGACGAACAGACGAGGCTGCTGTGCCGTGCCACGGACACCGGCATCGCCCACAATGCCGATCGCGAAGCCGGCCGCCATGCCCGAGAAGCCGACGGACAGGCCAGCGCCCAGGTGAATGAAGCCCCTATTCAATTGAAAGCGTGAGAGGAATTAGCTTCGCGACTTGTCCACAGATAACATGTAGTCAATACTCACTTGTACAGGCTATAATTCTGGGGAACATCAAGTTGGCCGGCAATCAGGACGGCGACGACCAGACCGTAAATGGCAATGATACCCGCCATGACCACAGGAATGATGGATTTCATGATCAGTTCAGGACGCATCACCGACATGGCAGCAATACCGGTACCAGACTTGGCAGTGCCATAAGCGGCGCCGAGTGCTAGGGAATAAAGAATAAAACAATATTATATTTAGTACAAATACTACAAATACTAAAACCCTGTATTTAATCCATGTCTATTTCCCCTTCAAAAATTGCTTAGGTAAGGTCGTATTGGTAAGCCTTGAATGAGCATTTGACTGATTGGAATATCATAAACGTTATATAATGGTTATGATCAAGCTTTCAAATACATGCATACGCACACATGTAGATCCCACACCGAAAATCATGTTGGCGTTAGCGAATTCTGTAAAACAACGTAACATTTAGCGGTCACATGACCCGCACTTCACGAAAATCGCTTACGTATGTACGCCAATACATATACATACATAACATATAACTGCTCAACAGTCAGAGTCAGAGTTGTCATTTGAGTGACTTTTTCGTTTCGCTTCGCTTCGTTTCTTTTTGTTGTGCTCACGCACACTCTCTTCTCATATTTGGGTTTGAGCCTACTCTCTTTATGATATTTATTTGATAAGGTCGAGCAAATGTGCTAGAGTTGCCAAATAACCGATGATTGTTATATACATACATACATACATGCATGTATACGTATGTATGTATATATTTTAAGTATGTGTGTACGTGTACTGAATATTGAAATATAAAACCAGTTTCATATGACAATGGTCAATGGTATTTGTTGAATACATTTTCAAAGCATTAGCGTCTGTGTGCGTGAAGCGCCAATAAATCGAATTAAAACACACATACAGTTATGTACAATAACTGCTGGTAGGCTAACAAAAAAAAAAAACAACTGCACATCTGTATAAATTATAAGTATATACATAAATAGATTTATATATGTATGCGTGTGTGAGTTTTGTAAGTGTGTGTGTGTGTGTGTGTGTGTGTGTTTCAGAGTTAACGTTAATGCCATTTGTCGGTGCGACAGCTGAGCGAAGAAAGAGATAGAGAGAAGAGTGAGCGACAGAGCTACAGTCACTGCCTGCGTTAATTGGCACTGTCATGTGACTTTCAATGCTAATTAATTTTTTCACTCAAATTGATATTCTATCGGTGCAAATTAAATGAAGGGCTCGCAAAAATACATACTAAACGAATAAAATCGTGTAAGTTTTACAACTGTATGGATATATAAAAAATAATAAAAAACATTCTTCAAGCTGTCGTGTTTCTTATAAATTTTACTAATAAACAAATCGAGCTGACGATTTCTCTATCGTGTCTACGTCATAATAACCGGAATATACTTGTTATTGTTTCCTTCTCTTTTTGCCTAATGCGAAATATACACATATCTATGTATATATTGTAGCTATTCAATACTAAGGAACAGAAGCAGAGGCATAAACAGAAACAGGCACAGAGAACACATTAATCGAAAGAAAATTTAAATTAAAAATTAAAATTGTCGTCTTGGGGATTACCAACCAAGTATATTTAAGTAAATAAAAAAATACATAAACCAAGTTTGTTTTCGTAGTCGGGTCATTTACATGCAATTGAAAATCTTTTGTGATATACCTAATTGGAATTAATGTATTAAATCCATGTATTTATATTTATAATCGCGTAGAGTTTTCGACTTCATTTCTACAATTACAACGTCCCAACGCCCAAAGAACAGCTGATCGATGCCTGGCTCATTGGATTTGGCCACTGACTGTAAGAAACTTAAGGGCTAGCGTACGCACACACGGACACATACATGCACACATGCAAAGCAAAACAGTTATAAGCGCGCGCCATTTAGCTTTTTTCAGCGGTTGCCCTGCATTCAAATTCGCAATTTTACATTAAGTAATAATTAAAAATTTTAATGTGGCATTGACTCGTTCGATTTTTTTTTTATCTACTCTCAATGGTACAGACGCATGGCAGACATTCGCGTGGGCGCCGTTAGTGAACAATACACAAGCCGACAAAGAGGAAAGGAAGAGGAGCGAGCATAAAAACAAAAACAAACAAGCAGCACATTTTAAGATAAATATAATGTGAGGAATATATGAAAGTATCAGGCGAAATGAATAAAGATATACGCATGTGTGTGTGACCAATATGCACACACTTGCATGCTCACATGTATATCGTGTACAGCACAACAGCAACAAATTGAAGCGTCACAGTTGAGTGCGCGACAAAAGAACCATGATAGAACGAGAAGCGGACAAAGAGAGAAGAGAGAGAGAGCGGGAGAGAGAGCAAAAGAACCAGCAGCAGTCGCTTATCAAACTTTGCTCTGAGAGATGAGCGATGTCGACGCAGTGCTGCTGCTCTTGCTGCTGTTGTTCGTGCCGTTTGAGACAAGTGAAAAAGTAAAAGGCATTGGAATGCACAAACTAGAAGGAGAAAAAGTAAAAATTGAAGAAATGAAAAACATCTCATTCTGCATTGCTTCGCGAGTAGCTTAATGGCTGAGACATTGCGTTCTTTTTCTTGTAATCACCCACCTCATTTGTGATTGTGTAAATTTTTTATTACAAATTGAGAAAATGCTTTATGTACGTCATCTCAAATTGATTAGATAATAGTCAGCACAGGACGCGAGCAAATGCAAGTAAATACGTTAATATATACATATATATGTATATGTACTAATCATATTAATTAGGAGTTAATTTATGGTATTATAGAGCAGCATTTATTGTATTATAGTAAGCACATACACGCACACAATCGAACTTTTGAGTTTGCCACGTTTTATACTCTCTGATTCGCTGATAAAACAGGGTCGTTACTGCGCTCAAAACTCAAGCAGCTGCTTCTCCTATGGAAATTTTTTTATTTGTATTTAATTTTTTGCAAGTTTTAAAAGCATTGAAAAGTAAACATAAATCTTGCACGTGACATTGGCATACAAGTTTTTGTATTATTACAACACAAGTAAAACAGATTCTTGCGCACATGTGTATGTACACTTTACTATTATTTTGTATGTAAATTTATCTACTACTATTTTGATACTGAGTTTGCGCAGGCATGTGGATGTGGGTGCAAGTATGCGTGTGCATCTGACTGTGTGTATGTGTGCTTATTGTATTGAGTACATTGTATGCGCGTGAAGCGTGTACTGAAATCGAAATAACGGGCACAACAATAACAGTGTGCACTGATAAAAACTTAAAAAGCAACGCCCATTGTGTGCGATATTATATTGACAGCCAATGAGTCAGAATCCATCACAATTTTTGAGCTGTATCAGTCGACTGACTACAGTGCATCATAAAAGCGAGCTGGCAGCTTGAGTGCTGCTAAAACTCACTCGCTCGCTGTTTTCCTCTCTTCTTGTGATCGTGCCAGCACTTCAATGGCGTTGCCAGACATTGTACATACATATATTCAAGCCGCTTGCAATTCACAGTCTTAGATTTGTTCACTACTTTATTGTATTTAAATCTCAAAAATGAATTATATTGTTGATTTTAATTACATAACCGTTGCGATATCATTGTTGCCATGTCACAAAGACGTCTTAGCGCTATCTAAAAATGTATATACAACGCAACGCTAATCACCAAAGTAAATATTAAAGCAAAGCAAACTCTGAGTTGTTGGTTTTTATTTTCAGGGAGGGGGAAATCACAAGACTGAATTTGATGCATGACATAATAATTATGTCATTGACTTGTGTCTTGTTTATTTATCCAGTTATTTTAAATAGGTTACAAGCTTTATTTCGTATGTACGAAACTATAACTGTAAAACTACCTAAAACATTTAGCATTGAGCCAATCTGTAAAAAGGCGCGTGCTACTCTTTAATTCTATTCTTCTTCGCTTTCGAAAAGAAAACATGGCTCATTTATCTTATCGCCAGTCAAGTTATTGGTAAATAAGCCCGTGCTACTTATCAGCTAAGGTAGGTGGAATATACTTGTATGGTATTCGATGATAAGCCATAGAGAAAAGAAACCTAGGCATGTGATGCCTCCTGGTCATCGAGTCGATTGATCATGCAAGGGCTTATGAGGCAGAAGAAGGAGGTAAGAAGTGGCATGTGATTACGTTTTATTGTGATGATTGCTATTGTGCTTTAAAAACTAACAATGCAGCTCGATTTATCATGTGCTTACGTTGTGAACATCGTGATCAGATATGAGTTGAAAATCATGTTTATTAACCTATTTAATATGTTAATTTTCATGTTCCTCATTCCACGTGATGAAAATATTGCATTTGATATCATATTAGCCTCTATATTCCACTCCCTTAACTATCAACATTTGCCTAACCGCTTATCTCCGGAAGCCCCATGCGTGCAGTTACGCTCTTTTTCTTTTTTACATTCATTTAAAAGACAAAGCAAGAAAAAATACTTCAGTATGGCAACCCCAAAAAGTTGGTCTTGTGACTTTGTGAGAGGTAAGCGCGCAAGCTTCGCGTCACAAACTTCAAATGTAATCTTGCACTCAATCTCACTCACACATAGAATTGAGAGAACAATGGCAATGCTCTACAGAAGAGCGTGCGCAATTCTCTCGCTCTCTGCCATATGCTCTTTGCATTTATACGCCGCTCACTGGCTTTTGCTGTGTGTATGAGTAATGCCGTTTTTAGCATGTTGAAAAAATAAAAGCTGAAAATTTTTTATTTCGATGCTGCCATTTTTGTTTTTGCAACTAAGCAATTAAATGCGCATAACGTCTATACAAAATTTGAATATAATTGAATTTGCTTTTATGTAATGTAATGTGGCTTACTATTCTGTCTAAAATATGGAACTTTTTCCCCTCTTTTTTGCTAGTCACGCGCATTGCGAACGAACTAAAACTCAACACAACACATGTACGACTGCGGTTATACATGTATGCATGTATGTGTCCGACTAAGAGTGTATTGAATTTTTGTACACTTGCCGCCGCCACCGCCACCGCCTGCTGCCATTCGTCAGCAACAAACAAGCCTACGTACGTACATACAGACAGGTACTTTTTTTTTTGCTGACTAGATGTTCTTCTAGCGTTTACGCCATACAATGTTCGATTTTTCTACGCGTGCAGCGCTGTGTATCCCTTTTGTGTACAAGTTCTGCCATTTTGAGGGTATTTTGTAGATGACGAACTGGTTAAAACTTACCTGAGAAGATGATGGCGGATGCAGCGCCCATAACACCGAAGAAGGGGCCATAGATGGGATTGTCGATGCTCGTACTTGAAGACATTTTGCTTTGTTTTTTGTTGTGTGTTTTGGGCTACAAGATGAAAATTTAAATTTATTTTTTTTTATTGATGCTTTTCGTTTGTTTCACTTTGCTCTTTTATTTATCGGCGCGTTTTGCTTTGCAAATTTGAAAAAGTATTTTTATTACATATACAATATATGTATGTACATAAAATATTTTCTTGCGCTACTTTTCGAACCACAATGCTGCTACGACGACGTACGATTTGTGAGTGAGCATGCCGAGAAAGAGGGCAAAAACGCTCGCCGCTTGCTCACAATTATTGAATTTTATCTCGAGACTCAGAGTGCGTCTCTGAGAGCCCTTGTGTTTAGTGTGTCGAAGTCATGTGCATTTGTGTGTGTGTGTTTGAGCGCATGATGAAATGAGCTCAAAAGAGTCCAATTGGCAATGACAAACTTGCTGGAAAATTACACACATGCACACAGTCACATGAGTTATTTCAAACTTAGTTTTCGAACACAATTTACAATATTTGAGAGTTCTTTTCATTTTAAAAGCAAATTCTTTTCGAACTGAGTCAAATTTATAGCTTTCTCTCACCGCGCACACTCTTACAACTACATACATGGACCATTCATTGCCATTGGTGTGTCTGCATGAGTGTGTGTGCGTGTCGTGGCAGAAAATACTATTGTACCAATTTTTAGGACTTTTTTTTTGCAATTTTCTGTATGTAATTTGCTTTTATTTAGTTCGCAAGTTGTCGCGGCAGCATCGTTACTACTTGACATGAATTTTTTCGATAGAGCCTCACATGACTCGATTGTTTCTTTTTTTCACTCACGTGATTAGAAATCTAATTTAAAGCAACTCGCTTCTGTGGCTGGCCTTTCGGGTTTATTGGTGGCTGCTGCTGCTGCTATGCGACTAAAGCACGCTCTGCTTTTGGATACGGCACTGAACTCCTACGGTGCGTTTTCGTTTTCTTTTATAAACTTTAGTCACGGGGGCGGTTTTCAGCGCTGCTGTTTCATGTCTTATCGATGTTATTGTCGACTTTCAGCACTGGATATGTACCACCACGACAGAGCGCGATTTCCGTTGGTATTTTATGAACATACCAAAATTTTGATATTCATTTGGTATTTAGTATATTATTATATTATATTATGAACATACCAAAGTTTTGATATTCATTTGGTATTTAGTATATTTAGTAAAATTGATTAAAAGTAACAGTTTTTATATTTAAAATTTAGTTATTTTTGTGTGGCCTTAGTATTTTTCTAAAGCTTTGGATAACAGCGAGTTCATATTAGTGAGTAACATTCGTGGATCTTCCGCGAGGCCTGCGCCAACCATCGCATTGGCAAACAGTTGCTTGGCGATCAGTTCCGCCAGTTCTGGTTCGCTTGCACGCAAGGAAAACAACTTCTTTATGATGGGATGTCTGTGGGAATATAATCGATAAATCAAAAAAGCTTAGGTATATACATTGGAGACTCACTTGGGATTGATTTCCAGCTCTGGCTGAAGTAAGGCAAAACGATTCTCTTCAGGAAGCTGGTGGCTTTGAGTGCGTATGAAATGTCGTGCAGCGGCCATTTCCTCAACGGTGATGACACAAGGATGTGTGTCCAGGCGCGTAGTAGCCTTTACTTTAGCCACCTGACCCTTGAGCTGGCTCTGCAGCCAGGGCAGTAGGCTGTCCACTTCAGCGCTGCTAAGGCTGCCCTCTCCAAAGTCCTGCAGAGCAGCCGGGTCCTGCGACTGGTTGCGCATCTCTTTCTCAACGGAGACCAGTTTCTTGTTCTTGTACTGTGCCAGCTGCATGAGCACTAGTTCATCGTAGGGCTCATAACAGAAGAGCACGAGCTCGTTTCGCTTCTTGAGGCTTTCGTAGTAGGGCGAGGACTCGGCAAGGATGCGATTAGGGGCCGCCAGGTAGTATATATCCTTCTGGTCGGGACTGACTTCTTTGTAGTAATCGTCCAGAGAGATGCGACCTGTGGGCGATTTGGACGATTCGAAGCGCAACAACTTGGCGATTTCCTCCTTCTCTGAAGTGTCGCTGGACGTAACAATGCCCTCCTTTAGGAACAGTCCATAGTCGCGATAGAACGCCTCATATTCCTCTGGCTGCTTCTTTGCGCGCTCCTGCAGAAAGCGGATGACACGGCTGGAGATAACAGAGGATAGCTTGCGGATCAGACTATTATTCTGTAGCAGTTCACGGCTCAGATTCAGGGGAATGTCCTCAGAGTCGACCACGCCCTTGATAAACCGCAGCCACTTGGGCAGCAAATGCTCCGTCTTGGACTGGATCAGCACCTTGCGCGTGTACAGGGCGACGCCCGTGGCTCCGTCGCGGGACATCTCGAAAAGACCGGGCTTTCCTTCCGGGAAGTAGAGCAGTGCATGGATGCTCAGTGGAACATCGGCGTTGTAATGCAGTGTGAAGCGCGGAGAATCGAAACTGTTGCTTATGAAGCGATAGAAGTCTTGGTGCTGCTCCTTGGAGATGCTCTGCGGGTCCATTAGCCACAGCGGCTTGATCTCATTTGCTTGCTTGCCGTTCAGCAGAATGGGCGAGCCCACAAAGTTGCTGTACTTCTTGATCACGGTGCGGATGCGGTCCTCGTCCGCATACTCGCGGCAGTCGGTCTTCAGGTGGAGAACGATCTTGGTGCCGTGCTCGGCCTCCTCAGCCTCCCTAATGGTATAGGTTCCGCTGCCGTCTGTGGACCAGCACAAGCCAACCGCGTCGGGAGTGGCTGCTCGCGTGTAAACCTCCACGCGCTGGGCAACTATAAAGGCGGAGTAGAATCCCACGCCGAATTGGCCAATTATATTGGAGCTGGCTTGGGCGGGTTGCTGCTGCTGCTTGAGCTCCTCGAGGAACTGCTTGGATCCGCTGCGTGCAATGGTGCCCAAGTTGTTGACAAGTTCCTCACGGGTCATGCCAATGCCCGTGTCCTGGATGATGAGCTGCATCTGCGGCTTGTCTGTGGTGATGCGAATTTCCAGTGGACGATCTCTCGCCGCCAACTGCCCTTCATTTGTTGTGCTTAGGGCTGTGTAGCGGAACTTCTCCAATGCATCGCTTGCGTTCGATATCAGCTCGCGCACAAACACCTCGTGGTCCGAGTACAGGGAGCGAGCGACAATGTCCAGCAATTGTCGTGTCTCTGCCTGGAACTCATGCTTGTCCAATTTCGAAGACTCCTGTGCAGCAGTGGCAAGCCGACGTTGCGGCAAAGCTGCAAGACAATGGCACATAAGTCATGCAGCTCTGCAAACTTAATGTCAAAGCTCTCACCTGTCCTCGGTGATTGCAACTCCTGCAGAGGCAAGCTTAAGGCAAAGGTCGCCGCCCGATGCGCTTGCCGGCATACCTGGGTCATTCGACGTGTCCTTAAGAGGAGACCGTAAGCCCGCAAACTCATTATTAATTGATTTATTCACTGCACTGTCTGATCAAAAACACTGAAAACTTGGTACAATTTGTAATTTGTAATCTGTTAAACAAAGTTGAAATGTAAGTGTTATTTAACTCTCTGAGCGCACATGTGTCTATTCTCGATAGATTGTTATCGATTATTTATATTCCTTGCTTCTACTCCATTAGCTAACACTGGCTTTTAAATGAGTTTCCCTGGTAAATTTTGTAAATAAAAAATAGTTGTTATATATTAGCGGTAAACAATATTTATTAGAGTTGTACTCAACTAATACTTTGTTTATTCAAGTGTTGATTTCCTTTAATTTTTTTTACCACTATTTAAAGCAGAAACTTTTGTTTACAAACTTAATGTTTTGTATTCACAAAATAGAGTTTGTTCAAATTTTTTATTTTAGTTTTCATTATGGCTATAATATACCTATTGTAATAATTTGATAATGTACAAATAGCATTTGACCTAAAAGCGATTGCCCATGCGACATTCTTATCAGCAGCTTAGAATTTCGCGTATATATAAATAATTTAGAACCAAGCAATTAGTTTATAATTTATGTTGCTGAAAGCAACGCCTGATAGCGCTATGCATTCATTTAAGCATTTATATGTGCTTCTAATATTTGTTATAATTTTATCTATTTCCCTTTCCGACGACACTTTAAATGAAGAGGTAGGTAATTTGATCGTATTTAGTGAATCTATAGTTAAATCGTTCCATTTGTAACATAGCCTAATCAAGAAAATCAGTGCGCGCAGTATTGTTTAAAGGTTTTCCTGTGGAATAGCGTGACAATGCAACAGAAATTGGAAGCATGTGACAAAAAGAATTCGCAAATAGCGGCTTTGCAGAGCCAGTTGGCCGTTTTGAAATTGAAGGAAAAAACTTATGAAAGAACAATCATAGATAAGGACGAACAGTGCAAGAGCGAAGCACAGCTGTACGATGAAGTCTACTCCATTAGGAAGAAAGTGGAAAATCTGGTAAACCAAGCGGGCAGGGAAAGCAAACACCTTGTGGAATTGTTAAAGCAACTGGAAGCTTACAGGCGGGCAATAGAGATGAAGGATGAGCGAATAAAGTCCTTAGAGTCAACTTTACAGATCAATAGCTTAATGCTGGAGACTTGCAAGACGAATCTTTCTTCGAGTCCAGCGGCACTTATGATAATGGACTCCAAGCGAGAGATCCAAGCGAAAGTTTACGAATCAAGTTGCATAAACATTGGAAACTCCTCAGATATATGGGAAATCAAAGTACCAGGAATTGAGCCGTTTCCGGTACCTTGCGATGGACGTATTGCAGGTCCTGGCTGGACAGTGATTCAGAGACGCGTGGATAATGCCGTGGACTTTAATCGAAACTGGCAAGAATATAGAGATGGATTTGGTGATCTCGATGGCAACTTGTTCATCGGTTTGGAGAAAATCTATAGAATGACAAATTCCAGGCCACATGAGCTGTACATTCATCTGGAAAATTTCAATAATACAATCCGCTTTGCTCGTTACAATAATTTCAGTATAGGCAGTGAAGAGGATGCTTTCCAGCTGAAGGTTTTGGGAAGATTCTCGGGAGATGCCGGTGATTCCCTCAAATTCGAAAGAGGTATGAAATTCACCACATTTGACCGGGATAACGACAATCGGAGCTTTGACAACTGTGCAATAGAGCGAAACGGAGGATGGTGGTACAATCAATGCTCAAGAGCGTAAGTATAAAATATAAATAATTTTGAATAAATTTAATTAAAGCACAAATTGTATTTAATTTACACAATTTAAACTTAGAAATTTAAACGGAAGATACTTGAAATATGAGGAGGACAAATGGGATGGCATCTGGTGGTGGAGTTGGCAAAAAAGCATTACTCTCAAATCAGTTCAAATGTTGATTAGACCAATCACAAAAAAATAAATAAAAATATATAAATATTATATTATTTTAAATATTTTATTATTCTGCTCACGAAAAAAAAAATAATAATAATAAAGAAAAACGTGTGAGTACTTTGAATTCCACTAGTTAATTCTAATTAAATTAGCTTCGCTCACGAAAGAATAAAAAATAAGATTACAATTTATATAATTGTTCGATATATTGATATGTCGATACGTTTTCTTTAATAGTAATAATAATAATTATTATTTTGTTTAGCTAACACAATAATATATAAGTAATATTTAAGTATTCAGGTCATCAAATTGAATACTAACACATTTATGAAATAATGATATTTTTAAAAAATTGTATACTCTTCCGCCAATAAGTGGAGTTGAACAATATATCGATTAGCTGTTCGATAGCCATTTGACTGGAGTGTGGCACGATATATCGTTTCGTTTCCACACAGCATTTGTTAGATTCTAATTGCAACCCTGCATCTAAAAGCGCGTCGTCTTCGCGTTCTAGTTGTATTTATTGTTGAGTTTTTATAGTTTTGTAACTAATATAAGTGAGAGTGCGCTCAGTATTAGTTTATAGAATGTACGACTCGTGTTGCCTTTCGATATAAACACCCAAAGTATGACGTCCATTGACAGCGTACGCGTGCTGCTTCAGTCTCTGCCAGCAGCATCGCCTGCTGCTGCCAACAACAACACGCAGCAAAATGAGTCGACGCCGGCAAAACTTGGCGCTGCGGGAACCCCTTTGCGCGCGAGAAATATACAGCAACAACAGCTACAAGCACAACAGCAATTAATTTTTGGAACGTCCGAAAAGTCACAAGCTGGAGAAGCACCTGGAGCTGAAGAGCAGCAGCTGAGTGCTCCGGATGAATTCTGGCGTGATTTGTATCAGTTTCATGAGCGGCGCGGGTAAGAGACTGTCTGGCATGTTAGTGCTAGATTTTAGCTACTCATTTACTGATTTCTGATTTCCCACAGCACCCCACTGACGCAGGCGGCCAAGATTAGTGGCCAACATGTGGATTTGTATCGACTATATCAGGAGGTCACGGAACGCGGTGGCTTCAATAAGGTCAACATGCGCGACGAATGGGACGAGGTGTACAGCGCGCTGGATACGCTGCGAGAGCGTTGCGTGAACGGCACCGCTGGCATCAAGCATATCTATCGTCGCTATCTGGACAAATACGAGCGCCTCAACTTTCTGGGCGAGGATCCGGACAAGTTGGAAGCTTTGGAGGCGGCCATCGAGTGTGTGGAACTGGGCACCAGCGCCAGTCGAGTGCGCTCTCGCAACTTGGCCGGCGGGGCCATTGGAGGTGCAGGCGGCAGCTTGACAGGCGGTGGCCTGGGAAGCATCTTTGGCATGGGCCACTCCACGCTGACGGCCGTGCCCATGGCGTACAACCAGCGTCAGCACATGGTGAATGCGGATCGCCGTCGCCAGTACAAAATGTCCACACAGCTGCATAAGCACAGCAGCTACGAGAAGCTGCTGCTGTCGCTTATATCGCCGCTGCCCAACGAGCAGGACTTTGCCATCAACGTGTGCACTTTGATGGCCAACGAGCCGCGTTCCACTCTGCAGCTGACCGAGTGCCCCAAGCTTCTGGACGTCCTGCTCGCTCACCTGGGTGTGTATGCGGACTACAGTATGCGTCAGCTCTTCCAGCACGGCCACAACAATAGGGGTACGCTGGTGCGGAAGCATTCTAAGCTTAACTTCTGGCGGGATTTGCTGTACGACAAGCCTCAAATACTGGACCTCTATACGGATGAGCAGGCCTGGCGGGACAACGGTCTAATCAGCAAGGACAGCGATCCCTTCGACGACTCTCTGTTCCAGTCCGATGAGCTCGACTTCGAGCTGGACTTTCTAAATCTGCGCCGCAGCCACGGCACAGACGAACGCATTGGCCAGCGCGTGCTACAAATTGTGCAACTGTTAAGGAGCTTGAGCTTCCATCAGGAGAACGTCACGCTGCTTGCGTCCAATCGCACGCTCTGGAGATATCTGGTCATGGGCGCCAATGTGCGGTGGAGTAAGTGTATAAGATAGACACGTAGTCGCCATCTAATAGCCATGCTCTACCCCATCCTCTGCGTGTCTCTTTCAGGCAACATCCACATTCAGGCCTTGGAGACGGCTGGGAATCTGGCGCAGCAGTTCGAGTTACTCGATCCCGCCACAGACGAGTTGTCGAGGAATTTGCTGGCCACGCTGTGCGAGGGCGTCGAGTCGAATGACCGTGCCGTGATAATCAGCTGTCTGGAGATCCTCTACAAGCTGTGCGGACGCGAGGGCAATGCACAACACATAAATCGTTGTCTCGGCCTGGACTTTTACCAGCGTGTGATGCTATTGCTGTCGCTGACGGATGTGATGCTGCTCATCTTCACCCTGGAGGCGATTTACGCGCTGAGCACGTTGGGCGCACGTCCATGCTCCATGCTAATGCAGGTGCGTGGGCTGCTGGATCAGTTGGTAGCTCTGCTAACTGTAGAGGCGCAGTCGTACGGCGCTGCGGGCTGCATATTGATGCGGGTGGTTGAGGTGGTGCCGGGCAACATATTGTCCACAATGACGCAAAACATGCCCAGCACTCAGATGACGCCGCTGATGGCGGTTAAGCAGCCGCAACCGCAACCGCAGCCGCCAGCGGCGATTCCATCGCTGCCTCCGCCGGCACCCACACAGGTGCAGGTGCTGCCCCCACCGCCTGAGACAGTTTCGCTGCCTGTGGCAGCGCCTGCGCCAGCGTCAGCTCCTTCTCCTGCTCCTGCTCCTGCAACTGTAGCTGCTCCTGTTGCCATACCTGCGCCTATGCCCCTGCCCATGCCCAGCCTGCCTCAAGTGCAGCTGCCAGTGCCCAGTCTGCCTCAGGTGCAGCTTCCGCCACCACCCACCCTACAAGCACCGGCTCCACCTGCGCCAGTGCCCACTGCAGCCACTACAATAGCGGTGCCCGCTGCGCCATCTGCGCCGCAGAGCTTTACCCACGAAGACGAGACCTATGCGCTGACCTGGCTAGGCGCCACTTACGAGCGGGCCGGCAACGGGCACGATTATCGCGTGGAGCAACAGGAGCTGTACACCATTTACCTGTCGCACTGTCAGAAGGCGGGCAAGCATTCGGTGGTCAACCGGGTGCAGTTTCCGCGTCTCGTGCGCCTCATCTTCAATGCAACCGTCGGACCCGCCATTGTGCGACAGATGGATGGAACGGAACTCCCCGGCACGCACTATGTTGGCATAAGGATGCGTGCACAGCCCTTGCCCATGCAGCACCAGCAGCACCAGCAGCAACAGCAGCATCCGCAACAACAGCAGCAGCAGAAAGTTACACCAATACCTGTCGCCATAGCTGCGAAGAAGGACGCAACTGTGGCGCCCAAGTCAGACCCATCAAGCGGCGAGTCGGGCGAGGATGCCGTTGCCTCGCCCACACCCAGCTCCTCGGTGATTAAGAGTCTGCTGGCGAACAAAGTCAACGAGCGACAGCTGAAGCAAAAGGCGCAGGCGCAGCCGCCCGCTCTGGTGGCCACCACCGCGTCCTCAACTGGCTCGCCGGCCGGGCAGCCCATCAAAGTGACCTCCACGGCAATCAGCGCATTCGTCAATAATCCGCTGATGCAGCACACCCCCGTGAAGGTGGGCCAAACCACCATAAAGCCGTTGCATCCGCAGTTGCCCATGGAGAAGAAGCCAATGACGGATTCGGCGCCCCCTCCTCTTGCCCCTCTCAGTGGCTCCAACGTGCTGACAAAGGACGCGCAAGGACGCACAGTAATTATACAGTCCAAGCGGAAGCTCACCATCGATGAGGAGCAGAACAAACGGCTGGCCTTGGATGGCAGCAACGCGCCCGCTGGGAAGGATGACCCACAGGTGACGCCCTCCAAGAATGCGGCTAATCTCTATGCGGACTTGGCTGCCTCTATACTGGAGGATGAGGATCTGGATGATGTGCCGCCTCTGGCTGCTTCCAGTCAAGAGCAACAGTCCGCGCCACAACAACAAGTACAACAACAACAGCAGCAGCAGCAACAGCAACAGTTGCAGCTAATCTCTAAGGTGCACCCGACCCAGCGGCAGCTCATCTTTCCCGCTGGCAACGCGCCGGCGCCGCCGCCGCAGCTGAAGTTGGCTACGACAGCAACCATCAAGACGGACCAGGGCTTGCAAACGGTACCGGTCATACTGCAGCAGAAGACGGAGCAGCAGCAGCAGCAGACGCAGACGCAGTACGTTCTGGCCACCAATCAGCAGGGTCAGACCTATTTGGTGGCCCAGCAGTCGGCGCCGGTGGCACCCTCGCCCAGTGCACCCGGCGCGCCCACTCTCCTGGTTACGCAGACGCCGCAGCAGCAGACGAAGACGATCATCATTTTGCAGCAACCGCCGGGCGTGAGTGCTAGCAATGCGCCCGGCACACAGAAGGTCATCATGACGACAGCGCAGGGGCAGCAGGTGCTGGTGACGACCACCACGGCGCCAGCGGCGGCAGTGCGTCCTGCTGTCCAGGTCCAGCAGCAACAACAGCAGCAGCAGCAGCAAATCTTTATAAATCCGCAGCGTGCAGTGTCCGCTGCATTGGGAGCGGGCCAGATGTCGCCCTCGCTGCTCTCACAGCTGAATCAGATTCCTGCCACCATAAAGCTGCATCAGCCGCAGCCGGCGCAGGCCGCGCAGCTTCATAGGACCGGCATAGTGGCCAGCAAGGCGGCACCGATACCTCAGCTGCAGCAGCATCAGTCCATCATACAGCAGCACATCATCTCGAGTCCCGCAGCCGGCGCGGAGAAGCGACAGCTGCTCTTGGGTGGCATCAAGGAAACGACACTCATCACCCAGACGCCCGTGACGGCTGCCCCACTGCAGCAGAGCCAGCTCAACTCGCAGACAATCATAACCACCCAACCACCGGTGGGGGGCACCTCAGTCGTGGGCGCTACACTGCAGCAGCAACAGCAGCACATACGCAATGTGCTGGAGCAGCAGCAGCAGCATCATCCCTCCATCATACAGCAGAAGATAACGATGCCCATGGCGGTAAGATTGAGATTGACCCTGATTGACAATGTGCAGTGCTAATAAAATATATTCCCGCTGCAGCTTACGGATGCGGCCAAGGCGAAGCCGGCTCAGGCAATACCCATTGCCAAGAAGCCAATGCCGCCGCCCACGCCAGCGGCAGCTCCTGCACAGCAGCATCCGTTGCAAATGCCAGTGCTGAAGCCCACTCAGCAGGCGCAGCTGGAGAAGCCGACATTAATAGTTGAGTCGAAGCCAGCGGAGCAACCAGCAGTCACGGCTGCAACAGTTGCCAGTCAGATGCCATCAGTAGCAGCGGGAACAGTTGTTGCCACAGCAACTGCAGCGACCACGAGTGCTGTGACCCATGCTAATCCCTCAGCCGCTCCAGCTGTGAGTGCTGTGAGTGCTGTGAGCGCTGTGCCCGTGGATGTGAATTGGCTGTTCATTTGCGATTGGCGCAACTGTCCGCGTCGCAAGTTCAAATCGCTCAACGAGCTGCAGCATCACGTCTGCAACGTGCACTGTCCAGACCACTTGGACCCGGGCGCCGAGATCTATTGCCAGTGGGGCAGTGGCCCCAGTCTGTGCGACAACATAGCGCGCAAGCGCTACTCGCTGATGACGCACCTCGTCGATCGACACTTGGCGCTGGACGACTTGCGAGCAAGTGTGCAGCGACGCCTGGCCACGGGCATCCACAATGTGTCGCCCGCCCAGCCAACGGTCACCATAGTACGCAATGTGGGCAGTGCCAACGCGCCGGCAGCGGCGTCAGCGGGCGCTCCAGCTACTGCAGCCACTGCTGTGGGAACCTCTGCTCTGCAGGCGATCAAGCGGCACTCGGCTGACTTTCTCAACTCGAAGGAACTGATGGACGAGAACGAGGGTCCAGTCACGAAGAGCATACGGCTTACGGCTGCGCTGATCTTGCGGAATCTGGTCAATTACTCATTGACGGCCAAGCGGAGCCTGAAGCGCTACGAGCCCCATCTGGCCAATGTGGCCTTCAGTAATGTGGAGGCTAGTGGCGTTCTATCCCACATACTACACGAGCTGAGCCAGTAGCTCCTCCTCCTCGTTCTCCTAACTAACTGTCTATATATATAATATATATATTGTATATGCATACACATAAATGTATTTTTCTACACCTCTCGCTGGGCTGCTAAAGAACATTTTTTTAATCAAACATTTCTACTAACTAACGACACTATTAAATGTGAACAAATTAAATGAGATAATGAAAAGTCTACTCTGTATTGGCCCTTGCGATAACTCATATTCGAGATGTTGAGTAAGTATACATCCTTTCCATGAAATGACAATGCGAATTGAAAATATCTTAAGTTAAATGATGTATGGCTTCGCAAGTATAGAATTATGTTGTTAGTATAATATGTATTTTGAAACTGAAAGAGTTATTTTGCTAATTAAATAATTTATTTTTTCTTCAAATTCAAATAATATAAATCTCATGTGAATCGAGTCTAGGGATGAATTCATTGGGAGTCTCAAAGCCCTAAAAATATAATATTACAATTCTATAGATAATAAAGTATATAATTATTTAAATAATAACTCATTTATAGTGTTGTCCAGGAATTGTCAGTCGCTGCCAAGGAACAGTTGCTTGGCAGAAAGAGTTGAAATTGTAGCAGTTAACACGCTAGGACAGATTAGTGTGAAGATCTAGTTATACAAGTCCCAGAGTGAGATTTGCGCGTCCCTGCCGGCGGCGGCCATGATGGGTGCATTCCACATGGACACCGGCTGCGGGGAGTAGGCGAGGTCCATGACGCCGCCTTGCTTGTGCTGCGTCAGCACGGCTAACGGTCGCAGGCTCTTCCACGAAAAGATGCGTATGCGTCCGTCCCAACCGGCGCTAGAGAAGACCTTTTGATCGGAGCGAATGCGTACGCAATTAACGCCAGGATTCTTGATGCACAGCTCGGATCCGCGCTGTAGCTGCATGGATTGCCTCTGATAGCTAAATGTTGTCAATTTATCGGCTGTGGTAAGGGAATTTGATATTATTTCAAGTGCCTTAATAATATGTCACATTGCTTGCTTACAAGCGCTTCCAACTATGCCTCGATTTGTGATGTGATCATAATCGACAGTTAGAGCCTCCGGCGCGAGTTCAGTGACATCGATCATGACGCCGCTGCTCAGATCCCAGGTGAGAAAGTGCCCAGACTCGTATCCGGCGAGCAGAAACAATTGTGACGCGCACTCGAAGGGCTTGAAGCAGGTGACGCAGCCCAGCTTGGGCAATTGCGGATCATCCGCTACGAGCATTTGTGTTGGCGCCGCCGGATCCGTTACGTGCAGCACTCCAATGGCCGCCTCCTCGCACGGATAGAATAGTAACTGTTCATTGGTGTTGTTGGCATTTATGTGCAGCGCTGTGCGACAATAGCCCAAATGATTGCCCGGTATGCTGCGCTCCTTGACGTAGCTGCTGTTGCTGATGGAGAACGTAGTAATCGTGCCGCCCTTCTCTTGTGTTATCAGGTGCTCTTTGGTATGATGCAGACTCGTAATTGGCTCGGTGCCCACCTCGAAGTTCAGTGCTGAACGATTTGTCTAGGCATTTGTCATGTAATTCGTTATTTTTGTCATTGCACTGTTTTGTTGTCGCTCACCTGTAGATCCCAGAGAAATACTTTGCCTTTGAAAGTGCCTGCCAGCAGGCGTTCGCTTTCGTGGAAGCATAAGGAGTTCACGGCGCCCATTTCCGGGGAACGCAAACTGAACACAGGGTCAGGTGGTAACACAGCCATTTTAATAAGGGAATTGAAATTATGAAATTTAACCAAAGTGCGTCGCGTTTTAATGCCGATAAGATAAATAAAAGATTGTGTGGTATGTTGTGGAGGCGAGTCGATAACGATATACATATGCGTATTCATGTTATTTGAAGATGCCCGCCTAACATTAATAAGTTAATATACCATAATAAATGAATATGCTAAATTAATATACCATAATCTATTTAATTAAACGCCCAAATACTTAGACGGCATATTTATTCAACCAATTTAATGAACAACTGTGTATATGATACCCGTTTCTCGATAAGTATGTATGTAAAGAAAATTCACATAAAAACTTACAGTCCATAAGCATAATCAGCTGTTCTGTTTGTAACACAGTTTAACCGCTAGAGGTCGCTGCTATGTTGGCGCGTCATTGCCACGTTTCGAAAAAGCTCACGAAGGCGATGAAACAAGAAATAATTTTTTCCCAAGCGAATTCTTATCAATTCACAGCACAGCCTTTAAGTGAAGTTAAATCGTGAGACTTAACTGAAAAATATCATAAGAATCGCTAAATGTCGGCAAAGAGCCAGCGGTTATTGAAAGGCATAGCTGTGTGGCTTTTGCGGACTTTACCAGCGTCCAGCGTCTGTGGCCTAGGCGTTAAGGCCGCGATCGTAAAAAGACTTGTCAGTGGTACTTGGCCAGTGTGTAACAGCCTAATGCGAACTTAAAAATAAAAACAAGTAAAAAACATACATTGAGAATTATGTGCCCAAAAAAGATCGCAAAGTAAACATGCTATAAGCTCGTTAATCAACGCTAAGTTGACAGCTTTAAGTTGCTATACCAATTTTTTTTCTCACTTTTATTTTATATATATTTTTTATCAACAACAACAACTGAGCGCGCTTGAGACTCCTGTTGTGTCGGAATGATTTAGTATACGCTGTGTTAGGGCCGGCCAAAAAGGGGAACGAGCTATTTTTAATGCTCCGAAATTATGATTCCATTTATTTGTATTTGTGCTTGAAGCCATTTGATTTTGCATTTCCATATATCTAAACTATAATCCTAAAGCTTTACAACTCCGCTGCTTTATGAAGTGAGGTGAAAACCGATAAGTTTAAATGATTAATTTTTAGATACTAAATATAGACTAAATATATTCTCTTAAAATTTTATTTTATGTTTGTTTCCAAAATGATTTGACTTCCATGTGAAATATATTGGCTACATATATTCTTAGGTCCCACAGTTAGATCAGTTAGACAGCTGCTTAGAGCCTGAACATTTGGCATTCATGTGAGCTGCACGAGTTCCATGAATCCTTGGCGAATTGCTTTTAAGTGCTGGATGATTGGACATTCCTGGCTGTGAGATTCCATTAGCTTCACTGGATGCTCATATTTACATGTAATTGTAGTTTTATTAGGGCGCAACAAGTTAACAACTTTCACGAAGTGCTGAAGCGATTCCTTGGCTGGCTGAACGTGGCTAAGAGTTCCTTTAACGGCAAAGCCGATCGTAAAAAGTTAAAGCCTCGCCAGAACACACTGCGAACTCATTTGCTTTGACTGCGGCTTGTATTGGGTCGGACAGACGTACGGACGGGGGGAGGGACCGAGCTGAATGGAGGAAAACGTGCCATAAATCTTTTTGCCACAGCGTCGAGGTGAGGCGTTTAGTGGCCAAACTATTTATGCATGTAGCTATGTGGGTAATCCATTTGAAATGGGTCAACAACTGCAACTGGCGACTCCTTAAACGATTCGCCTGACCCAAACAGAATCCAGTTTCAGTTTCTGTTTCTGTTTTGGTTTCAGTTGAGAGATGCTTAAAACATATTAGCTTGTTACCTTAATGAAGTCATAAATTTTCGCTATCGCATTGGAGCATCAGCTACAGGTTTCTAAGGAATTCCAATTCCTCTATCCAGATTATTTTAATAAAATTTTTGTTCTTCTTTTTTTTGTTTTTGTTTTGGCACACATTTGCGTAAGCATATTCAAAATCCATATATGACCAATGCTCGATAGTTAATCAGGCTTAGTTTGATATATGCTGACAGCGTCGACCTCTGGTGTAGGCCGCCAACTCAGCCCACTCTCAGGAATTAGGAGGGAGGAGACATCCTGCTGTGCCTGTTCCGCGTATCTGGGCATCTGGGCATCTGGTCAACTGGGTATCCGCTCATCCGTTCCGAGCTATGAAAATGAAGTTATCACGCGACATACAATGGCTCCCTCCGCATTGCTATCTATAACTTTATACGGCTGTCATTATTAGCCAGGGCAATGAAATGGGCCCCAGCGCATGCTGCCAACTTATTTATGCGCTACCTTAATGGACCCATTTCGCATCAGAGTCTCTGTCCTGGCAGCTTCGGGTTTTCCTCTTTGTGAATCTGGCGTTTTTATGGCATTATGTTTTGCATTGCCCATGAATCATATTGAACGCATGTATAACGCTCAATACGCTCCCAGGCACCATGTGGGCATCGATATAAGCAAAAGGTGTTGGAATTTTGATTTGCTCGCAACAATGCAGCCTGGCATGAACTTAAAGTCCCATAAAAAATAAATAAGAGAAACAATATTATCAAATCGTATGTGGTATATAGGAGAGAAAAGAAAGAAACCCTCTGGATTGATCACAAAATTTCAGTCCAAACGAATTTCCGATTTTTCTTAATATATATCTAGACTAATCAAATCTCTAAAAGTCTAAAGTAATAGATATTAATATTAATGGAATACTAATATGGTATTAGACGCCGCTCTCCCCTACAACTCCTCAAGCTCTAGTCAAATCTCGAGATCCCAAGATCATTCAATATTATGTGAACAATAAAGTCATTACATTGTTAAATTTAAAGATAAACTTGTTTAGCTCGCTCTACTACAACGAGGCTTAGATGCATTAGAAAAGTACAAACTCAACGATATTTAAAATTTCCAAACTTGAAGTTGCCAAACTTTGAGAGACAGAGAGGAAGAGACAATGCCAGCAGACACGTTATGCTCTCTTTCTCCTCCAGCGCAATCAATTAAAACATAGACGTCTATCAGCATTATTATAAATCAAACGATAACATAAAATTGACACTAAAGGCGTTTCGCCCATTTTTCATGCGGCGACGAGATTAAGCCTCCAAATTGTAGATTGTAACTCCAAGAAAATTAAAATATTCGACAAAAAGAAAAAACACACACACGCATAAAGTCACACTAGCTGCAAAGTGTGCCCGAAAAAAAAAAACAAAAAAAAAAAACAAATGAAATCAGAAAACTAGAGCTGCGCTTTGTTTTTATATTTTTATATATGCAAATTGAACGTTGGCCAAACTAGACGGGAAAAACTGGTCGGCACGCCAAAGTGCTCGGTAATTGATCAATTTCCGTGGCGGACAGACCGGAATATCTGAAATCCAAATCGAATTGGTAACAGCGATTCAGTGCCGGATCGGAACATACTACGTAATGGACTATATCTAATTACGTAAGATCAGTTAAAAAGGAGTTTAAAGCAGTTTAAAAGGAGTATGGAAATAGAAACTATGATCCATTCGTATTCCAAATATCATGCAGCTATGGAGCTGGACAGGATCTAACATACAAATCTGAAGTGTTGAGCTGATCCGGTAAGTCGCCCAGACAGGAAGACAGACGCACGATTATAAAATATTTTGAATTTAAAGATGTGGAGATCCTGGAGTCTCTGCCGAGATATGTCTATCGCAATCATTAAATAACCATTAAAGCAGCTGCTGTCTAAAATATGACGGTAAATTGATTATTTTTCCTACTTTAAATTGGTTTAATATTATTAATGAATAGATTTATGATAGACTTTCTCAAAAATGCCCAATGGAGTTTGCTAATGGGATATGTTTTGTTTTCAGAGCGTCACATTTGCTTACGCAAAATCAGCATACCTTCTTTTTCAAATGTTCAGCGAATACAGGGTATAAAGAAAACGAAACGTATTCAAGACCCGCAGATGATAAAATGATGGTCACTTGATTTTCAAGCTGATTTATGCATCAAAATTATTCAGAGAGTAGGCACGCGATACATATGCATATATATGTGTGTATATAGATATAACTCAAGATTTTTGGCTTAATGAAATGGCGCTTCATATTGAAGACAATAGCTCAACACGAATTACCATTTAAACCTACAAAGCTTGTGGGTGCGATTTGTGTATGTGTGTGTGTGTGTGCGTGTGCTGCACATCTGCTCTCACCTACGCAGCGACACTTTCCACTCGAGCGGAGAGCTGAGTGTGAAGCTGAGCGTGGCGCTGTGTGCCAATCAGACGCACTCAGCCAAAGTGCCAATCAAGTGTACCTGATGCTGGCAGTCGGCGCACAGGACAAAAGGATCATAACACCACACGGGCCTGGGCCTGAAATCGAAACCTTGTCCGCTAGGTGTCAATAACATTGTATCGCCTGATTGCGCTCGCGCTAGAGATGGCACCCATCCTCGCCCATTACTGCATGACACGACACGGCACATGACTCCAAACACGATGCACACACGATATCAGCTAACACGCCAGACGCTGTCTGCGATGATTAATCGACACGCACGACTTTTCGATGTCTACATTAAAAGCTGTTCAAGAATTGGCCTTTACTCATGCATGTATTCACTCACATGTACATATGTACCTACATCATACATATTTATATATGTATGTACATATGTATTATTAAAGGCAGTCATAGCTGGCGACTGCTTCGTTTTAGATCATTTGATTAACAAACTGAATTCAAGAAGTTGACTTGAGCACTTCATTTGTTTTCTTTCACATATTTATTATTATTAACTTATTTATTAATATTAACTTTTATTTACATACATATTTACATATATATGTGTATTTTCCTAATAAATTCGTACTTTGAATGCATAAATTTAAAATGGAAATAAACGAAAGCGTTAGACAGAGGCGGAAGGCGCGTTCGTCCCTATGGCCAGGACGACAACTTGAGGTGATCTCTTCCGCAGCCATGTAGATCATGTTGTAATTGCCATTAGTCCGTCTTACCTCTTGCTTACGGATGTCGATGTTATGGCATGCTTTGAAAATAAAAAGTCAATAAAATCAAGAAATGAAAAGGGCAGCACATCAAGATCGTGCATGGCACGTGAGCAGTGAATGAATGCGCCCTCAGAATTTCACTGAGAACTTTAATCGTGTTAGTATTAGAAAACATCGATGCTATGATAATCATCCCCTGGCAACATCGATGTTAAGACGTCGATATTTTTGCGTTCATCATCGATAATAATCGAAAATCCTGCTCCTTTACGCTAGATAACCATACGTCGAATGCTACACCAGCTAAAGGTTAGCTGGAACGTATTATTTTGGCTGTCGTCAACTATAGATATTTTTAACGTAAATTAATATTGCGCGCGACTTTTCAGACTTTCTCGTGTCACGCGTTCCACCTTCTGCTTTGCTTGATTGTGTTTGGGTCTTTGCCATTGGAAGTACTGATTGCTTGGCCTCTTGCCAATGACTCTCCTTGTGCATGAGGCAGCCTTACTCAAGGCTCGACAATATTCCAATTTAATTGCGTAAATTAAAGCTGTAAATAATTATGCTAAGTGCCCTTTAATGTCTCAAAATGCAGCTCATTTGCAAGTGCGCACAGTTCATGCATGTTGCATGTAGCATGTTGCATGTTTCGGCAACAGCAGCAACAAGAGCCACAGCAGCGCATCAAGAGGCATGCCCCCGAGCAATGTAATCATTTTCGACTGGCGACCGTCCTCGACGGTAAACATTTGCTTCTGGTCTCCTCCTGGGCAATCTGTTGGCAGATCTGCAGCTCTTGTTGTTGTTGTTGCAGTCGCCGTTGGTGCAGTTGCTGCTGTGGCTGTTTGCTTGCCTACGCACTACTTTCAATTATCAATTATTAAGTTAATATCTTCTTCAGGCAGTCGAAGCTACCCTCGGGTGTCACTAGATTGTCCACTCCTCCCCCTGTCTCTCTGCCATATCATGTGTCGCGCCCGGCAAGTGTTAATGTATTAATTTTGCATGGGCTGCGAAAGCAAATTGCTTGTAGTTTACTTGCTTACATACATACATGTCCGGTTTTTGATTAAACTCAACACGAATAGGGATGCAGGCCGAGTCTGATATTTACTAGAACATACACTACAGTAGGTATCTAAAGAAATACTGTGTATATAGCATTTGAATCTTTCATATCTGAGACTATGTCAAAGCGATATATGTGTCTGTTATATGTATAAGCCATATACAATTAAGATAATTACATTTTTAATTCTATTATTCCAGGGTATATGATCTTTCGTTTAAAAATTTTCAGTCAGACTGCTTTAGATACGAGTCAATTTTTACACTTACGCTAATAAATAATTCCATTCATCATTTTGAAAAACGTTCATTAAATGTAAGCACACTCTATTTGATCAGCCACAAAACCAGGAAACAGTTTCCATTTATGCGAGACGAAGGTCAAGAGCGCTTCTAGATCTGTTTATTTACTTCAATTTATAGAATTTTCCAACAATTTATACTTTTTTTGAATACAATTCGTACATTAAATAGCTGATTGTTAAGTTTTTCCTTTGACATCAACAATATACATCATACATATATATGCCTTATATAATACTTGCCATAGCAACAACAATTGGCTTACACAAGACACACGGCAATGTGATACTGATCAGGAACATACATATATACGTTATAGAACAAATCAAGTCTTATAAAACCACCAGAAAGAAAAATTCATAATGCATACGCATATTTTGACATGAGGTTAAATATTTGCAAGCAGCTTGTATCTATATACTCGGACGTCCATTAAATGTTTTCCATGCACTTATCGGAGTCGATAAGTGGCTAAAATGATGCAGGCCAGTCCATTTAATGAATGGCGTTAACTGGGCAGCGTGACTGCGAGCATGAATGCGAATATGAATGCGAATGCGAATGCGAATGCAAGTGCGAGTGCGAGTGCGAGTGAGTACTCGAACTCGTATTCATATAATTAAAATGCCACTTAGCGGACAGCAGCTGGTTGTCCGCTTGCTGCCTGCAGTCTGCTGCCTGATGGCTGGATACCTGGCTGGATACCTGACTCGATACCTGGCTGACCAGCCGCAAAAGCGAAATCAATTTCGAGTCGCCTGCAACCAAATTGTCATGCCGAAAGAGGCGTCCCCGATGCGGGGCGTGGCATCATATTATCAGGCGGCGTATGCATATATATAATTACAAGACAATACCGTGAAGCAGAGGCCTGAGAAACACCTGATAAACACCTAAAAGTAGCAATGCGTGTATTAATCACAGTAATCTGTTCACCTGTTCAATTGTGCCACAGAATGTGGCGACAATCGCAACGGGACATGTTGACCCAGTTGCCAGTTGGCATTTGGGAGCTGCTCGCATGCAACGTAAATAATTCAGGGACTTTAACTTAACTTAACACTAACTCTATAAACAGACAAACAGTTCAAACTAACAAACTGGTAACATATTTATAGAGTTCCGCCCATAAAGACGGCGAAAGTCGGGCTCCACATGTCACTAGATCTTTTCACACTAACCCAATGAGTCCTCATTAGCTATTGCTTGCTGTGGGAGATCTCACTAGATACGCAATTAGATATTGACAATCGATATGTTCAGAATAATAATGATTAAAATAGTAATGATTGGTTTAATCAATTCATTTTCTAGCAGTTCGAATAATATCATCAGAAGGAGGCGTGGCAGATCCCCTTAAAGTATATATATTCTTGATCAGGGCGTCGAGCTGAGTTAATTTAGTTCTGTCCGTCTGTCTGTCCGTCCGTCTGTCCGTCTGAAATTTTTCTTCCCGAGTATACCACGCGCATATCGCGTTTTTCTTTAAAAATCGATAACTTGCCCCGTTATCAAAAACCAGTAGTAAATTTATATCTGCTACATATCTCTTTAAGGCTAGAGTCGCCAAGCATAAAATATAGATTCAGGGTTCAGGGGATCTCGTAGTCGGGCAGCCTCGACTGGAGCTTTCTTACTTGTTTTTTCATACATTCTACATATTCTACATATTATTCAACTCTAGCTTCTTCTTCTTCTAGCTTGGACACTTTTTCAAGGGGTGAACAGGAGAGGGGCAAGAATTTCTTTGCACCCAATACTTTTATTCGCAATGTGGGGCATTCACATGTTTATGCTTGAACAATATAATATCTAATATCAAAATTAATGTAATGGAGCGTAGACTATTCAAGATATACCAGAATTGAGTATTTACCAGTAATTCATCAGAAAAGATGTTAGAAGTCAACGATTATTATTCAGCGATTAATATTCAAATATTTAGTATTTGAGCCTTAGGGCTTTCAAAATTCTTTTTGGATTGGCAATAGCTCTTGTTGATGTTTCGACCCTCTGGGGCCGTATGTTGTGCAGCTGCTGCAGTTGCTGCTGCTGTAGCTATTGTGTTTTATGAAATGCGTTGAAGCTTTGAAATGCGTGTAATTCATTTTGGCTGCGTTTTGCATGTCAGTTGCATGTCTGACTGACTGACTGGCTGGCTGGCTGGCTGGATGGCTGATCAAGCAGGCTAAGTGACGAACCGCTGGGCGACTGAGGCCAACTACGTCTGTCAGTCAAGGCTCAAACAAGCCGCCAAGTAGCCAACAAGCCAACGAGCCAACGAGCCAACAAGCCAACAGGCCAACGAGCCAAGCAGACAGACAGCCAGGCAGCCAGGCAATCAAACTAACCCAAGCAGCAATTTTCCATTTGGCACATTGATAAATGGCGTTAAAATATTTCACATGCGCGGCGTCAGTTCAATTTTTGAACGCATTGTTCAATGGGCCAGGCCCAGAAATATGCGAGCCGAAAGTGAAACTTATATATTTAAATGGGCTTTAGCGTTAGCGGCGCATTACACATACGCCACGTAATTGGAATAAATAAAGTAAAATATTTGTATAGGCTCGTCTGTCTATCCTTTATTGCATACTAACAATACTATACTTATTTATTGTCTTGTAGTCAAACACAGAAATACTCATAAATTACATTTTTATATTCCCTAAACTATTGAGCCTATTAAAAATGGAAATTTTCGGTTAGTCTCGAGCACTCGAAGAACTACGCTCCTCTATTATTTCTCTTCAGTAGTTAATTCATATATCTTGCGCCTTTTGAAAATGTGTTTATATAAAACTGGTTAGGGTATCTTCAAGCCGGGCATTTCAATTATGTGATCTGTGATCTGACTTAAACTTACAAATTTATTTTAGTAATTAATTATTGTTTATAAAATTAAGTTGATCTATAAGTAAGGACAATGCATCGCGATTGAATATCGATAACTTATCGAATGCTGAATTCGAACTACCCTCTCGTATGGTGGCCATGGTAAAAAGTCAGATTTATTGTAAAACATATTAAATACGCTGTATGGCTCATTAAACGCACAAATATTTCAAACCGGTAATGAAAATGGACTGACTGCACTGAGTTTTGAAGGCAGGCCGAGGCAGACCAGGCCAGGTGAGCGATCATTAAGGAAGGAGCTCTCTGGGAGGTGGGGTGCGGCGGGCTGGATCAGGAGTAGCTCGGCTAGCAACTATTTATGAGATAAAAGCACTTACGATTTCATTAGCCAACCGCAGCCAAACAAAATCACCGCCAATAGGTACGACTGAGTGTGTGTGTGTGAGTGTGCATGCATGTGTGTGCATTTGGTAAATTAATATTTAACTACCAACATCTGGCTGACGGTAGTGAAATCTGGTAACAGTACTGTGTCGCACTGGACCTGCTCAGGCGCCAGGCCACAGTCAGTGCGCATCTGCGTTTCAATTAACGCGCGTCTTGAATGTGCAGCAATATTACTAATGCACTCTTATAGGGTATTCACAATATCTCAATAATTGTGAGACACACAGGAACAAATCTCAATAGTGCACCGCGTAAGCTTTTGTTGAATGCAATTTACCATTCTACTAAATATGTATATAATAAATATCTCATTGCTTTACTTCATTATTAGTCTACAACATAATATGTTTATTTTATATACTAGCTGGCCCGGCAAACGTTGTATTGCCCTCTATATTATTTCTAGGTAAAAAATTGTTGAAAGCTATGTTGTTCAGGTTGGGATACACTCTGATTAATTTATTAATCGGATTTTCATTCAAGCACCTTGTGGTAAACGACATTCTTCGTTTTTTGGTCGGGTGCAAGAAGCATGCTACGTACAATTGACCATGCGAAAAACACGCATTTTCTAGATTGAGGCCACAAATAGTCAAAGCTTGGCCCTGTGACTTGTTGATCGTCATGGCGAAGGCAAGACGAAGCGGGAATTGAATTCGTTTAAATTCAAAGGGCATATCTGTTGAGATCATCGGAATCCTAGGAATACTTAGCTTTTCTACGCACGCGCACAATTATTTTATTTATAAAGTTTAAAAGTCCAAAAATATAAAAAGACAAAAATACACTTTTTAATAATAAACTTATTTTTTTTTTTTTAATTTCGAATTTTGAATTTTTTATTTATTTTTGATTAGTCAGGTTTTAATCTTTTGATTTTTTTTTTTAATTTTTGCAGACTTTTGATTTGAAATATTTATAAAGTTTAAAAGTCCAAAAATATAAAAAGCCAAAAATACACTTTTTAATAATTAACTTTTTTTTTGGAATTTCGAATTTTGAATTTTTTATTTATTTTTTGAACAGTCAGGTTTTAATCTTTTGATTTTTTTTTAATTTTTGCAGATTTTTGATTTGAAATATTTTTCTTTTTGATTTGGAAAAAAATTTTTTTTTTTGTTTTTTTATTTATTTTTTTTTAATAGTCTTTTTTTTTTTTTTTTTTTTTTTGTTGAATAGTCAGGTCTGCTCGAGGCTGTGCCGTAGACTGACTGACTACATTTGTTTATTTACTTCTATACAGGACCGAAACTGTCACTGTTGTCAAGGCTACTGAGTATAAATGGAAATTTGAATCTTTAGGGAAAAAACCGCGTTTTTCAAGTATTCGTCAAATTTTTTCAGTATTTTAAAGATATACTGATCCGCCTCGTGGCGGAGACAAATCCAACAAATCAAAAACCATGAAAATTGGTTCAGCAGATCTCAAGTTTTAAGTGCTAATACACTTTTACACAACTCTCTTTTATATATATAGATTAACAAAATGCAATTTGAAGGAAATAAAAGTATTAGTGTATAATTAGGACTGGCTTCAGTAGCTCACTTTCCGAAACTATTCAAACGAAATTGTTCAGATTGAGAATGATTTCCTTTGCCCGCTATGGATGGCAATCGCAATCGATAGAATCGATAGATCGATATTAGCGATGTGTGAAGCCATCGAGAGGAGTCAATGTCGATAGGTGTGCAGCTCTAACACATCGCAGACATGCTCGGAGCAAGAGCATGCAGTGAGCGGCGTGATGGAACTTTCGATTTGTGCATGTTTCGGTTTTTTGCGAATTGCATTGATTTGTCAAATTGACAGCAATAAATCGATCAGAGACAGCTAAAGCTGACAGTTAATCATAAGCCGCAGTCGCTGACAGGTGCAGCCAACTCTCGATTTAATAAAAAAATATATGTATGTATATATTTGTTGCGGTTTATTTTTGATTTTTGCGTAATTTTATGCAAGCTGCCAATCCGTCAATTGTCTTGATAAATGCGCGCATTGACCAAGTTGCATTTATCTGAATGTGGCTCGAGGCGCACTGGGCACGGCATCGCACAGCTGGTTTTGCCACAGTCGGCTTTGATGCCGTGCAAAATGTTGCACCAAATTAATTATAAGCCACCCACCCGACGGCAATGTGGGACTGCCCCTAATGCCTAACCTTGTTCGCAGACACTTGGCTCAAGTCTTGGCCCCAGGGGGACTTCGATATGGCATTGATATCGCGCAGCTTAAGCTCGGGTACTCGCTGATATTGCAATTTTTTCTCTATTTTTGAGTGCATTTATTTTGCCTGCCTTTTTTTAGTAACTCTTATTTGTGTAGCAGGCCGATCGCGGTTTGTATATTTCGCTTAGGGGAGTTTGGCAACCTGAAACCATGGGAAAACGCGCCGACTACAACTAATGACAGTTATTTATCAATGAACAGTTTGTTGCTGCTCGTGCTCAGGCTGTGCGCCGGGAAGGGAGTGAGTGGCAGGGGTATACTTATTTATGGTATGCGTTTGTGGGTGACCATTTATGTAACGATCTGGCTGAAAATCTAGAGTTAATTATCAGCAATGTAGACGGAGTTTACCTAATTGATTTGGCTATTTCTTCTAGGATTATTTCCCAATTTATGTCGCATAAATACGATTTTAAAATTAGATACAGCCTAGCTTAACCAGATGTAGATAAATTGTGGTTTATAAGAGTGGTAAAGGCAATACAAAAACTGAATGACATACAGTTTGAGCTTTTGGATTATTTCTGCTTGTGATATAAAGGTAAAATAACAAGTAAAAGCGATCTCCTTTTTTATCGCGTGACAGAGTATAACATTTCTCTATAACACATATATCCCTCTCTGATGTGGATAATCGACTGATTCAGTAATGGAAATCTTCCTCTTCCTCTTTCTTTTTTCTCAGTCAGCCGTCATCTACTTCGGCCTTCTCCAACTATCTACTATTCTTTCTCTTTCGTGCTTGAGGTCTCTATTTTCTTTCCGATCTAATTTTTCTCTTTCTCTCCGAATGTATTGCTCTTGAGTATTCCTAATTATTATTTAAAAATTATTATCATTTCTAATTTTCTATCCATCCCCAAACACCGGGTATCCGATTATCTTCAATTTCGTATGCCCTTTTTCTCACTTTTTTCTTTTGCGACTTACTAGATGCAAACAAATCGTTGTTCGATTGGGCATCTACGCCTAATCGATGTATTTCATTTACTTCATTAGCCTTTCAAAAATAGATTGCTTATTAATTACCAAATTACTGCGGCCGATTCGAGCAGTGCCATTCTCGTCAATTAAAAACTAGTCTAAGAACAGATAATAAGCTCCAATTTATTACAACACACAATTAGCTCTTTATCTTTGGCATTTATCTCACATCCAAATTCAAATGATTGCATTCGATATTCAAATTATGGTTGTCAGTTCAATTTATTTATTTTCAACCATAAATATATTGTTTAGGTATCAAATATAAATTCAATCGCTGAATTTCGTTAACTGCAGGCCGTAAATTTGCAAACTGTAAAATTATTTACCATTATAAAAGTGCATAAAGTTGTTTCCAAGTATTATAACAGTGCATTTTGTTTACCTTTTTTTTTTTTGGCGTTTTGCCTTTTATGGCCATCAATTTGTTCGGTTGTTAAAAATTATTCAAAAAATGATTAAAAAATCATAAATATGAGGACATGGGATTGCACTGTTTATACCCTGTTAAATGAGAGTTGTTGTGATAGGATTTGCTGAGCAGAGAGAATTATTTTGGATGGCAAATGTGATTATTCTAGAGGCCTTGAAATATTGTAAACAGAACAAGCTTGACCTAATATTTCATAATCCACATTCATTAAACATGAACTGTTAGCTTTGAAAAATAAGAGAATAATTTGAAAAGTTCAAGGTTTGAATATTTCTTAAATATTAATGAGTTTTATTTAGATTTAGGAAATTTGAATATATTAAGAAACTTTTTTACATATTTAAAGGTTTAGTCTATTTCGAAATAATTTTCGTATAAAAACTTGTTTATTTTTACCTAATTTTTTCTTTTAGAGTAAGCGCTCATATTCATGGAAACTGTAAACCAATTCTTTTTTTTAAATTCCTGATTGGTAAAGAGGCTTGACTACAGGGTATTCGCTAGTCGAGCGGAAACAAACTGAAGTATTCTTCAGTGTTTACATCGTGTTTGCGTTTCTTGTTTTTATTTTCTGGATTTTTGTAGAGCTGGTAGTTAAGCCATTTGACAAGTTGACTAAGACAAAACTCACGCCGCCGCACTTATTCAAAACCTTATGCGCAATTTAATAAAATCATTATGCAGCTGTCAGAGCCAATGACATTTGAGGCAACTGCAACTGTGACTGTGACTGCAACAGCGACTGCCACAAAAAAAAAAAAAAAAAAAAAAAATAAAAAAAATAAATAAAAATAAAAAAACTTGCACAAGCTATGCAGAAAACGAAAAAAAGAGAAATATTTTATTGATCTCTTGCGGGAATTTGCGCAATGCCGCCAACCAACGTCGATTCCAAACGCGTCTACCAATCTGAAAACGAATATGAATATGAAACTACTAATAGGTATGTGAATCTGAATGTGAATCGGAATATGAATGGTAAATAGAATTAGTTTCTAACTGCCTAACTGGGCAAACATCTTCACCTGCTGTGCTGGCGGCCAACAAATAAATATGACAGGTGCAGTCGACGAGACAACTGGCTGTGCAATACTCGCTCATATATAAAATCCTGAAATTTGTCAACTAAAAATTTTTATTTTAAATGTCTGGCATTAGAGTAGTACAAATAGTAATAGTAAAAGTAGTATAGAAGTATATATTGTAGTAGTAATAGCATTATAGTAGTATATGCATATATTAGTATATATTATAATACGATATAGACACTATATAATTCGAATTTGACTCCTTTTTATTGCAGCTCTTAGTTATTTATCAACAAAACCTATATACTCATTCAATTTCACGAGCGAGCGAGCATGAGGCCACTAGCAGTGTGGCTAATATTTAAAGCTAAACATCAGTTGGCGCCAGTTTGCATTTGTTTATGGCCGCCAGATTTGTATATATGATGATAAATCGACGAATGCCGTAGCTAATTACTGTGCAGCCGCTGGCTAAACTTGGCCAGAATCAAGCCAAATAAAAACTGTATTCACTTGGCCGCATTTACTTGCATGGCACCTGTTGCGTCTCCTTAATTAAATATGAATTACTTAATATGCACGCGTGTCGCGAATTAAATGTTAATAAACATCATTTGTTTGTGGACTTGCTTAATGCTCTGTTATTACCAAATGCTTGTCGTGTGACATGGCATTATATAAATCAATATTTTGTTTTCATTTTTGTTTTTCATGAAATATGAATGTTTGGACATTCGGCATTTATAAACAAGTAAGAAAGGCCTAGTCGAGACTGCTCGACTAGGAGATACCTTGAACTCTCTAAACTGATATTCCACCCATTCCGCACTTCTTTTATGCACACATGCATATACACGCACGTATAATCACGCGCTGTGCTGACTTAAAAATTGGGTGCGAAGGGGTGTGGTATCCAAAATCTGTAAATTATAAAATCTTCGTATCGATCAACTGTATAAACACAGTAAATCTGAAGTCTCTAGGTCTAAAAGTGTTTAAATTAGGCTGAAAAAAACAAAATCAATTTTTCGACTATTATCGAACTGTTATCGGATGAGTTATCGAATAAATATATTTCAAATATATTTCAACAAAAATATATTTATATGGGAATGTTTCCTTTGTCTAAATAGCGAGTTTTTTTGTTTGATATATTTGCGTTGGTCGCTCTTGTGATAAGTGAATCAAGTGAATCAAGAATTGAATATGCTAAAAACGAATTATTCGGACTTTAAAAATTGCACAGCCAATTGTAATATGTGCCTTGCAATAATAAAAATAAGTGGTAACACATCAAACACTATTATGCTTACATTATGCAGAGGGAGCTTGAGATGTACCGAAGCTTGCCGCAAACTGCTAGGAAAAACAATTCAATAATTTTGTGAATTTCTCATAAGGTGGCTATGCCAGGAGTATGGAAGATCGCATTACGATGCCTATCCTTACTTCGGCAATAAACTGTGTTGTTAGCGGCTCACGAAGTCGTATGACGGATATTCATATCAGAGAACCCGTTTTTTGAAATCTTTGAGTATCGAATACTGTAATTAAGCGGTCTTTATCATTTTATTAAAAACAACTCATTCTTTATTATTATAAATTTACTATTATAAATTCATTGTGTTTTCCAAACGTAAAATATCGTTGACACGATATTAAAAAAAAAAAAAAAAAAAAAAAAAAACGAAAAATATTTATGTATTGATATTTTTTAATGTTGCATATAAAATATCACCTTGATATTTTGTCAAATTTAAAATATCATCGATACGATATTTAAAAAATATTCGAAAACGAACAGAAGGACGAACAGACGGACGAGTTCACGGTATAAAAAGATTATTTTAAAGTTAGCTTTATCAGTTGTTCAGGTTATATCCACTCAGGTTATTTGCGGAGATGTTCTGGTGCTTCTTAATACACATGCTTTAGTTTATAAATTTTGCTTTTGAAAGAAGAGTCTAGAAATTTAGACAACCTAGAAATGTGGATAGTCCCCATATGTAGTTTTAGGCAAAGCGGATTACCAAAAAAAAAATAAAAAATTGAAAATGAGGTGTATCCCAACATAATATTACAATAAACTGCCACATATTACACTGTGTAATTTCAATTGTACATAAATTAAGTAAAGCTTCATGAGCTCAAATATTAAATTTTTAGATAATGCTAAACGATGTTTTGTAGTTTTCAGTTAGTGATTCTAAGATTGAATTCAGTTTCCCTCACTAGGGGCGGTTAATATGCTATTTCATAAAGTAAGATAGAAGCCAAATACTTGGTTCATAAAGAGATGGAAAAACCTGTGTCAGATACAAATATTAAGTTATTTAATTATAGGATTGGAGAGTTACGAATCTGTTTCCGAGAACTAAATTTTACTTTTGAAAATATTGCGAATTTTGTGGATCGTGAGTATAAATAGTTTGGAAACGATTACCGTTTCTAAAAAATTTAAGGAATTTAATTCTATAAAATTAATTTATTATATTTTAAATTTAGTTGGGAATCAATTTGGTTCATGGATAAGTTTATATCGATTTGCGACTAAAATGATTTAAATTGTCGTCCATGCTCTTCCTTTTACTCTATCCTTACCACTTTATTGAAAACGTACTCCTAAGAATTTGAATTAAAATTTTACTTACTAAACATGAAACAATCCAATTGTCGAAAGCAATTTCGTGAGTTTCACCTTGATAATACATTTATCATCAAATAAAACTGTTGTAGCTCGCGCCCGGGTTTGTATATGATATGTATGAGATGGATTTATCATAGCTCTTGTCAGACATATTTTTTGGTAATGTATATCGTGTTGGCTCGCTGTTCTGTGTTGGCCACATTTGTATGCCAGTTTTAGCCCCATTTGCCGGTCATGGGTTTCGTTTTAACGTTCCATGGTTCCTCTTCCTGCTCCCCCCACTGCGTGGCGGGGCCAGCTATGTGGGCATAAATCTTGCACGCATATTTAAGTTGATGATGTTAAATGGCTGTACTAAAAATACGAAATATGCATGTCGTATGCAGGCAACAGTTTCATCCTGTCGCCGTCGAGTGGAATGTGCCACAACACCAACAGCAACAGCAACAGCACCAACAGCAACACCAGCAACAACATCAACAATATTAACATGGCGACATTCATACACTAAAACTGAGCAAACGTACCAAACCTGCCGGCCCAATGGGAGGCGGCAGGGTCTGGGGCGAGGCACGGGACTCTCGTGGGTTTGGGTTGGACAACAGACCCGACCAATGCAACGGGGCCAACAAAGCGTTCTACCCAAAAAGGAAACAAAGCGACAAACCACAGTATGGTAGCATCGATATTATGAAGAATATGGAATACTCTTTACCTAAGGCAATACTATGATATCTCTGTGTATTTTATATAATTTTTATACTGTAAACGAATTCACAGTCAATAAAAATCCATCATCTACTTATATGTACACAATTGTGGCTTATACGAAATAAAATTACAGTCTGCACAGACATCTTAGTCTTATGCTTAACGATAAGTATCGATGCTATCGGTTGTTTCAAGTGATAGCATGGACGTTACAAATTGGCTGATAATATTGTGTAGGCCCGATTTGAAGTTGTAACAGCGATTGGTTTTTCGCAGTTATTTTTTGTATTTTTTTTATTATTATTATTTCTTGGCATGTTTTCTTTTTGCTTAACGGCGGCAGATTTAAAAAAGAATTTCTGTTCGCAAATGAAATTGTTTCCTGTTAAAAGCAAAAAAAAAAAAAAAAAAAAAAAAAAAAAAAATGAAATAAAGGGAAAAGAACTACTAAAAAATATGCGAGACTGAGCGGCCAGACACGAGACACGTTTACCTGGGTGCGCGGCACCTGCCGTCGCAACGATTGATGAAATTAAAAGGTATAAATAAAAATCTTTTTAATGGTCTGGGGATTTGGAACTTAATTTTTTAATTAAACAAGCAGCAGTAGCAGAAGCAGCAGCACGGGGACAAACGTTGATAACTGAGCTGTGGCTGAAAGGGGCCGAGAGAGAGAGAGGGAAAGGGAATTGAACTGCCTGAGATACGAGCTGCAGCCGTAGGCCATCCGCACTGGGACATTTATGCAAAGCAGCCACCGAGTTGGCTTTCGTGGACCTCAGAGCCTCTTGTGTGGTCCAAGCACTGCACGGTCTGCTGGCAAGGGCCAACAGACAGAGCCAGCAGCCAGGGCCACAGTCTGAGTTGGCAAGAGAGAGCCTGTTGCCTGTTGGCCGGCCTGGCCGGTCATAGCTGTGTGTGGCTAAGGCAAGCGAAACGCACATATCTCGCTCAGCCCTTTTACTATGGCTTTGGCTACTCCCCGCCCACAATTACATGTTAATGCCCGACTCCTGCGACAATGTCAAATGTCAGCACATGTCATTTGTCTTGTGGTCGCAGGCCTTCTTGGTGGTCACCTCCGGCTATAACTTCTTTCAGTTTGTCGCCTAGCCAACATTTGTCACTAGCCCGGGTTGCGGAGGACCACCTATGCATGCACTTGCTATAGAGCCATTGAAATGTCTGTTTAACATGCCCAGAGGCATGCCTCTTCCGAGGATCCCAACGTTGGCAGAGGAAATGATGACGATCATATTTATTGATGATATCTACTTCAATGCTCTCTTATAATAGGGCTGCAATGTGGAGCCTGCTGCATGCGACAGAACACATGTGCAATAAGCCATTCGGTATTCAGGATTAGCTTTTATATATAAGAAGTATCTGAATGAGAATTTCTCATGTTTACTTAGCTGGGATAGCTCTATTTTGTTTTTTAATCGTGCAGCGGGGGGGGAGAGTCTAATATATTGTACGAACTTTTTTGATTTACCCTGTCTGTGTGCTTTTCTCGTAGGTCCGTGTTAAGCACGCGCAGGTCGATCTTTTGTATCCAAAAATAGATAATTATTCCCGTTTTATTGTTATCGATTAAATCCCCCTTCTAAAAATTTTATCTTATCTTAATCTTCAGGTCCGATTTTCCGCGCCCCTAGTAGGCGTAGATATTTAATATCATCGGTCTTTAAAGAATCATAACATTAGCTCACGTGCAAAATTTCAAAGTTCTAGCTTTAAAACTGCAGGAGAAACAGTTATATCTGATTTGCCACGCACCTAATGGTCGAAGATATATACAAAATGCATTTTCTGATTTACCACGCCCCTAGTGCGCCGATCCTGAAAATACTAGGCACTTTATAAATCGAAGATATACACGAGTGTGTGTTCCACTCATACAGACAGACGGACGGATAGGAATACGGACATTGTACAAACCCAATATACTCATTTCACTTTCGTGAATGAGTATAATTATATCTCCTACATTTTCAAAGCTAGGTTCTCCAAGTCGTACATGAAGTATTTCTCGACGGATTTAGGGGATTGATCAGTCTCAACTTCATCCGCTTCATATATCTTATAGCTTCATATATCCCTTTCTAATTCAGCTCCCAGAGAAACTCATTGAATATTATTGGTTTCGTTTTATTTAGATATAGTTTTTATTCATACGATTTCTCTGCATATGTTTGAAAATTAAGAAGGATGCCATAAATGAAATTAATTGGTAATAAAAGAAAAAGACAAATAAATATATATGTTTTGTGGTTTTTTTCGATTGTTGACGCTCTTTATTCATTTATTATTTTGCGTTACTCTTTTTAATACAATGAAATGCAATCGAATAGGCGTTTATATAGGAGTATAGAGATAGAGTAAGTAGTTTTAGAGAGAGTATAGATGTGTGTGTATGTGAGTGTGGTATGTGTGTTATACATGTGTGTGTTTGCTTTATACATAAATAATTACAATTATGCTGCGGCTTAGAAATAAACATATTACAATTTACAATGCAAAATGCGAAATGGCGGCAAACGGGGCAACTAAATTACAAATGTTAAAATTAGGTGCTAAAATTATTTAATTATTAGTGAATTGATAAAAAAAAAAAACACAAAATAAAATAAAACAAACAAACAAAATATATTAATAGTTGTTGTGGTGCAAATGAATTTACAAATGACGAATGAGCAGCCCATGCCTGGCTGGGCCGGGCTGGCTTACATTTTCTTTCCTTTTTTGTTTTTTTGTTAAATAAATATATATATAGCCGTAGGAGTAGTACGAATGATATATAATAAAAGTTTTCATTTCGTTTTTAATTTTTCTTATTTTTTTGTTTTAGATTTTTGTTATATATTGGTTTTCGTTTAACATAAAATGTTAAATTACAGCAACGCGCATTTAAGTACAGTAGTTTAATTTCAATGTCAGCGTTAATTTCAATTTTAACTTCGATTTCGATTTTTTAATTTAATTGTTTTTTTTTTCTTTTTTTAAATTTAGTAATTTAAGTATTTCAATTTGTTTGCTTTACTCTGTATGTGTGTTTCTGTTATTGTTGTTGTTGTAGTTGCAATTGTTAAAATTGATGCCAATGCTTCTTTTAAGTGTTTAGTTAGGCAATCATAAATTGGTTTTTGATTTATAAATCGACTTCTGTTTCTGCTTCTTCTTCGTCCTGCTCTTAAGTACACACTAATTAAATTTTTCACCTAAGCTTTTTTTTGCATTAACTCGTTCATTGTTGTTATTATAGTTTAATTTACATAAATACATATTGCTACATATAAACTTGACGATCGTTTTTCTCAGTGTTTTGTTCAATTGCCTTTTGTAATTCGTTTTTTAGTATATGTTTATTGTTTTTAAATTTTGTTTATGTATTTGTTATTTGGTTTGCTAATTTGTTTGAACTATTTACGTTTTGTATTTCATTATGTTAATAATATATTTTAATATAAATATACGAGAAACAATTATTGTTTATATATATATATATATATATATATATATATATATATATATATATATATATATATATATATATATATATATATATATATATATATATATATATATATATATATAGAAAAGCAGCAGTTGATTTCGTTTGTCTTCTTTTTCCCATTTAATTCTTTTTATTTTTGATATTACATTTATTTGTTTATTTAGTTACATATTTAATTAATAAATATAACGTTTATTCAGTGTGAATTTTGGTGTTTGTCGCTGTATATATATATATACATATATATACCATACGTTCCATATAGACTTTTGTTTAGTATTTAAAACTTTCAATTTTTAATTTTTTGTTTTGAATTTCTTTATAACTATATACCGACTTTACTAAGTTGTTTGATTGCTCAAAATTGCTTCATTCAAAGCTATTTTCGTTTTCTTTCAATTTTTTGCTAAGCTTCAAAGGGTTTTTGTATTTCCTTTAAATTAGTATTATTACTACGTGCCGTAAGCTGAATGTTGTGCAACACTGTTCTTTCTCTAGCAGTGTTGTGCAATTCAGCAGTTAAACGCGTTTATCCACTTCTTTTTTGCTTTACAAATTCGGTTTATTTTTTTAGTTTTCTTTTCGTTTTTTCTTAATTGCGCCAATTTTTTTTCCTGTGCCTATAAAATTAATTAATTTTGTATACTCTTTAAATTTAATCTTTTAAATTTTTTTTTTTATATTAGATTTTTGTTTTGTTTTATTTTATTGATTTATTTATTTTTTTTTGGAAGTGATTTGCTGTGCGAATTTGTTGTTTGTTTTGCTTGCGTATGAATTTAAAAAACATTTTCATTAAATTTGTTTACAATTTGCCATTTTGTTTTATTTTTTTGGTTCATTATAAAATTTTGAAAATATATTTATTTATGCGTATATACTTAGTTTTGTATTTAGTTTTTCAGTTAATATATTTTGTAATCTCATTGCTAATAAATTTAATTGATTTAGTAAACCAAAGTTTCTATTTATAAATTTTTCTCTTTGCCTTTCAGTGCGTCTAAACATTTATTTATTAAATGGTATCGTTTGCTGACATCTTAAAATTGTATTTAAGTTATGCTTTAATTATGCAACTTGCTTTAACAATCTTCAGTTTTTGGTTGTTTATTAATAAAGCATATACTCATACTCGTAAATAAAAATCTTATTGTCTTTCATTTATGCAGTTCTGCGAGTTCTTCCATGGAACTGATTTGCTTGATCTTTGTTGAAGAGCTGTGAATGTAATTTCATTTTTGTTTTTTGTTTTTTTTTTGGTTTGTTTTTGATTTTGAAGCCGTTTTTGTCATAAACAGAGCTCTAATTACCAGAGTAATTACTAGGTTAATTGGGGAAAATAATTAAAACAATTTCATGAAGTTAAGTTTTTATAGGTTCAATTATAATTATGTTTTTTATTATCATCTGAGTGCCAGAACAAATATTTATGTTATTGGTAAGCACAAATTTTGAAAGCAATTAGTTCGAATTAAATATTTAAATATTTACTTTAGTAATTATAAATTGTAATTACCGGTAATTAAGCTAACTTCAACCAACGATTCGCCTTTAATTTTGATGGATTGTGGCCTGAGTATATATATCTTGTTTGCTTGTATGCCTTTAAGTGTGTATGTGTGTGTAGTGTGTAGTTCAGAGCTGCTTAGTGTTTGCACAGCATTCACTGAGTTCTGCCATATATATATAATTAACTATATATATGTATGTATATGTATCAGTTCATTATATAGTATATCTATAATTTATACATATGTATATATATATATATTAAATTTTTTAAATTGTTTGAACTCATCATGTTCACAATATTTTTCTCATTTGCTTTCATAAATTCTTTGCCCTTTAAAACTTGTCGAAAACAGTTTACGAATATGGCGATATACTGATATACAGTCCACACTCTGCATTTGACAATATATATATGTTTATATATATTTTCATCAATTGATCAAGCCAACTTGTCACGTCTACCAACCGATTGTCAAGGCCCCAGCCATCAGTGCAGCCCATTTACATTGCCCTAAAGCCCACAATTTACTGCTGCTGCTGCTTGTGCTCCTCGCTAAGTACTACGAAAAACTGCGCAGTCTCCGGTGACTGCGCTGCTGCAGTCGGCGTCGCTCGTTGTTAATCTTGATCTTGGCTATGCGTATGGACTCGGGCAGCACGGACGTGGGCGAGGTGGCCAGGAAGCCACTGACAAAGGTCAGCCGACTGTTGCTGTTGCTGTTTGTAGCAGTGCTGTTGCTGCTGCTGTCGTCGTTATCGTTTAAGATATCCTCGAAAACATCGGGATATACGCTAATATTGTCCAGATTATCTATGTCAATGTCGCCCGCCTCGTTGCGCACATAGGTTAGCTGATGGTAGGGCGTGGCCAGCAGTTTTTGTGTCGATTTGCGGAGCGATTTTTTCGTGGTTATTGTTGTTGCTGTCGTAGCAATTGTTGCTGTCGCTCTTGCTCTTGCTTCTGCAGTTGCTATTGGCGTGGGTGCTGTTTCGGTTAGCGTGTTATTTGGACTACTGTTGATGTTTTTGTAAACACTAAACAGTTTGTCTGTTATATGTTGCTGTGGGGTGGCAACAACAACAACGGTTGCTGCAGCTGCTGCTGCCGCTGCTGTTACAGTTTTCGGTGCTGCAGCAGCTGCTGTTGCGAGTGGTGTTAGCAATTGCGTGCTGGACGTGGTCACGATTGTTGCCGGTCGCAACAGTTTGTGCAGTTGCAGTTGCTGTTGCTGCTTACCGTTGCTGTCCCGCAGCAACTGTTGCTGCTGCTCGCTGGGGCTCGCGCTGCTGCCGATACCGCGATGCCTGCTGAGCTTATGTGTGCTCATCGCCAAACCAGACCTTGTTGCCGCTGCTGTTGTTCCGCTTGTGGTTGATGTTGTTGCTGTTGTTACTTCTGATGCTGCTGTTGCTGTCGTGTTGGCCGGAACAGCGTCTACCACATGCTGCTGCGTTGTATGCCATTTGTTGTACATAAGTGTAGCTAGTGTTGCTGCCAGCGGCGTTTGCTCCAGCACCAATTGTGCGCCAGTTACTGCTGATGTTGCTGCTGTTGTTGTTGTTGTTATTGTTGTTGCTGCTGCTGTTGTTGTCGAGGTAGTTTTAGCCACTCGGCTGCTAGTTGTTGGTATAGTTGTTGCAGTTGTTGTTCCTGCGGATGTTGCTCTTGTTGTTGCTGTTGCTGTTGCTTTGGTTTCATAGTTAGCCGTGGTATGTTGTTCAATTTCGTCATCTTCAACCACCTCCGCCTCGTACTGCAGCAGGTCGGTATCGTTGCCGCTGCTTGATGTTGCTGCAGATACTGTTGTTGCTCCTGATGCTTCATTTTCCAGCTCTGTGATGAATGTCGACCCGTCATCGTAGATCCTGCTATATGGTTTAATACTATCTTCTGCTGTTGTTGTCAGCAACATGTTGCTGGCGCTTGTGGTGGTGCTGCTTCTGCCCACATCTGGTGTAAAGCTATCAATTGTAGCTGTGGGCGTGGCATACCAAGTAGTCCAAGGCTCACTGCTGCTGCTGCTGCTGTAGGCATCGTCATAGCCTGTGGAAAAGCTGCTGCTGCTGCTGCTGGAAAGCATATCGTCAATGCTGCTATCAAGTGTTGCTGCGGTAGAGAGTAGCTGCAATTGTTGCAGCTCTTGCTGTTGCAGTTGCTGTTGCTGTTGCTGCTTTTGCTTTCGTGCCTTTCTTCGTCTGCCCTTGCGCTTGCTGGCAAGTGATATTTTCGTCGTTTTGGCTGTTGCTTCTGTTGTTGTTGCTGCTGTTGATGTGGTCGATTTTGCACTTTTGGCAGTCGTTAGTTTCGTTGGACTAGCTGTGACTCGTTGTTGCTGTTGTTGCTCCTGCCGCTGCTGCTGCTGCTGCTGCTGTTTGCGTCGCTGTTTTCGACGCGCCAGCACTGAGGGATCATTGTGATGATGTCGCACCTGATGCTGTTCACGTTGTTGCTGCTGCATCTGTTGTTGTTGCTGTTTACTTACTAATGCTAATTGTTGTTGTTGTGTTTTGTTAGTGCTACTTAGACTATTACTACTATTATGGCCATGATGCGCATGTTGCTGTTGCTGCAACTTTTGATTTTGGTTATTCGATTTGTGGCGATTGTTTTTGTTGCGCGAGACTTTGCGATAGTTGCCGCTGTGACTGCCGCTGCTGCCGTTGGCCATCGTTGCTGCCGTCTCGCGCCATTTTGGTAACGTGTGCTGATGGAAAAACTGCTCGGCATCGATCTTATTGAACATGTAGCAGGCATCGTTGACGCTCTTCTTCGGCCCCACGGGCTTACCTCGGTGTGTGAAGCCGACACGGCGCTGTAGATCGACTACCGAACGGAACACGAAATAACCGTGCACGATGGTCTCGTTGAAGTAGCAGGTATCGCGCAGTTCCTTCTGCAAGAGAGCGAGAGAGAGAGAGTGAGAGAAAGTGAGAGAGTGTTTGAGCGGGACATTAGGCAGGGCAAGTTCCCTGCACTTGACACTGCAATTTACAAGCGGCATTTCCTGGCTGTATTTGTTGTTAACCTGTCGAAAATATTTTGACAAGCGTTTGCAAGTGAGAGGTTAAGCAGCAGCAACACTGACAGCAGCAACAACAGTGAAGCTGGAGTGTGTTTATTTATAAAACACTTGAAATTCCAAAACGACCAACGAAATGAAACGCGGCTTGATTATTGCTGTTGTCGTTGTTGTTGCTGTAGTTTCTGTCACGGCTGCTGTTGCTGATATTATTGCTGTGGCTGCTGCTGCTGCTACTGCTGCTGGCAGCACCTATCTGACTTCCCAATCTGCCATTTCGATTGTTATTCTATTCAAAGTGTTGCAGATGACGCAGATAAGAATTTGTTCAACTCGCTTAGCAATTATGCCATATTTAGTCGTTCCACTTTACGTCTGCCGACCTATCTAGCTATCGGTACTACTTCACGGTATTTATAGCCTTTTAATTGCTATTTTTGAACAGCTTCTCAGGGGCCACTCAAACGAACTCACAGCTGTGGCCCCTCAGTAACCAATCACGGATTGTTTTCGCTGTCAATTGAAGCTACTTGCCTCACGTTTTGTTCAATTCTGCGTTGGCTCCAGCTAAAGTGATCTAAGTCATTTCTAATTATTCAAATATTTTATAGCGCACAGTAGAGTGTCTACGTTTTGAAGTAAGGTAAAGTAACTCGTTATACCATGAACACAATGACAATGGGAAGTCGGGGTATATTGGTTTGCATAAAGTGTATGTAACAACCAGAAGGATTCATGGCCCTGTAAGCTATATATATTCCTGATCAGAACATGCATAATATAACATGAATAACAAAGTAGGCATAACATAACATGTATAACAGCATGCATTATAAGACATGTATATGGTTTAGGGTATATCGAAGTTGAATAGTCTGTACTAAATATATTTTAAATATATTTTATGATTCTATAAAAGTTATGGTTTTTAAACTTAAATTTAGTTTATTGAAATTTGATGAAAAATATAAGAGTGTTTCCTGGTGAAAGGAATTTTCAATAATTATTTTATTTTATCTATGAATAGTTACTTAATTACTCAATATTAATTGTTGATATTATGCGATACGAATCAACAATTAACTTACTGAGTAACACCCAATCTTTGGTATATTGGGTCTACTTCCAAGGTGTAAATTTATCAAACATTTCGCAACCTTAACCTAATCATATAGTCAGAGTTATTAACCTTCAATGGCAAAACTGTAAATAAACTTTTTATAAGAGTCTATAAAGAAGGTGGGGGAGCGAAAAATCACAGTACGAGTATTTGCACATAAATTCAAGTTGGGATTTGCGGCCATAATCGAAAGCAATAAAATAACAAGTGTCAGCTTTGACCTTACAGATATATTAACAATAGTCGATCACACTAGTCATATATGTAATTGCACTCAATGTTGCCGTTGTTTGCTTTTTCCAGCTAACTGTACAAATCGTAATGCGAGCTTTGAAAGGACATTGAAATATTTTTGCAATTACAGCATAAAATGCCTCGTCATTAGATTGATAGATTAGATATATCTAATAAAAGTCATGTACAGCCATTTGAAAAATCTGACGACAAACGCTGAATGATTTTTATGATGACGAATCTATGCAGTGCACTCGACTCTTTGGAGTGCTTGGCCGCACGATTGACATTGGCAATAATCTATTTAGCCCGATAACTGTTACAATGTCTCGAGAAATTCGCATCATAGGTGGACTCCCAGAGCAGTTGCAATTGGGCGTTACGCAGGGAAGCAGTTCTAAATTAATCGGTTTTATGTAAACATTACGCATACGCCGCGTAAGCCACTGAGAAAAACAAAAATTAACATATCGTGAGCCAGTTTTGTTGTTTTCATTCTGCTATCGATTTGTTGTCTCTGAGCAGTTATTATATTTATGTTTTTGTGTCTGTAATTGCATATGAAATTTCAATATTTTAATAAACAGTTGTTTTTTGTTGTTGTCGCGCATTTTGCATGACAGAATTGGTTCAACTGCAACGGGTTTTCGAAGAAAAAAAATACTAGTAAAAATAAATAATAACACTCCAGCAATGGATTTGCCAGAATTTGTGCCTGACTGGCAGATGCCCTGTAATAGGGGCAAGCTAAAGAGTGACAGTTGGTAAAAAATAGTTTTTGTTTAATATCCTAACTAAATTTAATGGAGCAGTTAGGTTGTGTAGTTTTATCTAGTTTTAGCTTGTTTTTTTTTTACTCTTGTCTTTTTTTTATCATTAAAGTATGATAACCTTGGATCAGTAGTAACTACTACAGCATTAAAATTACAATTAGTACCAATATCTGAATCTTCATACATATGTACACTATATATTAATTACACATGTGATATATGTATGTAATCTGATCTGAATGATTAAATTGAAGAAGAAATCAACTGTAAAGCAACTTTTCAACTTATACAGGGTATAATCTACGGCATTTGAAAAAAGCGAAAAGAGAGAGAATTATTTAGTCTTAGCAGCGTGTGAGGCGGCGCTTAGCGCCCTGTCGCCGAGCTGGCAATTTATGCAATTTGGCCAAATCGTTCAAGTATCGCCATTGTCGCTATAATCGCTCGTTTGCATAAAAAGCATTATGTGCTACATGCCATAAATTATAGTGTTTGTACAGTTAGTTTGCATAAAGCGGCGGCGGCGGTGTTTCAAGTACAATGCAATCCAATCCAATCCAATGAAAATGCACTGCAATGTAATCAAATTTGTTACAAGGCGCCCGTTCGGGGCCTTGGCTCTAAGTACATATCATTATATTGTGTGCTGCCATAAAGATGCAATTGCTAGGAAGTGGGAATGCAGTTCAGATTTAACAATTTTTGTTCGCTTTTGTTTTTATCGCCTAGGAAGCCATAAACCGAAAGCTAATGAAATAGTGTCAACTCATTTGAATTTATATTATCATCATCAAAGCAGGGAATCCCAAGAGCTTTGTGTAGATTGAGTTATTTTCAAAATTCGTAGTTTTTATTATCTGTTGTTCCACTGACCCGAATATGTTGGGGGGTATTTGAGGGATCTTTATCGTTTTCTCAAACGTGGTGATGCAATATTTTATAATTATTATATGTCTTATAGATAATTCTTTTAATTTACTTGTCGTCCGCTATAATTTATCAATCAAAGTAGGCGTCTATTTGAAAATTAAATATAATAAATATGAATTAAACATAATTTATATTTACTTAATAAAAAAAAATCATATACAGATACATTTCTAGAGGTAAAAGTTCAAAAGAAAATTTATTTGAGAAATTTTGTTTGTGGCACCATTAAGTTGGCTGCGCTTGAAAATTAACCTCAATTAACTCAACTTTATAATTCTAATCCCTATGCTGGTAATCATTTAAGATTAATAAATAGTTTAGTGTCTTAGACCTGAAATCATTCACAATTTGATCACCGATCGCTCGACTTGAATTGCTTAGTAAATAAGTTTAACTGTGCAGCCACCAACTGTCAAATGCTCTCAAGGTAACTTACCATGCCAACTAATCTCCAGTTGTCGTTGAAACACAAATATCTTTGCGTTTCTTTTGCGAACAGTGCTATTTTGAATTCGTTGTTCACATAGTCCGTGAGGCCGACTATCGTTATATTTTCTGTAAAGAGAAGAAGAAGAGAAACCACATTAGAGGCATTGCAAGTGCTCGCGTCAGCGAGTCTATTAATTGATGCAAATATTTGGCTGGGAAAAACAATTTTAATTAAAAGCAAACACGGATGCTTCGTGATTAAGCGTGTCAAAGCGAGCCGAGATCACTTTGGTCCGGGGGGACAGCGCAGATTTAAATATGTAATCGGAAGGTAATATCAGTATTTGCTATGAGTACGTCGATTTTTTTTATTCAACATCTACATACGTTGGCACGTGTCCCACATTCCTTGCACAGTGGATAAATTATTCAAGGTAACATAAATTGCTATTGGCTTGTATACGGCTTTATATCTTATTAATTTACTATTTTGAATGAGAGTTTATTGGGAATGGGTAATTATAACAATGTATGTATTAAGTAGAACCGAATCTAGCAGTCTAATTGTGAAAATAAAATCTAAGGCGCAGAGCACTTTTTTAATTGTGAACGGTGCACAGTATAGGGGATAAACTATCTAAAAAACTATCGATTGTACATCGATAGTGGCAAATATGAAACAACTGTATTTGTCGGAGATGATAGTATTATTCGAATAGGAAACTTATCGATATATCGGTTCATGCATAGTATTGGATGATATTAATTGAGTGTGAACATGCTGCACTCAAAAATTATATGATCTATAGAAATAGCAGTCTGGGAGTATCGACTACTATGGCTAGTGTGGCACCATCAATAGGGGCCGACTCGACATTAATTGACCCTAGATACTAATAGGAGAAGGACTGATTAATATGAGTTAGTATGAGTTGAAATTGAAAAAGTAAAAATGCTAAATTGTAGATCGAAAAATTACCTTTCCGATGAGGTATTTATCAATATTGCATAAACCGAAAAATTTTCTTTAACAACTGACCGGATTCGAGCTCTATTAAAGAACGCAGGCGGCGCAGTTATCCCATTTAGACCATCCGAAATGTTGGCTTTTCGCTGACTTAAGCAGTCAACAACCTGGCCCACTGTGCCAAGATGGCCAGCATAGGTGCAACTGCGCCAACCCCGCCATGTTTGATATTTGCCTAACAGTTAACAAACCGAAAGGCGCTTCAAGGTGTGCTGCGTTCTAATTTTAAAAGACTGGCCGTTGTAGCAGCAGCAGCACCAGAAGCAGCTAATGATTATTATCGCCGGAATAGAAAATGGGGGAAATGCATTAAACCTAAACTCAAGTACATACGCCCTGCATCGCTCTCTCTCTCTCTCTCTCTTCCTCTCTCTCTTCTCTCTCTGTTTCACTATCTTTCTCCTTCTCTCTTGAGCTGTCTCGCTATCTCATTTTCTCCTTCTCCACTAAACTAAACTAACAATGTATCTTTGGCCACGCCCCGCTGTTGTCATCGTCGTGGAGGCGCAGGGCTATTGAACTTGCGAGCAGGCACAAAAGTCACTAATAAGTAAAGCACTTGAGCGCAACCAAAGAAAGGCAGAATGGAGCAGGGAAAAGCCACTCGAGTTAGATTGATAGGTGACTGGGTTCAGCTTCAGCTTCAACAGAAACGTTGACTGCAACAGTGCCTGCGACAGCGACAGCGACGACGATTGCGACGGCGACGGCGACGGCGACGGCGAAGGCGACGGCGACAGCGTCTGCGTCTGTCAGTAATTAAATTTATGCACAGAAATTCCAGGCAAAGACGAGCGCTGGCAGGTAAAAGGCGGGGGACAGGGAGACGATTGCAGAGTATGAGTGTGGAATGGGGGGAGGGGGCTGCTGTTATTGTGGGCTCTCATATTTCATAAGTCCGACAGGGCCCACGGCCAGCGCGCTTGAGTGACTTTTGTGCTTCACACCTTTTGGCCCATCCAGCAGCGGGCACTTGGCCTGCGTTTGGGGCCAACCAGTGGATGACTCCTTCTAGGCAACTCGATGCTCCGGCCTTTTGTTGCTGTTGTTGTTGTTATTCATGGCGCATTCGCATAACTTATTGATTTCATTAGTTTAGTAACACATACGACAATGGAGAACAGAGAGAGAGAGAGAGAGAGTAAGAGAAGAAGAAGAGATGGGAATACTCTGAAGTTTGCACTTGTGAGTGCATGCCACTGCACCACCAGCTAGCACCAATCGTTCCACTTGCCGCATGTTTATTTTGCTTGAAGCTAAAGTTGAAGCTGAAGCTGGAGTTGGGGCTGGAGTCGGAGCTGGTTGCCTTTAGCCAGCATCAAGTCAACTTTGCATTGTTTATCTTTGGCATTTCCAGTGGGCTCTCAGTGAGTCTTCAATGGATGCATTCGAATGGAGTGTGTGCCGATGAGTAATTGTGCTAGTTATCATGACAGCTAAAGGAATCTCTACAAAAGAGAGACTTTGCATAGAGCAGGTTTTTGAGAACATAAAAGACATTTGGCAGGTGCTGAAAGCCACAAAACAAAAATAATTACCATACTAACTAAATGACTAAAATAATATATGACAGCATCTAGAATCATCTTTGTGCGAATAAATATTGGATCATTTAGAAAAAAATATTAATTTTCATTTCAGTAATTACTAATACAACTAATACAAATCAATATCTATTAGTTGACCTACCTATTCAAGCTGATTAAAATATTTTTATTTTCCTATTTGTATATATTGTATGAAGAGTGATTCTCTTTTTGTCTTAACTTTGGTTTTCTACAAGATTTCATTAGAATTTATTTTCATATTACTATTGTAATCACTTTCAACTTTTTGAATTACGTATACGAACTGATATTACAAAAATTATGCTTTTCAAGTTATTTAAATCTTGAGAAATGTTCATCTGGCTGTACTTTTGATTAGCAAACATTTTCATTCTCTTTCTACTTCAATTGGGATACGAAAATAATCATTGAATTGGAATAATCTAATGGAAACGCCTCTGACTAAATGAAATGTTTATTTTTAATACATCACGATGCTACGGAAATAAAACGTAGATCTTTTTGGCTTCAAGAGCCGAGAGAGTCACATAAAATGCATTGGAATTTTTATGGCCATTGATTGTAGATATTTGAAAGATTTTTCGGTTCGGATCGGTTTGTTTTTCACTCAATAAAAAGCCTCGATCGAGTCGGAACTTATTAACTTTTCAAGTTGTTTTTGTGTTTGTTGGTTGGTTGTTGTTTTTATACCCTGAACCCATTGAAAATGGGAAATCAGGGTATAATGGTTTTGTTGAAATGTATGTAACAGGCAGAAGGAGGCGTGGCAGTCCCCACAAAGTATATATATTCTTGATCAGGGCGACGAGCTGAGTCGATTTGGCCCTGTCCGTCTGTCTGTCTGTCCGTCTGTCCGTCTGTCCGTCTGTCCGTCCGTCCGTCTGTCCGTCTGTCCGTCTGTCCGTATGTTTGAACGCGTCGATTTCCGAAGATATAAGAGCTAGAGACTTGAATTTTTTTTTAAATGACCGTATATACAGCGCGGACGTCGAGTTTGCTTTTAAAATTCGAAAAATCATCCCGTTATGTTTTTATCGAGTAAAAACATTCAAGTTCAAATCCGATGCCTCTATAGCTAATTGTGAATGATTTTTCTTTTTTTAAAATTTCTCAAATATTCAATATAATATGTAGATCATATGCTGAAAGTTTCATTAAATTCCGTTCAGTCAAAAATTAATAAAAAATAATCAAATATTTGGCCAATTAACAAACGCACGTGCAGCAGCTACAACAAAAACATTCGTTGAATCACATCAGCTGTTAGTTTCGTTTAGTTTTGGTAGATGGCGCAGCAGCAGTGAATCTATTTGAGTTTTGCCAGCGCCACCAGCAGGAGTGGGGTGGCCTAGTGTGTTAGCTGGATGACGCTCGATCAAGAAGTCGCGGTTCGAATCCCGATCGGTGCAACTGATGTTAATTTTTTTTTAATTGTTTCAAAATATTTTTATATTTTCATATATGCGTTTTCTATTTTATTTATATTTTTAAATACACCGAAATTGAAATTTTAACTATACTTTATGTGCGTTTTTAATAGTTTGGTTATTCTAGCAGATTCTTAGAATCAAATCAGCAGTTAGTTTCGTTTAGTTTTGGTAGATGGCGCTGCAGCAGTGAATCTATTTGACTTTTGCCAGCGCCACTAGCAGGAGTGTGGTGGCCTAGTGTGTTAGCAGCGTGACGCCCGATCGAAGAGTCGCGGTTCGAATCCCGATCGATGCAACTGATGTTAATTTTTTTTAATTGTTTCAAAATATTTTTATATTTTATTAAATGAGTTTGGTATTTTATTTATATTTTTAAATACATTGAAATTGAAATTTCAGCCATACTAAATGAGCATTTTTATTTGTTGGGTTCAGGGTAGTATCTAGTCGAGCACTCTCGACTAGAATTTTCTTACTTGTTTTTACTCGTCTTGTTGATTTCTAATTAAGTTATTAGTCACACTGTGGAATTTTTTGTTATTTTTCTGAGTCTGTCTGAGTCTTTAATTTATGATTTTTTTTCTGTTAAAAATTTGTGTTGGGTTTTTAGAATGGGCGTCGCGTCCGCTATCGATATCAACATCTGTGCACTTAAAATGCATCATCGTAAATATGGCAAAATAAAGCATTAGGCCAAAGACCTGAAGGCCTTCTAATTGTTAGATGTTATCATCTTAGATTGATTTTGGGGCGCTTTATGCTTATGGTTATGGGCTATGGAGGCGGAGGTCTCCGATCGAGTGGGAGTGCTCATGTGTGCGTGCGTATGTCTGTGTGTGTTTGGAGTATTTGGTGTGGATTTAATGAAAGTTCTTAAGGGCCAGAGTCAAGCGAATGTTATTGATTTGTGTGTTGTGAACCAGCTTATAATTCAAATGTGTATCTGATATTGGAAATGAGTTTTTGTAATCAAAATTAAAACATGAAAGTCCTATATTATCGATTTTTAGCTCGAAATTCGCTGCGCAGTTGGAAGTTCTACCAATTGTTGAGAGTTGATGAAATTAGAATAAACTTAAATGTTGTTATGATATCAACAATGATCGACGTATTTTTTCTGAGCATTGCATACGATTTGGAAAAAGTTCCACAGCTTTTAAATTAACATAAACTCGCATTCCCAGCCATTGAGAACCATAACCTATCTTAAAATCAAGCTCGAGCTGTTTTTATTTGATACATGGCGTCCAGCTGTGAGCAGATTGCCACAAATATTGATATATAATGTCAAAACGACTCAAATCTAACGAAATCACATTAAAAGACAGAAAAGACAAAAAACATTAAGTTGAATCAGTAAAAGATAAACTCAAATTAAAGTTCAGGAAAACAAAAGGCGACAAAGAATAAAACCGAAACAACACAAAACAAATAATAAACAAAAAGAGAATAAAAAATACAAAGAGGAAGGAAAACAATAGCAACAAAAGTTTTAATCAAAGATGCACGCAATGAGGCTCATCAACATAAAATTAAAAAATCATAAAATGCTAAACTGCACAGCATGAACAAAATGAAAATGAAAATGAAATAAAGAGAATGCTAACACCAAAATCTGACTTTGCTATAGCCGAGCATATTGCCGGGCTCCACATATCTGACAACAAGCTGGGGCGTCAAAAAGCCGCCTAATTGCGGCATATGCGAGGGGCATGTGAGTGGTTCGTGAGGGGCATGGGTGGGGCAAGCGCGGCGCATGGTGGAATGCCAAGAGATTTAGATTTTTATGACCTTACGATGTGCATGTCACACAGCTGGTCGCATTGTCATTCCATCAGTGTGATAAGCATCGCCCCATGCCGCGCCCTCCTCGAGCCCAAGTCGATCACAAAATACACGGGTTACGGATCGCACGTAGCTGCCATCATTTGAATTTTGATTGAACTCAGCTTTGGAGCCGGTGGGCGTTCGAAGCTTGATAAGCATAAATTGCGGCTTATCGATCGATCGGGCTGCATCCATGCGAAGCGATCTCTATGATAATTCTTAGCGCATTATTTTCGACTAGATCATCAGCTGCCTTTTGCACTTTCACTGGCAGAGAGGAAAGTCGAATAGAGCTATTACTAGCCGGAGATCGTGTGCCTTTATAGGTTATTCAAGATTCATGATCATGTTTACATACTTCAATATCTTCCAATATTAACATCGTTTATTTAATTTTAAGTATTCAGGACTTGAAATCAGATATTTTTAAAAGCTTTTTTAATTTAACAATATGCATATATTTGCATCTGCACATTTGTATAGAATATTATTAGAATATTAAATATGTATTAAATTTGAGGCTTTAAGAATACTAAAACTATACACGAATCATTGAGCTTCAGCTTTGTACGATTTTATTTTTTATTTTTTAAAGAATTTAGAATAAGAGAATTGTTTAACTAAAATATATGTTAATTGTTAGCCCAATTTTTAGTTAATAAATTGAGCGCTTTTAGAGCATTTTTGTATTCGATTTTACAATAGAAACCCTTTAAAGTATTTTATCATTTTCTGTCACTGTCTTCCGTTTTGTTTGGGTTAGTCGTTGGAGGGTTCGACTTATATCCTTGGTCACCAGTGCATTGGCCCTATTCCAAGAATGTTGTCTGAGGTCCGAGTCTGGCGGCGACTGCATTCCGGGAACTTTCTCGCTTTGAAGCGGACGGCGACTGTGGCGAGGTCTTAGATTACGTACGTATTTTGACTGCGCGGCTCTAAGTAATTGCTTCGCAGCAACCACAACAGTCAAAGCAGCAGCAGCAGCAACAGCAACAGCATTTGTCACATGGTGCAGCAACTACAACTAGTCGCCGCCTGGATTGGCCATTGGGCAGCCGCGTCTCGCGGTTGGATGTTGCACCAACTAGTGCGCCGCAACGTCAGTTATTGACGTTTTGTCACGTTTCCTGGAAAAAACCGTTTTATTTGCTCGACGCCTGGCTTTGGGTTTGTTTGTAAGCCGATGCCACAAAAGCAAAACAAACTGCAAAACCAACACCAGCACCAGCACCAGCAACAAAAGCAACAACAACAACAACTGCAACATACAGGAAAACAAACTTCAACTTGGAGCCGTTGCACTTGCCTGCAGTCCCATTTATCAGTGGGAGCTGAAGTCGGCGCAGCCATAGAGATGGACTGAAGAGGGGGGGGCCACGGAGAGGGAGAGTGAGAGGGCGAGGGAGCGGGAGCGGGAGCGGAGGCGTATGGGCTCTCAGCATATCTCAGTGAGACTCCAAACAGCGTTAATTGCATTGGCACGCCCGCCAGAGTGGGCAGAGAAAGGGGAAATGGTGAAGGGCTGGGTGCGGGGGTGAAGGGACTGAGAGTCGAATGCCACAATTAGCGCCTTTTAATGTGGAGCGTACTCGACTTTTACGCACGATTCCTGCACAGACGCCACTCACAATTGGCTGCCCAAGCGGAGGCCACAGTGTCAATGAGTTAATTAGTGCACGATTTGGCCGAGCCCCTGCTCCACTCCGCCCATAGCCCCTCCACAGACAGGCCTTAGAGCTAACCGCTAAGGGCCAGACCTGCCTGTGTGTAAGTGTGTGTGTGTGTGTGAGCGTGACTGTGTGTGTGGGAGTCTTCTATCTCTACACATAAAAAATAAAACAAAATCTCGACAAAAAATCTGTTTTATCGACGCGCTTTTCTGGGTCAAATGCGCCTCGCATAATTTATGTAGCGCTGATTGAATTTTGTCGTCTACCAAAAAGGGCAATTAAAATTATTGAAAATCCCACCAGAAAGCCCAAAAAGTAAATTTATATACATCTTTTAAAATTTCAAATAGATAAAGTTGATTGAAGATGTACGAGCTCTCATGAAAATAAAAATGGAAATGAAAATATAAATGAATATGCTAAAAGGCATTTGCTGTAAAGCTCCACACTTGAAACAAAATGCATTCGAGCTTATCGAATTATTTAAATATTTGCCTTTTTGTCAAGTTTTAATGCCAATTTGATGTTTTAGTAGTGCATTTAATGGTCATATAAATTCAAAGTAAAATAAAGCTATGTATATACAGTCATATATCACAAACATGGATATACATACATATTTCTCAGTGCTTAACTCAGCAGTATTTAAATACTGCTCAGACGTATCACAATTAGAATTTTCGTGAAAAAATAGGTTAATACGTAATTAAATATTACTAAATCATAAATACTTCACAAACGCTTTAGTCTTTACCTTTTGAATTAATCATTTGATATATATTTTTCGTGATATGCCACATATGCAAAGGAATGTGAAGAAGATGAAAGCTATTAGAACTTCACACAATTCTAAAGCAAATACAGATAAAGAGGGAAGTTGAATGTAGAGCTTTGTTGAGAGGTGTGGCACTCTGGTTACACAATCTCAATCTCAAGAGGAGGGCAGCACCAGTTCAAGAAGAAGAACACTGATAGAAGATCACTAATAGAGTAAGGACGCTGGTGATAAACAGGAGTCTGAGTAGTTCCCGTGTTTTGAAGCTGTTCAAATTGAATCAATGTATTCTCAATACTTAGTTTATTATATTAATACCCTATTAATTATAATCTCACATGCATGATAATTGTTAAATGTGTGTGTGAGTGTATGTAAGTGTGCAACTGCTACTAGCTACGCATTCAACCCATGATCTGGGTATCTGCTGGTCGTGTACTGCCTACTAGATCCTTCTTACTTGCTTTTATTTTAAGCTGAAGTCTACAATTCCAAATTGGTTGCATAAATTGCATAAGCTTCGTCCGAAATTTGAGCTCTTTTTAATCGAAATAGCGCAGGTAATTTAATGCTGCTGCTATTGATTTACGCAAAAGATAAACGTGCAATTAAAAGTTGCTCGCGCCATTTATCAATGCAATGCTCAGCAGCGGGTGAGCCGTATCGATGACAACAGCAACAACAACAACAACAACAACGGCAGCAGCAGCAGCAGCAGCAGCAAGAGTAACAACAGCAAAATCAGTAGCAGGAGCAGCAAAAGAAAAAGGAATAATAAAACTTAATAACTACGGCTTTTTCGATGTTTTATATTGAGTACAGTAAAGTGGGACCACACGCAGGCGGCATGTTATTTACAGTTAATTACAGCTGACTGCAACGAAATGTAAAATTACATCGATGGTTACAGCAGCAGCAGCAGACGACAGAAACAGCAGCTGCAGCAGCAGCAGCAGGAGGAGCAGGAGGAACATTTCGCCCCGGGGAAGTTTGCCCTCTTTGTTTATTGTTTATTTATTTAGCGGGCTTGCGGTTTCGCTTTCATTGTTGTGGTGGTTGCAAATGAAAAATAAATTGAAGCTGGCATTTAATTAAGTTAACTGTAAGCATTGCTGAGCAGGCGAGACTGAGGCGCGGTTGAGGGAGTGGGGCGTGGTCAGTCGCTGGAAATTTATTTAAAATAAATACAAATAAATCACTTGGCTGTGTGTGAGAGACGGCTAATTGCAGTTTTATCAGTGCAAGGACGCCTTTGGCCTATTCAAAGCATCAGGTTGCAATATGCCACATGCAACATGCAACGTGCAACCTGCAACAGCAGCAGCGGCCACAGAAACTCTTTGGCGTGCAACAAAGTCAACTCGCAAAGAATTTTATTAATTAAGTGCATGGGCAGCCACTTACAAGCCGTTTAAACGGCGTGTTAGCCAACTTGAAATGGGCCTGATAATGTGACCAGCACAACGGCAACAAAAACAGAAACGAACTCGAAATTCGGCTACGCATTAACGCAAAGTGTCAACCGGGCACATAAAAATACCAAATGGTATCTGGGATTTAGCCGCTTTGGCTGCTTTAGATTTGTTTTTGGTTTTGGTTTTGGTTTTGGTTTTGGCTTGGCTTTGGTTGCCCGGTGGGCCACACTTGTTTTCATTTGGCCGCAAAGCTCTGTCAAAAATGTTCGCTCATTTGCGACTGGCTCACAAACTGCCCAGTTTGGGGTAAGCAAATATTTTAATTTTCTTAATACCCTGTAGCTATTGAGCAACATATATTTATAATTGTTAGGCATATTAGTCTAAAAAATTCTAATCAATTTTAAGCTGTATATATATATATGCTTAAGCTATATTTATATTTAAACTATACAAATAAATAAAACACTTTTTTAATAATTTGTTCGTATCTGAAAAATCGACAAGCAATATTTTCAAACTAAAAATATCTATATGTCATTAATTCAGATTTTCATTACAAATACCTTTAAGGACCTAAAGTAACTAGAGTTTAATATCTATACAAACTCATTTAAGTATGTGGGGTTTGGATACCCGACTTACCTTTAATGAAATGAGTTGGTTTCCTGATATAATCGGTATTTGTAGTATGTACGAACACGAAAAGTGTTTTCATGCTTTTTAAATTTCATTATAATCAAACATCAGAGATGCAAGTCAAGGAATCCGATTGCATCGCACGCAATGCAAACCTCAAGTTACAGGGTAACTCGTAGTTCATGCAACTTGGAAGTAGAGGCCAGTGCAAGGCAATTTGCTTTAGTTAAGTTTTTAATGTGCTGGCTTTTCTTTTAATTCTCCTTCAATAAGGCGCTGAGTTATTGTGACAATTTGAATTGTTTCCGAATTATTGGTGCAATGCAATGCGAGCAGAATTTATTGTCGAGATACGCGCAGAAGCATTGATTACGCCATCATAAATTAAGATATGCCTGGCACTGATTTATGCGGACAGGTGTTAATTGTCATCGATTGGCCAATGAGTAAGTGTCCATAAGTATGCAGGCAACTCGCATGTACACATGTTTATACACGAATATCCCAATCCCAATCAGCAGGAAGCCGTTTGGCGTGGGTGCGGAAAAACAAGCGCTAATTGAATGCACTTAAAAAGCCCGAAACAACTTCATGTTTTCGGCCCCTGATAAACTGGACTTTATGATCCGTGTAATAACCACCAATCCGTATTTATATGTATTTACATAAACTAGGCAACTTTTAATGCGGGTTTCATTTGCCAACTGGACCCCATAGGGTTTCCAACACATATACCTCTGTGCATTGCGCACATATGGACTCACGACTGTTGCTGCAATATGGTTATGAAAGGCCTAGGTAAAGCTGCTGCTGGGAGTTACGATTCTGATATTGCCGAATGTGGAGCAAGAGAATTAATGACAGCACGCTCTTAGTGCTCGCCAGTGATAGCAAAAGTAGTTGCTTATCCACCCACTTCAGAGATTTTTTCTTGAAGATATTCGAATCTAATAATGTATCTGTGATATAGTGATGCATATATTTTTCTTGCTGACTTTGTCGTTCCTTGAAAGGCTATCAACCACTGTCACACAGACATAAATAAAATGAAACTAATAAGAGTAATGAATTAGTGAATAATGACACTACAAATATTTTATTGACCACATTTATACCGTATGACTGGGGTATCAGTTATCCTAGGAAACAGCTAATTACAAGTGCAAATGTCAGCTAGAATCAACATAAGAATAACACCATTTGTTTGTTATTTTACAAAGCCTTGAACCCTGACCCATGTATGGATAAAATGTAATAATTTTCATGATCGTTTCAGTTCAACAGTAAAAATACAATTTTTAAATTCTTCCTAGTATAATATTAATAAGTTGTTGTCTTCGATCTATGATCTGATACAACCGTTACACATTTTTTAAATATTTATTATTATATATATTATATTTATTAAGGATATTGACAACAATATAGTCAGCTTAAAGGCAAAACAATTACAAAATATATACTACATAGCAAAAGGAAAACAATCCTTTCAATAATACGTATGGGGCATTTTATTTGCCTCTCCGGCAGGCTATGCTCCAATAGCTACTGATATAACCCAATTTTCTTAAAGATGAATCATCAACTATTTATCATTTTCAATTCCCTAATATAAGAGCAGTTCCGCTCTTCCTAAGCGATGATCTAGATAGTTTTCTGACTACAAACTGCTGATGCATTGACTTGAACCTGTCCAATTTCTACAGCTGATGTCCTTTAGAGCTCGCACTAGAAACTATTTAATGGACCACCCAAAACAGTTTTAGCTGGGCAAAAAAAAAAAAAAAAACAAAAAAACGACTTTTCTAGTTTCGCCCCGAGGTTTTAAATCTTTTAAGGGGCGTAGTCTTGGCACTTACAACATAATTATTATAGAGGGCTCTTAGCATGTCTGGACTGAGATAGAGAGGGAATGAGATACAGAGACGTAGGCAGAGACAGAGATGGGAGCATTTTAATGACGCCATTAATTAGCAAAAATTACCAACAATAAGAAAAACTTCTATACAAATTTAACACCCTCAAGGGATAACAGATCTCTCTGTCTCTCTCTATCAAGAGGGGCATAGTCAGAGAGGGAAAGACTACAGTTGCCCAGTTCTATTTGTCTGTTGTAACACCTTTTGATTTACGTGCGGCGCAGAGCTCGTGGGCCATAAAACAAAGTTAGAACCTTTTTTGTTTTCTGCTATTTTTTTGACCAAGTCGGAACCAGGTTTAAACCGGGCCATGTAACGCGGCAGGGCGCCGTCTGTCATAGCAATTTTGGCCCAGAGCGCCTGCCAGCTAGCAGATGAGCGGGAGCAACTGAGAGCATGTGCAAAAAAAAGAAGAAGAGGAAGGCCTGGATATAATAAAAATGTCATGTCCTTGTCTGGTCTTGCCCAGTTGTGTGTGTGGGCCAAACAGGATTCGGCCAGGTCCAAGGTGTTAAGTGCGGCCGGCTGATATGTTGTTTTGTTTTGCTTTTTTCAGGTTTCTTGTTTTCTTGTGCCTTTTATTGTTTTTAACTTTTGCCAGCCAGGCTATTTGTATTCTTTGTTTTCTTGCTTTGTTTTATTGTTTTTCTCGTGTCATTATTTTAGGTTTTACATTTGTTTGTTTTTCTGCGGGCCTCGACAGCAGCAACAGCAGCAGCAGCAGCAGCATCCTATGGGGCCTATATCATCCGCAGCTCTTCTCTGTTTCTTCTGACATTGAGTGACATCGCAGTGCAACTGTCAATGTTGCATGGCATTTGCTGCAATGTTTGAGCTGAAGCCTGTTCTGCTGGCCTAGCTTCGGCTTAATTAAGGCTTCAAGTGTAAGGTGCTCATAAAATGTTGCCCCACAGCAAATTATGCGCACACACACATCGGCTACAGTGAATACCCTCTACTGAGTCCCTGCTGCCTTATTTTCTTCGGGCTTATTGTAAATCGATTCGTTGGAAATATAAACTTGAACCGTTGCACTGACAATGTGGACGGGCCTTGTTGTTGACGTTGATGGTTCACGATGATTAAGTTCGATGTGGTGGGGCTTTCGTCAGCAGTGTTCAGTGGAGTTGATCGGTTACTATAAATTAACTTTAGAAAATGCGATACTCAAGGCTGCATCACCTGAGCTAATGTTAACATTTGTACATTAACTGTTAAGTATTCCGAAAATATCTAGTATTTTATGAATTTAATTTTAATTTTTTTTTTTCAATTATTTGTTTTGGTGTTTTAATTTTTATTTATTATTATTTTATCCTGAAAAAAGGGTTTCAGCGAAAGATAAAGACTTTCAGAAGATAATAGAAAAAGTCGAAATTGTTTGACCACATTATTCCCTGAACCCCTGGTAAGAAAAACAGAAAAAATCATCATGGATACAAATTTGACCAAACTTTGAAGGTCAGTTCCAATATAGACATATTGACATATGATATACTGATATCAGTTGATCATTATATTATACCATGAATCTATCCTTAAGTTCTTCAAGTCTCTTGCTGGCGCCTTAGCTCATTTAATAATTTTGCGTTAATTTGGCGCATTTCTCGCCTTTCGGCTTTTGCCAGACTTGGCGGTCAATGTCCTGTCTTAACTTGACTTTTGGGCCGAGAGTTTTGTTTTATGTGGCCAAAGTGCTGAACTGTTACCTGCAAATCTTTTCAGTCGACGGCGGTTGCTGCGTCCCTTTAATAATGAGATAAGAAAACATTTTACGTTCGTCTTCTCTTATTCTGCTGTTTTCTTCTTATTTTATTTTATTTTGGACAGAGTGCCGACTGTGGCAGCGACAACGGGAGCCACTCCACGCGGATAACTCTATTAAAAATTATTGAAAGCATTATTTTATGGCAGTTTGAGGCCGTTGATTGCTTTTGCCAGCGGAAATCGCTTAATGGTATTCCAAGGAAACCATCTCGATAGCCTTTTGGCCATCCCTGAGCTTATCGACTGGACTATCAACAGGGTGGTCTTCACACCCACCATGAGAAGCTTACGTCAGCTACCCCGTTATTGGTATATCGGCCCGCAATTACCTGCTGCTACAAATGATGTGCCAATTGTTTGCCATCAAATAGTCTGGTGCCAGACCCTGCTGCCAGCCTCGCCAGCCCCGCCAGCCATCGATATTTGCTCGATACTTGCGCTCCCCAAGACCTAGAGCCGATGGGGCAATTACGAGTATTACAAATGTTGATCCAAGGTGTCGGCAGGCACGTATTGTCATTTAGTCCCAGATACGAAAACGTAGGGAAACACGAATGTGAATACCACTACGTGAAGGTAAGAAGGAATAGATATGCGACTGCCTTCACAGAGATTGTGACTATGAATATACATATATCAATGAAATTTAAAAGGAGCTTGAACTGGTTGTGAATTATAAGAGAACATCTTTTAAGATTGTGTATGTTATATGTATAGCTGAAATACTGTCGACATAATTTCCAGTCAATAACATTACCAGTGTTTGTAAATGGTATACATATTGCATTTAATTAATGTAAAATACCTTATTATAAATATTTAATAAATAAATATTTATAAATATTTAACTAAATATTATATTTAATTATTGTTGAATATTTAATAAAAAGTTCATGAATATTTTATTAAAATATAATATAAAAAAATATATAATAAAAATATTCCATTTAATTTTTTTATATTTAATAAAATATGAAAATATGTTTTATAAAGTATAATTTTGCTCATTGCGACCTGAATTATAATAATTCTGAATTAGGTTTTGCTTATTAACACTTATTAATTAGCAATGAAATGAACAATACAGTATTTTCGAAAATCTTGTTGAGAATAATAAGAAGAAATATAGTTTCAATACATTTAAATGAATATTTCGTTTATAGCCGTGATCTCGTTCATCAAAAGCACATTTCTCAACACTGGCACACCTGGTGGAGTGCGGCTGGCATTTGATTGGGGCAGACTTGGGACATTTGTTAGCCAGGCGTCGCGTGCAGCGCCCCAACGAAATGTGCCCCACACAAATGCCAGACACGCAATTTGCGTTAACCAAGCAACAAAAGGCAAAAAGAACAAATATGCTCGAAAACAGACAGAAATCGACGTCCGCCTCGGCACATTAACAACTACCTAAATACACAAGTTTTTCGCATTTTATTACATTCGTATGATTAAAAGGTTCATTTGCATGGGGAAGGCGAATCAAACTGCTTCAAGTGTACGATAAAAGGAAGAAGAAGAAGACGCTGCCTCGACCAAGACCAAGACCCAGACCCGGCCCGAATTCGAGCCATGCAACAGCAGAAGCCCATTATACGGTAGTATTTAGGTATGTGTTATACTATGTAGAGTAGAGCTCCAAAAAACTCTGAACTTCATAATTTGCATAACTGCACGCGATGCCGACGGCGCCGACGTCAACTTTACGTAATTGGAAAGTGGCTGCTTAGCAGGGGAAAGAAATAAAGAGAAAATGCCAGAAGAACGAGACGTGTCTTCCTTAAAGAGGAAGAGGGGCTGGGGAGGCAGCCCACCTCCTTTTGATATTCAGTCACTGCCACCTTGTAAACGAATTGATTTATTCGTGCGGCACAAGCCAACTGACAAATTAATGCATTTCCGCTCTCTGGAGCTTTATCATTATGGCTGCCGACCCGACCTGGCAGCTGTCAGCGAGATGTTGGCCAATCTTAAGCACGTAAATATCTAGATATATGTTACCATTTCGTATACACATGTTATACAAAATTTTCCTTTTTTTGTTATCTATATTTATATACATCTTTATATATGTACATATATAGATTTATATATGTATATATATATATATGTCTATATATGCTTCTTTTTTTTTGGCTGGCGCCAGTCGTTGCAACACTTCCTGTGAGAAAAAATTTCTTTGTCGTGCTTGGCCGATTGACCGAAAATGGTTGGGAATTAGTATTTAAGTATTTTACGATTATAGATCAGGCAATAAATAAATACGAATACAAATATACTTTTGTACTAAATTTACCAAGCTATACGTTTTTCAATATATGTGTTACCGAGCAAAACTATTTGTTTTCTTTGAAATGGGTTCAGGGTGAAGAAATATTAGAATTAATGATGAAATTTGAGAAAATTCTGTATGATACTGCAGAGATTTGTTACGTTTGACTATAGAAGAAATTGTGTTGAATTATATCAACTAGAATCTTTAGTTTTATCTGTAGTAACTACACCTCATAATTTTTTCTTCCCCTAATCTATATATATATTCTTAGACAATTCCAATAAGTTGATATGAATATAACTCTAACTATTTCACGGTGTGATACTTTATAGCTACAAGATTTCAGTCCCCAACTTTCTTATTTCTTATAAATAAGAAATAAGTAATAATTTAATATATCTCTGGCAAGCTGAGTCGAATCTTTTAACTAACTCTTGTTCATTCAACAGAGTCACAAAGAGTATATTGCTTTTGTGCAATATACATTTTGTCTGACCATCTGTATGTTTGTCTGTATGATCTCAGCTATTTATAATACGAGGTGGATGACCTCCTGGTCCATTCTTAGTTTGAGTCATGGCAATTTGAAATATCATTTTCAAAAGATTTACCCTTTATACGTATTTGTTTTACTTAAAAACAATTTGTACTCATATACTCTTAGACACCTTTTTACTAAATATAAATATTTTTAGATAAATTATTAAAGCTACGGAAGTCTAACTTTTTGTTGTAAGTGCTGACAAAAAGGAACAAAATACACGTTTTTCTTCACATTTTTTTTCCAATCGAGATATTTTCTCCTTTCCCACACAACTTCGTAAAAATACCTATCTCATCTGAACACAAATTATTCATGGAACTTGAAGTGTCCACCGTGTCTCGACTTTGCAGCAGCGTGTGTTCGATAATAATGATGATAAATGCTATGTGGGGAATTACGTACAATTTATAGGGTATTTAGGGATCAACAACAGGCGGCAAATGCCGTGTTCGTAGCCGCAAGATCAAGATCAAAATGAGAGTTCCATCCTCGCTTTTAGTCAGGGAAAGACAGAGAGGGAGAGAGAATGGGAGAGAGTGAGAGAATATGGATGTTTAGAAAGACTACATCCATATATGTATAGGCTGCATTCCCTTTTGTTGTTGCTGGGAGTGACGAAAGATCATGTCCATTAGGTCGTCTGCAGGCAGTTAATGGCCTCAAAAAAGGGTCCACAACGGTGGCTGCTGCGCTGATGGCTGCGCTTGAGTCTGTTTCAGTTGAGATTGATATGTTTTTCCGCCGATCATATCGCACTGATTATAGTTTTGTGGTTTTAATATTCATGTCGATTATAACGCAGAGTCGGCTTAGCCAACAGCTTAAGACCCCCTCTCTCTCTTTCTCTATCCATTTACCTTTCTCTCTCTGGTTTTCTTTGATATTTGTTTGATGAATTTATTGCGCCGTTGATCAAGCGTCGATCGGCGGCGTTTTGTTTTATCTGTCAGCCATGAGAGCGGCATTTCTTTTATACCACGGTCGAGCTATCTTTCTGGTCTGGTTCTGCTCGTAAAATGCACTATTTAATGGTTTGGAGTGTGCTGCGACTAGGCTTCAGATCGTCTAACTGATTATCATGTGGTTGATATTTTATTGATTGATCATAAAGCAGCAGCTGCTGCCACTAGTTTTATTGGCCTGACCATTAGCCATGGATGTTATATGTATTTTCGATTCGTATGGATGCTAAGAGTTGTATTTATCTTTTATAAAATATGGATTGAAGATGTTTGAAATATTAAAATGAAGAAGCAGTCTCTGAGATGAAGGAAGCGATTCTATTTGGTATCCCACTAATTCTACTTCTATACAAGTATCAATAACTTGGTTCGATATCAGCCTACAAAGGAAACATGGTTCTCACGACCAGAAACAAAACACACGTGGAAGAGAACAATTCTAAGAACTTTTGATTTCAATGCATTGACTAGCTATGGAGAGTATAACAACTCCTTTGTCAGTTACTATCGGAGTTAAGTGCGTAATTGCTGACAAGGCAGCTCCTGCCAGATCAAAAATGCGATCGTTCATTACCAATTGGAAAACCGAATACGAAAACTGAAGATTGAAGAAGGGCGCTTTGAAGCCATGCCGAAGTTCAGAACTGGCCCATTGTTATTCAAATTAAAGTAGACAAGGTGGAATAGAGAGAGAGAGAGAGAGAGAGAAAGAGATAATGAGAAAGATCGAAAGAGTAATGGAGAGCGAAGGAGATGGGGCGATAGAGAGGGCGACACTTGAGGAACGGTAGTGAATCGACTGGACACGGTAATAAGAATGAGTATTTCTCTTTCTTTTATTTCAGTTTGAGAATGGAGGAAAACTACATGAAATTGGCGCTTAAATATTTTCCTGGCACTGTGGGAAACAATAATATTGAAATAGAGAAACGAAAGAGGAAAGCGCATTTGAGTCGCGGCACCCTCCTGCTCGCGCCTCGACCCTACCGCTTACTTAAACTGTAAACTTGATGGCCACTTGAGTTGTGAAGCGTTAAGTGGAAATCAATGGCGGGTCCAAGGTTTTCGAGGGCCAGGTTCAGAAAGATCGAGTGAAGCAATTGACCAAAAAAAAAAAAATGTCGAACCTGCCTCTGACTTCATTTTTGTTGTACGACTGACGATCGGCAAGCGGTACACTTGTTCGGCTTTGTTGTTGACCATGTTTTCCACTTCTCTCTTTTAACTGTTCGGTATTTTTTTTCTCGAGTTTCTAGGCGGTAGGTAAAAAATGCTTCTGAGATTCTTTACGTTGTTGTTGCTGTTGCTGTTGTCGGCGGCTCTTGGAAATGTGTTTGTGCGCAACGGAAATGCATTTATTTGTCCACAGCTTGGACAGCGTTTAATGAAGTGACCGCCTCTCAACACCACACCGAACCACTCCGACTCCAATACGAATACCCACACAAATACCACTACTCCAACTGCAAGTCCAAGTCAGGGCGTTAATTGATGAATCTGCTTGGGCAGCTTCAATGACTACCCCTACACCTAAGACCCTGAGCCCTAACCCTACCTGTGCTCGGCATGTGCTATTTCTTGGAATTTTCACGGCATGATTTCCTCTTCTCAGTGTACCAAACGAAAAAAAAAAAAAAAAAACAACAACTTTTCTAGTTATTTTCATGTTAAACACATCTATTTAAATTTTAATGATGTTTGTAATGATGGTGCTAAATATTTCCCACATTATTATCACCTATCAGCCATCGTCAGCAACGGCCAACAGCCAAAGTCATTCATTAAATATTTTTGGCTGTGCCGTCTCGCTCGCCTCGTCTTGAATCGATCTGCTGCATATCTTCTAGAGTTGATGTGATTTACTTGACATTGAGCTTAGCCTTCACACAGATTCTGAAACACTTTATGATACGGCGTTGCTTTGCCTTATACAAGTTTGCCTAATACTTCAATATTTCTTTGCAGATAATACAACTAGACTTGAAGCTACAAATTAAATTTGTTCTTCTTCTTAAATGAAAAGTGGAAGCTGAGAGAAGTTCTTGAAATAGATAAACAGATTATAAAGGCAATCCCCATTTGACGATGGTAATAGATCCAATTGACGATGAATAAATCCAATTTTATAGAGTTGAAAAATTGAATTAGTACATGAGATTTTTATGAAGGTGTATTTTCAATCGACTATTACTTTGTGAAGAACTACGACTTAAGTATTAGCTTGTGATATTCTATATAAAGCTCAAAGAGCTACAAAAATAGCAAAACAAATATAGATTTTGGAGAGATATTAAATATTTGCGGAGCATATTTCCCTTTCGGGCAGCTCTGTGGAATTTTTGCTATTGCTTTTATATATTTGGAGCTGTGATTGATCGTTGAGGCTGGACGGGCTGCTAAACAGTTTTTATGAACTTCAGGCAAACACGCATTCGAAAGAGAGGAAAAGACTCGAAGACCTCCATTAGAAAAGTTTTGGGCATAGAAGACAATGATCATTGGGGACGTGGACCGAACCCTTGTCTATTATTTGATTAAGAAATTAACAGACAAGAACTTATTACAGCAGCTGCGCTCTGGGGCGGAGGTGTTGATTGGGCAACGCCCTGGACACCGGACCAAGGAGGATGGGGGTAGATGGGAATGATGGCGTTCTCAAATTTATGGGCGCCCATGATGAGCCATAAAATGTTTTTATGGCCAAGGGGCAAGTAGCCCTAGTTTTGCTATTGCTACCCTTTCGACTCGCGATCGAGGTAAATGCGACCTCAACATTTTTTGCCTTTAGTCCACAAATTAATTCATGTGATTTATGGCCGAGTTGCCTGAATTTTCCCGATGAAAAGCGTTGCAGTTGCGGTCTGCTACGATTCAATGTTCTGCGCAGGGCAGATGGGCATGATGGGAGAGGAACGTGCCGGGGTGTCGAGGGTCATTGATTGAAATGTCAAGATTCATTAGGCATGAGGTGTTTAATTGCGCCCCAGCACAGGAGCGGCTCAACAGCAGATGCGGGTGCTGAGCAAATACTCGAGATTTATTGATGTAGATAAGGGAAATATGTCTGCATATATGTATGTATCTTATCTGGCATAAATCTATATATATAAAAGAAAGTTGTGTAAAAGTGAAGACTGCTTATAACTTGATTTGGGCTGAACCAATTTTCATGGTTTTTGATTTGTTGGATTTGTCTCCGCAACGAGTTTAGTATAGGGTCTTAAAAATACTGAAAAAATTTGCCGAATACTTGAAAAACGCGGTTTTTTCCCCAAATGTTCAAATTTTTTTTTATACCCAGTAGGCTTGGTAACAGTGACAGTTTTGACAATAGTGTAGAAGTAAATAAACAAATGTAGTCAGTCAGTCTACGGTCTCCTGACCTCGAGCAGACCTGACTATTCAAAAAAAAAAAAAAAAAAAAAATTTTCAAATCAAAAGGAAAAATATTTCAAATCAAAAATCTGCAAAAAATCAAAAGATTAAAACCTGACTGTTCAAAAAATAAATAAAAAATTAAAAATTCGAAATTAAAAAAAAAAAAGGTAATTATTAAAAAGTGTATTTTTGGCTTTTTATATTTTCGGACTTTTAAACTTTATAAATATTTCAAATCAAAAATCTGCAAAAATTAAAAAAAAAATCAAAAGATTAAAACCTAACAATCAAAAATAAATAAAAAATTCAAAATTCAAAATTCGAAATTAAAAAAAAAAAAGTTAATTATTAAAAATTGTATTTTTGGACTTTTACAAAAGCTAAATATCTCGAAAGTTCAGGTATTTGTTTGTCTCAAACATAAATTTGTGTAAATTATTTATATTTATATTTCTCGATTGTTTTATATGGTTTTGTGCGAGGGCAGTATTACTATTAATAAAAATGCCGCGTCCTAGAAGATCTAATCTTTCCCGGCGGACCCATAATGCAATTAGGCAACGGAATAGCGCGAGTCAATTATCTGACGAAGAGCGAGAAATCGCCCGAGAAAGGCTCCGCGTTAGTACCCAGGGAAGAAGGGCCTTAATTCGTGCTTCTCAAAGAGAGGCAGCCCGTGAAATGGCAATAAGAAATGGTTCAAGGATTGATTTGAATCGAGCAGCGTTTCGATATGATTGCACCATTGATTACAGCTTGAATCGTTTAGTTTGCATTGGTCCAATGGACGTTGTTTGCTAGCATTGTGGCGCATTGAAGTTTGCTGGTGAAACGCCCGGTTTGTGCTGCCTTAGTGGTAAAGTGACATTGCCATTAGCGGTCACCATAGCCATTGCGTTCCCTGCTTTATGGCGAAACACTAGAATCACGACATTTTCTAGCGAACACTCAAAAATACAATGCCTGTTTCCAAATGACATAATTTGGGGCGGAAAATATTGGAGACGGATATTTAAGGTAATTTACGTTAAAAATTTTATTTTCTATGACTGCCAAAAAAAAAATTTTGAATAATGTAGTTTGTTAGATTTCTGTAAATAGTGTTTGTAAATATAACTATAACTATGGCTTTGAATTTAAAGATTCAAGGCCAGATTTGCCATCGCATTGGATCATTGCAACCTATTGAAGATGCACAGCAAAAATTCTTGCAAATATACTTCATGGGCAATATGGAAGAACAACTTGACCGGCGTCAAGAAATGAACACAGCTATGAAAAGAGCAATTCTCCATGATTTGCATGCTTAGAAATTTAAACCAACCAAAACTGTGCAATGGAACGCGTTTGGTGATAAGAAAACTGATGAGCAATGTGATTCACGCGTTGATACTCAAAGGAAAATTTAAAGATGAGGAAGTTCTTATTCCTAGGATTCCGATGAGCTCAACAGATATGCCCTTTGAATTTAAACGAATTCAATTCCCGCTTCGTCTTGCCTTCGCCATGACGATCAACAAGTCACAGGGCCAATCTTTGACTATTTGTGGCCTCAATCTAGAAAATGCGTGTTTTTCTCATGGTCAATTGTACGTGGCATGCTCACGTGTTGGCAAACGATCCGCATTATTTGTTCTTGCACCCGACCAAAAAACGAAGAATGTCGTTTACAACAAGGTGCTTGAATGAAAATCCGATTAATAAATTTATCAGTGTATCCCAGCCTGAACAACATAGCTTTCAACAATTTTTTACCTAGAAATAATATAGAGGGCAATGCAACGTTTGCCGGGCCAGCTAGTAGATACATATTTTTATGCTGATCTACACGTGTTTAATCTTCTGTCCTTAAAATAGTCTCTCGATCCGCACACTAAATATTTTTAACAAAAATTTAGTGATAAGTTTTCATCGAGGTCAGGTTAGTATATCATGTAACTACATAAGCAAAAATCGTGTATGCATCTTTTTAGAGTATATGTACTACTCTTGTATAATCTTCGTCGTGTTGTAGCTACCCGTTATTATTATTATTGGCTACTTTAAGTAATTCCTGCTCAACAGAGATAGAATTTGTAAACCTTGAACAGTTATTTCGGGTGGGAAAATCCCTGCAAATTTTGTTTGCACAAGTGCACATCGGGTTTAACCCAGCTGCCAGCAGCTTAGTGTTGCATAGCACATCATAAAACCCGAACCGAGAGATATAGATGGCCGGTACATCAATTGTTATTCATGAAAATGCTGAGGCTGCCGTAGTAGACAGTAGACAGCAGACTAGTTGACCTGGGTACCTAGGTATCTGAGCTTCCGCCTAAAATACCACAGCTCATGCAAATAATGGAAATAGTCCGGGATGCAGCCGCAGTGGGCGTGTGAATTGACAAAGGCATTTTTCGCACATTAGGCATAAATGCTGTGGCCTTTTGCCTTTGGCCTGCGACTTTCTATGCACACAGATATAAATCCATATATCTATATTTTTTTGTAAATACCAGCTGAACATTTTCACGCGCAGCTTGCACCTGTTGTGTGGCATTTGTTGTGCTGCTTGAAAATGTGCAAAAACACGACGGCGGCAGAACAATGGACGATACTTTAGAGTACATTTAAGGTCCTGCTGGCATAGCTCGTGCTGCGACCCTTCGAGCCGCTATCTCAGTTTTTGGAACAGCTGCGGGCAATCAGCCAAGCGGCCATTCGGCCGTTTAACGCAGGCATTCAGGCAGCCGGGCTGCAATTAGCCACGGCCGGACTACAAAAATTGACCTGCCAGTGAAAGTTGGCGCGTTTCAAATTATTTTTTATTTTTAGCTCAACGCGAGCCGGCTCATAAAGTTAGCAATTTAAGCGCCAAAAGATAGCTCCACGGTATACCAAACTATTAAATTGGGCCTGAGGTTTGGCGACTTGGGTTTTGCATTTGTGGCACAAATTGAAATTAAAATTACATAATATGGAAATGTTGTATTCTGTTATCGGTAGAGTCTAAAGAAAATTTTGCGTGAGCTGTGAAATATGCTTATCTCTAGTATTGTAGAGTTAACATAGCTCTTTTGGGATTGGAATAACTTAGACACTATGAATATCTAAGTGGATCAACAGATAACTCGAATTCCTATGAAACTGATAAATAATTGATTGATCAATCAGTAAATTATTTGTTTATTTAATCAGTCTAGTCTGTAAATCATTGAGTCAATCAACGAACAATTCGTTTGGCGTTCAAACAATCTTTCAAACAATCAGTCATTTAATCAATCAATCATGCGATTAGTCCGGTAACCATTGAGTCAATCAATGAATTGAACAATCCAACCGTGAATCAATTAGGCAATACAACAATCTGCCAATCTATCAGCCAATGAGTTTCACAGTCAATCAGTGAGTCAATTAATACTTCATTTTTCAATCAATCTGTCAGTAAATCAAACTGTCACCACTCAGACAATAAGTGTTAGTCAGTCAGTCAATCAGTCATCAATCAGACGAAAAGTGGAATCAGTCAGTCAGTCAATTACTAAAGCAATCAATCAAAAATAAATGTATCTCAGGTTAAACAGTTAGTCCGACAGTCAATCAATCCATCGACTCATTCAATCACTCTGCGGCCAAATATTCAGACAAGGAAGTTGTTAATCAATCATATTCCGATTTGTGTTCTACTTGTTAAAACGCTCATGTAGTTTTTGTACTAATAAGTATGCATGGCGTATCAATCCATGACAAAGTTGCACTTGTCGAACGAAATATGAAGGTTTTTCAAATTTATGTTGACGATTTGACAGATAGATGTAACATAATTGATTGACAGTTTAAAAACGTCTGAGAGTTAGTGAGAGTGAGAAAAATATTGAACATATTTTGACTTGATTGTAAAAGTAATGCCAGGTTTTTGGTCGAGTGACTTGCTGGGTTCGGGAATTACTTGAGATGAGATGAGATGCTTCATTGTCATGGAAATGAAAGCAACAACAATAATAAGCAGAAAAAAGTACTTAACATTGCTGCCGAATGTCGTTGTCGAATGTTATTGTTAGTGAAAGGTTGTCGAAGAAAATGTTAACTACAAAATGTGATGGCATTTCCTGCAAGACACACGCGTTATAAACAACATAGCTCAGATCGAGAGCGAGCGAATCAGAGACAGAGACTGAGAGACTGACAGGGAGTGGGGGTGACGGTAAGGGAGTGGGAGTCAGGGAGAGAGAGAGAGAGAGAGAAAGGGATACATTAGATCGATTTTTTGTTTTTTTTTTTTTAGGTGTATGTAGTGTCTGTAGATGTGGGACTCGAACCCGTTTAGCTATAATAGGTGGGAAGTTGTAAATTGTAATTGATTTAGTACTTACGAATCTGTGAAATGTCTGTCACTGAGACTGTTCCTTCCGCAGCTAGGTGTATGGCTTTGTTGTGTGCACACTGTGACATTATTACGTAATCTTCTACTGTACATAATGCACCTGAAATCACCACCTGAATGGGACGGAGAGCGAGAAAGAGTAAGAGAGAGAGAGAGATGGCATTAGAAAGTGTTTCTTTATCAGAGGCGCTCTTATCGCACATATCTTGCGTATCTCTAACAGCCAATCAATAATTGTATCTAAAACAGATACAACAACCTAAATTGCATACTAGTGTTTACACCTTGTCAAAATGCGAGTCACACACACCCGCCCACACCCGCACACACACAGACACGCTTCCTCACACAACTGCGCCTTTTTTATGACTTCCTCTTCGTTTCCCTCCCTCTTTGGGCGTAGCTCAGTAGTCGCCTGCTTGTCCATTTATCATGTTTGATTTGTTGTCTCTTTTGTTATTTTATAACATTCATTCATAATCGCGTTTTCGATTTGATGAATTTATTGGATTTTTTACCCACAGTGTGGTGGCGCTTGTTGCTTTGATTATTGTGCCAGGTCAGGTAGTAAATTAGACGGGAAACTGGATCGGTTAATATTATTTTAAGCCTCCTCGACTGTCACTAGCAAACATGCTTTATGGTTCATCTATAACCACATTTAATATGTTACCATAATATATTGAAAGTCGGCTTTGTTCAATTGTAATGTGGATTGAAAAATGTGCACAAATATTAGATTGAGTTTGAATATATCAAAAGTATATACATATTTTCTAATTAGCATTTCTACTACTTAAGTAATAAATAAATAAATAAATAAATAAATAAATAAATAAATAAATATATATATATATATATATATATATATATATATATATATATATATATACATACATATATGTATAATTCTCAGCAGTTCTCAAGTTGGTTCCAAAATGGTTTTCCATTCTTAAAATAATTAATTTAGTTATCAATAGCATTTAAATTAATTATAAATTCGAGAGCTTTATCGACTAAAACCCTCAATCCCCTGAGGCTTTTTGCACCCCTCAGTTTAAATTGTTGTTTAGCGCCACAACAAACCCCTCAAAACATCGACGACCACCCAATGCGGACGCCCTCTTGGAGCCTTCCAAGCACATGTTAACCACTCCAGAGCGCACTTGACTTCAGTCAAGGCCTCTCGAGATTGGAAACGACTTCGCTTACAGCCTCATTTACAAGTAGCTTCCACAAATTAGCCAAGTTACAAATAATCGAAAACTATTCGCCTCCCGCCTCTCGCCTCTCGCCTCGCGTTGCGCTATGCGGCTTCCGCCTGCACGGAGACAACATGAAATATAACTGAAACTGAAAACAAAACCTATCGAAATCTTATCGCGCTCGTTGTTATGTTTTGGGCGGTTATCGGTGAGGTAGGGGAGTGCGGAGGTGTGGTGAGGGAGGCTATCGTATCGCCTGAAAATTTATGCTTCGCATAACCTCGTTTTACACTTCACTCCATAGTTTGTTCCCAAGCATAGTTAACGCTACTTCAGCACGGTTCAAGATATGAGATGGGTCGAGTGAGAGGGTGTGGGTAGGGGCGGGTGGTTGGTAAAACGCATTATTTTGTAATTATCGACAGAGTTCTAATAAATAAATCGAATGTGCGACGTACAAAAAAAAAAATAATAATAATAATAATAAAAAGTATATATATACATATATATAACAAAAATGGTAAAGAAGAAACGTCGCAAAGTTTTCGACTGGGCTATAATATTTTCCCTCTTCCTCTTCGTTTTTTCCTTAGTAGGTTGATGAAATTATGAATGAAGATAAGGTATGCCACAAGACTTGAATGGGTCTGTATGTGGGTGTGTATGTGTGAGTGTGTTGTTATGTGTTTGTTGGTAATGCAAGTGTTTGTGCTTGGCGTTGCCCAAGATGTTTGAAGTGCTACCAATAGTGAGGCCCATTAACAGTAATATTTCAAAGGCAAGCAGGGTATACCTGCATACCCTATAAATGACATGGTCGAAACGATTTTCAGTCTAAATATGTCTACACTATACCAATATTTGCCAACTACAAATTTAATTTTGTTGTTTATGTTTACTTTTCAGTTTTTATTCATCTCATTATTACTATTATTTATAAAGTTATGTTTTTTATTTTAATTTTTGTATTTTCATTCGAATGTTTTTCTGGGCTGATAAAGAGCATACGCTAAATTTATATATATGTAAGAAATGTGATGTGGACCCCAGTAGCTCACTTATAAAGCTGCCTGTTCGCATTGACTTTTCTAACTGTAGCGAATGCAGATTATCATGCACAATTCTTTAGATTCTAGACCAAAAAGTCAAAGACCGTAATTTTTTTAAAGTGATGAATAAATAGAATTTATATTTAAATTTTCCTGATGTAATTTTATTTGTAAATCATTAACATAAACTTCACATTTGAACAGTTTATTTGCAAGCTAGACTTTCAACCGTTTATGCACTTGAGTTAGATAAAAGTCTCAAATTAATGGTAAATAAAATTGAATCATATTATGGAGTTTCAATTAGGTATACCAGGTAGGATCTACAATTTTGCAGAATATTCTAGAAAATAATCAAATTTGTATCTCCATTTTTTGTACACTGTATTTCAATGTACTTTTATATTACTGTATACTTACAATAAAAAAGAGCAGTCTTTTTAACTGATTCGACATTCATTCGGCGATTAATGTACATAATTTTAACCCATTTACTGCCAGCTGAGCAGCAAACTAAAATCTCGTCCTGCTCGCGGTGCTCTCCACGGCCACGTTTAACAATCTGCCAGCGCCGTTAGATAACGCTGACATTGAGGTTGCACTGCGAGCTGGGGGCGCGGCAAAGTGGGAGTCATCAATTGGCAAATCCGATTGCTGTTGCCAGGAATTTCAAATTGAACGCGTTCGATCGCTTGTTTTTTATTCGCGCCAATTGCTGTGTGCTCATGCACAAAAATAATAGAAACAACAACAGAAACAACAATTTCAGGCGGCACAATGCACACACACTCACACACACCACACACGGGCACGGTACATTGGGTGGGGGAGGCGAGGGCGCGAGAGGCGCTTCCGTTTCCGCTTTGGCAAACAATTCGCAGCGGCTGTCACGTACTAATCTGTTTTGTTTTGCTCTGTTTCGGATTTGCTTTGTTTTTACTTTTATGAACTATTTACAGGTGCTGGCGTTGCCACCTAATTCGCAAATGTGGCGTGCGTAACGGTAAATTCGCGAATTCGAATACGAAATGCTGGAGACTGTGGCAGCGAGTGATAAAGACAGAAAGAGACAGAGCGAGAGCGCGTGCGACAGAGAGAGAGAGAGAGGTCCGCAGTTGAGCTGGCACCGACGTTGAACGTCTTTGCAGGGCGATTGAATTATCGAGACTAACCGAAACGAAACGTGCGACATTTTCTTGTTGCTGTTGTTGTTGTTGGATACGGATACTGCCAACATAGCAAGCGACCGACACTGGCAGCACCCGCGGCAGAGGCTGAGGCAGAGCCAGCGACAGCGACAGCAACAGAGACAGAGGCAGCAGCACCAAACAAGAGTTGGTGGCAGACAGCTGCACAACAGACATGTTGCATGTCGAGTCCCGCAGCCAGGCCAATGAGAGTTTGATCCAAAGAGAAGCCACACGCGCATTATAAATATTTGATTTTTAATATTATTATTTCATTGTTTGCTATTTGATATATCTTACTTTTACTCGATCATTTGATAAATGTAAATATTAAGCTAATTTTTTATTATATTAATATTATTTATATTTTAGTTTATATTCATATTATTTTTACTTTATTAACATAATTCTCTTTTCAAGTTTTATCTTTGTAATATTAAAGATTGATGTTTATTTCCAAGATAAGCAATAAGCGAATATTTTATTGTAAAAAAAAAAAAAACTCTTATTGCATACCTAACCTACCCTTATCATCTAGGAAAAATTACAGAAAATTATAGATTGCATGTTTAATGCTTTATTAATTTATTTGGCTAAGCTTTAATTCAATTCAAATCTTATCGAGTCTTATATAAAACCTTATCAAAATGTGACAACCCGCAACACCTAACCAAAGTGCTCAAGCCGAAAGAGCATAGCGTACAGTTTAACATTTTATTGTAGCATGCGAGAAAACCTATTTAGCAGCAATGCTTTACAGCAAAGACTACTGAATATGAAAAGCTAACAGATCTGCTAGCATCGAACCTGTTGTATGAGCTGTTAAAAGCAGCAGCTGTCGCTACTGTTGTTGCGGTGTGAGTGAACATGTGCGAGCGCTGTTAGGCTAAATGTTAATGTAAAGTAAAGCCGAAATTACATTAGCAATTGTGAAATTGCATTTTGGTAAGAGCCGTAATTATATAAATAAAGTAAATATTGTTGTAGTTTTAACTAAATAACTAAATGGTAAGGTATTAAATTAAAATTCACATTTATTTGTGCTCAACTTAATTTTCGGGTAGGTCGGAGATTTTATATTAAACTTGTTTTTTTAACTTGCGGAAATGATATTGTTATACCAAGAATTTAAATTGTTAAAGACCTATAGTTATAGGTCTAAAAAAAAAAAGAATTTAATTAAAAAAAAAAAGGAAGAATGATCATTGCCCATTTGTTCTCTGAAGACATGGTTGATCTATATTTTTGGAGCTTTCCAGCTTTATATACAGTACGCTAAGTTTCTGGTTAAAGCTATGATGATATTCTACACAGCTTTATTATATGACCAATATTATTTAGTGGAGTTGTTATGGTTTCGAGTAATCAAAATAACTTAATCTCATTGATGATCTCCCTGAATATTCTGAATATATGCAACAAATTCAGTAAAGGAAAGCAAGTCTTAAAGCAATTTTTTGGCGCTCTATTTCCCTTGCTTGAATAATAAAATATAAAGAACACACTTGGAAGTTCGAGTTATATAGTGAACTATTTCTTGTTGTTCCACCCACTAAAATCATCCATTAACACATTTCGTGCTACATTCCAAATGGGATACAATAAACTGTGTGTCGTATGGACACGCGTTTCTCATTAATGAAAACTGCAATAGTTCCGGATCGTACATAAAACTGGCGAAACGCCCACGCAACAAAAACAGGGAGCAACCCCTAACTGTGTGTATGTATGTAAGTTTGTATGTGTATATGTGTGTGTCTATGTGAAACAGTTTAAAGCGATTAGGGTCAGAACAAAGGAGGACCCGCATGCAGGAACTTCCGCTATGTCTGCTTAATGTGTTTTGTGTCTTGGGTCTTTCGTTCTGTGTCCTCTGCTCTGTGTGGGTGGCAACACTCATGACTCAGGAAGTTGCCAAAAACATTTGATTGAACGCTGATTGACAGTGGCTGAGCAGCTCGCTAAATGTTCCGGCCACCTCGAGCAACTGGCCATCCCTGTGCGAAATTCATCGACATAGACATGCGTCCATCTTTATTGTTCAGCGCTCCCATTGAGCTATTTCTGACACAGCCCCTCCCTAGAGCTCTTCCTTCTGTAAGCCTGCCCCTTTACCGTCCACTCTACCCATTTGCGTCGTCCTTGTAATCCTCGATAATGGACTATTGTCTGGGCAAATGCTGGTTGACGCCTGGCGGTGTGACAAGCGCCGATGCGACAACAAAAATTCCTGCTTGCTTCTTGGCAATTGCTTCACATTTCAATGATTAGTTCCATGCTCTTCCCTAATCCGGTTAGCTGACTTCCCTTGGTTGGTTGATTGGCAGACACTCGATATTGGTCTACCCACCTCGGGGAGGCCGCAGGGAGCAATCAAGCTAAGGGTTTCTCGAAACCTATTAGCAGAAGATTAATTTTATTACAAATCTTAAACTCATAATTACAAAATAAAAACAAGTAAGAAAGCTCTAGTCGAGACTGCTCGACTACGAGATCCCCTGAACCCTTGGAGCAATAGATATTTCAATAATTGTTCGCGTCTTTCAGCTTACACAAGAAACACGCACACACACACACAGGCATACATACACACACGCATACAGACACAAACGCATACACACACTCACATGCACACACACATACACAAACACATACATACACATACACATGCACACACACATACACAAACACATACATACACATACACAAACACATACACACACATACACAAACACATACACACACAAGCACCCACGCATAAACACACATGGGCTGCAGTGAGCGCTTAATATGAGAACTTAATTGCTTAATAACTTTTTTTGTGGACGTACGATCTTCATGAAACTTTCAGATTATGATTATAACATGGATATGCATGTAATTGCCAAAGCACAAGTCTCTAGTATTTGAAATACGCCTTTTACAAAAGTGAGGGTGAGGGGGTGAATTTAAGGGTGGGGGGTAAATTTTAACAAAAACCGAAATTGTATGAATTGCATATAAGCATACATTAAAAATTTGGAGACTCTAGCAATAAAGGTGTAGATGATATAATTTTATAACTGGTTTTCGATAAGGTTTTTTATCGATAAAAAAAGATCAGGATGATTTATCGATTTTTAATGATAAACTTGATATGCGCGCCGTAATTACGGACATTTAAAAAAAAAATTTGAAGTCTCTAGCTCTTATATCTTCTGAAATCGACGCGTTCATACATACGGACAGACGGACAGACAGACGGACAGGGCCAAATCAACTCAGCTCGTCACCCTGATCAAGAATATATATACTTTGTGGGGTCTGCCACGCCTCCTTCTCCCTGTTACATACATTTCAACAAAACTATTATACCCTGATTTCCCATTGAAAATGGGTTCAGGGTATAAAAACTTTACACAGCCAAGAACAAAAACTCTAGTTCTACCATAATCAACTAAACGAAAAAAAAAAAAAACAAGTAAGAAAGCTCTAGTCGAGACTGCTCGACTACGAGATCCCCTGAACCCTTGGAGCAATAGATATTTCAATAATTTTTCGCGTCTTTCAGCTTACACAAGAAACACGCACACACACAAACACACACACACACACACACACGCACGTACGCACACACAGGCATACATACACACGCACGCATACAGACACAAACGCATACACACACTCACATACACACACACATACACATACACAAACACATACACACACATACACAAACACATACACACATAAGCACCCACGCATAAACACGCATGGGCTGCAGTGTGCGCTTACTATGAGAACTTAATTGTTTAATAACTTTTTTTATGGACGTACGATCTTCATGAAACTTTCAGATTATGATTATAACATGGATATGCATGTAATTGCCAAAGCACAAGTCTCTAGTATTTGAAATACGCGTTTTACAAAAGTGAGGGTGAGGGGGTGTATTTAGAGGTGGGGGGTAACTTTTACCAAAAACCGAAATTGTATAAATTGCATATAAGCATACATTCAAAATTTGGAGACTTTAGCAATAAAGGTGTAGAAGATATAATTTTATAACTGGTTTTCGATAAGGTTTTTCATCGATAAAAAAAGATCGGGATGAGTTATCGAATTTTAATGAAAAACTCGATATCCGCGCTGTAATTACGGACATTTAAAAAAAAAATTTGAAGTCTCTAGCTCTTATATCTTCTGAAATCGACGCGTTCATACATACGGACAGACGGACAGACGGACAGACGGACAGACGGACGGACGGACAGACGGACAGACGGACAGACAGACGGACAGGGCCAAATCAACTCAGCTCGTCGCCCTGATCAAGAATATATATACTTTGTGGGGTCTGCCACGCCTCCTTCTGCCTGTTACATACATTTCAACAAAACCATTATACCCTGATTTCCCATTGAAAATGGGTTCAGGGTATAACAAGTAAGAAGGCTCTAGTCGAGACTGCTCGACAAGGAGATATCCTGAACCCTCCAAGCTGATATTCTAATAATTCCTCACTTCTTTTCGACGCACATACATACACACGCCCGTATTAGAACGCGCTCTGCTAACTGCGCAGTAAGCAGCGACTGCGCTTGGGCTGCGCTGTAGTGTGTGCAATTTATTTGTTGAATAATTTAATTTCTAGACGTACAATCTTAGTGAAACTTTCAAATGTATGTACATTCCAAAGCACACGTCTCTAGTACCTGAAATACGTCTTTTACAAAGGTGAGGGTGAGGGGGTGGATATAGAGGTGGAGAGTAAATTACAAAAAAAATTAAATTACAAAAAAAAAATTAAATTACAAAAAAAAAAAGAAATTATTTAAAATACATATAAGTCCACATTTAAAATTTGAAAGCTCTAGCTCTAAAGGTGTAGGAGATATAATTAAACAAGTAAGAAAGCTCTAGTCGAGACTGCTCGACTACGAGATCCCCTGAACCCTTGGAGCAATAGATATTTCAATAATTTTTCGCGTCTTTCAGCTTACAGAAGAAACACGCACACACACACACACACACAGGCACGTACGCACACACAGGCACACATACACACACACGCATACAGACACACATACACACACACATGCATACACACACAAACGCATACACACACACACATACACACACACATACACAAACACATACACAAACACATACACAAACACATACACACACAAGCACCCACGCATAAACACGCATGGGCTGTAGTGTGCGCTTACTATGAGAACTTAATTGCTTAATAACTTTTTTTGTGGACGTACGATCTACATGAAACTTTTAGATTATGATTATAACATGAATATGCATGTAATTGCCAAAGCACAAGTCTCTAGTATTTGAAATACGCTTTTTACAAAAGTGAGGGTGAGGGGGTGAATTTAGAGGTGGGGGGTTAATTTTGACAAAAACCGAAATTGTATAAATTGCATATAAGCATACATTAAAAATTTGGAGACTCTAGCTATAAAGGTGTAGAAGATATAATTTTATAACTGGTTTTCGATAAGGTTTTTTATCGATAAAAAAAAGATCGGGATGAGTTATCGATTTTTAATGATAAACTTGATATGCGCGCTGTAATTACGGACATTTTAAAAAAAATTTGAAGTCTCTAGCTCTTATATCTTCTGAAATCGACGCGTTCATACATACGGACAGACGGACAGACGGACAGACGGACAGACGGACGGACGGACAGACGGACAGACGGACAGACGGACAGACAGACGGACAGGGCCAAATCAACTCAGCTCGTCGCCCTGATCAAGAATGTATATACTTTGTGGGGTCTGCCACGCCTCCTTCTCCCTGTTACATACATTTCAACAAAACCATTATACCCTGATTTCCCATTGAAAATGGGTTCAGGGTATAATAACTAGCTTTCGATAAGATTTTTGATCGATACTAAAATATCGGGAGTAGTTATCGATATAAAAAGAAAAACTTGATATGCGCGTGATATACACGGACCTTGGAAAAAAAATTTCAAGTCTCTAGCTCTTATATCTTTTGAGATCGACGCGTTCATACATAGGGACGGACGGACAGACAGACGGATAGGGCCAAATCGACTCAGCTCGTCGCCCTGATCAAAAAAAAAAAAAAAAAAAAAATATATATATATATATATATATATATATATATATATATATATATATATATTGTTTATATTTTAGTTATTTTTTAGCCCAACGAGGTTGATCAAATAAGCTTTACTGTTTAATTGTGTTTTCAAAATTGCCAAGGTTGTAGAAATTTATTTGATAGTAGACTATAAAATGTATTCATTTTTATTTTTTTTTATTATATATATATGGTATTCATATAAAGCGAGTGAGCCCATGACTGCAATGAGAAAACTGAAGCTAGTTGTTAAAAATATTTGTCAAGCCCATATTTCCACAATATTTTTGTCTCGGTATGGAAAACACTACAGAAATAGCTAAAATGTTTCAAATTTGAAATAATTAATTAAATATAATAAGGTCTAGAGTGGATGATTGATAAGATTGCATGGTTGTGATAGCGGGTGCACAGATCTTTGGAACGGTTATCGATTACAAATATTCGTATCGATAAACAGATGTAAATGCCATATCCAGCAATCAGTAAATCAATCACTTTACAATGAACACTCGGTTTTTTGTCTTTGGTCATTGTTCACCCCCGCGAATATCAAGGTTTAGTTTTTATCAGATTCTGTTACTGACCGCGCCGAGTCATAAAGGCAAGCGACATGGCGCCTAGGCAATACGCATGAGTAATGCGCAATCTTGATAGTGAATGGAAATATAATTAATTTCCCAATCACTGCCATTATTTTCACTACATCTCTGTCAAACGCTGGCCTAACTGATTTGGCTAATCCATCACAGAGCTGACTCACAGCAAAGGTCAGTTAGCTATAGGTTAGATACTAGGTAAATAACGCAGGTAACCTAATTAAGAGCTGTTGCCGGGTGACTAATTAGACTCGATTACTTGCAAAATTGCAAAGATACCCCTTTTGGCCTCTGCCTCCCGCACTTTCTCTTATCGTTCGCGCTGTGTCGTCACAAGAATGTGAGTTACGACAGCCAGAAGATTAGATTGTTGCACATATAAACGAGACTATGTTGAGAACCTTCTATAGCAAGTATTCTAGTTTTGCATTTCAACGTTGCCAAGTGAGAGTCGAGTGTTTGTTTTTCTGATAGAAATCAGAGTTGTGGGTCCCTTTCAAGTGACGCCATGTGCCATCATAAGTTGCCAAAACAATATTAATCATGTGAATGTTATGTGGATGGAGCACGCCCTCCCGTATATGCCCGACACTTACCTGGCGGGGATTCCACGCAAAGCGAATAACAACAAGTAAGAAAGCTCTAGTCGAGACTGCTCGACTACGAGATCCCCTGAACCCTTGGAGCAATAGATATTTCAATAATTTTTCGCGTCTTTCAGCTTACAGAAGAAACACGCACACACACACACACACACAGGCACGTACGCACACACAGGCACACATACACACACACGCATACAGACACACATACACACACACATGCATACACACACAAACGCATACACACACACACATACACACACACATACACAAACACATACACAAACACATACACAAACACATACACACACAAGCACCCACGCATAAACACGCATGGGCTGTAGTGTGCGCTTACTATGAGAACTTAATTGCTTAATAACTTTTTTTGTGGACGTACGATCTACATGAAACTTTTAGATTATGATTATAACATGAATATGCATGTAATTGCCAAAGCACAAGTCTCTAGTATTTGAAATACGCTTTTTACAAAAGTGAGGGTGAGGGGGTGAATTTAGAGGTGGGGGGTTAATTTTGACAAAAACCGAAATTGTATAAATTGCATATAAGCATACATTAAAAATTTGGAGACTCTAGCTATAAAGGTGTAGAAGATATAATTTTATAACTGGTTTTCGATAAGGTTTTTTATCGATAAAAAAAAGATCGGGATGAGTTATCGATTTTTAATGATAAACTTGATATGCGCGCTGTAATTACGGACATTTTAAAAAAAATTTGAAGTCTCTAGCTCTTATATCTTCTGAAATCGACGCGTTCATACATACGGACAGACGGACAGACGGACAGACGGACAGACGGACGGACGGACAGACGGACAGACGGACAGACGGACAGACAGACGGACAGGGCCAAATCAACTCAGCTCGTCGCCCTGATCAAGAATGTATATACTTTGTGGGGTCTGCCACGCCTCCTTCTCCCTGTTACATACATTTCAACAAAACCATTATACCCTGATTTCCCATTGAAAATGGGTTCAGGGTATAAAAAGAACTCGTGACTGGGAAACTAGTCAAGTTAAAGCTCATCCACTTTTCTAGTCCTTTGATTTCAGTGAGGAAAATCTTATCAAATAATTGGCAGACTATGTCAAGTTTACTGTATGCCCCTAGATATATAAAAATGTAATTTTAGTTTCAATTTTCGCTTTTTTATCATTTTTGTTTATGAGTGCTAATAACGCAGTCTACTCGCATACTCCAGAACACGATGACTGGACAAACATTCTCGAGTGCAGGCAGTCGTATAAACAAACTTAACTGAAGGGTCGCCAGCTTGTTTTATTCCAGGAATATTAAGCCCAAGAGCTCCCTGACTAGTGGCCCACACAGACAAGTGCTTCAAGGCTTCAAAGGGCTTTAAAAAGTCTGCGTTGCTTCGAAAACTTACTTTTGAAATATTGCAAACGGTTGGGTTGTATTCAGTTCTCCTAAACAATATTCACTCAGCTTACTTTTCATATGAATTAATATTCACAATATTAAAAAAAAATTCATGGCTCACATAATTACAATTAATTACAAATATGTAAGCTACAATATTTGTAATTATATGAGCCATGAATTTTTTTTGAATATTGTGAATATTAATTTATATGTAAAGTAAGTAAGTAGCTGCCAACAGGAGCATTCAGTACAAATTTGATACCCAAATGTAGGCGTAGAAATGCATTCTATTCAAGCAATGCATTTAAACAACTATAATAGAATATATAATATATATATGTCTGGTCTTCCCGGGAATTCACGTACTTTTTTTCTGCATTCCGGCTCTTATTTTTTTGCTTTACGCGAAAGCCTACCTGATTCGATATAGTGAAAGGGTACACTATAAATAATTTACTGCATATAGCATATAGTAAATTGATTAATTTGTTGGCCAGGCAATAACTGAAACCTGCTGCTCGCAAGTCCAATCATCTAACTAATTGGCCTTGTGGGTGGTCGGCTTTGCGTTTGTTCATTTTCACTTAATTGCTTTGCCAAAATAAAAACAACAAACGCCGAAAAGCAAAAAGCAACAAAACATTAAGATAAACCGCTATTTAAAAGCGCAGCTTATTGTCTAACTAATTGCCTATTCCCCCCCCCCCCCTCTCTCTCTCTCTCTCTCTCTCTCTTCGTAGACGCTTTACAATTACAACAATAACGGCCACTGCGGCTGACGTTTTGTGTGGCCAAGCCCACGAAAATTGTTAGCTTTTTTATTAACTTTTTTTTTCTTTTTGGTAGTTTCGGCCTTTAGACTCGACGCTCGCGGCGTCGTTTAATAAAGTTAACAATTTAATTCGCAATTTCGACTTAAAATACTCTTTTAGTGGGTTTGTTAGCCAGCAAATGTTTAAGCCACGGATCGACTAGTTGACCCTGTTATATATCTATGTAGTCTTCTCAACATAAAATAGACTGCAACTATTAGATATATTTAGTTAATGGAAAGTTAATTCACTAATTAATTATTAATTTTTCAATAATGGAGCAGTTAAAAAGGCTTTAAAAATTTTAGATTATTTGAGTAATTAATGGTGCTAGCTCAAATATGTATAATAGGAAAATATGGTGCCCCCTAAATGTTAAGTTCTCTTATACTTGCAATACATATAAAGAAAAGCATATCTCCTATACGAGCTAAGCATTTCGCTGAGGATTGATGAGATTTTTATGTTGTCGAAAGAGTATTTGTAGTTCGACTTGGCATTACTAACTGCTATATCTCGTTATTTATTTGGCTATCGTTGACAGCAAGTTGGCAGCTCTGTCTTTTGGCCACTTGAACTTCGTGCCAAATAGATGACTGCGATAGGCTTTTGCAATGGAATTTCGTTTCGATAATCTCCGGAACTGGCTGAAAGTGCGGTGTACCGTGTTGTCGATCAATAAATCTGACTGATTGTTATACAGCCAGGGCTTGTGATGATTTGTTTGCACTTTGGACCTTCTGGTCAGATGGTCAGGCAAACGAGCTGGAGAAAAACGATTATCACTTTTGCGAAATTGCCTTGGCCTTTGAGTCCAAGTATATACTTCTATTAAATAATTGATAGTAATAAACGGAACTATGCTTTGGTAAAGAATATTAAGGTTTTAGAAATTTAATTAAATAAGAAATATACCCTGAAAATGTTGACCATAAATCCGATAAAGCTTTCCTATTTGACAAACATAAATTCCTATCATATCAGCATACAATTATTAGGAATTTCGCTACGTTCGTTGTCAATACATAAAGAATTCATATATCACCTCTAAATAATCTTTTCGGTCTAGGTTTTGTGACAGCTTGGCAGGCTCTCTAGTTTTTCTTTCATATTAATAACGTTAACACGTTGTCAAAATTATGTCTACTCTCGATTCATTTGTTTCACTTAATTTGCTTGTCAAACGATTAAATAGTTCCATCGGATTTGACAAGTACTTTCTGAAATTGCCGCCTACTGTTTAGTGTTTCAAATATATATAAAACTAACTGCTTGCTAAATTTTTCATAAGAATAGCCATTGGCTCAAACACTCCAGTGAATGATGATTTGCTTTGGGGGATTCTATTAGGAAACCTATTTCTAGATTATAAAGTCTTGGTAAGAATCGCATCAATGAAAATATTATTAATGCCTTGTAAGTTTTTATAACGGATGCTTAAAGCTTAATTTTAATTTCCATCTACAAAATGGGCGAACATAGCGAAGTACTTTTCTCTTCCGAGGCTACAACAAAGTTATACCAGTGGAAATGTCTATGTGAGACAATGGGAAACTTATCCTCACCGAACTAAAATATTATATAATCAGATTATCCGAAATATCCGAATCAAGAACCTTTGATCCTTAATATATTTCCGGCACATCAGCCGCAATTTGAAATTAAATTAAACACAGTCAATATGCTTATATTTATTTATCAGCTAAACTGCGTCAACTGGTGAAATACTTATTTATAATGGTATACTGAAGACCTGCTATGTACGATTTATATATAGAGCGCAGATTTATGGCCTGGGTGGCGGCCTAATTGAAATCATAAAGATTGTGCAAGTACAAATCAAAACAAATCGTAAATAAATCTCAAATATTTAATATATATAATTGTATATATCTCGTTTGCTTGATATTTATTGTAAAACGAGTTGAAAATTCCATTTGGCCATTGGCACTTGACGATTTGGATGGCTACTATCGGCCACGCTTGATGCGGCACCAGCGCCACTGACGCCTGCATTGAACTTTGGCTATGCATCGTATATTTAGCACCAGCCCTGGCGGACAGCTCCACTTATCGTTGCTCGCATGGGCAGCAATGATATGAAAGGGGCCGGTGCTTGAGTTTCTGGATTGTAAGAGCTAATGAGCATTAATTGATTTCGAATTCTGTTCGCCGAACACGTAGTACGCGATTTATGAGACAGCGAGTCGAATATGATATATATTGTGTACAGGATCTTGCGGTTTCCGGGGCACGAGCCCTTACCGTACCTTCCTCTTGCTTACATTCTTTTTGTACTATGCCTGTTTGACGAACAAGCCACAGTGAAGCTTACTATTTTTTGGTAGCCCAACCAAAAACCGCAAAGTCAACCAAATAAGTCCCGCAACAAGATACACAAATCAGAAATTGGTATCTGGGCATGTTTTAGAGTGCAGCTGACGCGTGGCCGGCGGGCAATTCGTGTTAAACAAGTAATAAAAATGATTAAAGCAAATCTAAACATCGACATCGACATCGGCACCGGCACCGGCAACGGCATCCATTTGTTAATCAAAATTTGGGCAGACCATGCAATATGCAAATATGTGTGTATGTAGCAAACGGCTCAACGTTCAAAGTAATCAATAGAACGGAAGCATAAGGCATGCGAAGGGATTTGATTTGGTTGTTTAAGTAATTACATAATGGTCAGAAATTTAACGACCTCTATTGAAAGCCTCCCTGTGAACAGTGGTGTAAAATGAGATTGTTTAGGGCAGAAATTAAAGTAGAAATAGATTCTAATAAAACTAATGTAAAGTATGGTAAATTAATTCACATTTGCATTATTATATTGATATACTGTTATATTGTCATATATATATGACATACGTCGGTTATTTCTGCATATTAGATAATTTTGCATAGTGCAGCACTGCACTTTTTGGCCTTCTTCTTCTTGCTAAGCAGCTGACAATCCCAACTAATAACATCACACTCAATCAATACCAGCCAATAATATGCATGAATCGATATATCGATAAGATATTATATTCGAATAATACTATCATCTCCGACATATATATACTGATATACTATACTTGTTTACTGTTATACTTTACACATAATACTGGCATGCTGATCGTTATATATATTTAAAATGTAATATTTTCTTACTCCATTGTATTCTAAACCGTTCATTAAATTTTCGTTGGGGTGACTCGTAAGACCATTAGCTATTACACAGCCCCACCTATACTTTAATACCATACTTTTTCATTTGTTGTTACTCTCCATGAAACCCTTGCTCTGCCAGCCTCTTCCCCTTTTATGTTGCATGTGGCATGCTTCTCACTCCTTTCTAAACATTTTTTTGGTCTTTTGGCATTTCCATTTGCAATTTTCTAGCGGAAATGTGCGCCAAAATGTTTGCGTGCGCGCGAGTTATGGATATACACACATACATATACACATACACATACATATGAATTTATATGTGTGTGCATAGGAGTGTATGCGTGTAGCTACAAATATTCGAAATTTGAGAAAGCAGAAGAACACTTCATAGGGTTGCGGGCCCCGTCCGCCTGCAAATGGCGCACCAAATGCGTTCATTGAACTGCCGCGAATGCAATAATCAACAAACGTCTGTAAAGAAAATACGTATACATGTATGCGTAAGGAGAATGAGCTGATGGCGACGACGAAGAAGCGCCATGGGCGAGGCGACCCAATCCAGTCCAAGACAAACAATCTAGCACAGATTTGTATAGCCCAGCGGGTAGAAAGGCAGCAAAAAGTCTAAATCTATGTCTCCATGCGCTACAGCGGAAGCGGAAAGACGCGCAACTTGCGACTTGTGGCATAAAAAAAAAAGAAAAAAAAAACAAAAAAAAAAAAAAAAAACGGCGCTCCACAGGACACGAGCTAAGACCGCAGTAAGGAGCCAAGGAAGCTGTCGAAAGGCTGGCAACCCTGTGGCTTTTTTGTTTCATATTTGTTGTTAGCCTGCCAAAAAACGGAAACGAATTAAGTTGCCTTATGCGACAGACAGACTGGGGCTTCAGGACGACGAGCTGAAATCGATATGCAGATGCACACCCAAGCTTGAGATACAGATACAGATACAGATACATACGCGATTTAGATACACACACCATACCCACATACATGTGTGTGTATTTATGCAGTTCGTCATCAACTTATGCCTACATGAGAGGATGATGGGTGGGTCTCCCTCTCGCTGCTTAATGTGGCGAAAATGTAATATAGTAACAAGCGCTGAACGGTATTGGATTTGTGTGTTTATTGCTCCACATTATTCACAGCTCGATGCACAGCAGCGGCAATCGCATATAATCGCGGCAATTGCATAAGCGGGACAACATGGCGTATTGTGAATATTTTCTTATACTTGTACAATAACTGGCAAGGAAATTGATCAACAAAACGGCAGTAATAACCATTATAGTCACTATAAACGTGGCCAGAAGCCAGCGAAAAATGAGTACTTCAATTTGAGCGATGTGGCATTAACGAGACTTTTATGAAAGACAAGCGAATGGGCGGGGCATTGGGTAACTGGAGTAATTTAGCAAATAATTTTAGTGGAGGTATAACACTACTTTTGTTTTACTTATTCCGATAAAAGTTTAGATAATAATATTAATATAAAACACACCTTGTTCTCTGCCCTAAAAGTATGCTACAAAATAATTAGACAATTCCAATATTTCTTATAGCTTATCGATACAATAAAACCAATAATAAGATATATATAATATTGTAAAAGTTAAAATATAATAACAAAACGTAATTAATTCAAAGTTAATTATGGGGCTTGAATAGTCCATGTGGATTACGATACCTTGCGGAAGCAGGAGGAAAATAAAGCCTTTTCAGACAATGCCGTTCACTAGGAAAATTGGTAAATTTATTAAATATCTTATGGTTTCAAGTAAAAGTAAATATTCTTGTTACGATAAGCTAGTCATAGTTACGTTAGCTTATTGATTAGTTCTCATTCATATCCAATAGAGCTCGCCTCTCTGTAGGTCAGCTCCAGTTCTTAGAAAGCTAAATATATTAGCTTTCCGACATTTCCACAATATCTCTGAGTTTCGACCTCTTTTAAAATATGTCAATTGACATAAACAGCTCATATCACATATTTGTAGCTAATTTATTGCCAAAAATAAATTTAGAGTCTATTTTCGCTGCGATTACCAAGCAATTTGTGCAGCTGCCAAGAGCAAGTGGAGAAGTTTATCAGTTGAATTCGCTTTTAATCCATATGCTAGGCCACCCATAAATTACATCGAGCAGCGCTAAGCAGCGATTCATAGCTGTCATTTAACTCATTTTTGTTGATGTTAAAAGTGAGAGTGAGCGATTTTCTTGTCAATCATCCGATAACAACCAAAACCGCAAAACGATTTTGTGAATCCTCTTTATGTAGACGATGAAGTTTGATTGTTAAATGACTGTCAGCAAAGCTGCCTGAGCTCAAGGCCTAACTGCTATCAACTATGTTAGCTGAATTTGATGGATCTTTGAGCATATTGCAGTTTCATTAGATAAGCCTTTGAACATTGATTTGGACATCACAACGGGCTTCCAACTTTATAAAAACAGACTTTTTTTGAGTTAAAATAATTTACTTTATCAGCCCTTTCCCATTAATTCGACTTTAGATTCTGAATATCACGCTTTGTAAAATGTTTAAAATTCTCCATTTCGGAACTTGCGTCCACAAATAATCAACGACAAACACAAAATTTAATGCCGATGTTTGCAAGCCCAATTATTTGTTTTTAAGAAGTTGGATCACGTCGAAATAGTTAAATGCAACTGGCATATTGCAACTAGGTGTAAGCTCCGCTCTCTAGCCGATCGATGGCTGGGTTTAAGTAACTGTTGAAAAAAGGCTGAACGGGGGGAAAATGGAAAACGAAAAGAAAAACAACTTGAGCGAATTGTGGCATGAGGAACGCCCCTGTTTGGCAATTTGGTGCGCTTCGCTGCGCGTGAAAATTATGATTTTTGCTTTTGGGAAAATATCATTAAGTTAAAGGCTGAAAAAGGATGCCGACGGGCGATGCCTGATAAAGGCGCGGACTATTGCCTAGGCCATAAATACGGGTTATGCAAGTAATTTGCGTGCAGCTGGGCTGACGATGTCGGCGGCGTTTGACTCAAATTGAAAAGCACATTGCCCGCCCGCGATACTCGCAGTCAGAATGGAAACAGCAACAGCAACAGCGACAGCAACAGCAACTGCGACAGCAGCTGCAGCATCAGCAACACAAGCAGAATCAGAATCAGCAACAATATTTAAACGCATGTTGCGCAGTATTTTAATTAAGCTCACATTTTTATAGACATTTCTTAATGGCGCGACATAAATTTTGCGGTCTACCTAGAAATTGGCATCGCGCAGGGATCAAACCGCTGGACTGGGACTCTCCTCCAAAGGGTAACTGGAGCTCAGATCATAGCTTATAAAACGCACGGCAGGCGGCAGAGGCGGCATCTGAGGCGGCGTCGGTGGCAGCGTTTCTGCTCATAAATGGAAAGTGAATTTAATGCCGTGCATTAAACAAAGTTGTGAAACTGAAACGATTTGTATTCAAGTTGAAGGAGGCGGCACACACATTCAACAGCCGCAGAGGCAGAGGCAGCCGCAGTCTCAGTCGCTGTCAGCGTCGCCGTTGCCGTCGCAGTTGCGTGATAACTTCATTGCGGCTCGGCACTTGCTATCTCTCTCTAACGTTCTGCCGATTGTTGCATGAGGCAACTTTGTATAGCCGCCTTATCGATGCAGCGACTGATAAATGTTTGACACAGTGTGTGGCTTATTTGAGTTACAGTACGTCCTCGTTCGCACCGTCGCACCACCACCTGTTCCACAGCTCATGAACACACTCAGCGTGTCATTCACCCGGCAAACAGGCAATTGCAATTGAGCAGTAGTTGCACTCAGTGTGAGTGACTGTGAGTGTGAGTAGTGTATCTGTATCTGGTAAATACGTTTTATGGCCAGCCATATGTGCAAGCCGTTTAAGCTCTGCTTGTCCACACAAGCACACACACACACATATTTCTTGTGTATCCGTATTCGAAAAAAACTCACAAGTGTTTTGTTTGAACAAGCAGTAAATGCTTCAGTTGCTCCCAGCCTGGCTAAGCATTATGAATAAGAGATAAACAAAGAGGCGCAAAGTTATGAAACGTTGCAAAAAATGTTTCGAATTGTGACTGCATTGCGAAATAGTCAAAATACTTCAAGTCTTGTAAATAAAGTCTGGGAATGGAACGACCGATCAATGCGGAGAAGTTTAGAGTGCGTGAGTGATGGGCTCTGATATGAATTAATGTCCTTCTGTGTTCTATTCTAGATTATGTCAAGCTAATAAGCTAATAACTAATATGAAGTCTTTGAGCAATGGATTCACTCTTTATTCAAATAATGGTTTCAGTGCAGTGCTCAAGCCCTTCTCTTGCACTTCTATTTGGCAATTAGCTCAGAAGAGTAAGGTAATTGCGTTTTTATTTATGTAATATGCACTTAAGTAATATAACATATATTGACATTGGGGTGCAAACACTCGAGGGATATTTACTTCGAATGTTTTGGCCATTGTGCAACAATTGAGTTCAAAGTTGAGCTGTGGAACAGTTGCATACCTCATGTGGCAGAGGCGCTGGGGATTTGTTTCCATTTCGCCTCGATTCGAAATGGAATGATTTATTTGCATATGCAACATCGAAATGCACTCACCAGGGCCCCAAAATGAGGCGACTTTTAAGTGGCCGGCATCCGACTGTTGCCTGAGCTACATATATGCACTTATTCATATATATGTGTATATGTATAAATGTGGCTGCCCCTTTCCGAAATGCTCCATTTCTGAGGCAAAGCACTTTGGTGTAAAGCTTATTAACGAAATTGTATTTGTTGTTTTTGTTTTTCGTATTTTTGTTTTATTTTTCTTGCCTCTTGCGCCGTTTATTATTATCGGGTTTAATGGATTTTTAATGAGTCTTAAGCGCAGCTTCTGACGGCATTTGCAGCAGTGCAGTTTCATTATCGCTTAATCCTGTTATAAAAGCGTAGCAGCATTTTGTCATCGGCCTAAAATCGGGTTCCCTACACAATCTCGTCTTCTCCTTCTTCTGTGTCCCTCTCTTTCGCACCCTATGTCCCGGGCTCCTAAGTTGAGGATCACACCGTCTCACTTCCAATTAAATGTATACCTTGAATTTGTTTGCTCAGAATCACAGCATTTGATGCAATCAATTTGTCAGCTCGTCATAGAAGGAGTTCACCACTAACATGGCATACATGAGTATACCTACGAGATGATAATACATAAATTTAGCTATTTTTATCAAGATTCCAGTGGAAAGTGAAAAGTAGGATTATCAACAGCCACTGAGAACAGAGATTTGCTGTTACCAAGAATAAAGTTTTAACTAAATAATAGTTCCTGGAACTATAGATAACTAATATTTCTAGTTGAATCAATATTTTAATAAATCCTATAAATGTTCGATAACAGCAACAATCAATCACCGTGCTTACCAATTCTTAAAACCGCAATGGCACTCAGCAGAGCCGTAGCTATAGTACAAATTAGAACAATAAAATTTACTATAAGCCAGGGTCCCAAGCAAGAAGTGTTTTTCTGTGGTGAATGCCTTTAGTAAGAAGATTGAAGCGATTTGTCCAACTCACTGTCATTGCTCCAGTAATCAGCAATAGATCGCTAAAGGCCATTAGGTAAAAGATTACTGAGAACCAGAACACGCAGTACCGTGCGTCCATCTTATCAAAAAATTTAACGAACACATGTGGCATCTTATCACGGGTCACATAATAGACGCCAAGTGATCCTAGATAAAAATCCATAAGCCCAAAAATGCAGCCAAATAGCATTGTCCCGAATTGTAGCGATACGCAGCAACAACATTTCATCAGCCGCATATTGATTGCATCAACTTCTCTATTTCCTTTACAATATCCCTCGAGTTCCTTCTGAGCGCTGTATTAAGTCTAACGAAAACTGAGCTGAGCCTTCGTTGCCTACAGATCGAATTTTGATAGCAGCACTAAAACCTATCTAAACTTCTGAATTCCTCCTTTAGATTTCCTATTCTATGTATAATAAATGCCTATGCAAATTTCAGATAGTTTTCAAAATCCCAATTGACAGATATTTCGAAGGAACAACTTCTTTACCATGCTTGAAGTTTCCCTTCTGCTCTGGTCTTACACACTGTGCCGATACAGAGTCTACATTTTAATGTATGCAACGGATAGATAGATATCCTTATACAATACATTACCAGTATCACTGACAGAGTTTACAAATTCATTCCCTTAAAATTTGTAATCAATTAAGTCTAGTAGGTCAGCTTGTTTACAACTGCAGAATCGGAGGAATCAAAGTTCATTTTACTTATGGCGCAAAGTTCCAAATATGGCATGCCTCCTGGGTAATCAAATATGATTTGGCCAACTGTAATTACGTGAAAAGGCGTCAAATCACCTTTCAAAAGAAATGAATAATTCGATTTGTGTGCCATTAAATGCCTTTTGTTTATCAGCTCGAGGCAATCAGCTCGAGGGCTTGCGACCAACCTCAGAAGTGCTTTTCTCAAGTGCCAGCAGGCGGCTCAAATCCGCCCTGTGACAGTTGAGGACATCAAAGTATATTCGTTGATCGATTATGGTCCCAGTTATGCCTCGTCAAGACAGTAATATGTGTCCAAAGTCCGAAGCAGCTCGGTGTCTTGCATAAGAATTCTCCGCCAGCTTCGGTGCCGTTGACGGTGCAATCCATTGAGTGAGCCCTGGACAAGGTCGTTGCCACTATGGTATGTTGGTATGTCGGCTCTGTAGTATTCTATTTGATAACAATTTTGGCACTGCAAATTGTGCGCGTGAGTGGCGGCTAGTATCTTTGAGTACTTTTACAAGCCGCAACAATTTCTGTTGATTCTTTTCTGTTTTGTTTCTTTATTTTTTTTTTTTTTTTTGGTTTTTGGCATGGTTCCGGGAATGTACCCTTGCTCTACAAGCAGCCGCTTCATTTATCGGCAATGGAATTTTAATTGAGTTAGCATGTCGTGTAAGTGACAGCAGTGGCTTCTGGGCGCGCAGTTGTGATTCAGATATTAACGCAATTCTACGGCACACATGGTATAGCAAGGGCGGAACTTTATGCACTGAACTGGTTCATAGTTCATTGCACCATGGCATATATATTATAATTGATTTTTAGTGACTTTATGGCGCTTATGTTTATTATTTTATGATAATTACTAACTTTCGTTAAGAGTCTTCTGGTATTTTCAGCGGGTGATCTCGCTAATTCGTGTTGGCTCTACTGGCTCTCATGATAAGCTGTAATCATTTGAGGACTATATGGTCATGGCGTAGCCCAGAGACCAGTGTACAGGGCGTACATAAGGGTGAAACGTTAATTCTGCTAATCGATATATGTATAGTTTATATGTATTAGAGTTATAGAAAATGATAATAAAATTGGATATAAGATATGTTTATTAATGGATAATTTAATTGAACAAGTTATCTGAACTCTGACTCAATTTGTTTTCTTCGAATATTTAATCAAAATGATATATTGCAGCTGACAACCCATTAATCATCAGCTGCCTAGATATGTTCTTACCAAATTTACAAATGAACTAGTTCAACTTATTGGTCGTTCTACTTGTAATCTTATTGACTGTTTCTTATGCCAACACGCAATATGGATCAATTTTCTGGGCGTAGCACATCATTTATTTGGCAAATCCCTTGTTTTGAATAGGTTCCACTCATGAATCTTCGTCAGCTTTAGTTTGAAATAAAGTACTCCACTTGTTTAGCATATCGGGGCGGGTAAGTGATTCACTTTGGATCACAAGAAATGATAGATGTACACACATTGAAATGTGTGCAACACACTTGCTGGTTCCTTGTCTCATCCATCTTCGTCAAGGCTTTGGATGCGTTGCACCGTAAACCCTATGCAGATCCAGAAATCACATGTCCAAACTTAGCCACCCACTGACCGAAGCCGCAATACGCAGCTGATAAAGTTTGGACAGTCGCAAATCCATAGAGTGCGAGCCCATTGGACATAGTTAAGCGGGCATTTTGGCTTGAGGCTATTTGCAAAAAAAAAAAACCTAAAGTCTAATAAATAGGTTTTTAAGACCAGCCCGAAATAGAACCGATGCGCTCAGTATGCTAAAATAGATATGGTCAAAGTTTGGATCGTCTGGTGCCTGGCGGTATCTATGGGCATTCTTAGCTGTATCCGCTAAGTGCCCATCAGACCTGCCAGACATGCGTTTTGACAAGCCGCTGACAGGAAATTAACAGTTTCAATTACATTACATTACCAAACGAGATAATTGGAAACGCTGCCGCTGGTGCTGGGGCTGGCGCTAGCGTGTGGCAGAGCTTAAAGCATTTTGTGGATTTTGACTTCTATTTTGCTTCTATTATATTTTACCTTTTTTTTACTCGGAGCTCGCGCGCCTTTTATCACCAAACATAAACGTTGTTAGGTTTAGTAATCCACGGTAAAACAAATTATTTGACAAGCGCGTTAATTGATTTGATTCTCGTGCAGTACGCTTCTGCCAAAAACTCAGATCAAAAGTGGTACCAAATTTTTGGTAGCTTGTTTCGATGGGTCGAAAGACGAATACACTTAAAATTTAAATCATTTGATGATTTGGATACACATTATTAACACTTAACTGAGTCAAGTTCTGAACATAAAGACAGCATATTTAAGATATCAATGTTTGCTTGATAAAAGTATTTAGCGAATTCCTGAAAGTGATATATTAACACTCAAGTCTACAGTTATTTATTATATATCACAATAATCGATTCGTGCCTCTTGATAACTAAACTTTGTGAAATTAGTTTTAGTAAAAGTGTTTAAAGATTGCAGTTTTGGAGGTATTAATTGATATGCTCAGTTATACAAAGATCGATAAATATCGATATTATTGCATTCATTCAAAGCAAACTCAAAATTTGTAAGGGCCTCGCCAAGGGTATCCCAAAAGGTGCTTCACTTGTAAATTCCTCACATATTTTCGCACTGACTGAGACGCTTTGTCCGATAATTTAAGTCACGGTTATCTTGATGATAATTGATAAACGATATAGTAAACTTCAAGTAAACTGATGTATAGTAATATATGTACATATTGACATATACGCATTTATGCGGGATTCACAGTAAGTGAATTGTTATCCGAAACTTGTTGATCGCGCAAATAGACTATAAATCCAGCTGATCTACATTTGGCGTATTTAGATATGAGATATAGCCTTGAATTCAAATATTTAATTGTACTTAAAATAATACGAAGCAAAAATAGCCGCTTCCGCTTCAAGTTTGTCCTGATTGTGTTAATACCCCTCTTCAGGGTATACAAAATATACTTCGCAATAGAATTTGTGGGTCTTTATGGTATTTAAGCGGATGTTACCACACATTGGGTCGATTCAACGGGCCACGAGCCTCACAAGAAGATAACATAAAATGCGTTTTGCAATGTGTCTTGATGTGTGTGTGTGTGACTGTGAGTGGGTCTTTCGTTATACATAGGTAAGACATATTCTCTGTTTGTTGTAGGCTAGTTAGACTTTGCCGTCGGCATTCGCGTTGCATGTCACAGGAAATAAACAATATGTAATTATGCACTCACACTGCTGCCAGCTCAAGTAATCGCCCACTGGCAAGGTGATCTTTATAGCGGGACTCCTCCCCCTCTCTCCCGTTCTGCCGTATCTTATGGATGCATATATCTTATGACTCGACTGCACCAGCAATAATCATCATAAACAGCCGGTTCTGACTTGTCAACAAAAAATATGCCGCCTGCCAGACGCAGCAGTGCAGTTTGATGGGCGGGGGCGTCTGGAGCGGCTCTGGCGGCCTCCTCCGTCTCTCACTTCACGCATACACTGAACGGAAGTTTGAGTTTTGATAAATGCCCAGCCGCAAAACAAAAGGGAGAGTGCACAGCCAATAGCCAACAGCCAACAGCCAACGACCAACAATCAAAAGCTTCTTCCTGTGCCTCGTCTTAAGTGGGTCAACTGCAGCTGACATAACTCGGCTGCGCGTTGTGGCTCCGATCTGAGCGGCGTCTCTGTGGGTGTGCCGCGTGCAGCTGTAGTGAAAGTGGCGTAAGCCTTGGGGAGCTCCAACATTATCTCATTGTTTGAGCTGTGCTTGCTCATTACTTGGCTAATTAAAAGTGGAATAGTGGAACAAGAACTGTTTCCAATTCGTGTTTAGGCGAATTTGACTATATTCAGATTATATTCAACAGATTATTATTAACAGATTGAAAGATCAACTAAGGATAAAAAATATATGTACATTCTCCATAAATATTTTAATATTATATACAATATTATTACAATTGTAATTGTTAAACAGAATGAAATAAATAAATTTATATGTTTATACTATTTGAAATTGTTCCTCAAATATGAGAGTATACCTGTATAATACTTGCAGTGTAAAAGTAGGCAAAGCACATGGCCAGTTTCGATAGTTACAAGGGATTGCTTCTCTGCTCTCCAAGAGTGCCTTTATCATTTAATGGCATACCGAAAAAATAAAGCTCTTATCTAAGTGCGCAAATGAAGAGAGACTACGAAGCAGAAAAAGCATTCAGTGTGGCGCTCTCTCTAAGAATAATAATATATTAATGTTACTAATATATTCGATATGGATTTTCACATCGGGAGGCAACTATTGGAGCCGTCGATGTCATTCAATGCCACCCACTTTATCAACAGCAGCGACGACACGGTGGCGTCTGAAGAAATGCGTGTCAGATACAGATAGCGGGAAAAGGAGTGCGCCGCAATCTTGGCCACACACCAATACTATAGCTATAACAATAACAATAACAATAACAAAAACAATGACAATTTCTTTCTGTTTGCCTTCCAACTAGCGCCAGTTATTCAAATAAAACTTCAGTCCGACAGTTAGACAGACAGACAGACAGACAGACAGACAGACAATCCTAGGGCCGGACAGTCGGACTGTCGGTGAATGGGATTGTCAGCCCAGCGTAGATACATAATTTAGTATCAGTATCATATTTTTTGTTATTTTATTATATTTTTTATTAATCAATAAGAGTGCTGCCTTTTTTGTATTTTTTCTTTGATAAGATTACAAGACAACCCACAACGCAGTTCCAAGCGCTGGCCATAGCACTGCGGGACGGCTGCGAGGTGCCGGAGGCTAATGAAGATCTGCGACCACCTGGTATGAAGCATTTGACCAGCTTTTTGGCAATCGTTTGGCATGCGCGATAAGCAAGACAGAAAACAAGTCAAGGCGGGTATATTCAATAGTGAAATCTGAGTACGGTTACTCGTTAAAATGTAAATATACTTTACATCTAATGTGGTTCATTGGAATGCATGATATACTGATGTAATGCCCTGATAAATAGTTGAGAATAATATCGATATTGATCGATAAAGGGATCGACTTCTGCCGTTTACTATATGCATTCAGTATATTACAAAATAATATTCAGATATTCAGGAGGATAGGCTGATATACATGGGTTACTTAAATACATAGTTGTCAATGGTATACAATTATTTATACACTTTATGAACGGAGAACGGGAGTTCCCCTTCCACCCGGTCTAGAATGTCATCACTCCCAGTTGAATGAACAAAATAATAAAGTGACAGCGCCATCCGCAGTGCCAAACTGATAAATCTAATGTTTACTTAACATTTATTATTTTATAAATTATAATTACCACTTGCGCTTTGCATTTGGCATTAAATGGACGAGTATCAGTATCGCATACAAAAGCAATGATCGTCGAACAGACTTTAGCCTGAAATGCCATCTAATTATAATATATGCATATACTATATATATGTCAGACCCATTATTTGGGGTCCACTGCCCAGCCCCCATCAATTTGCGCCGTTCATAAATATTTACATAAACCAGAGCGTTAGGAAAAAAAAAACAACATTTGCCAGACCAATTTGTTATTTTTAACAATTAGGTCTTATCTGCCAGAGTATGCTTGACTGAAGATACCCTATACACTTTAAGCATGGTTTCTGGAGGATCGCTAAATAAAGTTGGAGAATTCTTCATAGAGCAGTCGATGGATGACAATCTTTAAATTGAGAGTCTCTTAGAGATAACATTTACATATGATCGACTCACGGATCCCGATGGAGATATGTGAAGAATGTTTGAAGCGGACAAATGTTGATGTTATTATGGAGTCTCATTTGATAATGGAGATTATTTCTGCGAAATTTTAAGTTGTTAGTCAAGCCAGTTTTGGCCAACTTTCATAGGGTAGCAGAAATATATTAAAATATATTCATAAGTAATAATAAAACATTTACTAAGGAAAATATATCGTAATTGTTGGGGTTTTTGAATGCCTTGCCGGGAACACATGCGCAATTTGTTTTAATTACCACCTTGGGGCCTAAAACCGTTAACTCCTATACATACCCTAGTATTTACCGCTACTTCAAGCATTGCCGTTTACAGGGCCAGACGAGAACCCTTAACTTAGCGGTTATCTTAATGATCCACAGCAGACAACATTCCAGGAATGCCATTTGCATGAGAAATACCTCAGGCGAACCCAAACCAAGTTCACTTTTTTATTTCGAAAACTCTTGACCAAATACTATAATAACATAAAGCATTTCATTGAATTTATCTATATCAATAAACTGAGAGTGCAATTGTTTTTGACTGTATATTAATAGACATCATTTCGATAAGACAGCACGCAAATAGCTCATGTCAACATGGGGCCACGAAACGAAGTCAAGAATTTCTTTTATTTATACAACTTGGATGATTGGCAAATTTTAAGCTTCCCGATATGATAGCAACTGGGATGGGTTTTCTGCTTTTATTTCAGACTGATAGATATAATTGGAAACGATAGCTGTTTTCAGATAAGTTTTTTATATAATATTAAAAATATTAGCTTTTAAAAATATTAGTTTCTGTTTTAATGAGACTGTATTTCTTTAAACCTTTACCCCAGGTTGATATTGAGTTTAACGTATCAAAGTTCATCCTATTTCTTATTTAATATTTTATTCAATTGACTTGGCTAGAGACCCTTCAACGTCGGCATTCCACCAAGGTAACGAATGCATTCGTTGAATGTATGCGAAGCGCAACAGCAAATCTATCTGACCACTATATGTTAGAGATGAAAGTATTGCAGAACTTGTGATGTTAGTCTTTAATAGTTGCCAGCTTGTTAGTTTGTTTTTTAATCGGTACCTAATATCAGATATTAAGAAAAATATGTATTAGCTGATTCAATTCATAAATAAGCTGGATTTTCCGCTATCCGCAATTTCCAAATTTTTTCCGCAATCGCACTTAAAAATAAGCCAGATCTGGCCGAAAATAAGCCAAAACGACAACACTGTATATCAGTTCGGTATCTAACAGTAAGATATATAATAGTTAAGCAGGCGACAGAAAGGTGTATATAACAGTTCAATGTGTACAAGTTTAGCTTTGACGTTTGATAGCTCTGCGTATAACACTTACAAAAATGTATAAAAGTGCGGTGTATATCAGTTACGACAATTAATTTAGGTGCACAGCTAACTAGTTAAAAGCTAACCTATATGTGTATAGCATGAAGATGTAGCCCCTCATATATGTAGAACACCAATCGGATGGGCAAGGCCAACAGAAAATTCTGTTATCCCACATAATAGCCACAATTAAAGTGTGTCTAGCTGCACTATCAGCGGCGACTACTGACAAGCCATCAACCTGAGATATGAAAGGTTCCCCCGGCTACCTCGAGACCGTCTCTGACCGTCCGCTGACTTCTTGGGCCCAATCAAGCGAACAAGAAGAAGAAAAGTGCAATATTTGCGCAGACATTAACAGAGTCAACAGCGGCATATTTTAAATGGCACACAGAAGGGCGAAAGACGACGCCTTCTCGCCTTGTCGACTTGTCGCCTTCTCGCAGCAGTGGCTAGTGGCTTATATTGAAACGGAAACTGTCCTGTGATAGCCGGAAAAGTTTTTCAAACAGCAAAAGCCTTTTAAGGCGACAAACTGATTCTACAATAATATCAAATGTGCCGACGCATAAATCAAGCACTTGGACATCAGCTGGGTCTTAAGTTTTCAAATATTTTTCCTTTTGTTTTTGATTTGCTTTCTCTTTGTTGATTCCAAATTAAAATTCCCCTGAATAGCTAGAACAGGCAGCGCATTGGATCATATCGTGTATCATATCGACAGGGGGAAAGAGAGAGGGAGAGAGTGAGAGGAGTCTCTTCAGCTGTAAAAGTGTCTATAAAAAGTTCTCATTTGTCTGCGTTTGCATTCGTTGGTCAGAGTTGAAGAGTCGCATTGGCGCCGGTGGTTCCCGCACAAAGGTTTGGCCCGATTCAGTGTCTGCAGGATTCCCACCCACGGTATCTGGCCCACTGTAATTATTGAGTATAACGAATGGCTCGATATGCTCATTTATCAATGCCCGTCATGGCGATCGTAAAAAACACGTTTTATACTCGTGCATATATATTACTTTTTTGGGTATTATCGTGGTGCACGTTTTTAAAACGCGACACATACGCTGAATAACAAAAACTTTCCGCTTACAACCAAAACATTGTTAAATTGGCGCTCCACTGGGCTTATAAGCGAGCCCGCCATAAACAACAGCAACTACAACGGACAACAACAGCAAAAACAGGTAATCAAAGCAGTAAATACACTGAGAATTCGGAATTGATTTTGCGGAAATATATTTTGTTATGGAACAAGCCGAATTAAAGTAAGTAAACACATACATATATATATTCCACAAGAATAAACGTTATGACGGCTGGATGGATGGGCTGTGATGGATGGGTTAATGGAAGTCAAATGTATAATACATAGGGTATGAAAGCATCTCCTTTAAATCATTGAATCCGAAAATTTTCAAATTGTCAACTTCGATATTGGCCGGAATTGGTGTGGCATCTTTTCGTGAAGAGTTCAGCTGTGTGGCAACTCTGCAAAATGCGCAGCGAACCCTCAAATTCTTATCTGGGCAAATGCAATAAGAGTCAAATACACGACGACACACTAACATATAGCAGTGGGAATTTATAATGGCAATACATGGGAGTACATGTGCTTAATATCTACAGCTATCTTTGTTGGCATTGTTGTTGTTAATGTTGTAGTTGTTGCTGTTGTTGTTGTTGTTGTTGTTGGTATCATTTAGCTTGTTGCCAAAGGCAACGTGGCCAGACCACAAAATGGTTCACCATCTATTGACAATTCAATTAGCGTTTTGAAATAATTTCTTGATAAGCATGGCTGTGGGACACATTTTCGGGTATACCAAAGCCACAAGTACAACCACCTAATAACAAACTGTAAAAGTTAATAAAAACACACTAGAAACCTATGAAAGCAGAGTCTGCATGCCCTTGCCCAGAGAGGAGGAGACATACCGTCATATGGCTTGAGTTTGGACTGTGAAGATATTCAAGTTTTTTAGAACTGTCAGATATAGTATATTTGGAATTTTAAATAGGTTAATTTAAAGCCATTTCGAGCTATTTTAAACATGCTGTGAATATATGATTTAATGATTTAATTAAATTACTTACTATAACCTACCACGCTATAGGTAGATTGAAATTATGGCGAGTTCCTTTTGTTTGAGCGTATAACAATTACTGTGGCGTCAAGTTAATTATTGGTAATTAGTAGAGCCAAACCAGGACTATAAAAGCGCCGAGACCATCTGGGAGAACTTCAGTAGAAGTTGTAGATGACAAGCATAATGGAGAGAATTATTTTACTGCTTCTCAGCGTCACTTGTCCAAGTACAATGGCCAATAGCCAATATCTGCAACCTGTGACTTCGCAAACAGAGTCGAGCAATCTGAACAGCCAGAGGTACCCTGGAACTGCCATAGTATACGCACGTGTGCAATGGATTTGCCTGGGAAAAGTGTGGGTGCCGAACGCTATGCAGTCGGGCGATCTTATCTGGGGTGCACAAATTGCAATTTTGGGCTATACCCTGGCACTGCTAGTCTTCGGCCTCGAGTGGGTCCTGAGGCGTGCCCAATTTGCATAAATTGCACTGCTTTCACACGCTGCAATTTGGCTATGTAAATCACTCTTTATCAAACATTACAATCATGCGCTATACAAACTTCAGTTTCGCTGTGAGAAAGTTCAGTTCCTTGGAGAATGTGCGATAAGTTGGCGGACTGTGCAGTCATAGGAGCTAGCTCAGCGTTAAAACTAAAGGTATTTGCTTGTGAATGTGTAGAAATAAAACTCATTCTATTGCTAATGCAAAAAAGGTGTGCTATTGATGAATAATAATATCAAGCGGACTTTGTAGGCAGCTGTCTTAGGACTGGAATCGGTCTAATACCTTTATTTTAAACAATTTTCGATATACTTGACGTCAAGTCACATTAGTAAAAAAATAACTTACAAAGATTTTTAGAAATCGAAAAAGGATTTTGGTGGAACGTGATAATACATTCAGAACGGACTTTAAAAGGATTGACTTTACAGAACCTCAAATGAACCCAGAACATTTTTATTTTCATAAAATTCGGAATAAACACATTTTGAAGAAATATCATTGGAGCTCTGTTATGCAAAGCCTTAGTTATATAAATGCTTTGCTAACATTTTTAAATTATTGCTATTCACATTTTTCTGTGCATCAAAAATATTAAAAGCTGTAAATAAAATGATTTTTAATAAATGAATTTAAATAAATAAAAATTATATATATCTAAATAAACTGTGAATTATTTGGAAAAAGGAGAAAAAATTAAATTAAATACTACATATATTGAAAAATATATTAAATATTGAATGCTCCGATGAGCAGATATGTTATAAAATAGAAGCGTAATTTCATAAAATTTTCCACCCGATTTCCCAGTTTTGAATTCCTTATGCATGACTTTTAAAAATCGTTATAATTGCTCAGCATAAAATTCTTGTTTTCTCGTTTATAATATTATCAGAAATAGAGCTGTGAGTTTTTTTTTTTTTTTTTTTTTTTTTTTTTTTTTTTAAATTAGCGCGTGGCATTGTGAAATTGGGAATCATATCATTTGTATATGATTACTTAGATAAGAGCTCTAAAATAGATATGGAGACCTGGATCGTGCCTCTGAGTGCTATGAATCACAGATGTATATTATTATGCTATACATGTGAGTATATTCAGATGCGCATTGCAGATAGGATTTTTATCAAAATTAGGCGCTTTAAAACTTCCCCGAGATTCCATATTGTTCTAACTGTTATTTGACATCAAATTGACTGTGCTGACTCATCCTGAAACTATTGGCCCAGCTAGAACTCTGGCGCTATTAGGAGCTCTGCTAATTTAACCCTTGATTGCCCATTATTTGTTCAATTGTGTACCTAAGGCACACCTAATATTAACCCCTTGGCATTAATAACAGACCCTCTTGCATTAGCTTTATTAAAAACGAAGCGTGGCCTCTTTGCAGTGCCTCCGTCTGAAATCACTTCAACTCGACAAAGACACTCGACCAGACATTGAATTTATTGTAGCTGCATAACTGTGACTTACGATTTGGCTCTAGTTTTCACTGAAGTGAATTCGTTATTTATGAAATAATTTATCTGCGCCGTGTAACAAAAAGTGATTTTGTATTTTATAGCTGTGCGCGCTCTCTAAATGTGCATTTACTAAGTCATAAAAAGACGTAAATTACATATAAATCGTAAATCGCCAACGGGCCAACAGGCCAACGGACCGTAAACTACAGTTGATCGGGTAAAACTTGTTTATACCCTATTATAAATTAAGTAATATATTTTGCTCTCTAACTTGGACCATTATTGTTTTTATGAGCTAATTAGGGGGTTCCCAGAAAATATATATCAACCTGGGGAAGTAAACTTAAAAATTATTGATGATCTTGAGACACACGCAATACTTATTTTTTTTAGTACACAAATATCTTTTAAATTTAAAATCAAAATGATTTAATAATATTTGTATATTTATATCTGGTGTATCTATATCAAATTATACATTTGTAGATTTGTTACTTTTGACTGACTGATTTGAATAGGTAGAATATAAGATTTCCGTTAACATTTAACATCAAATGATTTATAATGAATTAATTAAGTAGTTGCATATGTATTCATAGGTATAATAGGAATGGCATTAGCTTTACATTTCTGACAATAATTAAAAGCCTATCAGAAATCTGATTCGATCGTTAAAACGTAGTAAACATATTTGCATATTCATATGCGCACTATAAATTGCTTTTCGCTTAATTAAGTTTGCAAACTTTTTTCTATTTTTGGTCAGCACTTGGATCTCTGGTCTTTGGTCTCTTCCTTTGTCCCCTTCCCCTTTGAAGATGTGAAAGTCATTTTCACAATTGACCAATTTGAACTGAAGAGGTTCAAACATTTCTCACACACTCAGCAATGTCCCTCGGGCGCTGCAAATACCTCAAGTGTGCTCAAAGCACTCGAAAGTGTTGAATAATTCAAATGGCCTGCAGGGGAAGAGTAAGAAGAGCTCTGAGAGAGACGAAGACTCTGGCTAGCGCATACCGGAAAATAAATATAAATAATTTGCGAAAAGCTCATTTAGAACAAATAAATTCGAGTTATGAGTTGGACAGACTTTACGCATGGCTCACCCAGCAGAAAACAGAAGATGGAGAGAACAGAATGACAAATATTGTAAATTCATGCCCAAGGAATTTCAGACATCTCAGTTATTTATTTCGGCACATTAACAACGCGGAGACAGGCCCAGACACGAGCCCAAACACAAGCCAAGCACTCAGGCCTGGGGGTTCGCATTTAATATTGATTGTAAAATAAATTGAAATTAAAAACAAAAACAAAAAAAAAAAAAAAAAAAAAAAAAACAAAATGTAAAAAAAGGTAAATAAATGCGTATGTGAAATTAATATGTAAAGAGCTTTCGCACAAACAGAATAATTTAATTAGCGAACACTGTTGGCACTTTATAATTATTTACTTCAAGTTTCCGTTGTACTTGCAAATATTCCCTATAATAACCTGCTTAAGTAAAGGGTATGCAATACGGATGAGCTCGGAAGCTCTATGTTTTAGAGCGCCGAACTTGGATGGTATACAATGCTTCCAAAGACTTGATTGATAGGCAAATAGTATTTCTAATTTATGAATGCGAAACACCTCTTGTAGTGGCATAGCGAAGAAATGAATATGAACTCTAATCGTAAAGGCAACAATCAATCCAAATAAATATGATAAAGAAGTTCCATTGAATTGCTAAGCGTATTCCGTTCACAGGGTATATGCAAGAGCAGGTACTTTTGTGATTGCTTCTTTTTATTGTGATTGATAAATTTGGCAAATATTTGCTATTGCCCAGTGCAAGTGTCAATTTATATCGTATTGTATTTTCATTTCCATTGATATTTTTTAGGGCAATGCCAGTCGAATAAAATCGATAAAATACTTGGCATAACTTTGATGGGTTATCACCATTAACTGGGAATGGGGCTGGGTGGAGTTGGGTTGGGTTTGTTTTGTTCCAACTAAATTGTTTACAATGACATAACTTCTGATATAGCTTGGCAGCTTTTTAAATACGTCGGAATGTTAAGTAGATGAGTATCAAATGTTACGTTCCTCAAATAGTAGGCGATAATATCAATAAACACGAATTCTATACGAATTGCACAAAAAAATACAATGTAACGAATCGTTGGCGCACTTCATTTAGATAATATTACACACGAGCAGAGAAACATATGTTTCCTTGTATATATGTACTTGTTTACATAGTGGAACTTCCCTTTCGAATCGACAAATTATTATAGCAAGACCTCTCAAGGAATAATTGCCCAAGCTTAGCAGCTCAGATGAGTCTTAAGCCTCTTGGCCTGGCCTTTTACTTGGCATATTAATTATTATTTGGGAATTACTCACCATCAGGAGGTAAATAATCTTGGCATAGACCGTAAACTGTGGTAACCTGAAAGTAAACGACAAGCTTAATATGTGTATACAATTATAATTATGGTATATAAATTAGTTGAACGTGTTTTCAATTTATTTTTATTTTCGAATTGTACTTCCCCGTTGGGACTGTAATTTAGATGTCACTTGACAATTGCCTTTTACGAACTTGTTTAATGAAAATGCAGCAGAAATCACGTTGGGAATTTGAAATTTATGCTACTTTTTCAATTAGCATTATTTTTCTTTTATTTCAAACAGATTTTTTGACGGGTTTTCCCCCAGACTCCAGTACTGCCGCCTTGTTGGGTAAGTCGAGCACATAACTTAAGCTGCTGGCGCTAACACCCACATCTAATAACAGTTATGACAAGACATCAGACCACAAAGCACAAGCACGTAGCCAAATTCGTTTCTCAACCTTAAGCCAGTTGGTCTGACCGACGTTTTGACGTTTGCTAAACGGTTCGCCCAGTTAAATTCTAAACAATAAATTCACTGGAATTTATTATGCAATTAGTTAAAAGGCTGCCACAACAAAGAGCATTAATTTCACACTGACCGACAAAAGTAGCGCACAAGGAGTCAAAAGCCTCAGCTGTTGCTCCTGTCAGCGGAAACCAAAGCGCCAAGGCGCCGCGGTAAGACCTCGGAACTCTTATGTAATCGAAATTGTAGGCAAGTGTTGGTAAATAGGTCGAAAAATTGGGTATGCGAATATTTAATACAGAGAATTGATCTAAGATAACTAGTTAGCAAGTTTGTAACTATAAGTTAGCTTCTTATCCTATGGCTGACCCAGTCTCACTGCTCTCAGTCTTATGTATTCAACACCTACAGAAATTCACAAATTTGTAGCTTAAAACATGGATGTTACTTGGGCGTACTGTGATGATGAATTGGAGTAGCAAAAAGTGTTTTTAGACTAGACTGATGAATGAGCAGAGGGCTGAAATGAATGACCTTTGAATTCTGTGGAAATAGAATTGTATGTCGCTTGTGTCGTGGAGTGGTGCTGTAGCTTAGTAGATATATTATATATTCGATTTTGCGGAAATTAAAAAGCCGTTTCTATATAATTATATTTAACAAACTTTTAGTTTTAACTTATGAATAGACTTTGCATAGTGTAACAGAAAGTCAAAGAGAGGAAAGCGAGGAGGAGATCTACTCTCACGCAAACGCAACAAACTTGGCCGTAGAAAACTTGTTAGCCCTACCCACATGCAAACTACTGACACACTTGGCCAATTGGCCCAGAGTTCAGTTAAATGAAACGAGGCTCATCGGGATTTGCTTTGAAAACAACTTTAATATAACTGCATTTGCAAGATAATAGTGGAGACGAGGCGACGCTGCCTGGCCTTGGCATTGCTTTTCCCATAGTAGTTCGTGTCTTTTATGCGATAGTTGCCCGGGCGCAGATAGACAGGAATGCTCTTGTCCTCCACATGAAAGTTGCGCAGATCGTAGTAGCCCTGGAATATGAATATCGTTAATTCTGTCCCCTCTTGAAGTGGAGACCCACCTACAGCTTTCATGGGACAGATGGCTGATAGATTTCCGTACTTGCGCACATTGCGAAACCAGAGGCTGGGCAGGCTGCCCGCCGTATGACTTTTGACTGACTGACAAGTGTCTACATCGTAGTTGAACAGAGTGTGGTAGTTCGTAGAGTTCTCGATCTGGAATTGCACAGTCATGGACGTGCGCATGGTCGGTGGGAGAGATCGATCTATATAGACATCCGCATTCAGGTAGCCCTCAGTCGTCAGCCAACTCTTCATTCTTGTAAAGTAGTTGGTATTGTGCTCGTAGCTGACGTTTGTGAACTTACTGCGTAGCGCCACGGCTTCAAAAGCTAAATTATATGGAAATCTGTGTTCAATTCCGATATTGATTTAGTTGCACTTACTCAGCGCCGTCTGCAATGGAGTTGTAGCAAACAGCAGGACGTGAACCAAGAGCAGATGCATGACTGCCTCATCGCTCGTGTAAAGAATCAATGAAAATGTGATTCGCTAAATGGAAAATTACCACTGCTCGTAATGAGCCAATTATGGGAAATCAGTTCAGTATTAGATTAGGGAGAATCTTGATCAGTAATTACTTCGATATTGCCTATGTTACCCGAAGGTAATGAACCATATCGAATGAAGCTCTTTAGCATTGGCTTTAGTGATTGGAAAAACTATATAATAATAAAGTATATATATTAATAAAATATAATAATAAAATATACAATAATAAAATCCCTATATTGAGTCTTATATACTTGGCATAAGACTTACTTGAATGTAACTCTAGAAACAACTCAGAGTTAGATTTAAATCAATTTGCCTATAGCTCCATAATTTGCCACGGTTTGCTATCTGTAGATCTGTTCAGGCTTCAAGCATACTTAGACCAGTTTCATATATAAAACTCGAATCGAAATCAGCTGGGCAAAATCTGTAAATATTTCGCAAAATAACTGCACAAACAATTTTCAGAAACTGTTTGCTGCCAACGGCATTTTGGCGCAGTTGACAAGTCGATGGGAGCAATCAATTGATTAAGTGTAAATCTAGCAATCAATCAAATGCTTTCAATCAGCCAATCAACAGCCTCAAATTGAATGACAACATGTTGACAGTTGTATAAACGAATTGAGGTGCTGCCAGCTAAAGTTTTCGGTCAGGTGTGTGATTAAGTGTACGTGTGTGTGTGTGTGTGTGTGTGTGTGTGTGGGAGTGTGAGTGTGTGTATAGACCCCCCATACCGAGTTAAAGCGCCTGCCACATAAACATTCAAGTTCAATTTCTTTGGCTCTTCGGCAGAGGCAACTGCAGCTGACAAGCTAACCGTAAAGCAAACTGAAAGTTGTTGCATCTAAAAGATACAACTGACGTTGTTGTTGTTGTTGCTGTTGATGTTGGTGCTGTCATTGTCGTTGTTTGTCAAAGCGGCGTTTAATTGGAAACACAGTTGGGTGTTGGTTTTGACCGGTCCATGGCTCCATCTCTAGCTTCAGCTCCAGCTCTAGCTCTGGCTCTGGATGCTGCTGTCTTCATCAAGCACAACGGCAAAACTGTGAAGCGCAGACAGCTGATGGATGCGGACATTTCGATTCATTCTCGAGGCCAGGCCAACGCAAACTTGTTTCTCAAAATAAATGCTATATTACGCATACGCCACGGCTTCCAGCCGACTTGAAAAGAAATGCTCAGCAGTGTGTTTCTGTTTTTTTTTTCCTTTTTTTTTTACTCTTGATTGCTCCAACTGAATTCAGAGCTTGCAGTTTAATTGCAAATTATTCAAATGCTCCACAGACGGCGGCAAGTCGCGCTTTGCAGCTGCCGTTGCCGTTGCCATAGCCGCCTGCTGCTGTCATAACCAGTCGCCCCACAGCCAATGCCACGCCCCGAACCCTCCCCTGACTCAATTGTCGCTTTGCAATTATGTCGGAAATTAACAACAGCGCCCGCAACTGCCGACCCAAAAAGGCAAAACAAAAAGTAAATAATAAATATACATACATATTTACATATTTACTATATATCCAGCATGTGAAATGTGCAAAAATATTTCAATGTATTTTTTCTCGTTTGTTGTCAAATGAAATTAGGCGTGAAATGTAGTTTGAACTTTGGCTAAAATATTATAGCAATGGAAATTTTTTGTTTTCTCTTTTACTGCCACAGTCATATAGACATATGTATATATATCCATACGTATGTATATATATATGTATGTAATTACATTATTTATTTTTTTTAGGCGCCACTTGCAATTTTTTTCTTATCGCTAAAAAATTTAAATTTATTGGCTTTGTTTTTATACACTTTCACGAAGTGAAAAGAGTATATTATTTTGTTTTGAAAAGATATTAAGCTTATATATATCACCCATTTTTCGGTTAGAGTAAATCAGTTTATTTCGTTTATATTATAAATTGAGCAAATTTATTTGATTTACAATTATTTCTCAGTCGCGCCTCCTCTACTGCAATGATCTTACATTGCTCTTCCATTGAATATTGTGCGAATTATCGTTGCTTAGACCATAAATGATATATCGCTTGGGCAGCGCTTGTTGCCAGGCACATTTAGTCGGCGATATCAAAGTTGATATTCTTCAGGTAATAAAACGTCACTGCACTTCGCATTATCTCAATTGGCTGCAGCAACACGCCATTCTTATACCATGTAAATTGTATGTTAGGGGTATGGGGAAATGAAATTCATATATTTTAAACTTCTTTCTATAATAATTATTTAGGTTTCACTATGGAGATTTGATTTGAATTGCTTCATCTTTTAAAATGCCAGACATTAATCAAATTGTAATCATATGATGAAATGAAATTCTCATTTGGTTTATTTGAGCATCGCATATAAAGGTGACTTTTAGGTTTTCCCCAGTCAAGGTGCAAATTGATGTATTTATTTTTATATTCTGAACCCATTGAAAATGGGAAATCAGGGTATAATGGTTTTGTTAAATGTATGTAACATGCAGAAGGAGGAGTGGCAGACCCCATAAAGTATATATATTCTTGATCAGGGCGACGAGCTGAATCCATTTAGCCCGTTATTTTGTTATCGGTTAAAAACATTATCGAAAACCAGTAATAAATTTATATCTCCTACATCTTTAAAGCTAGAGTCTCTAAATTTTTTTATATATATTTGTATATGCATTTTTTAAAATTTCGGTTTTTGTTGTTGTTGTTTTTTTTTTTTCAAAATTTACCCCCCACCTCTAATTCACCCCCTCATCATTATATTTGTAAAAGGCGTATTTCAAGTACTAGGGACTTGTGCTTTGCCAGATACATTCATATACATATATGTTATATTCATAATCTGAAAGTTTCAGCTATTAAACAATTAACTTCCCATAGTAATCCCAACTGCAGCCAATGCGTGTGCGTGTATGTGTGCATATGCGAATAATTATTAAAATATCAGTTGCTCGAAGGGTTCAGGGATCTCGTAGTCGGGCAGTCTCGACTAGAGCTTTCTTACTTGCTTAGAATTAATTTGTTACAAAATGGGTATAAAATCTTTAATTTAAGAGCTTGTTGTACTCGTATTTCCTTCTTTTTTCAATTTCGTGTATATACAGGGTATATGTCATTTATAGCTGATAGTCAACCATTCTCAAGTACTTTTAAAGAGAGTTCTGCTTAGACAAAGCAACAATTTTTAATTTGATTTACGTTGCAGTGCCAACGCATTGGCATTACCAATTTTAGAATTTTAAAGGGTATCTCCGGATCGATCATTTCTGACAGGTGCTGCATAGTGCTTATTTTACGTGGTTAATGAATTTGTGGCGAACGAACTAGGCACACTAGAAGCCCAACACGTTAACATGGCCAATGTGCAGCAGTTGCTGTTGCAGTTGTTGATGTTGCTGCTGTTGCTGCTGTTGCTGCTGTTGCTGCTGTTGCCTGCATCTTAAGTTGCATTTATATGCAAATAACTTAAATTGTTTTCAATTTGCCTTGGCCACTGCATTCCTTGAGCCGAGTTGCAGCTAATTTTATGGCTAATTGTCAGCTCGCCTGTTTGCCGCTCCTGCTCCTGCTCCTGCTGCTGGTGCTGCTGGTGCTGCTGCTGCTGCTGTTGGTCGATTGTTGATTGCTGATGAAGTTGTGATATTTGCGATAAAAAAATGTATGTGATAAAAATTATAAAGCGTCGATAGTTATGGCCAAGAATTTCTTAATTGCCAGTGGCAAAGCATGCTAGCCAGCGAGGCAGCAATGCAGCTAGCCGGCCAAGCAGGCGGTCGTGGCCAATCAATTGGCTAAAAGCTTTGTATTGAAAACAGGACGACAGACAAAGTCGGACAAAAATGTCAAAAGCTTTTAAATAGATATCACCGTTTAGCAATTAGTTTCTGCTTAAGTGTCGACAAGTCTCAGGTTTTGACCTAAAAACTCAATTTTATTTGGCATTTTAAGAGCCTTCAGCCTTGGGTCTGTAAGACGAATTGTTGCGACCCTTCAGCCTTATCCAATTGGAATTTATTTTTATATAAATATCCATTTTCAATTTCCTTGACACACAAAGTAAACGAATCGGAAATGAATCAAGCCAAACGAGATGCGAAAATACATTTCGTGCTGCCTTCTGCTTCAGTTTGCAATTTATTTAAAAATATAATAGATGATTAAATACATTTTTCAGAAGCTTTTCATTTGCCAAGCCCTTTGGTAATTTTTTTGGTAATTTTTTTGGTTAGATCGAGCTAACGGTACCCTAACTGCCTCTAAAGAGGCGTAAAAATTATTTTTGGGTCATCGATATAGGAGATTACTAGTAACTTAACTATCTAAATTTCAGCTAAATTAGCTTCCATCTAATATCCTCTAGAAGATATAAACATTTGCGGTTTGCAAAGCTTTTTGGTCTTGGGTGTCAGCCCGAGTATATAAACAAAACTTGAGGTCTTAAGCATCAATAGTGTCCAAAATATAGCAGAATTTAAAAAATCACTATATCTTCAGGTCCGATTTGCCACGTCCCCAGTGAGCGTTAGACATATAATTTCATATCTTTATAGAATCATAACATTAGCTCATGTGCAAAATTTCAACGTTCTTGCTTTAAGACTCTCGGAGATACAGTTATATCCATTATGCCACGCCCCTTGTGGGCGGATCGAGAAAATTTTAACACTTTATAAATCTGAGACTATACACGAGTATGTGCGCCGAATTTCAAGTCTCTAGCCTTAATAGCGCCAAAGCAAGTAAGAAAGCTCTACTCGAGACTGCTCGACTACGAGAATCCTTTGAGCAACAGCTATTTCAATCAGTTTTCGCGTCTTTCTGCGTACACAAGACACGCGCACACCCACAGAGATACGCACGCACGCAGTGTGCGCTTACTATGAGGACTTAATTGTTTAATAATTTTTTGTGAACATACAATCTTCATGAAACTTTCAGATTATAGTTATAACATGGATATACATGTAGTATTTGAATTTCCCATTTTCGATGGGTTCAGGGTATAAAAATTGCGTTCATACGGACAGATGGACAGTCAAGACGGACATTGCACGAAACAATTATTAGTTTATTTTATTGTCATCTGAAAGATGATTGCAAAACTAATGAGTTTTTGTCCGATAATGTTAGATGAGATTATGATAGATCTTATCAACATAATTTATAGGAAATTCATTAATTTGAAAGAAATATTGAAACTCGTTCGAAAAATAGATGTATACAAATGTTAACTAAAAATAAGAAAAAAAAAAAAAATAAATAAATAAATAATTATGAGCTATTATTATGAAACTATTACATTTATTATATAGAATATTCCTACTTAAAGACTGATGCAAATCAGTATGCAGTTGCTTTCAGCTGTTGCTCTCAGAATTGCATACAAATGAAGTGCTGAACCGGTTGGCAGTAACCTTTTTCTTAAGACACTGGACAATCTGTCTACACGATTTGCTGCATGACTTCAATGCAATTGATATTCATATACGTCCGTAAAGTTGTCATTATGTCAGCGGGGCTGAGCACTCTACTAAACTAAAGTAATGTTATAATCAAATAACCGCACACAATATCAGCACCAGAGCAACACATTGTAATTACAATTACAATTAGAATTACAATTTCAATTACAATTATACTTACAAAGTTGTTGTTGCCTCATAAAAATAGCAATCACATTTGCATTACATGCTTTCAGTTCTGTTCTGTTCTCATGCCCATTCGATTACCGATTACCCACTCCGGGTCCCCCATTTAGTTACAGTCAATGCAAATTGATATGGTTTGTACCATTCGATTCATACTGCGCACTTTCGATTCGTAATGCCTACTAGTGGGCGGCTTGAAACTGAACCCAGGGTGTGCTCTGCCCTCGGCCTATCATCGTCGCAGGGCCATCGAGCAGCTACCTGATTGTCGATTGTCGATGGATGGATAAACGTGCGAGCCTCATGATATATGGATACAACGCAATTTACACGTAATGAATAGCTAAAAATAAACGATCATTGGAGCTGTGCGCTGTCAAGTGGTTTTTGGTGACATCTAAGCACTAATGCAATTAATCAATCACCTTTGAGCTTTACACAATGTTACATGAATTTTGAATTCAAAAATCAAGCACGAAAATACCCTAAAAACTTCATTAAAACGGGCTCTAATTCTTAGGCTTTAAAGTTAAGGTTCTTGCACTGCACTTTATAGATGAAATATTTCTCAGTATCTGAAAAACAGAAATTAGGTGGCTTGGTGTATTAGTTACCGTTCAGTCCTGACACTAAATTATTGAACGTATTCACAAATAAATAGTTAAGAGGACAAATAAATAGTCCGTCTGTCCGAATTGTTTTTTCCAATGTTCGTATGTATTCGAGTTTATTTAAAAAAATCGATAGCTCTCCCGTTAATTTTTATCGATTAAAAATATTATCGAAAATTTGATTATTTCTCCTACATATTTAAAGCTAGAGTCTCCAAATTTTAAATGTATGTAAATATATGTATTTTATACAATTTCGATGTATTTATTTCAAATACTAGAGACTTGTGCTTTGGCAAATGCATGTATGAAGACCGTCCATCGACAAGAAAAGTTAGTTAAACAATTATTAATTCTATTTATAAAGTAAATAGCAGCATCATCAGCGATAATAGGGTGTTAAACAATGGCTTCAAATTTTAAATCATCGATAATATGAATAGTTAATTATAATTATAATTAAATTAAATATAGTAATGATTATTAGTTATAGAATAGATAAAGACTTGCAATTTACTTTGCTGAATAAATATTCTATTTACAGGATACTTTTCTTTACATTATATATCAATTGTCCCGAATTCAGGCCATACTTTGGCTAAACATTAGTTTAATTTTCCGTTATTTCCTTTAAATAACAATAGATTGTATCTCTTGGAATAACTATATCACTTTAATAATATTAATCGGCTGAAATTAATCGCTATACTATTTCCACCATGGCGATTACTTTCTTTTCTGTCCCAACAATGTTTCCCTTTCTTTAATTTTCTTTCCTCAATTTTCATGTATAAATCCACGCTGCTTCTTTTAATTAACCTCTTTTCTTCAATGGTACAATTTGTAATTTCCTTTCGTGTTTGTTTGCCCATTCACAAGTTATTTGCCCACAGAGTTCAATGAGCTGTCTGTTATATACCCATTTAATTGCTTCATTTAATTGTGCAATACAACAACTACAACAATAATAACAACAGTAATAATAACAACTGTATAATAGTTTGCTGAAGGGCGCTTTGGTTCGCACATGTTGCTCGTAATTACAGCAAACATTTAGACGCCAGTTATTATATTATACGATATTTATAAGCAATTCACAGTGCTTGGATGCCAACTAGTTTCCCAGCTTTCGGAGCGAGCCAGCCAAGTCATGAACTCGGTTACGACTAGGAAATGCCATTGAACACACACACACAGACACCCACCCAGTCACACAGTTATACATAGTGGAAACGCCACCCACAGTCACCCTGACATTGAAATGCATCCATATTAATGCTCATCTAACTGTTAAATCGAGCTACCAACCAGACCCAGTCGCAAACCCCGTTACAGTACCACTCACTATTTGAGACCCACTCGCAGTCGCCCTTCCATCTCCATCTCCATCTCCATCACCATTTCCATCTGTTTATCAGGCACTGTCATCGCTTTTGCATTGAGTTGTCAGCGTCTGCTCTTAGCACTTTATTAAATGATAGTTTATCGAGCTGTTTACTCGGCTCTGTGTGTGCCCGATAATCGCGAAGTTGCTTTCGGATTCGTAATTGAAAATAGCGAGGGATAGAGGGGCAAGCATTGACTCTATGACTTGTGCTTTGCCTAAGTGCTTATTGCACTCGCAAGTTGTGTCTGCTCGCGAAAAGTGGGGATTAGAAGGCATGTCTCATTATACAATAAATAAATAAGAGTAGCAAATGAGACGACTACCAAAAATATATCTAAGCTAAGCGATATCACGTTTTACAGTTTTAATACTTAGGAATATAAAAAATGTATTTATCAATCAAATGGTTGAGTAGTTATAAATCTGTATAAATATCACGTTTTATGTCTATCACCTCTATATGCCGGCTGTTTTTCTTTTTATTGACGACTAAAAGTATTTGCTGACTGCCCTAAAGAATACCAAAGCAGTTAGGTTTTAAACGCATAATAACATTCATTTGATCAGTAAAATCTTTATTTGCATATATCTCATTCACAATCAATGCGATTTAATTGTATCGCAAAAGTGGTTGAGATTAATTGACTCTATCATTCCAAAAAGCAATAATGTCGGTATTTAGAGTATTTTCGGAGAAAAGCTCCAAGCACTTCAATGCCAGTATATCGCTCTTTCTCTAAGGCGGATCCTAATGTTACGGAAGTTAGTGTTACTGAATTTCATACTTAATAAGTATGAAAGCTCTAGTCGAGACTGCTAGACTACGCAATCCTCTAAACCGTGGACGTATCGGGAAAATCTTAAAACTTAACGAAGGTAAACTTGAGTATATATTCGAAACTTCAGATGGACGGATGGACATGGAAACAAGAGACTTATCTCATGTTCCAGAATTAGTATTAAAAAAACCTTTTTAATGCTATCATATTTATTTTATTTCTGCTTTCTAACTTCCTTCACCTTTTAAAGTCATTTCCATTTGGCAATATATATTAAAGTAGCTTAGGTAAGTAATACCCTTGATAAACCTCTGATAAACATTTTCACTTATTATGTTTAGAAAGTGGCGAGACATCGGGCACCCCTTCCCGGGATCACCCCCTCAGCTGCCTCTGGCTGCTTACTGATTACAGATGAGTCAATATGAAGTCGATATTTGCCTAGAAACAGAATCAGAATCAGAATCAGAGTCAGCAACAGCGACGCTTGTTGGCAATGCATTTGAATTTGCAGTCGAGCCAGAAGATACAAAAACAAAAATATTTTCCCATGCGTGTCAAAGCAAGTGGCACGGCACGCCCACGGCCCACGTCCTTCAGCAGCCAGCAAATAGTCTAAGCTAAAGCAGATGCGCATCCTTTCACCCAGAGGCAGTTGCAGTTGCAGTTGCAGTTGCAGTAGCTTTCCCACAGTTGTTGGTGTGCCACTTGAGTGGGTCGGCCCGCAGGCGTGATAAGTGCATAAAGTGTTAAGTGGCAAACACGCAATTCGCCATTCCACGCAGTTTTCACATTTTCACAGTTCCACAATTCATGATCAAGTGCAATCTTTTGACATTAATATGACAACAAAAGGAGTTGGCAAAGGAGGCGGTAGTCGGCAGTCGGCAGTCGGCAGTCGCTAGTCCACACAATGCCCCAGCACAAAATCAATTATGCGCACGAGGCACACAATGAATGACAACTGCAACTCTGACCAAGTTGGGGGACTCTGACTGGAAGTCGGCAATGATTGAGCATGCGACAGGCGCGCAGTGACAGGCGCTGATACAGCTGGGTCCGCAGCAGCAGGAAGGGGATGAGGAGGAGCAGCAGTAGCAGAAGTTGCGCCGGCGCAGAAGCATTTGCCATGCGGCTTGATGAATGTCTGTCAAATTGCTGACACGTACGCACTCCTCCTCGTCGTCGCAGTCGTCGTAGTCGTCGTTGTTGTCTCTGACATTGACACAATGTTGTGTGGCTGTTGCTGTGGCTGTGGTTGAGGAACTGCTGCCAGCAGCAGTCTCTATCTTAAGAGCAACATTGTTGTTGCTGCGCTGCTGGGGCAGGAAAATATTTCATGGCTTTTAATTTCAACTCGTATGCTGCCTGTCATCTAATTGAGTTGTTTCGCCGCACAAATTTATCGGCATATTAATGCAGCATATTTCAAATGCCACGATGCCAAGTCGCTTGACTCACTTCCTTCTCCTCCTCTGCCTCCTTTCCCAGCTCACAGACTGAGCAACAGCAGCAGCAGCAGTTCCTCAGCTGCTGTGGAACATGTTTATGCAATTTGCTGGTGTGCCAAACTGTATAGCTGGAAGATTGGACTACTGGCCGATGCCTCCTTGGCTTGTCTTATCAAATGATTTTATTTATGCTATGGGCGCGCATGTGTGTGCGATAATTGGATTATTTACTTTCGCGGCTTAGCAGCCAACAAAGTTGTGAAAATTGTCGGGTTTTCGCTTTCTATAAAACTTGGTCGATCATTGCTGGTGGCAGCCAGCCCAAGTTGTTGTTGTTGTTGCTGTTGTTGCTGTGGTTGTTGTTGTTGTTACTGTTGCTGTTTCTGTTGTTGTGGCTGGCTAATGGAGTCGTCTATTGGTTTATGTTAGTAGCAGTTCGACTTTGGACTAAGCACTTCAAGCTTAGCTAAAATCCAAGTCCCTGCCTCGCCTGCTATATAAAAAAAATTATCTGTGGTTTTACGATTGTTTCGTTTTTATTTTTCTCTTTCCTTCTTGATTTATTTATGTCTAAGGCTAATGGCATATAAAATGGAGGTTAACAAGCAAAACTGTAGATCGCAAGCTGAGCAAAAAAGTTGAAAGTTTTCCCAAAGAAAACAGTTTTTGTGTAATTTTCTCTTAAATAAAGTTATTGCTTGTCGGATTGGGGGATTGTTTCCAGTTTATTTCATTGAAATTATCGTGTAGAGAATTTAAAGTAAGGAATGCATCATATCGATATAGAATGGAATAGATCAGAAAATATATGTGTAGATAAATTATTACATTTAGAGAAATATTATAAATATATATATATGTATAATATTATAAAACATAAAGATTTAATTATGAAAATTGAAAATGAAAATAAAATCATACCCTTTCTTTTAAATTTGTATAAAAAAACAAGAAAGAAAACTCTATTCAAGAGTGGTCGATTACCCGGTACTACCCTGAACCAAACTAAGAAAAAAACACACTTAATAAGGTTCAAAATTTCTATTTGAAAATATAAGTGAAATGAAAAACTAATTTAATTACATAGTGTAATCCTGTATATATAGTTCTCGTGTCGGAGTGTTTGTTGTCAAACTCCTCCGAAACGGTTCGACCGATTCTCAAGAAATTTTCTGTGCAGTTCTGGTAGATCTGAGAATCGGCCAGCATCTATTTTTCATGGCCCTAAGATTAAAGGGTGGGCCAAAAGTACAGAATGATTTGAATATCAGCTTGGTTGGTTCAGGTTCAGCACTTACTTGTTATAGATGAGCCGAGTTAACTAATTGAGGAATAAATGACCCAATATTAAATTTCATTTTTAACCTGAATAATTTGAGAATCTAGCTATCAACAGCAGCATTGTAGAGTTTCAATTATAGTTTTAGCAAACCTTCTGATATGCCATACACAAAGTTGAGTTAAGGTTCAAGGAGCATTATCTTCGACAAGAAACTCTACTTAAATTCAAATACAAATCGGCTGCTGTTACCGCCTCTTTGTAACCTGAGACCCATTGAGGCAGCTAGGGGCAACACCTCGAAAGAATTGAGGAGCGGGCTGTTGCAAGTAGAGGCCCAGTCGCAAGTCCCCATTAATATGTATGAGCCGAGTCAGGAGGCAATGCCAGAACTTGTTTATCAAACGTTTGGAGCGCTCGTCGCCCTCGAATGCTTCCATTAGCTTCCGTCACCTTCAATAGCGTTGGCTGACCCAATTAACAAGGCATTATAAAGTCGTAAAGCATAGCAGACGTGTGATGCCAGAAAATTAGCAAACTAGACAAGCCCCACAGCTGAAGGAGCTGGCGGTAGGTGGCAGTAGGCAGCGGTTCCCGTCCGCGTTCCCAATCCCGTGCGCCACATCGCATTAAATGTGCTTGCAAATGCGACTGAATTCATAAATCACAAATCACTTAGGCAAACACAGTTTGGGAACGTGGGGCGTGGAACTTAGCTGTGGATGTAAATGTCTATGGCTATTTGGCTTTTTGGCTGCCGGTTGGCGGTGCCGGCTGCCGGTTCCAGTTTGAATCTGAGTTTAAGTTGGAGTTTGGGTCTTGGGCTTTGGCTTGGCGGCATGGGCTTACAAATGTTCATGTTTGCGCGATAATATTGACAAATTGTGCAAACATTCGCACACAATTAATAAAGCCAGACCCACACGACCTGCGCCACCACGTCCCACGTCCCATGGCCCACGGCCCACGTGCGGGGCAGCGCGTGTTCGCCAAAGACAAAGCTACTGAGACCAGAGCATGTCACGACCGCGACTGAGAGACAACATAATTTCGATTCCAGGCGGCACTGAGCGTTGCCTACCTAAATACGAAAATCTAAGAAGCTAAAATGTCACTCTGCATAAAGTGTCAAAGCGACACAGTGGGTCGAATCACATGGGAAATGAAGTGAAATTAATTGATAAAGACTGAGACTGGTTCACAAAAAAAAAAAAAAAAAAAAAAAATAAATATATATATATATATATATATATATATATATATATATATATATATATATATATATATATATATATATATATATAGTCAAAATTAAGGATCATTCAAGTCTTAAAATATTGAAAAATAAAAAAAAATATTGTTTATAGGTGAGATACAATAATAAACAAAAACTTTGACTTATAATTATAATAAAAAGAAATTGTCATCATATTATAAACAATGTACTAATGTAACATATTATGTGCAGTTATGTATAGCGAATGTACTCATATTTTTACTAAATATTCAATAATTCAAACGCATTCGACCAAACGGTTTGATTTTGCAAAGTATGGAAGAAATGAACATTTTGATGGATGGAATTAGTTGAATAATTGAATCTATCAAATTATTCAACAGTTAACAAATAAATATATGTATTTTTGTCTTATTAATATTGAAAAAAACTTAATATATACCACGTTTTGTTAATAATTATATAAAACAAATAGATTTTTTATTTGCCTTAGACAGTTATTAATAGCATCTTGGTATATTTGCAATTTTGAACTTTTCGCAAGTGCATCAAATACCGTTGGAAATGTTATACCGTCTCTAATTAACTCGAATACTGAATATTCGCAAGATAAATTTGAGTTAGAAATTGTTGATGTTCTGTCACTGTGCGGGCTGCTTCTGCAAACGCACAATGCCTAATGCAAAGCTCTGCAATCAATGCACGTTCACACAAGCTGGCGCCCACACACACACAATCCCGTAGGCACTCGGAGTGGGGCTGGACCTCCGTAAGAGCCTGGACTGATGCATGGATCGGATCGGGATGGGATCGCCCACGGCAGGGCCTAGGCCGGCCGGCAATGAGCTTGCAACTTAGCTGATTGAGTTGATGCAGTGGCTGTTGCTGCTACTCCTGCTGGTGCTGCTGGTGGGGCAGCAATCTAGTGGCATGCCACATCAGCGGGACAGCAGGCGCTGTGATTGATGATTGTGGCACTCGTCGTTGTCAGCTGGCTTTCGATGTAGCACCACAGCAGCAGCGGCGGCAGCAGAGAACACTTCCTTTGGGCACGTACTCCATCCACTTTCGTTTTCCAACTAAAGTCGACAATTTATGCAGCATAACTCGTGTATTTAGACCCGAAACGTAAGCGGCTTGAGGAGTTTCGTGTCTGTTAAGCCGCTTAGCAGCCAGCCGGGAAACTGCGACAGACATTTTGTGTTGACAAATCAATTAAATGTTAAATTTAAAGGTGCACAGTAGCTCCGATACCTGAGTAGGAGTCGGATTCAGAGACGGAGACGGCGTCGGAGTTGGAGTCGAGGTCCGAATCCAGCAGCAGCTCAGCACGAATTAGCTCGTCTACTCGCAGATAAACGATTGCCAGCATGCAACGCAGCCCCGTGGGCTGTTGCCCAGCTGTGGCCAGGGCCTAGAACTGGCGCTTATCGAAATACATTGATTGCCCCGGCTGGCTGCGGGCCATGCAAATCGTAAAGTGTGAAAACAAATTGCGAGCCCCAGCGGAGGCACCGCGGAGGCACAGGAAACTCATTGCAGTCGCCAGATAATTGCACTCGATTTGTAATTCAAGATTAAGGGCAACGCAGACCATTCGACGTGGCACGGAATGCCCCTTAGCTAGAGGCCTGCACTTTTCGATCTTTGTTTTAATTTATGTGCACTTGACGGTTTCTCCTCTTTGCCTCAGATTATCTCTGAAAATGTGGGCCATGAGTTAAGTGATTATGTAAATTTTTGGCTGGCAGCGGGCGAGGGAGCGGAGGAGGAGAGAGATCGCAGTCTATCAATGTCATGCCCCTAGATGTGTATAGCCTTCAAGTGAACCACTGAGAGAGATTGGTTAACAACTTGAAATGCACTCCATTTATTATTGGCAATTCAAAGTGATGCCTTAACTGAGAAATAAAGTAATATATATAATATGTATGTATATTATATACAAATTTATTTATTCATTTACTCCATAGAGAATATAGGCATATAAGCTCTTTGGCTTGGATTACACAACACTCGCGAAGCCAGCGTGAAGTCGATTTTAGATATTATTTGTAGTCAATTTAAAGAAATCTTAGTTTGAAACAAGCATTACATATCTAAATGTGAGCAACGTAACTTTAAGTAATCCGATTCTTATTTCGACTTGAAGCCTAGTGAGATGGTATAATGAATTCGTCAATATGTGTCTGTGATGGACTGAATCGATTTACTCCAGTCAGTCCGTCTTTCCGCCTCTCCATATGTTTGAACGCGTCTATCTCAGAGCATATAAGAGCTAAAGACTTGATAATATTTATAAATGTGATAAGATATAAAATATTGCGAAATCTATATGCAAAGTATAGAAATTGAAGTTTTCAAGGTGCATGAGGATATAAATTAAAACTGAGTTTTTCAGGTTTTTAATCGATAGTATTATATTTATAAATAAATACCTTGAAATATTTTGTGGGTATATGTATATAAAGATATAGTAGATGATATTTGATTTATATTATCAGATTACAACAAATTATTTGTATAAGCTCTGAAATAAATTTCCATAGGAAAAACAAGTGAAGTTTATTTTTCTTCTTGACTACTTGAACCAAAACCATTTAATTGATTTCTTCTACAAATATTACGAATTGAGAAGAAAGTTATTAAGTAGAATAGATAAACAGTGCACACTGAGTACAGTCTGCAGCCAGGAAAATCTGGTGTTAAACCAATATGTTTATGCAACCCCAATAGTTAAAGCCTCATTCTCGAAGCTTACACAAAACTCTAAATTGAAAATATATTAAGAAATAGATTCTACATATAAAAGTGATATGAAAATATGTCAATTATATGATAATATAGATATAGAGAGTCTAACTGTAATACTTACATCGTATTTACTTGACCTCATTTTACCCATTTATTTTGCATCTAATTTGCATTCGTATTTCGGCTACGCTTTTTTGTTAGATTCAATCCGAGCGACCATTTGATGAGCGTAACAGAATTTTCGTGACTTTGAATGGATTTCGCCTTCGATGTAGTAGATTTTTTGTTACATATATATATATATATGTATATATATATATATATATATATATATATATATATATATATATATATTTATATATATGTTTATATATTTATATGCATGATATATAATAATTTAGAAAAATTACTGTTCATTCATATTCGTACGATATGATTGGCTTATAATGTATTGATTTGATTTCGTAAATTAAGTTTATGTTAAGCATACTTATTGATTGATTTACTCAAAAACAAAATTTTTTTTTTTAGAATTGTGAACACGTTTTGTTAAGCACTTTATTTATTAATTTATCAAATATTATTCACTCACTACGTTTGGGACTTTACTATATTATTTTGCATATATTTTGCAGTACAGATAATTGAATTGGTTTATTGCGTCCGTTCGGTTTCTTTGCACCTTTTGATATCGTTAACACAGTCTTTGCGAATTTGTATATTTTAAAAGTAAAAGGCTTCGAGTGTGCAACTGGAAATAATTAGAATTCGGTTTCAGCTCGACTTCTATTAAATTGTAGCTTTATTTTGAAATATTACGCATACGCCACGTGGCACCAATCGCTGCTCGATTGGGACTGAATGTGCTCTGCCAAAGTTTCCTTTTTGCCGAAAAACTTCGAGTTCTGGGGCGAGCTCTTCTGCAAAATGTACTTCCAACTGTTACTTTCGGCGGCTCTGCTCAATTTGTTGTTGGTCTATTTCAGGAAAAATCATTATGCTGAACCGAAAAACAGCAAATGCCAAAAGTGCATGAGCATATAAGGCTGGCTGGCTCGCTCAGGAGGGAAACTAAATAGACGGATAGAAAAAGAAGGGGGCAGCAACCACGTGAAAAAATGCCGGAAACAGAAATCGATTTGCACCAAGTGAACATATGTGTGTGTGCTGGAATAATAGAAGAGTGAGGCAGAGGCAGAAGCAGAGGCAGAGAACAGGCAATGGCTCGTATTGGGGAAACAGAGTTAATTTAGTTGAGTCTGTTTCCCCAATTTGTTTATAACTATTGACCAAGCGAGGCTCTGTTTAATTTCTAGTAAACTTTACACACACACATACACACACTCACTCACGCACACACACACAAGCAGAAACACCGAAATTATGTCACACACACGCTGAACACGAAAGTAGGCAACGATTACGTTTTGTAGCTCGAAAAACATGCGACAAACTCTTCTTTTTTCTTATGAGCTTCGACAATATTTTTATACGACTTCCAACTAAATTACGGCAACAATAAAAAAATGTAAGAATTTATCAAGTTAATTTGCTGCTCAAATTTGCTTTTGTTGCTCAGCGTCTTTACCCGTCGCTGCTGCTGTTGCTGCTGCTGCTGCACGACGCGCTGAAAATTCACGTAACAATTGATTTGTGTGTCAAAAATGTCACAAGTGTCAAAAATTGTATGGAAACACTGCGTTGCTCTTGAGAGAGAGAGCGAGCGAGAGAGAGGGAATGAGAGACATGCTAAGTGCCAATAAGAGAGGCAGAGAGCAGCACATGATTACACGTGCACAGCCCAAAGAGAACGACTACGAGAGAGAGTGGCCGTGAGAGTGAGAGAGAGAGAGAATTGCTGCTGCGCGTCAGTTTGGGACTCAAAAGAGATGTATATCCTTGTGTAAAGAGCACTGCTTAGAGAGCTTTAAAGCTCTGTTTGCTTGTGATTTCATTTCAAATGTAACAGTCAGTTTCAGCCAGAGGCTAAGCTGATCTCAGCCATCAGATGACAAAGCTTATTAAGAGAGATGGCTAATTATGAATTTGAGTTTTATGTAATCTGAACTGAAACGAGTTCCATAGATAAGAAGAGGAAGAATTATGTAAGAGCTGATGAATTTCTATGAATGAAGGAGTATTTCGACACGTCTTATGTAGGGTAATGCGATAGTTTGACGATTTGATGCAGAAGTTCTAGTTATGCTTCAATTAATAACGTTAACAGAAAGAGCTTTTCCATGGATATATGACAGACTTTGAATTAGTGTTTTCTATAAATCTTAAAAGCATGTGCCAGTCAATAGTCAATTATTCCAGGAAATTGAGCTGGTGAGAATTTTACTACCATCAGTATATATATATTTATATGTATATTCTATTATTGTACATTCCTGTATCTCCCAATTGGGAACTTTAGAGTAAAGCGTATATACCCATAATGACATTTATATATGGTATCTGATACATCCACTGAAATGTTTCGAACAAAGCAAAGTAAACAACGGTGGTTATAAAATAAATAAATTGTTTGATGCACTGATAGCATGTGATATTATTTCTGGAAACGTCCACACAAGTTTTTAAAGTAAATAATCGCCAATGATGCAGTAACTGCAAGTCCATCAAATTCTTAGCTTAATACAACAAACTTGAGCATTTCATTTTGGCCACCATTTGCACTAATCTGCAGCAGATTACAGCCCTTCCTTGCTAAGCAGTCTTGACTGTATTCATAAGCACGGCATGATTCACTTCCTCGACGATCCCCTCAAATCAAAGGCAACTACAGACCCTAGCTGGCGAAAAGGGTTCACTTTCAACAGTTGCTTGGTGCAACCGTTTGTCTAAATGGCTTAAAGGGCTTAAGAGGCTCATGTCCTGTGGAACATGAATACGCTGCACGAGAAAGGGAAGTAGTTTGCAACGCCCCAATGCAGCAACCCCTTCCGCCCTACCCCTAGCTCCCGTCCCACACACTAATTGTTTACAGCTAGTCTAGTCATTACCGAGAAGTCTGGTCAGCAAGGTGTTCACCAAACACACACACACACACACACACACACACACACACACACACTCACAGGCACACACTCATACGTAGGTGAGCACACACAAGTCCAGAGGATTGTCTATTAGTTAGTCATAATTTGATTGTTTAAGTGAATTTGCATTGGACTTTGATGAGCCGTGACTAATTTAATTGGACTGACGCTGCTCCCACTGAATGCGCACAGAAAATGTTATTAATTAATTAAGCTCGGGGTGACCGTAGAAATTGTTAGTGTTAAGTGATACGAATATACACGCGAGACGGCGAGACATTCACATATTCGCATTCGATTCTCGACTCGACTTTGACTCGCGGCTGCGGTTTTTGTTGTGAACCCCACTAAATGCGATGCAAAACTGGCCGACCAGGCAGAGCCGGGCGCTGGCGTTGGTTTCTTATAGGAAGAGACCCACACTAAGCGAGAGAGTGTGACGGAGCGAGAGAGAGGCAGCGATGCAGCGAGGCAGCGAGGCAGTGAGACGGAGAGGCAGAGACACAGCGAGAGCGCGTACAGTGGGGCAGCAGGAGACGGCAGCAGAAGCATACGCAGCAGGAGAGGGCGGCGCAAGCGGAGACGGACACAGAGACCGGCCAGCGTCAGCTGCGTCGCCTGCTCTGGCAGTGGGCAGGGCGTTCGGGGGCAGGGACTGGGTGGCTACTGCGACATGTGTGTGTTTGCGTGCATGTGCGTGTGTGTGAGTGTGTGTGTGTGTGCACGCCACTTGAGGCTAATAACAACAAGAAACGAAGAGCCGAAACCAGAGCAGCGCGCGAGCGAGTCGATTGCAATTCAGCTTCTGGCCAGGAGCCCGAGCCCGAGCCAAGAGAAAGCTTCGCTATTGCCGCTATTGCCGCTATCAACGCAGCACAGTTGCACCAAAGAGAGCCAGAGAGCGGGAGAGAGAAGAAAAGAGTTATATGGGCTCTCTTAAGCATTATGCGGAAGTGTGCAAGAAGAGCGAGTCAGCGAGGGTAAAGCTGAGAGAGAGTCAAGCAAGGGGGAGGGGGGATGGCTGCGCCCACATAACGGTCAATGCGGCTTAGCATGAAAATCGCATGCAATAATATTAGTCTTACGCCATGCTCTTGCTCAGGCCCAACATATCGTGGGGTGGGAGGGGTCGACTGCTAGGGGTTGCTTTCCATTCGAAAGACCATAGAAGTAGCACGTAATGTCGCAATGCTGACGGGGTGACCGTTTGCATGATTACAGTGAACACACAATAAGCGAAATAATAGAGCTTTGAATCTTAAATGCTGGAATACAAAAGTAAAATGGAATACAAGAGTTAACAGAAGTTCTTCTTTTTCTTAAAAGAAATAATAGGTTAATTATTCCCGATTTATAATTTTTTTTTTAAATTTTGGGATTCGTTAAATTTATATTATTAATAAGCAATATTTGAAATAATTAAAAGTCTTTAAATTTATGGTTGTTTTTCTCTCGACAAGTTAGAAGTCCATAATTGGCTGTAATATTATTTCACTGCAACATTTATCTTTTCTTTTATAGCCAATAGCTATTGTAATTTTCAAACGATTTTACCCGTTAGGAATTCCGAATGCCAGCTGGTCACCTTTGGGCAGCGGACAGTAGCCCCATCTCTTTCAGACTCTTGGTGTCTCTTACTATTTCTCTTTTACTTCGCCATCTCTCTCTTCCTCTCTGTCACTCTCTCACTCTCTGAAACCTAGGGGTAGCTGCTTACCCTTTGAGCCGAATGTAACATTGTCTATCGAGCACGCTCTCGCATGCGATACGGCCGTCATGTGGGCTGTGGACAGAGTCGGACATGCAACAACAGGTTTGAGGTTGGCTGCAACAGCAACGCAGCAGCAACATGTTGCAGCATTATGTCAATAGCATTGCCAGCAGTGGCGTGGCAGTTGGCATTGGCATTGGACTGGGACAGGATCATCGATGCAGCCACAATGCGCTGATTGCTCACGCGATGCCCGCACACACGCACAACTGCAGGGGGAGGGGGGAGGAGAGTGGGCCTCCGAGTACAATCGGCTATGCATATATAGGTGTTTTGTGATATATTGACAGCATTACGAGTGCGATAGCTGCGTGTCATTAATCATAGATCTTTAGCCCGAACATGCGCTATTCATTTGAGCAGCACAAACAAAAGTCTGCCGGCTTAATGGTGTGAACACGTAGCGGAGAGTAACAAATTGGCGAAACGAAACCACAAGCACAGCCACCAGCCCAACCACTGTTGACCACGGGCCAAGGGGCAGGCGCAGTGGGGCGCCGCACCACCCGCCACAACAAAAGGAACGGCTTCGCCGAAGGACACCGAGAGTCTTGCATCATAAAACCCGAAGAACAAGAGGAAAAACAAAATATCAGAAAAAAAGTTACACGCATGCGCAGCGGGTGGTGTGCGGTCTTGTAATAAAAAAATGCGAACCGCCGAGAAAAGAGCGCGCGGGCTGTGGTGCGTGGAGCTCTCACATATCGAAGCTTTCGATCAAATTGCCTATCAGATAGGCCCAGCCGCAGTCGCATCTGTCGGATAGCTGGAGGGGGCGAGTAGCCGCTGTCTGGGAGGGGTGTTGAAAAATTCATTTTAATAAGCGCCCGTAAAATCCAGCACGCAATATCTGAGCAATAAATAAATGACAATTATGAATTGTTCGTCGGAACCGAGAGCCGTAGCCCAGTCCCAGTCCCAGTCCCAGGCTCAGTCTCCCAGCTTAAACTTCATCTCCAGATCCAAATGCCAAAGCCCTTTGGCTCCGGCGCCAACTGCTGGTGCTATGAGACAAAAGCCACCAACGATAGCGAGAGCTCATCCAGTGGTGGCTGTCGTCGTGCCGGGCCATTAATTTGTTGTTTATCGCACCTTGTTAAAATCGCATTGCCTATAAGCTCTGCAGGTGAGTGAGTGTATGTGTGTGTGTGTGTGTGTGTGTGTGTAAAAGATCTGACTAGATTCAAATTCCATAAATGCCTTCAGCGCCGCTCAACTCACAATAGCATCTTATAGAAACAAAAATGAATATATTTGGATAATTAGAAGCGAGCAACATCTGTTGGAGAAAAATCAATAATGACAATCATAATATACTAACAAATTATGAATATTCCTAGTTTTAAAAAATTTCGTAATTGTAGTTGATGTAGAATAAGGATTAAAAGTAGTTGACTTTAGTAGTAATAACAATAAGCAGTACTACTGGGCAAACTAGTAGTACTGGTACAAGTACAATTGTTAATAATTAATTAGTGGTACTTAGTATATTTTTATAATAAAACTTGTAGTAGTAGTATTAAATGTTTTAAATAGTAGTAGTATTACTAGTCAATTCGGTAGTGCTAATAGGTAGAACTAGTAGAACCAAAAGAATTAACTAAGGAAGTAGTGTTAATAGTAAAGTTGTAGTAGCACCTGTCAAATAACTGCTACCGAAATAAATAATATGGTAGAGTTATTTAATAATAATAATAATAGTAACAGAACTTATAATAGTATCAGTTCTTTTGAACTTCTTATTTTTATTGGGAGTATTGCTATTGATAATGATAAGTACTACTATTGCTCTTATCGGAATCTTTAATATTTCTGTACAACGTCTATAAAGCATTCGTAGCTTTCACTTGAGACGCCACAATTAAATCGCAGATTATCTCTAGCGCCCACTTTAGCTGCAGGAAATATTGGAAATATAAGAAATCAATAATACAACTACCTGAGACGGTTCATCAAATCTGATTGGCTGACTTCAGAAGTCGACTCGCTTATCTAATTTCTACAAATACACAAGAGTCGTGATTGAGATAGCTAGACTAGTATCTCACAATTCATTCATAAGTTTTACAGTAATCTCAAAGCAATCAAAACAAAGGCAAAACTTTTAGGGCAACAAAACGGATTTTGATTTTATTTGATTTATTTGCGCATGAAATTCCCAAGCGAATGTTAAAAATAAATCGAAATGATATTCGCGCATTCGTTTGCTTTTGGCAACTGCGCATATCATAAATGTCACAGGTACCCTAACAATGGATAGCTCCAATCACAAATTGAGAATTTATAGGTGCCCACTCATTAGTAAATTCTTTGAGATGAATGCGATTGAAAGCTAGAATAATTTAAGCTGACAAATAAATGTTATGTGAATGAATACTACTTGAATCAATCAACTTGCTCTCTCTCTTTCTCTCCCTCACTTTCCGTCTACTTTCATCATCAGAATTATTTGTACAATCAAGAATGATGTAAATACGAAGATTATGATATAAGATATTATGTCTCAAAGGAGACAGATCATTTTCATCTGTTTCAATAAGTATAATATAAGATTAGATTATTTATAAGGGTATTACGGCTTATTCATGTCAATGCAAGTATTTTAATTGTTTCATTTATTTATTTTTGACTAACTTGTCGAAAAGCCTATAAACGGCAAACGAATACCAGATGGCAGTTTATTTTTGCTTTATATTCCTCTATTGGATTTTTTTTTTGCTTTTTTTTTGTTGTCAAATTCCACGCATAATATTTGTACGGTCGCACATGCTTACAGCATTGGCTGTTGATTTATGCAAATTATTAAACGTTTTCTAATAACTCATTATGCCGCGTCAACAACGCGCCGCATGACTGTCGTTTAGAGATGAGATCCGAGAAACCCCAGACTCGATGCTCGCGACCCGAGACTCGAGATCCGAGACCCGGGACCTGGGACACGGGAGACACGATGAGCCGCGCGTCTCGATATACGATACTCGACACTTGGATCCGGCACCTGAGCACGCAGTCTTCAGACATCAGTTAGTACAGCCTCATTTTCATTACACGTTCAATTTACAGCAGCCCCTGAAGGGGCGGAGGGCCGGCAACTACTGTTGCCTCTTTCTGGCTAAAAGTTAACGTTTTGTTTTCTAACACTTAGTGTTGCCTATTTCCATAACTCTTTATTGTATTTGTTGTATTTCCATAGTTGCCTGTCAGTTTTCGCATCTGCCGCGTCTACTGCATCGGAGTTTCGTAGCGGCCAGCTAGCTGTCAACGTTTGAGCGTGTCAATATTTTTGAATTGGTAATTGATCAAATATTTTGCTTCGACCATGATTTGCATTTTAGCTTGTTTTCTTGACCTGCGTCCAATGAGTTTTTCGTAGTGGTCCAGCGGCTGTAGTGCAAGCTTTTACTTTCAGTGTGTGTACTCAATTACTTAGAATAGGGTTTCCGGAATTGCTGCGCTTCAGCGCGAAATAATGATCAGCAGATCAGTTAAAGATGATCTCAACATTTCAATTAAGCCTATTGTTTACCCTAAATATCTTACAATTAGATGTTGACCCATTGAGACTCTGTCTAAAACGCAATTTAGTGAAGAATTTTTGCCGTCAGTTGTAATACACTGAGCAAATATAGGGGTGTATATAGTATTGCAAATTTAGGCAAAGTAAAATTAGTGATGATTTATTGTGAAAATACGCAAAGTCATTATTTAATGATTGTTTTTTATTGCTTGTTTATCCATAATCTTGGATACTTTATTATACTAAAAAAATTAAAGTTTTAATATTAATTTAAATATACAAGTATTCCATTTTTATCAATGACAATTAATAATATAGAGTTATTTGAAACAATTTTCTGTGCTATAAATTTGTATTTACGTAAAATAATTAACAATAGCTTAGATGTTCGAATCAAAGTTATTTCTCTTTCTTCTCGCAGTGCATCGCAAGTCAACTGCTTTGACCAGGCTTGCAACAGTTGTTAATGCACTTTCAGAGTTGCAGTTGCAGTTGCAGTTGCATTCGCAGATGGTGTCCATGGCTGGACTTTAGCTATTTGCGTTTGCATTTTAGCACCTCAACAACTGTGAAGAGGCCCGGCGAGGGCTGCGGCGTGGCCGGGGCGGCTGTTATGCGGCGGGGTGTGGTCGCTCGGAGCCGGCATTGTGCTGATTGCGCATGCAAAGTCACAGACGCAGTTTGCTGCAGTCGCCGTTGCAAATGAAAGTGGGCAACTCTAGCTGCGTTCTTGCATTCTTGGCGTTTTGTGTATAACTTAATTCTGTGCGCCTATGACAGCCACGCCCACAAAAAATAAAACGAGCAAGATTGCGAGGCAGCGTTTCACCTGCTCAAGTTGTAGTGGTTGTTGTAGTTGTGGGGGGATGTGTGGGTCGCCGCTGCGAAGCGCGTATCTAATTACAAAAAAACGAGACAGACGCTGATTTCAAAGATAAATTGCCGACGCAGAGGCCCAGGCTGTAGCTGTAGCTGGAGCTGGAGCTGATGCACTGCAGCATTTACCTCTGCCAGGGCTTGATGGATGTATTTATGCGCTGCTACGACGCCGACGCCAACGAAAATAAACAACAGTTTATTGGCTTTGCCTGACGACTGCCTCGAACGGGGATTCGCCTCCACACAGGCACAGGCACAGGCCCTTGGGTAACTTTAACGTATGCCCGAGGTCTGTCTTAGAAGTATTGCAATTTATATTTTCTTTATTTATTCTTCAATTTCAATTGTGTCGCTTTCAATGAAATAACCATTAGAAATTTTGCACTTGATTCAATCAATCCTTTAATCGTCGAATCACTTCAAGTTCCTCGACCTGATCGTCATTTCATGGACTTTTCAGCGACAAGATTCACGTTTTAGAATCAAATTATCTTACAAGTATCGCTCATTGGAATACATCGGAGAACCGAATAATGTCCGATATTGTTTCAACAGCCCTCGCACATACATATCTATGCATAAGTCTATAAATATATATTTAAAGTATTTTAATTGTTTAACAACATTTGCGCGTTTCTCGATGTATGGAAGGTGTCGCTTTCAGGTCTAGAACTTTGGCTAGCTCTACAATAATTCACTATAGCCGTTTCTATATATTTTTATTGCTAAGCGTTTTTTATGGGTCTAGCCTTTGACTGACAGCGCGCTTTTCCTCTGCACTTGATTTATGTTCGAGTTTGACTTACGTATTCGCCATTTCTATGGGTTTTTCGTTGTAAAATGATGTGACTTGTAAGATCTACGAGAAGCAGGAACTTCCAACATAAATATTTATGTATGTAGAAAATTTCATATTGTCTATTTAAGCTCAATAACTATACTATTATACATTTTATTACGTTTGTTCCAAGAGTCTCTTCAGTTGCTTTTTCCACTGACCTTATTATTATTAGAATTAAAATTATTTGATATAATGATATAGAATTCAACATTTTTCCCTTCAATGGAGAAAAAATTGCTTTCATATATCTTTCTGATGGGCACGGAATATTTGCATTTAAGAGAAAAGCATGAATATAATATTATTCTTAATATGAGTTAATTAGGTCTGCTTCGGATTTTGGATTGAATAGGTATAACCAGAAGGCACTAATATATATTAACGGCTATATTCAAATCTATATTTTCCTATCATTCCTATAAAGGGGCGTGGTATCCAAAATCTGTAAATTGCAAAATCCATTAACTTTATATACAACTCAAATTTGAAGTCTCCAGGTCTAAAAGTGTTCAAATTAGGCTGAAAAAACAATGTCGATTTTTCGATTATTCTCGATAAAAAGTTATCGGATACGTTATCGAAAAAATAAAGCAAACTTGTACTGCCTATGGTATACACGAGTATGCATGCCAAATTTCAGCTCTCTAGCTCTTGTATCTTCTGAGATCCTTTTGCTCATACGGACGGACGGACGGACAGACGGACAGGGCTATATCGACTCAGCTCGTCGTCCTGATCAAGAATATATATACTTTATGGGGTCTGCGATGATTCCTTCTGCCTGTTACATACTTTTCACAAAACCATTATACCCTGATTTCCCATTTTCAATGGGTTCAGGGTATAAAAATAAGACATAAATTAATTTATGTAAATTGATGGAGACCATAACCATATTTAAGTTTCGTGAAATTGATTTAACAATGTAAGCCATTTTTCGAGACATTGCGAACTATCCACAATTGTATTGAAAATATTGTGGGTTATTAGTCTGCGAAAAGGCGTCGCTATCCTTACAGAAAAGCTGTTTACACACATAGAGGTGACTATGTATTTAAGAGTCGAAGCGTAAGGCGCATCCTTCTGCTTGCAGCGGCAGTCGGCTTAGGAGACCACCCTCTACTGTGATGACGACAGCTTCCACTCGCATAACTCAATATTCAAACAGAACAGTCTGTGAGATTGAAACAGAAAGGGGAATAAAGAAGCAGCAACTGAAAATATTAAAAAGCTGCACTTGACCTCCGTTGGCAACCCCATCCACTGGTCAGTTCCGTGGCCAGCGCTCAAGTGGCTTATACGTGGCTCCCACTAAAAAGAGAGGGAGAGAGAGAGAGAGGTGTGCAAGGGAGTGGAGCAGAGAGGCACGGGCGGCGGTTGGCTCCGGGCGCATTCGTTAAGTAAACATGTTACGGTACGACGCCTTCCTCAAAACCTGGCAACCATTTTCAGTTGCAGTTGCAGTTCGCCTTCTCATTCCTTGGCGTCAGTGAGCTCCGGCCAGGCAAACAACAACAAACAAAACAAAAACAGAAACGACAGCAACAACAACATCATCGTCATCATCAGCCAAGTATACAAACAGGGAGTCCACATACATATACCTTGAAGTGTATATAAATATACATATATATATATATATATATATATATATATATATATATATATATATATATATATATATATATATATATATATATATATATACATATATATATATATATATATATATATATATATATATATATATATATATATATATTTATATATATACATATATTGACCATTCGATGATCGTGTCGGCTTCGCTTTACATCTTTTGTTCGTTTTAGTTTAAATATTGCCTACCTCTGTCCGTGAGTTCTGCAGTTCCATTGATTCCTACGCCTCTATCTCTCTCTCTCTCTCTCTCTCTCTGTCGCTCTCTCTCTGTCTTTCGCTTTATGAACCTCTCGGTCTCGCTCTTATTTGCTCTATCTTTTTTTTCGGTTTGTCCAGCTGCCAATAGTGCAGCGCATTTCTTGCACTTTTCATCTTTTTCAATCAACAGAACTTTTGAATGTTCACTTGGAAGCTTAAAGAGTTAAAGACATATGACTAAAAAAATACCCTGTCTGGAACTGAAACATAGCAAGAGTTTTGTGGAGCATCTGAGTTACACTTAAAGAAAACATTTCCTCTTAAAAATAGATATGTATATGTATATAGTAGTCGATCTCTTAACTTCCTTTATCTCGGGTCAGAAAAAACAGTCAGCTTATCAAGAAATCTCAATCATATATTGGAAATGCACATACTTCACATAGAGTTCAATAATTTACAGGGTATTAAAGCTCTATAAAAAAAGAAAACGAAAACAGTTCTGATTTCGTCTTCTGAGTGCGCTAGTTTCAGATCTGACTTGGGCACCCAGTTGACCATCTTTTGCCGTTTATTTGTGTTTCTTAATATTTGTGTTAAATGTTTCAAGCGCGCGTAAATTAATCTCGAGCTTAATTGCTTTTCCGTTTTCCCTCTCTCTCTCTCTCTCTCTCTCTCTCTCTCTACCCCTTTGATGGGCTTTGCTTCTTTGCATGCCGCTTCTTCATTTTCGCAGAGTGCTGCTACTTGGCCTCGTGGCCGTTCCTCGGGTGCCCTTCGCTTCAGTCCCAAGTGGTTATAAATATGTTTCGTCTATTTTTAGTGCTACCTCTTTCGGCGCTAGTAGGACTGTCATCATTGCTTGCTTCAGCTGTTGCTCAGTCAAGGGTCTGACTATTTAGATTATGGAAATACCCATTTCATTTAGCTTTAATTTCAAGTTGGTCAACAGTCATTTCTTATGGCACAGACTCGTAATTTAAATTGGGATTTAGCTTTATTTTCTTCTTTGTTAAATATTAACAAAAAATTAATGAAACATTTGATACAATAAAATTATATAAAAGAATTAGAGTATTATAATATGTAATATGTAATATTTGGCGAAAACATATTCAGAATATTATATGTACCTTCACAAATCATTAATTTAGCTTGCATAGAGATACAGGTGCTCCATTGAGGAATCGCTACTCCTTACTTATTAAAGAATTTAAAATCAACTGAACACCGCATTATAAAACGTTTCATTGGTTTGCCATTTGCCAGCAATGATGACATCATGAAGGCCGTGAAACTGAACTGTGTCATCAGCATAATCCTTGGACTCTGCTATCAAACCGAACCCTAAGCACTCATCTCATCTGAACCCACTTGCATAATCACTTGCTTTTGTAATATGCGTCCTTTCATATACATACTCAAATCAGCATAAATTCCGGACCGCATTCTTCCCTTGCGATGTCACCACACTCGTTCTAGTTCATATGCCTTATATCATGTCCAATCTTTTATCGTTCTCACATCAGTCCAACCACACATCTTTTATAACATCTTTCACACACACATTGTAATATCAATGTGAATTTAGAGTCCTCTTAAAATTTAAAAAATAAAACAAAATTCAATTAATTATAATTTAAGTTTTTATATCTGGTTGTACCTTATGCTCATGGAAGCTGTACAGGAACTGTCTGTTCTGTATTGCTGTAATCTAAGAGCAGCAGGGCTTTGCTTGTTCGACCAGTTGAGTTCAGTTGAAGTTCTAGCGCATTCTCACCCACCTGTGTCCAGTGGAGCTCTGAGGCAACAGTTGCATTAAGCATAACCGAAAATCCAGCTATAACATTTTCCACCTCAGCTGTCCACTTATGCCAATTTATGCACTAGTTTCTTCGACTTGATCGCTTGCGGGCGGCTGCGGAGGAGGCGAACGAAAATACCATGGCCATAGCCAAAATGTGGACGCCTTCAGCTTCAGCTCCATCCCCAGCCCCAACTCCAGCTCCAGCTGGGTAGCCGACTTGGCGCTGTTCAATGACCAACTGCGAAGCGGACAAGTTAAGTAGAAGCGCGATACAAAGGCCGCCACGAGCCTCCGACTGGGCCGTGATGCAGGTCCGCACCGAAGGAGACTGGCAATTTGTGTTGGACGGGGCGCATGCGCACGATAACAAGATTAGAAAATAAGATTTATCTTATAGATTGATAGATTCGATTACACGCAGCATAAAGCGGGGCCAGCGGCAGAGACTGAGATTGAGAAGGAGATGGAGACGGACATGGAGACGGAGATGGAGACAGACTGCGCAACTGCGACTGGGGCGGGCGTTCGGCGGCGTGTAATTACAACAAAAGCAACAACGTCGAACAAGAACAAAACGAGCCAAACAACGAGCAGGAGATTGAAGAATAGGCGGCCTCTGACTAAGGCGTAGCGGCACAGCATAGGTCTCGACTATCGAGACACCCTGTAAACCAGAGAAGATATATTAAAGATATACGGAAATCGAATGTTTCTTACATTTCCTGCCAATTCTTCCTCTGTCTGTGCGAATGAATATTTTGTGAATCTCTTTATAATTGGGCAAAGCTCTCTACAGGGTATCTATCGCTTCTCACTCGCGTTTATAGCACTCCAGGCTAGCTCTCTCTGGCGTTTTAATGGACTTTTAACTGGTTTTTTCTTTCTTTCTGCTGTTATTCGTGGCTGCGTCTGCGCAGCAGCTGCACCTGCAACAACTGCACAGATCGCAGCCTGAGTCCCGATTGAAGTTGGATCTAGCCGGGCGTTGCATATTTACTAATTTAATAATTCAAAAGCATTTAAATTCCTAATCATATCTGTGCAAAGCGGCCGACTGACTGGCTGGCTGGCCGACTGGATAAGCCTCGACTCTGGCCAAAGAGCAATTTGTGAAAATTTCTCACCATTTCATGCCGCTAGCTAAAGCCGAATGCCGAAAGCCCCCTCGACCACAGCAACTCCGCCCAGTCCCTCGGGCCTTGGTCGACTGTGTGTTAGATTTCCACTTTACTGTCTATGCAATTTGTTGGCTAACTAGATGGCTATCTGCAGTCAGTTGTGGTTGTTGTTGTAGTTGTTGTTTCGCCTGCTGCTGCTGCTGGTTGCTCCTTGTGGCCCGCTGCGCTTTCATGTTCTTTTCATCTTCTGAGGAGGCTGCCTGCGCATAGTCTTCTGTCTTCCGTCTGCTGCTCGGCATCTTTTTGGACGATTACTACTGCATTTTATGCATCGCCTGGCGTTAGTGTTTTGCTTCTTATTAGACTCTAATTGCATTACCAGTTATGGCCGCCTGGTCAACAGGGCATGCACCAATTGCAGTTAACAGGCTGCATTTCGCTTGGATCTTTCGCATTGAAAAAGGGTTTGCAAATTGACTTTCAACTCGTATCAGCATATTGAACCGCTATTTGGCCCACTTGCATAGCAAATGAGTGGTGTTAGGAGTGTAGAGAGAGAGAGAGGGAGAGAGAGAGAGAGATAGAAAGGGAGAGAACTATATACATATGTACTTTGTTAATAAATTATTCAGATCTCTTATAAACTTTTATTTTGATTATTATTATTATATATATATATAATACAATAATATAAATAAAATACTAGGCTCTAAGATAAATGTGGAAAAGTTGAACTATCTGCACTTTAGGTGTTGACATTAAAAGCTAAGATAAAGGCTAAGATCGAGATTGCAATATCCAATTATGCTGTTAAAAATAGTTCCTGATAATATTTGGTTACTATTCCTGCCAAATTTTGCAAATATTTACGTTGACTCCTTCAGATGTATCGACGGGAAGGAGTGGAGGTCCTCTCTCAGCAGCCCTGCCCCAGTTGCAGTTCATCGTCTAGATTATACGTTTTGCACAGAGATTTCCCTCGTAAGAGGCCCTTCGGCTGCTGACGCTGCGGAGTCTGCAAACAAAGATAAAAAAATTCCTCAGTAGGTGTAGCTTTACGGGTTTGTTTGGCGCAAACTTTTACGGTTGGCGTCATCGAAGCGCCTGACGCAATGCACTTCCAATAAGAGAAGGCTTTCCAGTCAGAATGTATACACATGAAGTATATATAATATTTTTTGACAGTCGTCGTCGCCTGCTCGTGATTGAAGGTCGCGCAGAACAGGCGAACTCTGGCGTCATTTCCCACTCTGAGCTCGACTTAACGGTGCCTGGACGCCATTTTGTCGACGTCTGAGGCGGCGACGGCCATTTTATGCAGAGCACGCCCCAAATGAGATTCCCCCAGACTTTCTATTTGACTCCATATTATTAGTCGCTGTTACTATTTTTAGTTGCATGAGAACGACAATAACTTGGTTTGAGCTCTCGAAAGTGGCGCAACTGTTTGTGATAGCTGACTTGGATATTAACTCAATGGAGCCTATGGGCTGGAGTGTATTATAATTATAATGTAGGGGGCTAAAATTGATTTTTGAAACTGATTCTACTTCAACTCACTGTGACAGCAATTATCCGGACTTTTCCTTTTTCAAAATAACAGCTACCCAAAAAGAAATACATCGAATAAAGAATGAAAACCGTAATGCTGATTAAGGCATGTAATTATATAAGAATAGAAATTATTTATTATAATTTAAAGTAAGTACGTGCTGCAGGGCATGACGAATCATGAACAGTTATAGCTATAGCTATGTTAGGAGCTTCGGCTAAGCCACGTTCAAGGGCTATCAATTACCGTCTTCCAATACGAATCAATACGGAAGCACATATTAAATTCGCTGCTATAAATACTTAAAGGAAAACAATAATCTGAGGCCAATCCGCACAAGTGACCCAACCAAGAGCCAGAATGAGCCATTCCCACTCCCAAATTTAGTTACGCATTCATTCATTCATTGAATCTGTTCATTTCGTATGTGTGTTTGTGCGTGCTTGTGCGTGTATTTGTGTGGCGACTTTTGTTGCGCGTTGTAGGCGACGCGGCGTCTGCCAGACGCAGACAGAAGCCCAGATTGAGGTCGTCCTGGCGGACGGCATGTTGCCAAGTGGCTGACTTTTTAGTTACAGGGAAGCAGAGTGAGGCTCGGGGTCGCATTTGGGTCGAGCTCGCTGGAATGTTTCAATAAAGTTTGATTGCTTGGCAATTATCTGCTGCTGCTGCTGCTGCTGCTGCTGCTGCTGCTGGTTGGCTGGGTCCTGGCAGCCATTTCAATTCGTCGCTTATCCTTTGTCATTATTTATGAGCCCGCTGTAGGAATCCAACCAGGATTGTCCCCAATTACTGCAGCTTCTGCTCAGATTATGACGGCTACCCGCAGCAATTTGCCACAAAAGTTTCGCACATAAAGCAAAAGTTTTTCTCTCTTTGAGTGCGCGACGCAGGAGACTAATTGAAAGATTGACATAACAGATTCTTATATTTGTGTTCGTTCATTCAATGCGATGGCAGATTTATCGCCTGGTAAATGTTTGATGTTCTCTTGAATGAGAACTTAAGAGGGTGCTGCGTATGAATTTCAGACTATTTTGAACGGTGATAGATAAATAATTATCTTAAAGTAACAATACGTAATGAAAACTTACTTTGCAATGAAAGCAACGCTCTTAAATTAATTATAGAATGCCCTCTTCAGGACAATCCAAATGGATTTTGGCATTCTACTCTATTCTAACTGCAATCCCTGCTGGCGACATTCATTGGGATATGTGAGCTTGCAGTTATAATAACTAATCTACAATCCTCACACACAGGTAAATCTTATCGACAAAGGCCAATGGCAAGAAGAACCCTCGTCTGTATCATGTCACATGCAGCTAGTCAGGTCAAAGCACTCGATGTGAAAATTAATTGTAGAAAATGTAAAATCTGAGCCATGTGACAATGAGTTTATGGCAACGGCAACCGGCAACCGGCAACCGGCCAGCACTTTCTGGCTGAGTCAAATTTATGCAGGCTGCTTAAATTCACAGACTTTAGTGGAAATTGAGAAAGTGGAAAATGGAAAAGCGGAAAAGTGAAGTTCTCCATTTGCATTTGAAGCCGAAAGTCTGTGTATCCACGCTGTTCTTAAATTCTTAAGAATGTGAGAATGGAAAATGGCTTTTGGCGGCGGCAACATCAACAGCAACAATAAATTGCGATTTCCATTACTTTCACTCAGCTCCTTGTTGCAGACGGTACAGGATAATAGTGTGAAAATCACATAAGCGCTTCTCGCCTCCTGCAGGAGCTCCCTTCCTCTCCTGAGTGCAACATTTAATGTAGTTTGCACAACTGCTGCCGTTGCTGCTGTTGCCGCCCTGAGAGTTGTTGCCTCACGAAAATGTTGCTGCATATTTATGGTCGAAATTGTTGGCACTTTTTGGCTTTTTATTTATTTTTATTATGCTAAATGCGTCGCCATGAAATTTTAATCAAGTCTCTGCTTCCGTTGTTGTTGCTGCAGCTCCTCTTCTAGCTGTTGCTCCCAGCTGTTGTTGTTGCATGCAAATGGCAGACATGTCTGCCGTCTGGCATTTCCGCAACGCCAACATTTTTGGAGCCTTGGGAGATGGTCAGAGCAGTTAGGGTCTGGCTATGATTACAGCCACGGTTGGTATCTCACGTCGTGTCTGCATGTGCTTTTTGAGTTTAACGAACTTTGTCCGGAATAGGTTGGCGTTGCATAAATATGTACTGAAACAACATTTTATAAAGGATAAAAAACAAATAAACAAGAATATTAACATATTAAAATAAGGCATATAAATATGCGTTAAAGGTAGAGTAGACTACATTAATCATGCTCTACATATTCCAAATGTTGTTAATTTTCTGCATACAAATGAAACAACACAACAAATATCAATATACCAATAAAACTATATATATCAATGAATATACATCAATATATCCTTATATATCAGAGTGACATTTGGAATTCGTTAATAATATATGTATATATTCAAACATTTGCAAATGGTATAATCTCTTGGTATAAATTATTTGAGAAGGTGACTTTCAATATATATAAATATATTTGCTGTTTGAAAACTAGTTATGTCATTTGCAATTTCTGTTGTGTTTTTCCATGTCATGCCACGCCTCTGCGTGGCCCTCCGTGTGACACCTTTTTAATTTGAGCCCAACTGGTACAAATTTCGAATGAATTATGACACTTATGAATACACAAGTCTCAACTATAATCCATTATGCCATTCAGAATACACACTACGAGGAGTACAATATTTGGAGAATATCATTTGTGCGTCCCTTTTGTGGACAAGCAAAGCCAAATGCAGCACGTGATGCGTGGCACACATTGTGACTCTGACTGTGACTGCGAATGTGACTGTGAGACATCATATCAATGTTGACTCTTCTTATGACAGCTCTATAAATATTGCTAATATTTTTTGGTACGGCATTCCCGGTGGGCTTCTTCGTGTGCGGGTGACGGTGCCAGCACTTTCCGCTCGCCCTTCTCTGTGCTTCTCACAACGCCTTTTTCGCCGCGCGAACTGCGCCAAAGTCACGTGCGGCTGACAGTCGAAATTGACAATGTCATTTGGTAGAGCACAACAGAAATTGCGAAGAGTTGTCAGGAATTGTTCTCTAATTGCCAGTCATTTCTTTCTCTGATGAGACGCACACTTGTCAACGGCCAGAACGTGTCCATTAACAAGTTCTACTTGAGCGAACGGCACTATGGAAGTGCTTAGATCAAAAAGTGGAAAGCGAAGGTCAATTTTATCAAAAGTACATATATCTTTGTGATATAAAATATTTGATTTATGAGACATTCAGCCTGTTGAAATTGTTATTCTGGTATTTTTGTACTTATTATATCTGGAACATATTGAAAAAATAAAATAAAATAAATAAAACTATAAAAACATACTTAAGAATCATAAAAAAGTGCTAGAAAACGAAAAGTAAATAAAAATAAACTGATGAAAAGAGGATCCATTTTCTAATAACTGAAGCTTATCTTATTTCTACTCCATAGCTTGGCTAGGCTTAGTGATATTAATTTAAAAACAGAACAAAAACTAAAGTAACTACAATAAAATTAAATAATATTGAATTAAATTTAAAAAAATGGCGAATACATATATAATAAGATATAAATATATTTATATAAATAAATATATTAGTAGATAATAAAATTATACTGCTTTAATATTATAATAATATTGAAACTTTCGGTTTCTAGCAAAGTTCTAAGGTCGAATTCGACTCGTGCCTTAAATAAATAAATGTGTGCGTCAAGGAAAACAATAAAAAACAACCGAAAACATCTTGAGATTCAACAAGAGAAAAAAAAAAAAAAAAAAAAAAAAACAAAAAACAAAAAAAGACAACAAAAAGAGAACAGACAGACACACAACTCTACCTTCTGTTCGTCTCGAGTCGAGTCGTCTCAAGTGGCTTACACAATTTTCCTGATAAGGCTGCGAGACTTGCCACTAAATGTTTTTGGCGTCCGTTAGTGCAATAGCAACAGCAACAGCAACACGATGAGCGTGCGGCAGGAGGCAGAGCAAGAGCAGGAGCACATGAAACGCGCATGATGCTCGCATTTTCAATTTTGAATTTTCAATTCTCTCAGTCGATTGCCAGGTAATGCGTCTAAAATGAACTTCAAATGGCGCCCCAGATAAGACCAGCGTCAGTTCCGACAGATATGAAGGTATATGTATGGAAACACACATGCATATGCATGTGTATATTCGGATGTATTTAGTCTCAATTTGATATGTAAATTCGGTTCATTGATGATTCTCGTATCGTTGGAAGTTCATATTGAAGTCGACCCGCAGATGCTCGAGTCGCTGCGTGTGACTCATGCACCGGCCTCTGGGGCTGATTCACTGCAAATGGCTGTTGCAGTCAGAGTGGGGCACATGCACACGCCCCGCCCCCTGGCAAATCAATTGGCCCGGGGACCCGTGCCAAGGCCACGTGCAAGCTGTGTCAGCTGCTGCTGCCGTTGCTGCCGTTGCTGCCGTTGCTGCTGCACGAATCGCACAAAGGATGGCCCACAATAGGCCAAAAAGTGCAAATGCGAGGCGGCGGCTGCAGGGGAAAGGTGAAAGTGTGGCTCGGAGCGGCAGCCAGCCAAGCGCAACGAAACCTTTCACATGCCGTATCCTGCACAATGAGCGTGTTGGCCAGGTAGGCGAGTCCTAGGCAAGGACATGGATTCGGGCTCGAGCTGGGACACACCTTTCTCTCAGTTGACAATAAATTATGAGCAAAAATGAAATTTTATGCATTTTACATGCTGAATTACGAGCTATTTGGCCATGCGGCATAAAGCATGAGGCATGAGGCATGAGCCATATGGGCCATGTGAGCATTCGGCACGCCCCATTTTGCAGCTATTTTAAATTGATTTAAAGTTGCATTAGGCGCTACATTTTGCGGTCAGGCTATAAATTATTGAAGTGAATGTGTGAGTGTGGGAGTATGCGTTTATTATGGTAAAATATGCAATTATTTTCACTTTTCGAAGCATTTGCCATTTGGCAGGAAAATGCGACTGCAGATGCATACTTTCAGGCAGCCTAGCCAGGCAGAAACAATTTTATTTAATGGCCCAAAGGAAATGCTGACCTTGTGAACGGAAACATATGCAATTCACTGAGGAAATATATTACCTATTTATCTTATCTGTATCAGCTATTCCCTTGCCAAGTTCAGAGTATTCAATGTAAACGCGAATCAGATTTCGTTTTAGATAAGTAATATGTGGTAATATATGGTCTTTTTTGTCCTTTACCAATTAGCAATTTCCGTTATGCATTGTGAATTGGGCATTCAAGATAATGTAGAATCTCACAAGGTCGTCATAACAGTAAAATTGCACCACAGTGAAAATCATAAATTAATTTAATTATTTTCATCTACGATTTTTGATACAGTTCAATTGAAATTGTGAAGTAGTTCATCTTATTCAAAATGAGCTAGATCATTTTCATTGAATTAAGGAGCTAGTTTCTAAAATAATGAGATACTTTCTCTTATTACTAAAATCATATATTCTTGATCAGGACGACGAGCTGAGTCGATATAGCAAACCAATTTCAGAAGATATGAGCTAGAGAGCTGAAATTTGGCATGCACACACGTGTATATCATACGCAGCACAAGTTTATCTCTTTTTTTCGATAGCTCATCCGATAACGTTTGTATAGAGAATAATCGGAAAATCGGCTTTGTTTTTTCACTTGACTACTAGAGACTTGAGCTTTGAAATGTACACTCATTTGACCATGCTTTCTTTGAATATTTCATGAACATAGTCCGTCTACAAACAAAAATTATTCAACAAATAAATTCTCATAATATTGTCAACAATGCAGCGCAGCCCAAGCGCTGCCGCTGCTTACTGCGCAGTTAGCAGAGCGCGTGATTATACACTCTGTGTATGCAGAATGAGTAGAATATCAGCTTAGAGGGTTCAGGGTATCTCCTAGTCGAGCAGTCTCGACTGGCGCCTTCTTACTTGGTTTGCTTAAATTGCTTGAAATTGATTACATTGTAATATAAAACAAGAAATAAATAATTACTCCAGTATTAGTGAAGCGGCATATGTATATTTAATTTATAATTCATTTCTACATTATTGAATTATTTTCATTATTAATTTCTCTAGCTACTCATGTGACCTTTGTGTTTAGTTTGTTTTCACATCAAGCATACCCACAACCTTTTTGTTTCCACTCGAAACACTTTCGCTGGCCACAGGCACCTGACGCACACACCCTCACCTGCAAGGTCTCATTAGTGTGGTCACACACAAAAAAGAAGAAAGAAATACAGAAAACGATTTCGTGTAATGGCTGAAAAATGTTTCTCTCTGGTTTTACCCACGCTCAACAATTGGAATTATGATTTACGTTTGTTTTGGAAGCGAGCGAATTCCATGAGCTCCAAATAAATTATAAGGTATTGACCGATTTATGAGCTAATGTTTGATTAATGTATATCCTTGCTCTACTAAGTGTGTGTGTGCCCTTCACAAAGACTGCCCCGGTCAAAAAGGACAAATGCCAAACGCTTCGCGCCGAGTATTCATTGATTAGACGCGGGACCCCACGCAATGTTTGGACACACTTTGATTTATCGCCAGCCTAGCGAGGAAATTAGCTGAGGAATTTTGGGAATTTCTTTATTGGAATTTCGTCTATGTTGATATTAGAGCTGGCCACACAGCAAGTGGATGCTGCTAATTGACGCGGGACTAAGACAAAATGAAAATAAAGACCAAAGAGCAGAGAAATGAGAAATCAGAAGAGAGAAACCTGCTGCCAAATGAAGTGCTCAAAAGGATCTGAGTCTTGGACAACTACTTAATATATGCAGGCATTCCCTGCCGCGCCTCCTCCTCCGCCACCTCCGTTGTCTTCTTCTGCCTTTTTTAATTAAGTACAACAACGCAGCAAAATTGATTTCACATGAGTCGAACCGGCCACTGGCTCAGCTGCCTGCGCCGGCTGCTCTCTGCGATAGAGATCTCTGAGAGATGCGCTCGCCAGATAAGGCCAAACGCTAGAAGTTAGTCCCTGCCTGGGATCATATTTAATATAGTTTGTAAAATATTTATAATCGCTTATCGCTGGTAAAATATCAGCCGCAGGATTCGTGTCGTCGGCGTAGTCAGTAGTTGCCAAGTCATTAGGCCACGATGAAAACTTGGCTGGGTTTATTTGACGCGCGCGTTTCGCTAGCGTTTTGCGTGCGACTCCCGCGCCGCTTGCATTATCTCTTATGGCAGACTCATAAAGCACACTTGGGCTCGAGTGGAAAATGGTTATTTCATTTGAGACGTTATGCATAAATTATTTGGAAATTATATTGAAACCTGGCTCCCAGATTCTTATCGGGCAGTAAAAGCTAAAACCAGCATATGGAGACCCTCGAGAAAGAGGGAACTGAAAGACATTGATCAAAGGAACGATAATATAAATTCCAATTAAGTTATCGGCCATAGTTCAAGTGACACATTCAACGGTAAACGGCAACTGGCAATTACAAAAGAATAAATTTCCCATTTCCACCTTTATCGGTGAGAAACTATCTAGTCTGATGTCGTCTGCTTCTCAATGTCTCTATAAAGTGCATTCAAATTATGGCATATCGGCTGGCCAGACACCCATCCAGCCAGCCGGCCCTAACTTGACATCCAGACAACCAGAACCAGGCCAACAACTTGGCCCTTGCCCAGCGGCTGTTTCGCTGTGGCCTAATGAAATTATTAAAAATGCATTTTAGCCGAGTTCACAAAAAACAACAGAAACTGAGAGAGAAAAATGCATTATACGCATAAGAGGCAGATCCAACAAACATAAATAACCTGAGCTTGGCTTGTAGTCCCAATCTCAGGCCGAGCTCCGAGTTCTCGTTCCCCTCAGATCTCCCTTCTAGCTGCTCAGCTTCTCAGCTTGCCTTTGACAAAACTAATTATGCATTCATTTTGTTTGCCAACAATTAAGTGGCCCAGGGGCGTGGCACATTTTTCATTTTGCTTATTAGTAGTCGGTGCCTCAGGATCGAATGGAGATCCCACCCTTGATTTATGATGCCCAACTACTTGACTTGGCAACAATTAACAACAAAATCGAATGGCTGAATACGATGTAATGCTAGAAATAAACCAGAAATATGTTACATGTCTATATAAATAAATATATATGTATATATATATATATATATATATATATATATATATATATATATATATATATATATATATATTATTTGAGCGCCTAAATATTTCTGCGCTTGTTTGTATGGTGATAACTTTCGTAATATGCGTAATTATCAACTATTGTTAAACATTAACATAGAACCTTTCGATGTAATTCTCAAATATGTAAGTCACACTAGAAACATATTACTATTTATAGAAGTTAGTATATTAATAACTTATTCTCATTCTCAATGTCATTTTCTTTCTCCAAAACCATCCCTTCTCCTCCTTCTCCTTTTTGTCCTTCTGATATCTTCTCTTTCTCATTATGAATCGTACTATCCTCTTATTCTTCATTACCTTTCCTTCTCACTCTTCTTATTCACCTTCTCCACCTCCTCCTTCTTCTCTTATTCTTTGCATTTACCCTTGACATCTTGCTGGTTATCTCTTTGATTCTCTCTTTCTGTTTTTTGTCTCCCCTTTTAACCTCGTATTCTCTTTAATTGCCTTTCCCTCACAGTGATCTATAAAACTCTGTGCCTCACCTACTTATTTTTGGCAATAAAAAATGAATATTGATTTATAGACCATCCGAATAGGGAAGGGGCAATGATATAGCATGATGTGTATAACCAGACTATCAGGTCGTAGAATGCAATTCACAGTAAACTTTTTCGGCAGTCGCGGCAATTGCACGTGAGTAAATTAAAGAAAGCTGTAAGAATCAAGTTGAAAAACTGTGACCGCTACTTCCAAATAACCAAATAACTCATTGCTGTTGCCAGGTGGCAGGTGGCAGCTGGCAGGTGGCAGGTGGCAGGTGGCAAGAACTGGTTCGACAATCAAATGACCATTTATAACAGCAGCAACGACAACTACAAGGGGAATTGGCAAGCGGCAGATTCAGATCGAGGTCCACATCCAGAGCCACCCACACGCTGCTCTGGTCATTCATGCCACAAATGCCATCATTACTTTCTAAAAGCGAGCCCAGGCTCTGTTGAGTCTCTGCACCAAATTAGGCGCCAATCTGAGAGATTTTCAAGAAGCAGCAGCCTATGGAATTTTCAGGGGCGTTTTTCCAATTTCTGGGCTAGATGCAGAAAATACCAGCCACTCGCAGAGTAATGTGAAAAACGCCTTATCCGGTGTGCTCCTCCAGAGCTCTATATGGGGGAACTGTCAGCGCTGCTGCTGCTGCTGCTGCTGCTGCTGTCGCCTGGTGGTGCTTGAGTGGCCAATGGCCAGGGGCCACCCATGTTGCAGCTGGTGGCTGCTGCCTTGACAAACGTTGACAGCGGCGACAATGTCTCGGCCCCACAGCCCCATAGCCCGGCAGTCCGGCAATCCGGCAGTCTGGAAGCGTTGCAACTAGCTATTGACATTGCTGCATGCGGCCACGACTGGCGACAGGCAACGAACTTGATTTCTTATTTGAATATGTATTCATTTCAACAGCAACACCACAGCAGCACAGCACCACCAGCACGTCGCCATCGATCGTGACAATCGCCAACGCAAGTGAAAAACTCTTCACTTCATGCGTTACAAGCAGCGAGGGATCTGTGTGTCGCCACTTGCCACTTGTCGCCACTTGCCACTCGCCAGTTCCCAGTGCCCAGTTGCCATTGCTTTTCAATGTGGCCTATCAGAGGTGATTAAAATTGACGTTTGGCGATGTGACGACGGTTCCATCTCAGCCTGTCCAGCCTCTGTCTGCCGCAACACTTTCTTTGGTTAAACGTTTTCATCATTTTATGAATTGATCAATTTGCTGTAGTTGTTGTTGCTGCTGCAGTTGCTGTTGCCCTGCAAGCGTCAGCTGCATCGTTTGCTCTGTTTGTTGTGGCCATTAGCGTCACTTGATGGAGACAGCATCCCAGCATCCCAACATCCCGTCCCAGCAAACCATCTGATGGGAGACCGCACAGCTATCGAGCATTGAGTCGTGTCGGGTCTGACTTAATTTATTTCAAATTGTTGCAACTGCAAATGCAGGCAGTTTCATATCAGCTTCATTGAAGCCAGCGATACACTGAAAACTATTTACGCAACTAATTTATGCACTTTTATAAGCATTTCAAACTAGTTCAAGTTCCCTATAAAGCAGAAGATCCGAAACACAAACCCAGCAACATTGCAAATTGGCAATCAAATCAAATATCAAATCAAACGCGCATGCAGAGATAAGAATATGATATCGAGCTTTAGTTGGTCGTCTGGCCAGATATGTCCCAATTCACAGCGATATAATTTTGAGTCATACATTAAGATCAATTAAGTGGACAAAAATAATTGTAAGCTAAGTAATAATACTAATATTAATAATATATTAACAAATACAAATTAAAAGTGAAAGGAATGCAAAGATTTCTTAATGGAAGAGGGAGCTCTGAGCAAATTATCGTAGTGCATAATGGGTGGGTATTTTTGTTGTGTATAAATTTGTAACTTTCCTTGAAAAACATTGCAATTTGAATTATTTAATATACTAATGAAAACTCTACCTAGATATAATAGGACAGAGAAAGACGAGCGTTATAAATACAATACATTGTAAAATTAATAGAAAAGCAGGAAGTTGTTATCGAATTGTGTTGACTAATGCTCCATCATTATACCCTGAACCCATTTTCAATGGGAAATCAGGGTATAATGGTTTTGTTAAATGTATGTAACAGGCAGCAGGAGGCGTGGCAGACCCCATAAAGTATATATATTCTTGATCAGGGCGACGAGCTGAGTCGATTTAGCTCTGTCCGTCTGTCCGTTCGTCCGTCTGTCCGTATGATTGAACGCGTCGAACTTAGAAGATATAAGAGCTAGAGACTTGAAATTTTTTATTCCTAGGTCCGTGTAAGGCACGCGCATATCGAGTTTTGCTTTAAATATTTATATTTTGTTATCGATTAAAAATAATATCGAAAACCAGTAATAAATTTATATCTCCTACATCTTTGATGACAGAGTCTCCAAATTTTTTGTACATAATCATTCATAATCATTTTATACAATTTCGGTTTTTGTCAAAATTTACTCCCCATCCCTAACTCACCCCCTCACTCTCACATTTGTGAAAGGCGTATTTCAAATACTAGAGACTTGTGCTTTGGCAAATACATGTATATCCATGTTATAATCATAGTCTTAAAGTTTGATGAAAGTACATTCACAAGAAAAGTTATTGAACAATTAGTTTCCTATAGTAAGCCACCACTGCACTCAATGCGTGTTTATGCGTGCGTGCGTATCTCTGTGTGTGTGCGTGTGTGTGTGTGTGTGTGTGTGTGTGTGTGTGTGTGTGTGTGTGTGTATGCGTGTGTGTGTGTGCGTGTGTGTGTGTGCGTGTGTGTGTGCGTGTGTGTGTTTTGTATAAGCAGAAAGACGCGAAAAATGATTGAAACAGCTATTGCTCAAAGGGTTCAGGCGATCACGTAGTCGGGCAGTCGCGACTAGAGCTTTCTTAGTTGTTTAATTTTAGAGAACAGATAATTAAATTTAGAATGTGAATGATCCTAATGCAGAAGTTATTTGGAAATAAGATTTAGGTATTTGCATTATATATTCCTCATACATAGATGACTTTATAACAATTATGTGACAATTATGCAGATGTACTGCAAATGAAGAAATGAGAGACTGAGGGCGACATAGGGAGAGAGAGAGAGAGATAAAGCATTGGGATCAATGAAAACAATGAAAAAAAAAACAAAAAAAAGAAATATAATAAAAGAAATAGCAATTAAATCATATAAGAGTCTGCCAAAGAATGCGAAAACTCCTAGAAGACGAATAGAGGGCGCTTTGCATTCGTAGCTCGTTAAGGAATATCAACATTTACGAACAAATATTACTTCACAATTCATCACATTCACCCCAATAGACAATTAGAATAAATATAAAGTGCTTTCGCTGTGGTTTCTACACATATGAATGTTCTTAGTCAAGGTTGCCCCGATACAGAGTGTGGGTAGGGGCAGGGCAGGAGCAGGGACAGGGGCACAGGCAGGGGCCGGTGCCTATAGCAGTTTCATTGACATACATTTGTCAACAAGCACGCGATGCACTGCGTCAGCCATTAATCAAAGACCAAAGACCAAAGACCTTGGCAAACGAGCTCTATGGATCCCAGAACAGGGCAGAGCAGGGGGCAGAGGAGGCGGAGCTGTGGCAGTTGTAGCTAGAGCTGACCAACTTGACCAACTGGCCCAACTGTTTTAGCTGACCTGGACGGCGCGCTGCTGCTAATAAGCAGCGCAAACAATTTGAACGGCAATTAGTGGGCAGCTGCTAATTTAGGACAGAGCCCACTTGGATCGACTGAGGCGACTGTCTGTGCCGTTGGCTGTGGAATGTGCGGACATGGACGGACAGCGGAGACGGCGACCACCAGGCGTTGCCTCAGCTTTAAACTGTGAGCATACAGAGACACGTGAGAGGCTCCCAAATCCACAGCTCCAAGTGGGGTCAGGAAGGCGGCGAGACTTCCTCTCTCCACCGGGCCCCGCCCCCTTGTGCCAAACGGTTATTCTGTATTAATTTTCAACCACGTTGACCGCACCAGAGGAACGTCTGGGTTCGGGTCTGGCCTGAGCCACCCAGTTTTCAATTGAAAAACCGCAAGGCTGCAGGCGGCTCGTCGTGCGCCTTTGTCCTGCCAACTGCACCGGAAGCCGTGGCCGTGTCCATGTCCATGTCCATATCCATGTCCTTCCTTGGCTTTTATTTAACATGACGCAACAGAAAGCGAACAACACACAAATGTCCGGTCAACAATCTTTTGATCGTCTGCCACCTTAGGCAACTTGTCTTTGGCATTGTTGTTGCTGTTGTCGTTATCGTTGTTGTAGCTGTTTTTATTGTGAATGCCCTTTTAGCCGCCGGCTAGCCGGCAACTGTGACGGGATTTGCAATGACTGGCAACATTTTATTGTCGGCATTTTGCATGTTCCAGCTATCCTCTCTCTCTCTCTCTTCCTCTCTCTCTTTCTTTCACCCTTCCCCTTGCTCTGGCTCGCTCTGTGCCTGCCCCATCTGGCCTTGGGCTTGTCGGCTGTGACGTCACAGACAAATTGTTTGACCAAAGTAATGAAAACTCGGGCCACAAATGCTGAGAGTAAAAATTTTTGACCAAATGAATTTACATTCAGTAAAAGAACAACCGACTCCAAAACACCCGTCCCTGGTCACAAACACATTTTCCACAATCTGGGATAGCCTTACGGCTAGATACGGAGATTTGCAGAAATTATATCTCAGCGGGAATCTAGCTGTGAAATTTGTCAAAGAATGCAGTCGATCTTGCAGAATGAGAAGAAGAATGAATCTGGGGACCGATCTTGGAACTGCTGCTCCTAAGCCTGTGGCAAGTAATAAAAATAATAAATCAGTTTGATTAATACATTCTAGAGTATTACAAGTCGTTTTTATACCCTGAACCCATTGAAAATGGGAAATCAGGGTATAATGGTTTTGTTTAAATGTATGTAACAGGCAGAAGGAGGCGTGGCAGACCCCACAAAGTATATATATTCTTGATCAGGGCGACGAGCTGAGTCGATTTGGCCCTGTCCGTCTGTCTGTCTGTCCGTCTGTCCGTCCGTCCGTCTGTCCGTCTGTCCGTATGTTTGAACGCGTCGATTTCCGAAGATATAAGAGCTAGAGACTTGAATTTTTTTTAAAATGACCGTATATACAGCGCGGACGTCGAGTTTGCTTTTAAAATTCGAAAAATCAACCCGTTATGTTTTTATCGAGTAAAAACATTCAAGTTCAAATCAGATGCCCCTATAGCTAATTGTGAATGATTTTTCTTTTTTTTTAAATTTCTCAAATATTCAATAGAATATGTAGATCATATGCTGAAAGTTTCATTAAATTCCGTTTAGTCAAAAATTAATAAAAAATAATCAAATATTTGGCCAATTAACAAACGCACGTGCAGCAGCTACAACAAAAACATCACATCAGCTGTTAGTTTCGTTTAGTTTTGGTAGATGGCGCAGCAGCAGTGAATCTATTTGAGTTTTGCCAGCGCCACCAGCAGGAGTGGGGTGGCCTAGTGTGTTAGCTGGATGACGCTCGATCAAAAAGTCGCGGTTCGAATCCCGATCGGTGCAACACTGATGTTAATTTTTTTAAATTGTTTCAAAATATTTTTATATTTTCATAAATGCGTTTTCTATTTAATTTATATTTTTAAATACACCGAAATTGAAATTTTAACTATACTTTATGTGCGTTTTTAATAGTTTGGTTATTCTAGCAGATTCTTAGAATCACGTCAGCAGTTAGTTTCGTTTAGTTTTGGTAGATGGCGCATCAGCAGTGAATGTATTTGAGTTTTGCCAACGCCACCAGCAGGAGTGGGGTGGCCTAGTGTGTTAGCTGGATGACGCTCGATCGAGAAGTCGCGGTTCGAATCCCGATCGATGCAACTGATGGTAATTTTTTTTAATTGTTTCAAAATATGTTTATATTTTATTAAATGAGTTTGGTATTTTATTTATATTTTTAAATACATTGAAATTGAAATTTCAGCCATACTAAATGAGCATTTTTATTTGTTGGGTTCAGGGTAGTATCTAGTCGAGCACTCTCGACTAGAATTTTCTTACTTGTTGTAATATAATATATTTTATTCTATTTTTGTTTAGGTGTTCAATGTTTCATCTAATGCTTTCGCGAACTTTAATAGATTCTTTTCTTTTTGTTCCTGAGTTAACTAAAGTATTTATTGTCTCGGAAATGCGATTTCCAGATAGGGTTTCTGGCTAAAATTCCGGAACCGTTCAGATTAGATAAAAATGATCTACACATTGCATTGTACTTTAGTAATCGATTTTGCTTAATATCTTTCGGTACTAGCTTTTTCTAGTCATATCCGTTAGGCATACCCCAAAATTGCACGGGGTTATCTGGCATTCCTGTCGCTCAGCTGATAGGATCAATAAAAATGTCGTAAAGTCGTGTATTTTCTCTTGGCAAACGTCGATTGCTTTCACGGAACAATCAATGAAATCACAATTCGAAAATATTCCCAGACACTTCTGGTATCAGTCAAATATCGCCGAGATATAGTCAAGCTGGCATTTCCTTACTTGATTCACCCAACATCGTGACGCGTTGCTCGAAACAAAAGCCGCACTCACAAATTTTTCAGGATTCGCATAATCGGCAATCGCCTTCGCATTCCTTTGCTCTGCCCGCTACTTATCTGGGCTCGCTGCTTTAACTCCGATCTCTTCGAGAGCCTCTTCACGTCCACACGAACTTGCTATAATTTTAGCCCAAAATAGAAAGTGCAGAGTATCTGATTGCGCGCAATAGGCAGAGGCAATCGGCCCAACCGTGACCTACTACAAGCCCACAGGCCGCGAAGCCAGAAAAGCCTCTATTAATCGCAAATATCATATTTTCGTTGGGCCGGACAGACGGATAGTACTCGGAAATGTTGCGCATATCGTCGTATGGCGCAATTGGTCGGCTGCGGTTCGTTTGTGGCGGATTACTGAATGAAATCTACGGGGCTTTATCAGCAAAGCGCCCACTGCCAACCTGCCCAAACGGCCGAATCTTGATCTAAGCCAGGCGGCGTACACAAACAATCTCTTCCTCAACGTGGTCTTGGCTAATTACAAATACGTGCTCGCGCACCACATGTTTCCTTTAATGTAGCCCAAGCTCAATTGGGCATATCAGAAAGCTAAAACGTGCATTTAGTATCATATAACACCTACATGAAGAGGTCGGAATAACCGAACGGACGCTTTAAGCGGATTCTACTGTATATATCGTTTCTTATAGGTATATATGAAGTAATTGGAAAAAGTAAAGAGCTTTCTAGAATTTTGCTAAACTTAGTTAAGTAAAATCATAACTAATGATAAATCCTCTTGAGTAAGTTCCAGATACTTTCAGAAAACTTCACGCACATTCTATAGTTTTATAATTCATTAAGAATTGTAAAAATAGTTTTATATCTCAACTTAATTTCAGCATCTAGCTCATTGCTTCCGTCCGGTCGGATAACACCAATTTCTCCGGAAGAACCCCAAATAGCACAGTCTTGAGTCACTACACCTTGCAATCGGACACAGAGTTCAGTTAATAAACTCGCTAAAGCATTTATTACACTTCAATTAGGCACGTTACGCACGCCTGACACGTTGGCTATACTATTTGGGTCATAAATATCCCCCTGGAATCTTGGCCGATATAAGACTAAGCATGATTCTATTATATTTTAGAATAGGTTCTAGGTTTAGGTGTGTGCAATTTCGTCAGTTGGCGCCAGAATTTTATTTGTAAAAGACCAACGTGGAGGCTAAGACCTTAAGCCTTGCCAGTTGATAAGTCATAAGTGGCAGGCAAAGGTCTGAAACTTTTCTGTCGCTCGCTCTGAAATTCCTTGACGATTAGTCATCGCATCATGGACTGACCATAGCTAAGTTGAGAGAGCCTCTTATCGGCGACGATTCGTTCTCGGGCCTGGATAGTGGTCACGTCCATGACATCACTTTCTATGACCTGCGATATCGCCAATCGATAAGGCTTAATTTGCCTATCGTAAATACCAGAGACTGACTATCAGAGAGCTCACTTAGTAGTATGTATACGTATATGATACGCGTGGGGACTGGGGACTGGCTTATTATGACCTGCAATAAGCAGTTGGGGGCCTGCTTAGCTGATTAGCCGATCGCTGGAAGTGCGCAATTTCGCAGCTGCGAATTGTTTAATTATCGCCTTGGACGTTTTGAAGGAATCTAGCCCTCTCCCAATTATCATCGTTACTTCATGATAAACGCACTGTAAATATTTTCGAAATTTGCAAGTCTTATCGGCTGGCCAGAATAATAGCTGCCCATTGCTTGATTTGTTTGTGTAGTACTAGGTCAAGGCTATATCGTGGCAGTTTCCTTATCGATACATTTCGCATTCACTGGAAATCGACCCTATTCAACTGTTTTCTTTAATTAATATCTAGTTCTAATTCTAGAAATGATCTTCAATGCATTTGGAATTCAATCGATAAGCCTTTTGTTGAGACCGTTCGCAATACTTCCGCAATTGCGCATTGGAATCTGTTCGAGTCGAGAACTTCGATTAGGCCGATGACCACAACCGCACATTTCTCAGAATTTTGATATTATTGGCTAAGCTATCGCATGGTACAAATTCAAAATTCAGGAAATATTTGGGATTCTATACCAAAAAAAAAAAAAAAAAGAATTTCATTATCATTCTATTAAAAGATTTCCAAGAAATCGGTTTTAGCTATTATAATGGGTAATATAGTACAAGCGCAAACCAGTGCGAACCAGTTTGAGCTATAATCAATTGTAGTAGTCTTTGTAGTCTTTGCGTAGTATAAATTAGATAGGAAAATAAGTGGTACGACTGTTTGGAAAGGAATGTGAGCTATAGATTAGGATGATATCAAATAGATTGACATGCGAGCGTGCAAATGGAATCTGGTTATATAACAAAATGGATCATAAATTCAAAAAGAATTATACAGAATGAGGAAACAATAAATATTGAATAGATCGAAGCATATGGATGGAATTGTAAGCAAATATTATTACAAACACATATGTTGAATGGAGTGAAACAGGATGAAGTAGAGTGGTATGGTATGTTTAGGAATAGAGCGGACAGAAATGTAATGGTAGAAATGTAAGGATTTTAGTAGAATATAATTTAGTGATCTAAAAATATATCAAAAATAAATTATGGGATATAGTGAAAAGGAATAAAATGAAGTTTAATTGATTGGAATGAAATAGAATGATATTGAAATATAGCGGAATGCAATGAATTGAAATGACGAAGTATATAGTGAAATGTTATTGCAAGGAATTCGATGTAATGAAATTTAATGGTTCTACAAGGAATACAATGGGATGACTCGGAATCAAGTGAAATGAAATAAGATACGATTATGGCATTGCTTAGTAAATATAATATATTTGTGGATCAAATTTATCAAAGTTACATAATTGAGAACGTAGACGCAAAACGACACGCTTCTGCACTCGAGAGCCACTTGTTATTTTTATGAAAGCCACTTAAGACATTAAGACTGAGTTTATCGCATTTCCCTAATACGGCGCCATATAACCATAATGAATTTCCTCTTGCATCGGTCGCTGTTATCATCAATGCGGCACGCCGATCGCTTCATCGAGCCTGATATTAATCAAACATATGCTTTTAACATGCTCATCAAATCATTGAGACTCCAATTTCGGGCCATTTAGCAGCGACCTTGCCTCAGGTTCTCGGCGCTAACTAATTGCCCACAATTAGAGCAATTACAGTGAGTAAGTGTGAGCGAGAGAGAGAGAGAGAGAGAGAAAATGAGAGGGAGGAAGACACTCGTAGATCATGCTGTCAACGTAGCTGTCAGAGAGGAGCTACGGATTGGACGGGGAGACTGACGATTGACAAAGCAAATCGGAACTGACAGGCAGCTGTTAATTGGCCTAGTCTATAAAAATTCTGGTAGTCAATGAATTGCTTTTGCGACCCGCCACCATATAAATCACTCTCGCAGGACTTTGATATTGACCGCACTGGCAAAACCATATCTACGAGTCTCTCTCTCTCCCTCTCTCTCTCTTTCTATCTTTAAGATAGAGCGGTATCTGCTCCGGGTATTCACTGTGGCACACGACGTGGTTTATTTGTAATGGCCTAAAAATTACATAGCTATTATGCCGTTTGCCCCTGCCCATGCCTCTTCCCCTTCCTCTGCCACTACCCTTTTGCCCTTCATAGAGTTACCTGGAAAATGATTATGTTGCAGCAGCAGAGATCGCTGCAAATGCAGCCGCAATTATGCACGCACCGGGCACATAAATTGTCAATTTGCTTAAGATCTGCTGCAGCTCGTGTGTCCTGTTCACCTATCGTGCTACCTGGGAGTCTTGCTCGTTGGCTCTCTGTGCCGCTGCCTGCCGCACGCTGTGTCCTGCACTCGTTTTTCGCAACAGTTTTTTGTGTCCTACGACTATTGCGTCCTTCCCATTGATAAGCTCGTCCCTTCTGCTCGTTTTTTTACCTCCTTTTTGGCTGAAGTGTTTTATCTGCCACTTTTTCCTTTCCCTCAATTGGCCACGCTGATAACCGTTGCCCTGGATGGGTGGGCGTTCACTGATAGACTTCCACGTACTGATTCTGCAGAGTTCAATAGAACACTAAGAATGTTTTTAGTGCATTAGTAATTGAGTCTCGATCATGTAGACGGATTCCCTGCACCATATGAGAACAGATGCTGTCTCTATATGCATATATGCCTTGTATACCTCTCTGAATTCGTATTTGTAAGGCATTGCAGGGTTTCCACTCATGAGCTATCCTACACATCTACAACATTTATGAATAGAAGTGAACTCAAATAAAGTAAAGTGCTACAAACTATTAGCCCAACTGCATTAAGCTAATGCAGACTAGGTCCCTAAAAAGATTTTGTGTCTATCTTAAAAAAAAGTAAAAAAAAAGTTTAGCTTTGTTTTTGGGAAACGATCAAACGCTCTGTAGATTTTTTACTACGCGTATTGGCTGATGACTTCCTCTTGGTATCATACAATAGAACACCCTCCATGAACTCCAACAGCTCGCTGTGTAATATCTTAACGCCAATAAACGCTCATTAGAAACATGGCCGAAGCTCGTGTAAGGCGAGTGTCATTAAAATCATGTCAAGACACAAACAACAACTAGCTGCAACAGCTACAGCAACAGTAACACGTGCAACACGAAAAACAACAACAGAAATGCATTTGGTAAATTTACATATTTAAGTAGCAGACGAGGCGAATTCCTACTTTATGATGGTTGTCAACGAACCTTAACTACTTTCTAACTGGACTAAAAACTCGAACCGAACTTGAAACTGGAATCGATCCGACGCCCAGCAGTGGGTCGTGGGTGTGCGCTCAACTGACTGACTGAGTGACTGGCTGACTGACGGACTGACCAACTGTTTAAAGATCATAATGAAAATGCAGCTATGTTAATTTTATTTTTATTTTCCGGAGGCCCGTTCAGCATTATTTATGGCCACATATCTTTAAAAGTTTATGGCAGAAAATATTCACATGATGCAGACAGAGTGACGGCACACGAAAATTCCCACTTTTTCCGAATGACCGAATGACTCTCTGACTCGCTGACTCTCTGACACTCTGACTGACAGGCGATGCCATATTTGCTACTCATTCAGCAAGTAAAAGGAGTATATTGGCTCCGTGGATTAATCCGGCTATGGCCTCAATTTAAGAAGGCCTGGAATTTGACAGTATCCTTCCATGATAGAACGATAATAAAAACCAATAAATCGAATATACAGTCAAGTCTCGAAAATTCCAAATGGCAAGGGGATCAGTTTCTTTCGATTTACATTCAAATTATCATGAACTATCAGGATAGAATTTTTTGAAGGGGATAGAATATTTTTCGATTTATCACGATTTTTGATTTAGCGAGGTACAAATTATCGAGATTCGACGGTATATTAAAGTTTTCTATGCGCCAAGCGAGCCTGACGCGTGGACTAATCAATCATTTTAATGGGAAAAGATGGGGGTGGATAAAATGAAATATTAAAATTGTGCAAAATACACATGAGTCTATAATTAAAACCTGGAAGCCTGAAGCCAGAGTTACAAAATGTAGATTTGCCAAAAAGCAGGAGTATAAATTGACTAAATAAAGTAGACATTGACATTATACATTTCCTAAGTAGATCATAAAAATATTGATTTTTGGAAAAACAAGTAAGAAGGCTCTAGTCGAGACTGCTCGACTAGGAGATACCCTTAACCCTCTAAGCTGATTTTCTAATCATTCTGCATTTTTATGCACACATACATACACATGCATCCACACGCACGCGTAAGCCTACGCTCTTCTAACTGTGCAGTAAGCAGCGACTGCGCTTGGGCTGCGATGCAGTATGAGCAATACTTTGAGAATTTATTTGTTGAATAATTTCTTTTATAGACATAAGATCTTAATGAAACTTTCAGAGTGTAATCATATGGTATATATGTGTGTACATTCCAAAGCACAAGTCTCTAGTATTTGAAATGCGTCTTTTACAAATTGGGGGAGAAGGGGGCGTGGTATCCAAAATCTGTAAATTACAACATCTTTTTATCGATTGACTTTATATACAACGAAAATTTGAAGACTCCAGGTCTAAAAGTGTTCAAATTAGGCTAAAAAAACAAAATCAATTTTTCGATTATTCTCGATAAAAAAGTTATCGGACGATTTATCGAAAAAATAAAGCAAACTCGTACTGCGTATGGTATACACGAGTATGCATGCCAAATTTCAGCTCTCTAGCTCTTATAACTTCTGAGATCGACGCACTCATACGAACGGACGGACGGACGGACAGACGGACAGGGCTATATCGACTCAGCTCGTCGCGCTGATCAAGAATATATATACTTTGTGGGGTCTGCCACGCCTCCTTCTGCCCGTCACATACTTTTTCACAAAACCATTATACCCTGATTTCCCATTTTCAATGGGTTCATGCTTGTGTGTGTGTGTGTGTATGTATGCCTGTGTGTGCATGCGTGCGTGTGTGTGTGTGTGCGTGTTTCTTGTGTAAGCTGAAAGACGCGAAAAATTATTGAAATAGCTATTACTCCAAGGGTTCAGGGGATCTCGTAGTCGAGCAGTCTCGACTAGAGCTTTCTTACTTGTTTTAATAAGGTTTATCGAGAATAATCGATTTGGTTTCGAATAGTATTAAACCTGGAAACTTCAGATTTACTAGGAATATACATTTAATGAATACGAATTTTGTAATTTAATTTTTTGGATACCGCCACCAATTTGTATATTAAATATGAGAGATATGTGCTTTGGAGTGTATACACAGTTTAACCTAATGATCACGTTCTGATCTCGTTCTGAAAGTTTGTCCACACTGCAGCGCAGCCGCTGCTTACTGCGCAGTTAGCAGAGCGCGTGCTTATGCGTGTGTGTGGATGTATGTCTATGTATGTGTGCATAAAATAAGTGCAGAATGATTAAAATATAAGCTGGAAGGGTTCAGGGTATCTCCTAGTCGAGCAGCCTCTACCAGAGCCTTCTTACTTGTTTATTTTTGAAATTCTTTACTTTATTCAAATGCGGCCGTGACATTATACATAAGATTCCGAGTGACTGCCATGAAGTCATCAGCGTCAACAGCGGCGTAAGCCCCATCAATTTGATATGCCCAGTGATAGGTTGCAATCTCGAGTCTCAGATCTCGAATCATTTTAGCTTGATCCATCAACTTGGAATTTGGCTTTTGACTTGGCGCTTGAATTGTCGCCTACTCGCTGGAGGGGGCGGCACACAATAAACAGGCCGGTCTCTGAGTCTATGTGACAGACGCATGATCTGAGTACTGTGCACAGCTCTGAGATCGGCCTTTGTCTAGAAGCGTCAATAGAATAGAAGCTTGACACCTGTGGCGCCTCAAATGTGGAAGCATTTGGCTTGGTGCCGGATCTCGGCTATGGGAACTAACCAATCCAATGGCACTCCAGCTTAAGGTCGCACACTTGATCGAAATCATTTTCATACAGATGGCTTTTTGATTTAAATTTGAATTAGAAGACGACATTTTCGGTTCAGGTAGACAACTATTTGCATAATATATATAATATACAGCACAAATACAAAGAGAAAATTATTGCGATACATCAAAGATTTGTTATTCATATGGGATGTGTTCCTAACTGTCTACAAATGTGTCTTTTAGAAAGATCGAATTAGTTAAATTATTTTCCATAGATAATGTCTATTGAGATTATTACAAGCTAACTTTACTCAATCTCGGAATGTTGCCTCTATATACAATAAAATCTCTAATTAAATAAGTATGTTAGTACATCCTATATATATATATCAAATACAGATTATTAAGAAATTTGTCGCTAATCAACTAGGTCACTGCTAGTTGGGGTATTAAACTGGCTTCATGCGAGGAAATTCGTTTGTTTTCCTTTCCTTCCTGTAAAACTGCTTAATTATTAAATAGTTGCCTCAGTTGCCACATTTGGAGCAAGCAGAGGCTGGGACACCCGAGAGGGGTAATTAGGAGAGGGCATACAGCTCAGAAGATAGCCCATTTTATTAAATTCCATTTGTATTTAATCGCTATCAGTTCCATCAAGTTTAATTTGTACGAATCATGTTTTCAACTTCCCATGACGTTGCCGAGCTGGTAACATTTTATTGGCACATGCTAAGCAAACTGGATTTTCGCTTGGGCCTGGGCCAGACGCTCATAATTCAAGTGACTTTTGTTTTGTTTTGTTTCGGAGCGTTTTGTGTGGTCTGAACTTGTATGTTAATCTTCGACACGTTGGCGGGATCCATGGTTACTGAATGCGATGGGTGATGGAGGGGGAGAGAATATGTCTAACGGTTAAGCATGTAGCGCATAATTCAAACGGAAAGCTTTCTGGCTTATCTCGATTTTAGGGGGAAATTAATCAGAAATGCTCGAGCCCAACCCAAACGCGAGTCCAATCAAAAACGCATCAAAATCAAAAGACCGCCAAATACCAATACCAAATAAACAACAACAATTTGTCAATGTGGCAACAACAATCAACGCCATTTAATTAGATGCCATTGATTAGAAGAAGCTCCCCAACCACAGACTCCATCCAACTGCATGGGTCAGACGCCTTGCCTTCCCCACTGAGCACCGTCTTCCTTCTCTCTTTCTCCCTCTTGCGGGAAACCACTTGAAAACTTGTCGAGCTTGACAAATTTGACAGACTTGATTGAAAATGAAAAGCGTCCAGCTTTGAATAATGTTCGACAATAGAAAGGCCGAGCCGATTCGTATCCAAAAAGAATCTTCACACAGCTCTCGCAGCTCTGCGCGGCTCTTATAATGAGGAAGAGCCAAGCATCAGCTCTTCAGCTTCAGCTTGGAGATTTATTTTGATATTTTTCTTTTAGTTTTGAAAGTCCCAACTGACGACAAAGGCAACTGTCAAGTGCCTTGGCACTTTCCAAACCGAATTTCTTTAGCTTTTTCTCAGAGATCGCTTTGCTCTGCCAGAGGTGAGAATTTATGTAAATTTTCTTGTTGTGTTTTTTTTTCTTTTTATTTTTTTATACCCTGAACCCATTGAAAATGGGAAATCAGGGTATAATGGTTTTGTTGAAATGTATGTAACAGGCAGAAGGAGGCGTGGCAGACCCCACAAAGTATATATATTCTTGATCAGGGCGACGAGCTGAGTCGATTTAGCCCTGTCCGTCTGTCTGTCTGTCCGTCTGTCCGTCTGTCCGTCCGTCCGTCTGTCCGTCTGTCCGTCTGTCCGTCTGTCCGTATGTTTGAACGCGTCGATTTCCGAAGATATAAGAGCTAGAGACTTGAATTTTTTTTTAAAATGACCGTATATACAGCGCGGACGTCGAGTTTGCTTTTAAAATTCGATAAATCATCCCGTTATGTTTTTATCGAGTAAAAACATTCAAGTTCAAATCAGGTGCCTCTATAGCTAATTGTGAATGATTTTTCTTTTTTCAAATTTCTCAAATATTCAATATAATATGTAGATCATATGCTGAAAGTTTCATTAAATTCCGTTCAGTCAAAAATTAATAAAAAATAATCAAATATTTGGCCAATTAACAAACGCACGTGCAGCAGCTACAACAAAAACATTCGTTGAATCACATCAGCTGTTAGTTTCGTTTAGTTTTGGTAGATGGCGCTGCAGCAGTGAATCTATTTGAGTTTTGCCAGCGCCACCAGCAGGAGTGGGGTGGCCTAGTGTGTTAGGTGCATGACGCTCGATCAAGAAGTCGCGGTTCGAATCCCGATCGGTGTAACACTGATGTTTTTTTTTTTTTAATTGTTTCAAAATATTTTTATATTTTATAAATACGTTTTCTATTTAATTTATATTTTTAAATACACCGAAATTGAAATTTTAACTATACTTTATGTGCGTTTTTAATAGTTTGGTTATTCTAGCAGATTCTTAGAATCACATCAGCAGTTAGTTTCATTTAGTTTTGGTAGATGGCGCTGCAGCAGTAAATCTATTTGAGTTTTGCCAGCGCCACTAGCAGGAGTGAGGTGGCCTAGTGTGTTAGCAGCATGACGCTTGACCGAGGAGTCGCGGTTCGAATCCCGGTCGATGCAACTGATGTTAATTTTTTTTTAATTATTTCAAAATATTTTTATATTTTATTAAATGAGTTTGGTATTTTATTTATATTTTTAAATACATCGAAATTGAAATTTCAGCCATACTAAATGAGCATTTTTATTTGTTGGGTTCAGGGTAGTATCTAGTCGAGCACTCTCGACTAGAGTTTTCTTACTTGTTTTATTTTGTATTTTGTAAGCCGCACTCCGCTTCCACTTCTCTGCGGCCCCCTCCCTGCGACTATTTGTCAAAATTGTTTAGTCTTTAGTCGGTTACCGATTGACAGGCCGACTAACTAGCCAACAAGCCAACTGGCTGCCGTATTGGCCGTGTTGGCCATTCGGCCTCCAACTCCCAACTTGGCTCTTTGCTGTTTTATACAATTTCCCAAGAGAGGGGAAGCGGGGCCTGGTCTCTGACACCGATACAGACAGTGGCTGCTGCTCTCTGGAGCGCCTAATGATATTGTATGCATATTTTTTATATTTCTGTTTTTTGTTGTTTGTTTTTTTTTGTTTTTTTTGCTGCATTTTTGAGTACGACGAGGCTGCCACGTAAACAACCCGCTTAGCTTAGCTTGGTTTCGGCTATTGGCTATTCACTATTGGCTCTGAGCCATTGCAGCAGAGTAATATTTCTGTTTTTCGCCAGGTGTTAACAGATACTTGAAATATTTTCAGCCAAGATCGGCTTATGGCCGAAAGGTGTTGTCCGCTGCAAATGTTATTCAGCTGCTTGTACTACACCTAGTTTGCTCAGTCGTAACAGATTCCAGAAGGACTTGTGACTGAGCCCCGAAATGTATTTCTCACTAACTATAAAATATGACAATATGATGTGAATGCAATATAAACATATACGAGTGCTCTTTTCTTTTGAATGGGTATCATGATGCACATGTTGTGTGTGAGCAATGTCGTCCGTTGGAAGGACTCGTATGCTGTACTTCCAGCGCCACACAGACTTAAACACAATTCAATAATGACATAAGCTTTTGAAAGAAGGCAAATCAACTGACGTCTTGCCTGTCCACAGCGATTGCCCAGAAATTATCGCATCCCAAGTTTCATTGCAAGTCTCTAGAGCGTATTTATTCACAAGTCCATATTGCAAATGCATTTTTATACCCTGAACCCATTAAAAATGGGAAATCAGGGTATATTTTGCTGTTGAAATTGTTTGTTATCGATTAAACTAAACTTAAGCTTTTAAAAGACGTATTTCAAATACTAGAGACTTTTGCTTTGGCAAATGCAATGGCAAATTCAATTTTATAATCAGGATCTTAAAGTCTAATAAATATAATCCTTCGACTATAAAAGTTATTATTAGTAAGCCCCGACTATGTGCGTGGCTTGAAAGGCTTCAGGGATCTCGTTTTTGAGCTTGATTTTTTGTATACACTGAACCCATTGAAAATGGGAAATCAGGGTATAATGGTTTTATGAAAAGTATGTAACAGGCAGCAAGAATCATCGCACACCCCATAAAATATATATATATTCCTGATAAGGGCAACAATCTTAGTCGATTTAGCTCTGTCCATCTGTCCGTCCGTTCTTCGGTCCCTATGAGTGCGTCGACCTCAGAAGAGCTAGAGAGCTGAAATTTTAGATGCATACTCGAGTACACCATACGCAGTACAAATTTATCATATTTATTCGATATCATTTTTAGCTTGTCTCATTTGAACACTTTTAGACCTTTTAGGCCTTCAGATTTACTGTGTATATATATATGATGAATACAAGGATTTTGTAATTATTTTGGAAACCACGCCCTTATGCTTCGGAATATAAACACACACATTATGAACACGTTCTCAAAGTTTCATTAAGATGGTCCTACTACAAAAGAAATTATTCAACAAGTAAATTCTCGAACTATTGCCCACACTGCAGCGCAGCGCGTGCTTATACGAGTGTGTGGATGCATGTGTATGTATGTGTGCATAAAAGAAGTCCAGAATGATTAGAATATCAGCTTGGAGGGCTCAGGGTATCTCCTAGTCAGGCAGCCTGGACTAGAGTCTTCTTACTTGTTTATATATGTATATATTCTATTATCATTGTCATCGCCCACAAAGTCCATTTAAAGGAATTTATAGAAATTAATACAGGATACTGTTAATTACAGGATAGCGTTGGAACTTGAGGAGATTGGACTTTACGGCTATCGAAATAAATCTCTTTCGTTTCATTACTGTTAGTGTTCAGTTCATCGTTATTCCATATGACAGCAATAATTATACCAAGAAAGTATAAGAATTGATAACGTAATATTTAAGTGCTCATCAAGGAAAATTCATACAAATTGAGAGTTGTAGGTAAATTTAATTATTTTCTATAACAATTGCTTTTTGAATATTCATAAATTGCAAATATAAATTATATATCCTCGTAACCTAAAGTTCTTATTCGTACTCCCTTAAGGTTTCGCCAAGTGTTCTTGGACTTAAACTTGTTTAGGTCTTAAGTGTTAATAGTTTGCGACCTATTGGGAAAACCCCGGTAAAAACCTTGAGCGACGCCTGAGAAAACGGCTGTCGAGGCGAACGTTGAGCGTTGCAAAAACTGATCCGCTGACGAAGCAACATTAGGCAACAGTTAGGATTGTCTGTACTCGGCCGTTAGTAGGTGGCTGGGTTGCTGAACCGCTAGAGCGGATCTGTGGAATGAAGTGAAATGAAACGGGCAACGTAAAGGTCGGTCAGCGGTTGATTATTGATGAGCGAGAGATGCAGAGGTGCAGGGGGTACACTTGACCCTGGCAAACGCCCGTGCGATTGGCATTGTTATTGTTGTTGTGGATGCTGTTATTCTGGGTTTTTTTGTTGGTGTCATTAACAGCCGGCGAGCTGGCTTGGCAGCTGGCATTCCATCATTTTTAATGTGCTTGCTCATAAAAAATCAAGTGCAACAGGTTGCCGAAGATACGAAAAACGAAAAACGAAAAGCGAAACAAAACAAAGCATCGCACTTACAGATGCATTCTAACTGTTTGCAATTGATGGGACATGGGGCATGGTGCATGAGGCATGGGGCATGGGACGTTGGTTCATGGGGCGTGCCGCAAATTGACAAATCATCTTGACACCTCGCGCGCCACACTATTTGGCATTGGATGTCATAAAAATGGGCTACGGACATGATTTGCAATGCAATAAACTTAATTGAGTGCGCGTCAGTTTTTAATTTTAAACCGTCAGGCTGGGTTTCGTGCTGTGAACCGGTTTTCAACACACACACATTTAGAAATAGAATAGATAGTGAACAAAATTATATATATGATTTGGTACAAAGCGTCGATACGAAGGCGAGAAGTCGTTAAGTATCTTTGATGCCGTCATGGGTTAAGATACGCTGTTTTCGGTCATTTTTAATGATGCCATTAAAATCGCTGGCATTTATATAAATACATTTATATACTATATTTGTTGCTCAGATTCGAGTTTAGTTATTGCATTATAAAATTCCACTTTTATTATATTCCGTTTAAACGGCGCCAAAACACACTTCGTATAATCGACTTGGTTCGGTCATCATTAATTTCGAATTTGCGGTGAGCGATAAATATTCCTTATAGCAGCCATAAATCGGCCTTTTCCGCAAATTGTCAGCTACTTTTGTGCTTCGCACACACACACTTTCTCTCTATCTCTCTCTCTCTCTCTTTCTCTCTGTCTTTCTCTCTATCTCGCTCTCTGTGTCACTATTTGCTTGTCTGTCTTTCCGTAATCAATACGAAATTCTTAGGAGTGTGTGTATATTCTATCTTTAAGAAACGAGAAAGCTCTACTCGGACCTTCTAAAGCCTTCTAACAACTTATATTTCAATAATTCTTCGCTTCTATTCCGCATACACGAAAAACAGCACACACACATATATATAATAATATGATAACTTTTCTTATGGATTAAATATCTTCATTTGTGCCAAAGAACAAATCCCAAATTTTGATATATAGTACTAAAACCGGTATTCCAATTTTAGGCATGTTATTCCCATTAACCTGTTCTCATATTTTAATCCACTTTTCAATCTATAGCTTCAAGCAATTACTTGAAAAGCTCTTATATACATTCGTATGCCAAATTCGAATCAATCAATGTATTTATATTTTAAATTTTATTTATATACTTCTTACATAAAAATAACTATTAATAAAGCTGTTAGTAATTTTCCATTTTATTTACTTAGCTTAGTTTTAAATTCATCCGGCTGTCTAAAACGAATTCAGAATTTTTTTCTGATTGTTAGCATTATAGCTGATTGTACATAAAACATAAATTAAAACACCAAAATTTTAAATATTTTATATATTTTGTAAGATATAAATAGCATGTTCTTTTATTTATGTAAGAGGAAAGTATAAATATGAAATATTCAATATTAAATATTAATATATATATGTATTTATTCTCGATATAGACCACGAACTGAGACGCTCTAACCCTGTCTGGCTGTCTGCATACATAAACGAGTCCATCGTATGATATATGTCAGTTGGGAATATACAGTATTTTACGTGGGCCTCCCCTTGAATAAGTTTCTTTTAATTATTAAAAAAGTTGCTTCTGCCAAAGCAGAGTATCTTTTGGTCGGGCATTCCCAGCTGAGGCACTGCTACTGTATTTACAGATAATTTTGTTATTGTAACAACAAAAGCAAGGTGAATCGTGCATATTTTATTTTAATTTTGAACAATTAAAATAAGCCTCATCTAATGCGCCGTAATGTCTGCCGAGGACAGCATGCGAACAGCAAATCCCGTCGTAAGCTGCACTTGGAAAATGACTGAAAAGTCAACATGATGCGATCTGCGATACGGGCTTAGTTAGAGATACACAGATACAAAGCGATACGATGCAGATACAAAGATACACCTGACTACAAAAGCAGTTAGAATGAAGGAGTGTGCGTGTGTGTGTGAGTGAATGTGTGTGAATCTGTGGTATTTCCGTCATTTAAGCAGCGGCTTAAAGTGTTTCTTCATTAGAATAACTGTCATAAAAATAAACGCATAAAATTTCAAAAATACTCACCGTAAGCGGATCTAATCATTTTCCCATAAAGAGACGCAGCTGCTCAAGCAAAATCTGCTTAAATTTCACCTGAAGCGCTAATTTGGCCAATAAACACACCAAAAATGTTCAGAAATAATAATAATAAACCCAATACCAATAACAATAAGCAACAAAAATTCGATGGAAGCCATCAAACGTGCGAAGCGAAGGCGCCATTGAGCCCCCGTATTGGATTAGTGTGACAAAGGCAGTGCCAAAGTCAACAAACAATAAAAAAATGGGATACCGAAGAAAAAGTTAGCTATAGAAACAAATTTCAATAAAATGTATATTTATGCAAGAAAGTAATAAAAGAACACCTATTCCGCTCGAGCTATGACCAAAGCGAATACAGTGAACAGAGATCTCGACATGCCGAATACTGTATACTTTGCATTCAGAGATTGTGCCTATATGAAGTGCATATACATAGAAGCAGACCTGCATGATGTGGATCTTGTGTTAAAATATCTTTTAGATAAGGTTCGATGGATATTATCAGATATTTTATGAAATGAAACTCTTAGAGCTAGTATATAGTTCATAATTTAACAATTTCAGAACTGAATGTAAAGGATACGAATGCGCTGAAATCTTGCAGATTGTTTTTTTTTTTTAATTTCAATTTCAATTTATGATCGAATAGTGATACCCTATAGAGGCGGATGCAAACAGGCCACTAAACAAACATTAAACTATACTCTGCATTCGTAACAAGGAGTGTGAAACATCACTTCTATAAGAATAAATCGGTTGTGAGGGTATCTCATAATCAGCTAGTAAAGCGCCTTCTAAAGAGATCTTTATTTTTGCGTTTCGCTCACGATTCATAAATATTATAGTAAATTGCCATCTGATTAACAGTGATATATGTGGATGACGCCAAAGCGCGTTATGCAAAGCGATTGTATTTGGGTTATTCTGGAAGTGCTGGGCATATATTATGGCTAATTAGAGGATTGACTTGAGATTGGCTTCAAGTTCGTAAATCCTTGAAATAGAACTGTGGTCTTAATGGGAAAATTGAGAAGTCTTTTGGACTGATCAATCGATCTGGTTGCGCAAACTTCCTCCGGGCAGCATCGGCGACAATTGATTTGTGTGTTTCAATTGATTGCTTAACATATTTATTTATTTATATATTTTGTTAAGCAAATTCATAAATTATTACTTTTGGCGCATAATAAAATTTCATTAGCGAACGTCGCCGACGGCGCGTTGGCGTTGTGTTTGTGGCGCGCGCAGACGGCGCCAGGTTCGAATCGTTGTTGTTGCTGTGGGGACTGTGCGCCTCCGCCTCGCTTTTCGGCCTTTGTTTTGGGCAGATCTGTCAACTGTTGCTTCGTAGAGTGTGCAGACGATGGTGGAGAGCGAGGCCTAATAAATCTTGATAACAACGGCAACGGCATCTATTTTGATGGCTTGGATTGGATTGGCCTGGCCACTCGTCGCACTTGCGCTCAATTTGCATATCGGTGACTCGAAAAAAAAGCTTAAGCATTCACACACACACACGCACAATTTTGTTTCTCTCGTTGGGTAATTAATTTTGGACAAGCCATAAATCTTGTATACTTTGCATATATTATTATTAATATTACATATTTCTCTATGAGTTATCCGGCGTGTCAACATTCCAGCAAATCGTACGTATCAAGAGTTTTCCCTCGCTCTACAGCTCGAACGCCCACGCGCCCCGAAGTCGTGGCCTTTTCGCTTTTTTTGCTTTTTTGTTTTCTTTATGACAGCCGCTCGGATTGAGGTCATAGATGGAGATTAACACATTGTCACATTGTTGGAGATTCTTATCAATTGTTACACGATTTTCGTATTATGCTCATGCGCTGCCCATTTCTGAAACGAAATTCCATGGGGTCGCTCTTCACTTTTGCCAGATGACCCCACGACTCGGATGTGATCTGATGTCAGCTTAAAAGCACCAAAATAAATCAACGAAATTTTTATTTAAAATGGACAAGTTTTCTTCTTTAAGGCAGCTGCTGGGCAAGTAGGTGAAGGACCGTCGATGGCTCAAGTAGAAGAAATAGAACAAAGTGTCTGCATTGACGATGACTTCAAGATGACTTGGAAAAGTGAGAATGCTCAACTGAAGAAAATCTATTTATCTAACAGAATAAATATAAACAAATTAAATCAATGAATCGAGTCGAATAGAACATGCTCTGTCTGTCTGCCTGACTGCATTCGAAATGTAATTTAGCTTCAAATGGTTTATGTTTTAAATATTTAGTTAATTGGATCGTCTATTGTATTTCAAGACCTACAGCCACCAAACTTGGTATGTGAATTCTCTTTAAGTATAAATAATATATAGAAGACAGAAACACATTGATCTTTGGCATGTGAATTCTCCTCGAATATAATTGTATTGGAATATCTTGAGCTTAGGTATGTGAATTATCCTTGATTCTAAATTAGGTATAGAGTATTAGATTATAGGAATATATTGATACTCACTTCTTACTCATCGTATGCTCACTCAAGGTAAACAAACCTGTGCTAGTCGCCTTCTCCTCTACGAATTCCAATTCGTAAATCTTCGCTCGTGCAACCCCAATCAGATTTTATTTCCTATCAAGGAATGCTGCCCAGCCCGTGCGAAATGAATACGGCAGGTTTGTATTGTACTACATGTGTTTCATATTTATTTTGAATTCGTATCGTTTCATCGTCATTCGCAAATTGCTCATTATAATTACTATTATGGTTATGATTGGGCTGCAGCGCCGCATTGTTATCATTGCGATTATCGTTAACAACATTAATATTAGCATCATAATAATTAATATTAGGTTGTTGCTGCTGCTGCTGCTGTGCCTCTTCCTGTTGTTGCTGCTGCTGCTGCAATTCTAGAGCCGTAAAGTAGTTCTCTGCTCGCGGGCTGTCATTGCTGTTGCTGTCGTTGTTGCTATGGCTATCGTCGCTTATATTATGCTCAACAATATGATTGCGATTGGGCGCAACAACAGTTGCTGCTGCAACAGTTGGTGCAGCTGCGCTGCTGCCGCTGCCGCTGCTGCTGCCGCTGCTGCTGCTGCTGTCAATTCGATCGTTTATCAACTGCTTAAGATTATTGTCAATGGTATCATTGAATTTGAATTGAAGAACGCCCCCCTCACTACGGCTATGGCTACTGCTATGGCTACGGCTATGGCTATGGCTATGGCTATGGCTATGGCTATTTGGACTATAGAACTTAGTGCTAATCTCTAAACTACTAGAATCAGTCGTGCTACTTTTAGTATTCATATTATAATGCTCGTTTCTGTACAAGTAGTTGTAGTTTTTTGGCAAGGCAGGTATTGCATTATTAACATTAGGGCTATTACTATTTAAATTTAGTTCTACGTTTAGTTTATGTTTCAGTATTAAGTTTAAGTTGCTATTAACATAGGCTTTTGAGTATTCATTTTGTTGTTGTTGCTGTTGCTGCTGCACACCCTGTGTCTGTTGCTGCTGTTGCTGCTGCTGCTGCTGCTGCTGGGAAGACGTCTCCACCAGCTGCATGTCCATGTCAGCTGCATTGCTGCCAGCGCTAGCCGCTGCTGCTGCTGCTGCGCGTTTTCGGCGGCCGCGCTTCCGACGACTCGCCGCCAGCATGGCGAACAGGTTGAGCGCCGAAGGCGCCAGCGAAGCAGTCGCTGTGAGCGCTGTTGAGGCCGCAGTCGCTGTGTAGGAGGAGGATGAGGAGGACGAGGCCGTGGGCAAGGGCAACTGTTGCTTGCGCTGCTCACGCTGCTGCTGCTGCTCGAGCTGCTGCTGCTGCTGCCGTCGCTGCATGCGCCGGCGTCGTCGACGCTCCAACAGCGTTGCATTGTTGTGATGATGACGCACCATCAGGTTCTTCGGCTGTGGCTTGACCATGGCGCCGACGGCTTTTTGTTGCTGCCGCTGCCGTTGCCGCTGCCTGTGCATCTGCTGCTGGCGCTGGCGATGCTGCAGGCGTCGCTGGTGTTGCTGGTTGCGTTTGATGATCTTCTGCTCGCGCAGCGCATCCTCATTCGCTTTGTTGTTGTTGTTGTTGTGGGACTTACGACTATGCTTGTTGTTGTAATTACTATTGCTATTGTTTTTGTTATTGTTGTTGTTGTGGTTAGAAGAACTATCGCTATTAATACTTGTGTTTGCTCTTGTTGTTGTTGTTGCTGTTGCTGTTGCTGGCTGCATGCGATGCAGTGGCTTGCCACGTGCGCGTTTCGTTACAGCCACTGGTCTCGGCGTTGTTGTTGTTGTTGTTGTTGTTGTTGTTGTTGTTGTTGTTGTCGTCGTCGTTGTCGTCGTCGTTGTTGTGGACGATGTTGTTGCCACCTTGCTTCGCCAATTGGCCAGCTTACTGTGAAAATCTTCAGCCTTCACGCGATTGAAGAGGAAGCGGGCGCGTCGATTGAAACTCTGCATTCCCTTAGGCCCAATCGGACGAAAGTTCGATTTGATGCCCACGCGCAGCACCGGGTTGTAGGCATTTGTATACTGATAATATCCCCGTTCCATTGACTCTCTGAAGTGGCAATCGTTTGTGGCGTTTCTCTGAGAAGAGGCAAGCAAATTATGAAGAAGAAAGTTATAAATGAAGCCAAGTAAGTGGGCAGCTGCATTGAATATGCAGCAGAAAAGAACAAGTTACTCCTAGATCAAAAAATATTTCATAAATTATTCTCCATTTTTGGTTTATTGTTTTATTTTTATTTTTTTACTTTTTCATTAATAAAAGATTTATATTATTACAAAAAATTGATTATGATTTTATATCGAAAACTCTATTTATAAATATTTTACCAAATCCATAAAATATTTAATAAATTAATTTAAAAATATCTACTTTTATTTATTTCTTAAGATATTGATATTATATCGGAAGATTTATAATTATTTCATATCGAAAATTCTTCGGTATCTTGTCTAAACAAATGGAAATCCCACTGCTTACCTTTCCAACAAGTTTGCCTTGGGCAAAGCATAAATAGTAGTCCACATCCTTGGCATAGATGGTGATTTTGAAATCCTCGCTGAGTACATCGCCAACACTGTTCATTGTTAGGGATTCTGCAATGGGCATTATCGAGAGAAGGAATCAATTTTAATTAATTATAAACAAACAAAGTTTTCTCTCTCTGCTAGTTAAGTAAATATTTAATGCTAGTTGAGCCAGCTTATGTGAGTGGAAGGGGCGATCGGGGGTGGGGGATAGCAATCCACACAAACACACACACACACACACACACATATATACACTTCACTGGCCAGATAACCCAATTAAAATTGAAAGGTTTTCGATAAAGTTATGAAAGGTTTGATTAGGCTGCCTGGGGGCAGCGGCGCTACTAACGATAGAAACAGAGTCAAACATTTAATGAAATTAAGTGAGCGTAGATTTGACAGCGGCCCTCTGCCTGCACTGCAGAGAGTCGGAGCTCTACGCCCCGACCTCACACCATTCTCAGTCGTATAATCGTCAATTACCGAGCTGAACTGAGCTCTTATCAAGCTGCGCCAATCATGAGGCCCACGATAATTTGTGAGAGCCTCGTTGAGCGCCCAGAAAGGTTCTGCCTATGACCCTGGTTTTTGGTTTGGCAGATGAATAACCCTGAAACCCATTCAGCATCTATCTTCACACGTCGATTGAGTCGGACCTTCGCGCTAGCAATGCATCAGAGAGGTAAGCTTGAATCGATCAATTAGCTAAGCTCTTTCGGCCTGAGTCCAAGTATTCCCTTCAAATCAACCGAAGCACAAGAACAACAACAGCAATGCGTAGCACTTGCTCCTACAATTCTATATGAGATAAGATAAAATACCAAACTGACAAAATTTTTCGTTTAATTTATACCGAGACTGACGCCCAAGCACCTCTCTAGTGTATCTATCTCACTCTCACTCGCGCACTCTGCCTCTCTCTCCCTCGCTCTTTTGCTTGACCATCCACTCTGGCGAATTTCACGTGCGAAGAATTCCAGACTATTATTTATGCGACCTGAACTTTGTACTGCTCAAGTGGCTAGCGATTGCTGAGGTGCGTGACGCAATCTAAAGAAATTTCACAATGCTCGTCGAAAGCGGTCGAAATCGATATGATCTGTTCAAGTTATTCGGTTACTACTGTACTATATATGTATATGATACATCTCAATGTTTCATCAGGTATAGTTGTACTATATACTGAGTCGTTAACTTCTCACGCTTATTGCTTGGGACTGCTGGGGCTGTCGCTCTCGCGTAGATATCAAGCCATTTGTGAATGCGGAGCTCTGCTCCTGAACTTCACCCACTGAGGCGGCCTGATCGTGGGGCAAATAAAAAACAACAAGAAGAAAATTAGTGGGAGGAAGGGGGCTGGCTCCAGAGGTAAGAGTGCCGCATGAATTCAAATAAATTGCAAGAAGAAGAGGCAGACAATGAAGACGAAAAAGCAGAAGGCGGCGGCTGTCTTGAAACCGCAATCGTAGCGCCCATGGCGGACCACATAACATCAATCAAATATTAAATTACCAATAATTTAATTAAGCCCGCAATATGCACAGACAGCGCCAGAGTTCAAAATAAATGCCAATTCAATTTAAAAGCCACTCGAGCAGCTCTCGCGATACGCGCGCGCGCCCCCCTCAAACAATGGGAATCGATGGGCGCCGAAACAAACCATAAATCATAGATATATACACAATATATATGTTTATCACATGCAGAGAGTGCGAGAGTGATATCAGCTATAGCTGTACTTACGTGCCAGCGATATATCCTCGGCCGTTACCCAGCCGTGCGCATTGATATGCAGCGCCCGATTGTTGTCGGTCTTCAGGGTTAGAATGTATTCCGTTTTCTTTGCACATGTTGTAGATACAAGAGCCAGCATTACCTGCAAGGGAAAAGAGTTGCGAATAGAGTATATGGTGTATGGTATATGGTATATGGCACATGGCTATATGCCATATAGAACAGCATAAGCCCCAAAAACTGCAGCCTTAATCCCGCCCATAAATTTCAATTAAATACGCTCAACTTTTAATGTGGACCCGGCCAAGAGCAACTGCACCTGAGTCGGAGCCGGAGCCGGCAACTGTGCACACCTGTGCCACAAAATGCCTTTGCCATTAAAGCAGCTCTCGGCAAATTGCCTTTTTTCGCATGGGACATCAGCTAATCCTGCACATTGTAGCCCCAACTCTGCTGAGGGTCGCGAATGAGTGTGCTCGAATCGAGGTTGGAGTGTGAGAACCACAGCCTCAAGGAGTGAAGCCTCTGCACATTCAACAGCTACTCAACGGTCAACACTCGATATGAATTCTTGATCGTGTCATTGCTTTTCATTCAGTCTATTCCAAATGCAAATATATTTTCAATTATATATATAAATATATGTAGAGCTGAATTCTGATATAATTGATGTGCAATCGGAGTCAGGCAGCAGCAAGGCATCTGATGGGTCCGTCAAATATGAAAAGCTCTGTATACCCATCATGTGCATCATCATCATTAAGTTCGCTCGAGATATATGTGAGCATCTGCAGACCAACCCAAAGAGGAAATTAAAGTTCATATCAACAGATAATCGAAAGTAAAAAGCAAAGCATCAATCAAATCAAAGTTACGCAAGCGACGCGACGCTTCAATCAAGCATTTAGCTGCTGTTGCCAACTGCCTTGCTTTGGCCGACACGTGTCTGGGCCATGTCTGCCTGGCACTGGCATGTTTCATAAATGTATTTATTTATTTATTTTTTCACATTGCCCAACTCTTAAAGCATTTGCATAAGCGACTCCTGTGCGAGGGAGGAAGTACGTTGCGAAAAGCCGTTGAGTTCGCAATTTGCATGGAACCCAAAAAAAGAAAAATATGCGCCGTCAGCAAAACAAGCTGTACTACAAAATGAATATGTAAAATTGATATGTTCTAGTATGGCAAGAGAAGCAGAAGGAGAAAGAAAGAGAGAGAGATAGTGCTGAGCAGAGAGAGAGAGAGAGAGAGAGAGAAAGAACGATAGGGAGGGGGGGCTTGCCACACGGCACTATAGCTCCGATTGCAAGCTAATAATGACAGTTATTTTTGTCGAATGGCTAAAAATATGTGCGTGTATCTAAATCGGGGGCTTACTGGAAGACTTAGGCACATAAGTGATTGCAAACAATTAGCGGAAAACAGAAAACAATGTGTGAATGCGCACTGCGCAACGCGAAACAAATTGACCCAACTCTAAGGAGCCCCCTCTAAAATCGACGCCCCTGGCAAATGCCACTTGGCACTTGACGAAATTCGTGAACTTTACTTCTCAGCTGCTCGTCAGATGTTTCATCATACTTCAAGTTGACACCAAATCAAACAGTGTCAGTTTATTTCTCCTATGCCCCTCTGCTCCGCCCCTCATGGAGGCCTTCTGTTTGTACTACTCATAAAAACCGAATTGTTTGGTTTAGCTTTCGGAGTTTTCAAACTGTTTTTGTGCTGACTGCCTTAATGATGTGCGACCTTTTCCATAGTTCAATGACGTTTTGGCGTGCGTGTGCGTGTGTAATAATAATAATAATTATTATTTTTTTATTTTATTACTATGTTGCTTGGCTCAAGTGGCTGTGCAACAGCGCCCAGCCAGACCCTGAGCAGATCCGAGCAGACGTAGCCACTCCAATGTACACACCACGGGCTGACCGGCTCAGATATCAGAGACCCCCCTACTCCCCTGCTGCCCTGCTGCCCTGCCGCCCTGCCGCCCCACCACTGACGCCGCACCCTTGCTCCACACTCCACTTCACTTGATTACACACTCGATCTTGTTATAATAATCAAACGGAAAGAAATACTACACACATATTGATACATATATATAAATATGAGTTTTTTTACGATAATTATTTCGAGTGCTGAAAAACAATTGTCATAACAAATTTTATTATCTTCTTCATTTCTCGTTTTCGTTTTCGTTTTCATTTTTTGCTTTTAAAAACTCGATAGATCTACCAGATATATATAGTTAACAGTCTGTTAACAGTCTGTCAATACACTGTCAAAAAAAAGCCCCAAAGCTATTTTCTAATTTTTTCCATTTGAATATTCATAATTATTAGAAACATTTTTACACCGTATCGTATCGTAAATCAATCGTCGCAATCTGATCTTTAATAAAATAATACGTACACGCCCATTATCAAGTGAGTCGGAGATAAAGTGCGAATGTGCGAAGCTATTTGGTATTTAATTAAGTACAAGCACAATGGGAAACTATTGGGGAATTCAGTCACGCTATGAGATACCCTTTCAACTAAGTTGAGCTATCTCGCAGACAATGTACGACCTCAGTTTAACAGAGAATGCTGATGTGCCGTTAATCGGGCAATACTGTTATGTAAACTGTTATACATAATGCTATTTCAGTAGCTTTACTTACCATCAGTATAAAAATAATTCTGACATTGAGCAGCATGAACTGTAGTAACCTGTAATACACAGAGAAACAGATGATGAATATCATTTAGAGAGGATAACATGCGACTTACGATATCTACTAAAAATAAAGTGTTATATGCCAAAAGGAATTAGCATAAATCATACAGATTATTAATGATTATTATTTGTTTTATTGATTTGTTTTGTTTTCTGTTGTTGTTTTCATCTCGACGAGTACAACTTCCGTCTCGGGGCTGGGATGGGATGGGGAAGCTGAAAACAGCAATTAAGTCATTTCATTTGATTGCCTGATCGTGAGCTCTTTAAACAAAAGCGTCAATATTAGTGAAGGCTCAAAAGATGAACTACTAGCTTTGAGTAGAGTACACGAGTAGTATTCATTTGAGTAGCATTCATAAGTAGTATTCATGAATACAAGTACTGCTCTGGCTCAATGTCAATGGTTATGGAAAAAGCCAAGAAAACGTTTCAGATTTTGTTTTCTTTTTTGTTCATTTCTGTTTTTGTTTTTGTCGTGCCTATCGATTGGATCATATATGGTATGGTATATATACCATACTTATATTTTTAGTGCATATATTTTGTTTCAGGCGTCGCTGACTAATCCCCTTTAGCGGCAGCAGCGGTAGAAGCAGAGGCAAAAGGTCATTGATTTCAGCTTAGAGAGCTGCCCAGAGCCAAAGAGCCATAGCTCGAGAGGGTAGTTTCTTTAGACGAAGGTCCCTTGTCCTCGGCTCTTGGGCTTGTTCTTATTCTTGTTCATTTTTGTATTATTTGCCTCTTTTACTTTTTGCTGCCGCTGCCTCTGCCTCTGCTGCTGCTGCTGCCGCTGTCGCTGCTGCTTTTGAAAAGTGAAAATCGCGCACAAGCCACAATGGAAACAAAACCGACTTGAAAGTGCACGAGAAATCAATAGAAGGGACCATCGAATAACCTGAGTGAGCTACAAGCCACAGACCAAAGCCAAGTCCCGGCCAGAGGCAAGAGGCAAGAGGCCAATGCCATGTGCAAATTACTGAGCCCAATTCCGAAGGCGCTTTGCGCTCACAGTAGGCAGTCCCCAAATAAACTATATAGAGTATGTATATATATGTGCACGTCTGTATGTATGTGTAGCTCGGCATTTGGTTGTACGCGTGACTCTTGTGCGATTTTTATCATCATTTTTCAATTTCACAGCAGACAATAAAAAAGTTCAATTCAAATAAACCAAGCAAATGCCATCGCATCGCCAATATCTGCTCAAACATTCTCGCATCGATGAGGCTGTTTTGGTGTTCTGGTTCCAGGTCTTGATTCGCAAAGCCAAGAAGCAATTAAACGAGTTCTGTTTATCAATTATGTTCGTTTATTCTTTTTTTATACCCTGAACCCATTTTCAATGGGAAATCAGGGTATAATGGTTTTGTTGAAATGTATGTAACAGGGAGAAGGAGGCGTGGCAGACCCCACAAAGTATATATATTCTTGATCAGGGTGACGAGCTGAGTTGATTTGGCCCTGTCCGTCTGTCTGTCCGTCTGTCCGTCTGTCCGTATGTATGAACGCGTCGATTTCAGAAGATATAAGAGCTAGAGACTTCAAATTTTTTTTAAAATGTCCGTAATTACAGCGCGCATATCAAGTTTATCATTAAAATTCGATAACTCATCCCGATCTTTTTTTATCGATAAAAAAACTTATCGAAAACCAGTTATAAAATTATATCTTCTACACCTTTATTGCTAGAGTCTCCAAATTTTTAATGTATGCTTACATGCAATTTTTACAATTTCGGTTTTTGTTAAAATTTACCCCCCACCCTTAAATTCACCCCCTCACCCTCACTTTTGTAAAAAGCGTATTTCAAATACTAGAGACTTGTGCTTTGGCAACTACATGCATATCCATGTTATAATCATAATCTGAAAGTTTCATGAAGATCGTACGTCCATAAAAAAAGTTATTAAACAATTAAGTTCTCGTAGTAAGCGCACACTGCAGCCCATGCGTGTTTATGCGTGGGTGCTTGTGTGTGTATGTGTTTGTGTATGTGTGTGTATGTGTTTGTGTATGTGTGTGTGTATTTGTTTGTGTATGTATGCGTGTGTGTGTATGTATGCCTGTGTGTGCGTACGTGCCTGTGTGTGTGTGTGTGCGTGTTTCTTGTGTAAGCTGAAAGACGCGAAAAATTATTGAAATATCTATTGCTCCAAGGGTTCAGGGGATCTCGTAGTCGAGCAGTCTCGACTAGAGCTTTCTTACTTGTTTTTCTTGTGCATTTTTTTTTTTTTTTTTTTTTTTTTTGTATTGTTTTATTTTATTTTTGCCTTGGTTTAGTTTTTGTTTAGCTTGCATTCGACACAATTTTGATTTAGCCAGCTCACATTTCAATGAACTGCTGCTGACGAAGGAAATTCAATAATGAGCGATATACAAAACGAACTTGGCTTTGATTCTAAATTTTGTAAATCTAATATGATGAGTATAGTCTATACCTAATATAATAATTGACGAGACTTGAAATATATTTCAATGGAAATCCTGATTCATGTTGATCTGCTATAAGGAGCTTTACTTCGAGACTTTCAATTGAAGATTGTAAGCACAGCTCTTTTGTTTTTCTATCGAGCTAGCAAGACGTCGAGCCAACATCAGCTCATGTTCAGCTAACTGTTTAGCTTATCAACCCTAGCGCCGCAATTCCTGGCGAATTGAGACCGAAATGGAACCCCGAGGCCAGTTTCTAACACACAAAAGCTCAGTTAATGCCGACATGTGACCCGTAGCTGAGGCACAGTTGTTGTTGTTGTTGCTGTTGTTGTACTCTACGCATATTCTATTCTTCTCCTTCCTCTTCTTCGTCTACTTCATTGTTGACTGTCTCTACTATGCCACATTTCTCATGTATGTAACTTGATATTGGCTCCTTCTATGACCGTCTGTGCTTTACTTTTGTTTCCCCTTACAATGCGGCTCATAATTACCTTTTTGGTATGCAGACAGAAGCGCACTGCAGACGCCCAAATGAACTTGAGTAAAGTTTTTCGTACGCTTCGGATCTTCGGAGCCCTTTTCAGCTACCGTCAGCTCAACTCACAGATTGTGTCTGACGCAATAGACGACACGACGCGATGCGACGTTCCCAATGCCATGCGCCATGCATATTGAATAGTTTTTATTGCAGTCTGTATTTTCCTTTCTATTTGTTTGCCTATGAGAGGTGGAGGGGTCTTTCACTTGCGGTGCGAGCATATTTTAGCCATTTTATTGAAGCTGTTGCTGCAATTGAGGAATTCGGTTTTGGGCCAAGACGTGCCATGCACAGGACCACACAAAAAGCTGCTCAACAGCGACTTCCAGTCGACGCGATGCAACGAGCTTTCGCACAGGTAGGTCGCAGCTGAGGAGCAGCTTGTAGCTGGCGGGCAGGCCGAGATAAGCTTTTAAAAGCTCACCAATACAGATCCACTGCATTTGAAATCTAGATTCGAGTGAGTTAGTGTGGCACGTTCCTTAGAGCTGGGCATACTTGAGCGACGTACGTCAGAGGCTATCTAATCGTAGCACCAACTTATTGCCAGCCGTAATTAGTTCGCAAAATGTAAATCAAATATGACAGTGCCAAAAATGCCAAGAGTCAATTGTGCAGGCAGGCAAGGCGAAAGCAAAAGAGAACTGAAACAGATCGCCAGATTAAATACTAAGCGCAACTTGTCAACTCGCGCCACTTATTTCAAATCTGATTTAAATAGTTGCTTATTTAATTTTTTTTCTTGTTTCGTTTTTTTTGACTTTAGCTACGCTCGTCAAACGTCAAAATGCTGTTTACTTGTCGAAATTGAAATTGATTTGATTTTTTGCCCGTGATTTGCACGTTTTGCCCCTTTGGGTGTGAACTTGTTGCTTTTGGCTAATCGCCCCAGCCACGACAGCTCAGCGAACCAGTTACTGTGGCATGCAAAGAATTTGTGCTCGATTAGATTAGGCCACGAGTAGATGACCGACTGTGTTGTGGGTCAAGATCCGTGATAAGCGTGCTGGCTATCAACTGTGATAAGGCCTGTGAGGACTATTTGCCAGGACTACTCTGCATGAGTAGTCAGAGTAGACTGTCTGACTGTCTGATTGCTGCCACGTGCTGTCTCTAGCTCTCTCTCTCTCTCTCTATCTTTCTCTCTCTCTATCTTTCTGTCTGTTCAGCTGTCTCATCAATCATGAAATCGCTTAATAACAATTACAGTAGCAACATCGTTTTCCTCTGTTCCCTCTGCCACGAGTTTTTTTTATACCCTGAACCCATTTTCAATGGGAAATCAGGGTATAATGGTTTTGTTGAAATGTATGTAACAGGGAGAAGGAGGCGTGGCAGACCCCACAAAGTATATATATTCTTGATCAGGGTGACGAGCTGAGTTGATTTGGCCCTGTCCGTCTGTCTGTCCGTCTGTCCGTCTGTCCGTCTGTCCGTCCGTCCGTCTGTCCGTCTGTCCGTCTGTCCGTATGTATGAACGCGTCGATTTCAGAAGATATAAGAGCTAGAGACTTCAAATTTTTTTTAAAATGTCCGTAATTACAGCGCGCATATCAAGTTTATCATTAAAAATCGATAACTCATCCCGATCATTTTTTATCGATAAAAAACCTTATCGAAAACCAGTTATAAAATTATATCTTCTACACCTTTATTGCTAGAGTCTCCAAATTTTTAATGTATGCTTATATGCAATTTATACAATTTCGGTTTTTGTTAAAATTTACCCCCCACCCTTAAATTCACCCCTCACCCTCACTTTTGTAAAAAGCGTATTTCAAATACTAGAGACTTGTGCTTTGGCAATTACATGCATATCCATGTTATAATCATAATTTGAAAGTTTTATGAAGATCGTATGTCCACAAAAAAAGTTATTAAGCAATTAAGTTGTCATAGTAAGCGCTCACTGCCACCCATGCGTGCTTGTGTGTGTATATGTATGTAATTGTTTGTGCATGTGTGTGTGTGTGTGTGTATGTGTGTGTATGTATGCCTGTGTGTGCGTGCGTGCGTGCGTGTGTGTGTGTGTGTGTGTGCGTGTTTCTTGTGTATGCTGAAAGACGCGAAAAATTTATGAAATATCTATTGCTCCAAGGGTTCAGGGGATCTCGTAGTCGAGTAGTCTCGACTACAGCTTTTTTACTTGTTTTTTTTTTTTTTTGTGGCCAAGTGTGAAATTTCCTGCTGTCAATTGTGCGTATAACGATGACGATGATGGTCACCCTAATGCAATGATACCCCCGCTGCAGCAGAGCCTCCTACCCCTGCTATATGCTTTTTGCCATACTGCACTTAATGCAATTTTCGCTTACTTTTCTTTTAGGGGTTGCTGCTGCCACGTAACTTTATGTTATTTAATGCCCTTGCAACATCCACCTTGCGCTTTTTTAGTCCTCCTCAGTCAACCCCAACCCAGATCCTGTTACCTATGTCCTGCTTCACCCTCTGCCCCTGTCCCTACCCCTGACCTGCCTCTGCCCTCTGCCATTGCAACTCTTGCCTTGTTCTTGTTCCTGGTTGTTGCTTGTTCCCTTCCATGTTGCTGTTGTTGCTGCGGCTGCTGCTGTTGCTGTTGCTGTTGTTGCTGCTGTGTATGTTAGGGGCGTGCGCTTTAATGAAGTTCCAAAGGGAAACATTTTTCTGGGTTTACTGACTTTGACAGTTGGCAGCTTGTGGATTTTTTGTATGCTCTTTGTTCTTTTGCCTATGCAGGAGGCGGACGGGCGGGCGAGCAAGTCGTGTGTGTTATATGAAAATATTTATACAATTTCCATGTAGCTGGGAAGACTCTATTAAAAATGTTGGAAAACTAAAAGTTGAAGAAAAACCCATAGACTTGTATAGGTCTTTAATTTAGTCGAAAATAAACTGTGCCTTAGCTATCATTTAATTATCGGCATAAGCCCGTAGTTCACGACGCCCTTATTTTAGATTTCATTTTGTATTCATTCTAACCTCAAATAAATATAAAATATACACCAATTTATCAATTTTATTTTTCTAATGGTTTCTATTATAACTTTTGTGCAAACAACTATTTAAAGTCTCTCAATTTGATTGATGTTCTGAATCCATTATTTCTTTTAAGTTAGCATACTTTTTGCATAACTTCTAGAACAGACTCGAACGCTCCCTTATTATCGAGATTTTTCGATTATTCATATGCATCGGACTTGAACTTGCAGGAACAACAACGCCCCACATATAGAATCGCAATTCAAGTTGCCTACAAACAACAACAAACAACAACAACAGTCGAGTCAGAAGTTCAGTGTACTGCAGAGATAAGCTAATGCTGTTGCTCGTTGCAGAAGAGCATCTATGTATCTATCCATCAAGATGCGATAGATGCGGTGCTGATGGAGTAGGTGCTACAGGGAGTGTGGCTGATGGAGGATGGAAATTGGCTGTGCTTAAGCTGGTGTCGTGCCGGTACACAAATCTGGGCTCATTAGCGGTACCCCTTCTGGAATGTAGCTCGGTCTGTTGCTGCATAATTCTCAAATAGGCGTGAAAATAACACAGCGACAATTGCCGCTGGAGTGAGAGTGAGAGGGGTGAGAAGGAGAGAGCGAGAGCCAGAGCGAGAACGAGAGAGAGAGAGAGGGCTTGTGCAGTGCTTATATCTAATGCGATTTTCGAACAGGCGCGGGGTGTTGTGGAACAGCTGCTGGGCTGATAAGCCGCTTTTACTGTCGCACAATTTCGTTATTTTCCTGCGTTACTCTTCTCTCTTCTTCTTATTTTTGTTTTCAAGGAATGGAAATGGGGTGCGGGCTGTGGTGGCGAGCTGATAAGCCAAACAGCCAGAGGCTACTTAAGTGGCAGCAGCGTCCAAAATCAAACACAGTTTGTTGTGCTAGGCAGCGCAACTTTCCCAATCTGTCAATATTGGCCAGACAGCCAGTGCATGGGCGGCGCGAGGGGGCTCGGCTAGGTCGCAGGCGGTCGCAGATGGCGACAAGACCAAGGTAAACACACAGCACACAGCCCAGTGCATTGCATGGGCCCACAAAGTCGGCCCACTGTAAAGCGAATATGGCCTAACTGAGGCCCAGCGCGAAAGCGTGCGTGCTACCAAAATGCAGCTGATAGGGCAGGGGCAAATCAAGTGCAGCACTCACTAGTATTATATAAATTGATATGGCATATTAAGGAATTCAGCAATTAGGTAATCTATAGATAGGAAGTCGCAAAGAGCGCAGCGCTGCTTGCTGGAAATTCCTTTATATTTCTACGATATGTAATACAATTTTATTTGTAGTGAAACCAGTTGGCGGTTGGAGTAGGTCTTATGTAATTAGGCTACGGCCTAGGCTATGCATGTTTTATTTCATTTTGTGCAGCCTAAATTGTAAAGAACTGCCGCTAGCTGTAAAAGCTCGAAACTTTCCAATTTTCACTCGACAATTTTACCACTGATTTGGCTAGCGCTGGTTTGGTTTCGCAATGCGACTTGATCTTTTGATCGCTCTGCATGCGCGTGTGTGTGTGTGTGTGTGTGTGTGTGTGTGTGTGTGTGTGTGTGTGTGTATGTGTTAAGTGGGCGTGTTTGTTGTGTTTTACACAAGAGAAGAGACAACAAGAGTGCGCTGCGCATTGTAGGTCAGGTGCAGCGGCGATCAGCGCTTGGCCCTATGCAGCTGTCTAGATCTAGGGGAGTGAGTGGGATGGGATGGGAGGAGGGGTACGGGTGCGGCTGCGGGTTGAGTCTTAGCCCTCGACTTGGTAATTTGTAATGCAAATATTTGCATAAATTGTAAAATTTTACAACCACGTATTCGACTTTGCTATGATTTATCTGCCGCTGCGTGCGCTTGCCGTCTCTCTCCCTCTCCCTCTCGCTATTTCGCTCGCGCTCTGACGTTGCATTGCGGCAGCTGTCTTTGTCGCGCAGCTCAAATATGTCGATTGTTTTATAATAGCCGCACATAAAAGAATAAAAGAAAAAGAAAGCGCACCAAGAAAAAAAAAAAAAAAAAAAACAAAAAACAAAATATAAACAAAACGTAGTAAATCGTAAGACCCAAGCAGGCGATACTTGCTCTATAGCGAATCTGGCATAGACATACACTTACACTTGCACACATAAGTATGCACACAAATGTGTTTAAACATGTATTTAATAACGCCCAGTCTAAAGTTTCAGTTGGCAGTCGCCAAAGCAACAACGAAACAACAACAACACTCGAGGGCCGTGACTTTACTTCTTAACCAAAAATAAATACAAAAATTAATAACAATATACTATTTTTCGCTCAAAGCATTTTTGGCGCTTTTGCTATTGTTATTATTATTTATTTATTATTTATTTTGCTTTTTATTTTTATAGTTGTTGCTTGTAGTAAGCATTGTAGTATATGGCGTAAATATTGAACGTGTCGTCGATAAGATAAAAACAAAAACAAAAAACAAAAAACAAAAAAAAAAAAAAATAAACAGCTCGTCGCACTTCTCGTAGCGGCTATCTAGGCCCACAGCTAGCCGCTAGACTTACTTGTCTATAAGTCGACAACAATTCAATACCAATTCAAATCCAAATGATACAGAAATGCATACAAACGCTGCATAAATTCGATTGTCTCGAATTCGAACATGTTTCATCCACGAATCCAATTGACATCTCAACTTGTTCAATTGCAATTGCAGCCAAGTAATGGGCGCGTTTCGGGCGCGTTTAAAAACGCTCTGAGTCACATCTCGAATACGAGTCATCCGGTTCTATATGCTATATGCTATATCCGATATGCTGCCTCGTGAAACTTGACTTCTTGGCTACGCTTCGACTGCGTCACGGCTTTAGCTGATCCCTTCCTGCGCACGCCTCTGCCTCAGCCTTAACACGCGCCTCTTCCAGCATCCCATATCAGCAGCAGCATATATCCAAAAATAATATATATATATATACCGTACATTCTAGTGGTGTTGTATATGTGCTTTCGCTGAATCCCACTCGTGCCCCTCCAAGTCGCTGCAGCTTTTCGCCACCCGCGCGTAACCTAATTATAAAAACTTAAAGTGACATTTTTTCTCATTTTTATTGTTTTCTATTTTTTATTATTGTTTGTTTTGTTTTGCTTATTAAAGCGCGCCCGCCCGCTAAAGCCGAGCAGTGAGTGAGTGCGGTGTTTTTTTTTTAAGTGGATCGTCAAGTCGTGTGTGGAAAGTTGGCGACAGGTAGCTTTGCTCTGCGTGTAAGTTACGATTGAGCCCGTCAAATTCGAGGCACGACACGTCCCAGAGTCAAAGGCGAAGGGGCACCACAAAGCCTGTAACCCCCACAACCCTCAGCCCCATCCGATCGATGGGTAGTTGAACCAGCCCTGGAGCAGCACTGAGCACCTGTGCTACATCACAGCACTGCACGGCTGATCTTGCGTAATTGTTAGCAAACAGCGAGCGAGACAGAGCGAGTGAGAAAGAGAGCCACGATAGAGCTAAGCTATAAATAGCCAGAGCTACGATTACATTGCCTGAGCTTCGAGCTACGTATGTCTGAAGCAAGCTGCCTTTATGCGATGTGTAGCGCTAATATGAAATACATAACTTAAACGCGGATTGCAACTCCAGCTAGCTAAGCCGAGCTTAACGAGAACTTCATTTTTTAAATTGATTTTAGATACAGAATTCTATGCAAAGATGATAGCCGTTGAAATTTCCGAACTACGCCCGGAGCAACTGATCCGCCTGTTACAATTGACATCTTTAACTGCCTCGCCCACAGTAGGTGCAAATTTCTCAATTTTGTTGATTATTATATATATAATTTTTTTAATAAAATTTAATTAAATAAAGAAATTAAATTGAAAAAACATTAATTAATTTTAAAAAATAAATTTATATATAATATTATTATTATTATTATTAATTCTTTGTTTTAATATTTTTGTGTTATTTATTTTTATGCTTCGGCATCTCTATATAAAATATTTTCCAATATTATATTTATGTGGTTTTCTTTGGAATATAATTGCTTAACTATTTAATTTTATGTGTTTTTTAATGCATTTTCGACTTGTTTTCTCAAGTTACCCGCTCTTAAACATATAATATATACACATAGAATATATAATGTATATGCATATGTATGTTCGTCTCCTAAACACTTTGAATAATTAGCGCATTGGCAATCGTCACTTGGCACTATGGGATGTTAATGTTGTCACAATTGCAGTTGTCGTTGTTGTTGCTGTTGCTTAGCAAACCCTCGGCTTAGTTGCTGATGCGTTAAGGCCGAACACAAAATGCCGCACCCTTTAGAGCTTTTAGCTGATCGGCGCTTCATTAACTGACTAATTGACAAGCTGACAAGAGTTGACAAATTGACCAATTTGCCAATTGTCCCAATGAGCGATCTCTGACGCTGACTGTGGCTCTGGCTCTGGCTTGTCTGGCTAGTCACAGTTACTATGTTATAGACTGTTTCTGATAGAACGTGTTGGAATATTCCGCTGTTTATTGACTGCATTAATCAAAGCTGCAGAAATATGTGCCAAGTCATAAAAATATTTACGCTCTTCAGCTACCGTTTTGCTCCGTATCTAATAGATCGTAAATTTCAATAAATCCAAGTCCAACTGTTCGATTTCCCATGTGACTGGATGATGGAACGAAAGTTAGAATTTCCGGATTGGTTTTGTTTAATATATTATCCGAAGAGAGAGTGGTTCCTCTGAGAATTGTTCATAAATGAAATCTGTTAGTTTTATAGGCTTCTTTATGCGAAGTACTGAGAGCTCATTAAATTCTAAGCTCTTAACCACAAGTACATACACTCGTGCAAGAGATTAGAATTTCTACAGATTACCAGGGGTACTCCAAGAACCCGCAGATATCACCCAACATTTGCTGTGTGGGAAAATCGTGGTAGATAATACCGTTACCGAGATTCCTTGAGGAATACTTTCTTTAAAGATATATATCTAGCTACGTATTTCAAAGCTGAAAGAACTAGAGGAAAATCTTCTTCTCATTTGTAGAGCTTGGATTTATATTTCCTTTTTGCATGATCGATCTATCATCAAGTATCGGAATTTTGATTCCGATTTGCAATTTAGACATTTAGTGTCCTCGTGTTTATATCTTGAATTTTATGCTTCCTCATGAATTTGCCACCTCAGTTGATTGTTGATCCGCATGAGATTAAAGGGCCGTAAAAGCAGGCGGCGCTTATCAGAAAGAGTAAAAATAAATGAAACTGAAATACTTTGGTTTATTGTCTATCATTTTACAGCACTTCTATGTGTGTGTGTGTGTGTGAGTGCGTGTAGGTGTGTTTGTGTTTTATCTCTGTGCTTTTCCGTTTAATTAATAAACGAATTAGACTCGCGCCTCCAAACTTAAATGCCGAAAAACCCTGAAGCGCCCATCACATACATGCAATAAAAAGAGGCATGGCTATATGAAACACTTGGAATTGGGGCTGAGAAGATGAGGGGGACTCATATGTATGTTCTGGGTAATTCAAAAAATTCTGAAAATTCTCTAAATTTGTTTGATTAATTGACACGTTTTCGGTGCGTTTTTTATCGCTAGCGACTGGCTGGCTAGCGATTGCCGTTGGCCGTTGGCCGTTGGCCGCTGCTGTTGCCGTTGTTGCTGTTGCTGCAATTGATTTATGGCTCAGGTAAATGTCCTGAGATCAGGACACGCCACAGCCGAAGCTGGCGACCCTTTGCAGCAAAGTTCTTTTTACTTTTCAGTATTTTTGAAAAGGGGTTGTGCTCACACTCACACGCACACTCACACGCACCACACTCACTTACGGAGAGTGTGTTTGTGTGCGAGAAAGACAGAGAAAGGGAGAGCGGGAGAGCGGGAGAGGAGAGGCGAGGTTTTTATCCTGGCATTTCGCATGTGTTGGTGCAATAACAAGTTATGAATCGCAATTATTGCCACGTTTGCTGGTTTCGTTTTTTATTTTTTATTTTGCATTTCTCATTTCTTGTTTGAAACATATAATTGTGCTTTTTATATGTGTTGTGTTTGAAAACTGTTTTTAAGTGAAATGTGTGTGTGAAACGGATATATTTACATGTACAAATATTGCCAAAGGGACTCCACACATGCTCACACACACACACATACACACACAGGTATGACCTGGTGCCCGCGTGCTTTTTAGCTTCCTTTGATATGCGAAATGGCATTGGATTCTCAGTTGTGGGTTTTGAGCCTCTGCTGCTTCTGATTCTGATTCTAGGCTTGGGTTTAGGTCCTATGGCGTGTTTCGTTATGACAAAGCCAACAAAATCTTTCATACAAATTATTTTTATTTATAATTTGTTTATTATTATTCAAAATGTAAATTTCTCTTTTTTCCAATCGAAACCCACTGTTGTAGTATTTCCAAAACCTTTTTTTATATTTGAGGTTTCTCAATTTGAAACGTTTACCGTTCCTCTGTGACCACTTTAAGTTGGCTTTTCATAAATATATTTATAGTTACTTAGACTTATAAACAAATTTGTTTTTAATTTTAGACCAGACCCAGGCATTTCAGGGTATTAAAATTTTCCCAAAATTATGCATTATATTGTATCATAAATAGGCGCAACACGTTTTATAAGGCTTTCGCTGGAATTAATTCGAATTTCGATTTTATTTTTGATTCCACAGTTATCAGTGCGCCTATATACTATATATAGAAAATCCTATAAATATATATTTATATATATGACTTAATTATATTTAAGTGCGATCGTAATCGTCTCCATTGTACAAGTGTAGGAGGCGTGGCATGATTGCAAGAGTGTAGGTGTGTGCGTGTGTGTACTTACATTGTATATTTCTGGCCGCATTGTAGCCCCCAAATTTAAGGGTATAAATTATAATCCAACATGGGTTTGTGCGTATTGCCCTCTGGAAGCGACTGAGCGACGAGTTGAAGTTACGGCGTATCACAAATCCAAGCGGAAATCAAAAGTGCAAATGCATGTGATGTAGGTGTGTAGGGAGCACACATTTATATAAGTATATACATATATATGAGCATATATAAATATATAGTATATCTGTGTGTATGCTTAATTACACTGCATGCGAATTGTGCCGCGTTAACATAAAAAATTACACAGCGAAAAAAATGCAACAAAAGCCGAAATCAAATTTGTTTTGTTTTGTTTTGTTTTTCTTTCCCTTAATTTTACAGCACTTTTGATATTGTTGTTCTTGTTGTTGTTGCTGTTGTCGTTGTTGTATATTATTAAACAAAAAATGTTATCTTTTATATTTTGTATATTCAATATATTATATATATAAATAATTTTATATACGTATTTATGTATTTATATTTATTTATGTGTGTATTGCACTTTGTTTGAATTTTTATTCGATTCGTATTTTGCACAATCAATCATGAAATTTTTTATAAAATTAATTTCTTTTTGGCACTGGGGCAATTTTTTAGTGTAGTAGAACTGGTTGCGCTTTCAAATAATATAATAATATTTAATTTATTGTGTAAGTCGATTTTTAAAACAAAATCAGTTAATGGGCTTTTCTCAGGCACTTTTCACTTTCATTTTCATGCACAAATTTTAAATGAAACTACTTTCATTTTCTTCACGGCATTTCAAAATATTTCATGTGAATTTTGTTTTTATTTGTATTTTCAAATTTTTCTTACGTCCGGCTTTTATTTCGAATTCAATTTAACGCATTTGTTGTGTTTCGGTTTGGTTCTCTCTGCTCATTTGTTATTCTTGTGTTTTTTCTTTTTTGTTAGCTTGTTATCCGCTGTGTTCGCGTCAGCGATCTTGAACCGACGAAAGGCACACACAAACTCAGATACAGCTACAACTGTGCGGCCGCTGTGGCTATCCATTGGCTGTTAGGTCGGCAGAGCGCTGTTAACTAATCGCAGCTGTCTGTTAATGCTAACTCAAAATGGCAGCGCACATGTCGCACTGTTAACAGACTCAGTCAGAGGACTATCACTCAACCGCGCACATGTCGCAGCGGCTCGATGTTGTGACTGATAGCAGACGCTGTTAATGAGAGCCAGTTCGAGAATGGCTGGAGGCCAGTCGAAAAGCCAACGCAAAACTCAAAACACATGCCAATTTGTACTATTAACAATTAGTCAAGGAAACAGCTACCTTTTAACTAGTTTTTAGTTCAAAACAAGCCCAGCACAATCACAATGATCGCATTGAGCAAGGTCCACTGGACTCACTCCCTATTCTCACAGTCTCTTTTTCGGCAGATCTGTACGAGTCAGCAGTCTAATCGATAAGGTCTTTCCACGAGCTATTCGACTGTTGAAATCTTGAGAACCTCCACAGTTCATTGCAATTTGTCGAGGCAGATAACCGAAGCTCGTGCCAAACTGCTCAGCAGCTGTCAACGGGTCTCACATCAGAGCAGCAGCATCCGAGCAGTCTGTCAATTTCTTATTATCGCGGAGGTAAAGTACTCACGGAAATGCCGAGTTCTTTGCTTTGAACTTTGAACGCCTATCTCAGTTTCCAATTAAGTCTAAGCAGATATCGTATTCGTTCGACGTGTATGTCCGTCCGTGAACGTGATGCGTCGATAGACAGGCAAGCAAATCAGTTCAATTAAAAAACAAAAGCATCTGACATCCATGAAATATTTTCGATAATAGTTAGTTAGGTTCTGTCAATTCGGTAGCTACGTTTATCAAAAAGACTAGAATTTTTCTGTTTTTTTCTTTTTTTCAGTTCTCTATTTCCCTTTTAAGGTATTTTGTTTACACAAAACTGTGTCAAATGTCGCTGACTCATAATTGGGCATGATATCGGATGCGAATTCCGTGAATACATTTACCAAGATGTTTGATTACAACGAATATTGCGCATATTTCCAACTCGACATTGATAAAAACAATTTGAATTTGATGTTAACAGTTCGTTGGGCGCCTTAACATTGCGCTGTTAGCGTACAGCACTTCGAACATGTTGCGGCTCGCCTCTGTTGTTCCGTTCAAACCGCACGCAACCAGCAAGCAGTGCATGGCGCCATTTCAAATATATTATGTTGGGAGATGAATATTCATAATGATATAAGAAAACATTTTTTTGAATAAATCTATAAAATATATTAAATTATGAATAACCAGAGAAAGGACCCTAAGACTTTTGAAATATTCCTTACAAATTTTAATTATTATTTAAATAATAATCGATAATTATTTATCGTGTCCTCTTTTTGACCCTTCAACTGCGCAATTTATTTGACAAATATCAGTCGAGGGCACATTTTACTTAGATTAGAGGCCCGCTAATTGAGATTTATGCGTGGCGAACGCGTCCAAAATGCTTTCAAAAGGAGGTGACGAAATAATTAGCAGCCAGAAATGACAATGATATATTAAATGTCAGAGTACTTAAGAACATAAAACATTATTCAAAATAAAAATGATGAAGCGAAAAAACAATGATAGAAACTGCGATACAAAATGCTTGTCAACTTTTTAGCTGGCGCCCATAACTTATTATTCTGATATATTTGATAAAAATATATGAAGCATGTACACCTGTATAAATCAATCAATTATGTACAATATATATCTCTTTTGTTTTTATATATTTTATTCATATTTACATAATCTGTTTCTATTCTTTTCAGGTCAATTTACTTCGCCATTACACGGTAAACTTTTGCATCCCGGTTTAACTTTGTATTGCGACACAACACGTCCATCCGTCCATATGCCAATTTCACTCTAACCTACAAATATCCTTCAAATGAAAGCCAAGATAAACCAACCAAAATCCCGAAAATTCCAACCGCAATTTCGGCCAATAAAAACGTTGTCTCACGCCTCAAAGAATTCCAACAACTACCAACTGAGTCGGGAAATTGATATGTGTGTGTGCGAGTGTGTGTGTATGTGTGTATGTGTGTCTGTTTGTCCTTTTTGGCAAACGCAGCAGGACATGCAACGAGCGGCTGGCGCCATGTCGCTTCCTCACCTAAGAAATTTAGATGTTTCGCAAGAGAAGAGAAACAAAAACGTGTCAAATGTTAACTGCAATTGAATGTGAGAAATGTATGCGTGAAGAACAATGGAATGGACAACAACTACGACAACAACAACGAGAATAAGAAAACAAGTTTAAACTATTTACGAGCTGTGATGCCACCTTGTTGGCAACTCAGGTGCGACAAGTTCATTTTCTCTTCTCTCTCATTATTTTTTTCCATGTACCACTCGGTGGGTCCTTAAGTGATTTATTAGCCACTATATGTGTATGCATGTGTGTGTTTGTGTTGTTGTCCTTTGACGCTGGCACGTCATATCTGATGCAAATGTGTCACACTCACGACAGTCAAAGCAGCCCGAAACCCAAAAGCTCTACAAAGTCCTATAAAACTAAGCTAAAGCATAAAAGTGAAAAAAAAACCCTGAGAAATATTTTAATTAAAATTCAGTGCCCCAAAAAACAAAAACAACCACATAAAAAATAAAAAAATTACCAAAAACCTGCCATGCAACTAGGCTGCCAGCCAGGCAGGATAAGCCCCCAGTCTCAGACTCAGACTCAGTCACACTACGCGAGGTATCCGTGGCTGATCTTAACTGATAAACGCAAAACCAACAAAGCGAATGAGCAAGCCAGCGCGACTATTGAATACCTTAACAAACAATTCGACTACCGATAACTAATTCAAACTGATATACAGCTATTCATAGCTCTCACATACATAAATTTGTTGCATGAATGAATATATTCAATTGGAGATTCAATTTAAACTCAATTCAAGACTCTTTTGAGCATACCACATAAAGTAGTATTAAAGCAATCGACTGTTGCAAAGTGCATGCCCATTCGTAGAGGACTACCCGATAGAGTACGACGAAGCCAGGCTCTTAAGGCGAACCGCAACGGAGGTGGGCGTTGGCTAAAGAGGAATATCGAAAGACATTATGTGTGGAGCCGAGAGTTGTTCCGAGGAACTGCTGCTCGTTCGCAGCGATGCTCCCAATGGAGCAATGGCATTTCAACGCGGATGGTGTCGCTGATCGAGTCCAGGCGAAGTCCCTTGGCTCTCTTTGCCACATGATCAATCGATGGGCTCAGCCGCGGCCGAAAATTTACCGCTGCGGTGGCTATCGCACGCATCTTTCTCCATTTGGCCTTTGCTTTGCTTTGCTCTGTTCCCTTTGTCGTGAGCTGCAAATTCAATTAAACACACAAAGCGCATTGAACGCTTACATTTGGTTTGGTAACCCTTCGCCTGATCGGTGAGTGGACTCGTTCCCACTTGCAGAACGCCTTAATTGCTCAGCCGCCCCTATATAGAGGGAAAGTCGTCTGCTCGGCTTTTCCCCCTCAACTTAATGAAAATGTTCATCCGTTCGAGCAGTTGACAGACGATAAGCCCGGCCAGTCCCTCATCGAAAACTCTCACTAATTTATGCTGCGATCATTTCCTTGATAGCGATTGCAATCGTTTGAATAATAGTAAAAATATAAATACCTTCTGTTAACATAAATGTCATAACGAGCATTGGGAGAGAATGTGAAGAGGGCAACAAGAGGGGTGCGAGTGTAAGTAAATAAATAAATAAATAACAAAAACTAAGAGGATCTCTTAAGGTTTTACAACTAGAAATGCCTTTACAATACTCTGAATTGTTCGTAAGTTGCCATATAGATCAAGATTGTGTGCAAATATTATTTAAATTATTATGAATCATTATTAGATCTTCAATTAATTTTGTATTTTATTTTTTTATCCTTATTATATTGCTAATTTATTTATTAGATGTTTTGGAAAAGTATGAGCTCCAATTTCCGTATATTACAAATAATTTAATTACGAAATTCGAATTTTATTTAAACAGAGTCCTTATTAAATTAACTCTAATCTTTTTTGTATCTGCTTGCTTAAATAATATTTACATATTAAGTATAAAAATATTTTATGTGATTTATATAAACTAAACTATGCAATTGTTTTCTTTTTTTTTTAAAGAATATTCAAATATTTTATTGTTGATTATCTCTATATGAAAATAAATATATTTTTAAATTATTATTCTTTTATTTATTAAGGGTGTACATCATAAATATTAGTATAACAACACAATCAAATTATTAAAAGGAGAACCAAACCCCATAACCCTATGAGGATTTCAATTGGTGGAGGTCTTACTGATGTCCAATTTTAGCAAAGCCTTGCCGCTTAAGTTCACTGTACCTGCTCGTGTGCAGGCCAATCTGCTCTTCGACAGTATGCAGCTTTAGGTCTTTGTGGAGTGTGGAGCTACGTACGAACCAGGGACAGTTTGTCATCTGTACTGAAGTACTCTATTCTGCAGTACTCGCATTCGTTTGTCGTTAGATTTGGCAGCAAAGCCCCAAGGCTACACTCCATAAAGTCATATAGCCATATATGAACATATTCCGCTCTTTTGCATCTCAGCGGCAATGTGGTCCTCTTATTGTTTAGCGACTGCGGTGAGTCGCAGCAGTCCATGAATATGAAAATATCAATTTTAATATTCAGACCTCCTTATCAGCATTTATGAATTTATTGGTTATTTCGTTGCATACTTTTAGAGTGTTTGATATATGAATAGAAAAACAATTAATAGAAAAACTAATAGAGACAAAATAGTCTTGTTTGCTAATCGAAACAGATCGATTAGCTTTAAAAACTCATTGTAGACAGCCGAAAATATCTTAAAAGGGGCGAATTATACAATATAAGTTGGAGGTGTAAGACTTTAGTGAGGGTTATGCAAAACTAAGAGAGTAAGGTGGATCTAGATGCGACAAATACAGTTTTTTTTTTTTTTTTTTTTTTTTATATTTGGTTTATTAAGTGTAGAAACTGTACAATCACATATAGTACTTTAACAACACATATATATACATAAAATTAGAGCCAAACCTCACTCAATTTGTGAGGACTGAGAAAAAAGAAAAATAATAATAATAATATTTATTGTATACCCATTGTTTTGGCAAAGCCCTGCCGTTTAAGTCGTCTTAGGGGTCTGGCAGGTGTTAGACCTCTTGCGAGTAGGCTTTGATGTCGTACAAGTCTGTCTGAGTATCTGCTTGTGTGTTTATTTATTTGTTCTTCGACAGTAGACAGCTTCAGGTCTCTATGCAGTGTTGAGCCGCGTATGTACCAGGGACAGTTTGTTATCTGCCTTAACACTCTGTTCTGCAAAACCTGCACTCTTTTATAATTTGATTTTGCAGCGATCCCCCATATTTGCACTCCATAGAGCCATATTGGTAGGATGCAGTGCACATAGACAGCTCTTTTGCATCTCAGCGGTAAGGTGCTCTTTCTATTGTTGAGCCATCTTAATTGTTGCAGTCTGTGACGACATTTTTTCACCGTAGCTTTGAGGTGTGGACCAAAGGTAAGGCGCTTGTCCAGTGTGATGCCAAGATATTTCACCTGAGCAGGTTGCTCTAGGGTTACTCCCGACATCTGGATTGGGGGGGTATGCATTGCCAGCCTTTTTAGAGTGAAGCAAGGGTTCAATGTTTTTAGCGGGTTAACTTTGAGATTCCACCGCTTGCACCAATCAGCGAGAGTATCCAGATATCTCTGTAGTCCTGTACTTGCTTCAACCACGTTTTTTGAGTTATATATGATGGCAATATCATCAGCATATGTGGCAATGACAGCTTTCGAGGGAGCATCCATATGTTGAGAGGACGGGCTAGGTATATCAGAGGTGTACAAGGAGAACAGCAGCGGACCAAGAACACTGCCCTGCGGCACTCCTGCTCTCATAGGGTATGTGGACGAGAGTGTATCTTTTACCTTGACTTGGAACACACGGTCTTCTAGATAAGATCTTAGGAGGCCATAGTACGGAGCAGGTAGAAGGTTTTTTATTTTGTACAGTAATCCATCGTGCCACACCTTATCAAACGCTTGCTGCATGTCTATAAAGACAGCGTTGGAGTATTCAGAGTCATCAAAAGCCTGCAAGATGTGTTTCACCAATCTGTGGACTTGTTCCACTGTGCTGTGTCCTTCCCGGAATCCAAATTGGTGATCCGGCAGGATATTGGATTGTCTAAATATTACGTTAATGCGGTTGGCAATGGTCCTCTCCCATAGTTTAAATAGGGAGGGCAGTAGACTTATAGGCCGATATGACTCTGGATCCTCTTCCGGCTTGCCAGGCTTGTGGATCATCAAGATAGCAGCTAATTTCCATTGCCTTGGGAACACTTGGAGCCTGATGATGGCATTGAAGATTAGTGCAATGTAAAGTAGCGCTCTTGTAGGTAAGGCCTTCAGCGTTGCGTTGCAAATCTTGTCTATTCCGGGAGCTTTATTTTTCGGCAATATTTGGATCGCTTCGGTTATTTCTTCGATTCTTATAGGCTCAATAGGCAGAGACATCTGCAATGGGGTCGACAAATACAGTAAAATTATAGACATCAATATAGATATTTCTGCTTTGAAACAGTAGAAGATGGTTTTTATATTGCTTATATCTACGTTTAATGTTACTTTAGTTGCATAGTATGCCGGTATTATTCATTTAAACTTATTTGAACTTACAGATCGGTTGGAACCCCAACGATCCAGACTATGAAGTCCTTTGAGTGTTCGCCTGTTATTGTTCACCATCATGAGGGTGATTGCTTGAGTGCGCTGCCCGCCTGTGTGCAACTGCATATTTCTCAGTTCTCCTATTGTTGTTAAATTATTTAATAAAAAAAAATATGTTTTTAGTTTTTCAAATTAATTTATTTCATAAAATAACAATTATTACTTAACTGTATTCATATAAAGTTTAAATTATAACTTTTATTTTAAATATTCATTATAAAATTGCAATGTAAACATTCACTTAAAATTTATGATTTTTATATATATGTAAAATTTATGCATCGTATTTTTCTTCATAGCGGTTTTTCCTCATTTTTCTAAAATTAATTAATTAATCAACTATTATTTGCGGTGTCTAGAATTTCCAGTTCTCTATATTGTTAAATACGTTTTTAAGCTTATTAACATATTTTGTAACAATATATGTATATAAAGGAAGGCCTGGTCAAATTTCGAATTCGAATGCGGAAATTACTTAACAATACAAATATGTGTTCATGAATTACTCCCTATTTAATCACTCTTCAGCATTACAGGGTATATAAGATCTATTAGAGAATAATTTGCAAATGCCTTGACTAAAGTCAACTTTGCTTGGACTTCTCCATTGAGTGCAGAGTGAAGCTGTTGGCCCTTGGAGTGCCGCTCATCAATTAGCAGAGTATTTAAAACCACATTAACCTCGTCGGCCCTGGCCTTAACCCTTCGTTCAGAAACGCTAATTTGCAGCTCAAACAACAACAAGGCAGTAGTGTAGCTGTTGTTGTCTCTGTCTGTTGGAATTCGCACTCATTGATACTCCCTCCACATTCGATATTTAACACGAAAATGCTCATGACCGTCGCATGAATTGGCGTAAATGAAAAAAGCGAAAATTGAATCTCTTAAAATATATTAAGATTTATTATTGGAATCGTTTATTTCAGTCTTAATTAGCAAAATTTTGACAAATTTAGCCAACGGTTTCTACTCCTAATTCTGTTTTTGTTTGTTTTCGTTTTTGCGTTAATGCCAACACGAATTTTACATATTGACACGCATAAATTTTGTATTGTATTTTTGGATATTTTTTTCCACTTTCGTTCTTCTTCTTTTATGCGCTGTTAATTGTTAGTGCAAACACAAGACCTACGCGTGTTTCAGCTACAGACAAAAGCGAAGGTATTTCCATTATAATCTTGTAAATAGTTTTGCATCTAGAATCGATTTGCAAATAGGTTCGATGAGCCCCCACAGAGGCGCATTAGTCGTTAAAGCCAAGAAAATTGCAGAGAATAATGAATGGAGTCCTCGTCGTCTTTTTAGGAATTCCTATTCTAAAAAGTCTAATTTGCTAAATTCTAAAATTTCATAGGCTGAATAACCTTTAATTAAACAAGTAAGAAAGCTCTAGTCGAGACTGCTCGACTAGGAGATACCCTGAACCCTCTAATCTGATATTCTAATCATTCTGCACTTCTTTTATGCACATATACATACAGATGCATCCACACGGACGCATAAGCCTGCGCTCTGCTAACTGCGCAGTAAGCAGCGACTGCGCTTGGGCTGCGCTGCAGCGTGGGCAATATTATGAGAATTTATTTGTCGAATAATTTCTTTTGTAAACATATGATCTTAATGAAACTTTCAGAGTGTAATCATATAGTAAATATGTGTGTACATTCCAAAGCACAAGTCTCTAGTACTTGAAATGCGTTTTTTACAAATTGGTGGAGAAGGGGGCGTGGTATCCAAAATCTGTAAATTACAAAATCTTTGTATCGATTAACTTTATATACAACACAAATTTGAAGACTCCAGGTCTAAAAATGTTCAAGTTAGGCTAAAAAAACAAAATCAATTTTTCGATTATTCTCGATAAAAAAGTTATCGGACGATTTATCGAAAAAAATAAAGCAAACTCGTACTGCGTATGGTACTCACGAGTATGCATGCCAAATTTCAGCTCTCTAGCTCTTATAACTTCTGAGATCGACGCACTCATACGGACGGACGGACAGACGGACAGGGCTATATCGACTCAGCTCGTCACGCTGATCAAGAATATATATACTTTGTGGGGTCTGCCACGCCTCCTTCTGCCCGTTACATACTTTTTCACAAAACCATTATACCCTGATTTCCCATTTTCAATGGGTTCAGGGTATAAAAATATCTAATCACAGATTGTAAAATTTGTAAAGTTAATATAAAGTTAGTAGTAATGTAAAGTTAATATATCTTAAGGTATTTTCAAATTCATTAATTACAATTTCTTACGTTGTGCATATTAAAAAAGAAATAAAAATAAAAAGATTTGTGGCATTCCAGTTAAGCTTATATTTAATTGACATATAATATCTATTATCTATATAATATATATTACCAATATATCTTTCGCTTTTTATTGAGAAATGCCGCCGTCTAAATGCTTCTAATGATGTCTCCATTGTGCACAGACGTGCTTAATATGCGATTAGCTTTCAAAGTTGGTCGACAGTGGATCATTTGGCCAAGACGTGTTGGCCGCTTCATTACCAGCCATTAGATGCTCAATCGTTCATCATAGGAAGTGGATGTCAGTGTTTATCTTATTTCTTTTGTAATTTAATGCGCAATAAATTTGCGTTTCCCACCAAGTCTCGAGTAGCATTCCAAACGAAATTTCAAATCAAAATAAAAAATAAATAGCAGTCGGCCAAAAGGCGGGCGAAGACAAACATTTTCATTAGGCCAAGACGCATGACGCCCACTATCGAGTGTGACGCGTGAGTGTGTGTGTGTGTTTGCACTCTTATAAGAAGCGGGCTCATAATTTATTGAGCCAACAAGCTCAGCCTCGAGATCATCTCAACATCTGCAGCAGCAACAGCAACAGCAGCTGCTGCCCCCTCAGAGATAACTCCGACTCGTAATGTTGAATGAATCGTTTTTTTTTTTTTTTTGGTTTTTTTTTTTTGAATTTTTTTGAATTTGCACTACAAATTTGCAGGCCCATGTGAAATGCGAGAAGTAGCGGCAGCAGCAGCAGCAGCAGAAGCAAAGTTACAGTAATAACAGCAACTTATAATTATAAAGCATATATAAATATAAGTATAAATATAAACACAATGCGTTGTTCAACACTCGCCCAGCTGCCGAATTTCGCGCTGAGCGACGCCGAATTTATTTTTGACTGGCTTGAACGCATGTGCAAGGCATAGTGGATCTCTAAGGATTTCCGATCCACCATTAATTTTTTATTGAGTAAACTCTCGAAAATGTAGCTAATAGTGGAACTCGTTATCGATATCAATATTTTGAAAACGATGCTCTATCTGAAATTTTTGAAGCTATTGAAATATGAAATTTGATATCAATGTATGCGTTTGTCCCACTGTGCGAATCGATAACGATAAACAGCGGAAACAGTTATGACAACAATGATTCAACTTAAATGTTTGAAGCGAATAAATTATTAAGTGCAGCGATTCGATGCCGATAGACAGCTGACAATGTTATAAAAAAGGGTGTCAAAGTTTGAAGTTATCACTACTAGAAATTTAATAAGAACATATGTGCTTGCCCCACTGTGCAGTCATTTTACTAATGGTTCGTGAAAATATTTATACGCTCAAAATATTCGTTAAGCATGCAATAATTACTTATTGCTATACGCCCATTGTATCATGTCTTTCCTGAAACGGCACAGATCACAGAGCTTCATCCATTTGGCATTCCCGGCCTAATTAGAGGAATTTGCCAATTCGCACGGCGAATTCTCATGACAATTTGAGGATCGCTACTCGATGATATTTGCATACAATTTGCAATAACTGCAATTAACTGGATAGTGTTAGACGTTAAGAGGAAGAGACGATAGTTTGTTTATTCTCTAAATAATTTAATTAGCAGTAGAAATGTTTTTATCTTCGTTTAATATCAATACCACGGCCATTATAATTTTGTTGATTGTCATTAATTTCAAAGCACTATCGGTAATAAGAATGAGTCTGAATCATCTCTAAGTAGCTGCTTCAATATGCGAGCTCCTTCAGTTGGTTCGCCTGATATTTTCAGCAGGTTTTTGCTTGGCTCTTACTCACTGACAAATTCGGACCGCTAAGGGCCGATATGAATCATATGAATGGGTCCCAGCCCTCCCGCGCACCGCCTGCCCCACCCAGTCCCGCCACAGCCATAGCTTGAGCCGCATTTGCAGTCGCAGTCGTATGAATGAGTGCACAGTCGAGCTACAGGGCAATCAAGTGCGAAAATTAAAATTACATGCCGTGGCTCGGAATGCCATGGATGCTGCCAAGGCAGTGGTGCTGCGCCTGTGCTGGTGGTGCTGCTGCAGTGGCCACATTTAAAGGTTCATAACTTCCAAGTCAATTACGCGGCGGATACGCAAAATCCCATCTACGTTTGCCCTGTTGCTCTGCCTTACGCGCTGACTGACTGAATTAGAAGCAAGTTGAGTTGATCGCATTTCGCATGCGAGACTATAAAATACCCTGTTAAATCGAAGGCTTAGAAACAACTGCAACAACAGCATTAATTATTTGTTAATAATATTTCCATATTATTTCGCCAAATCAAAGCTACGTTAAATATTTTTTAAAATACCCTGTAGCTATGAATTACTCCATTCGATTTTATGCGCTATGGATTATTCCATAATGTTCTTTCAGTAATTTACCCATAAGTCGAAAATTTGATTGATATTCGAAATTAAAAAGTTTATTCTAACTGATACCCTGCAGAAGCCTTACTTTTTACGCTGTTTTGTAAACTAGAACATTTTTAGATCGTATAGTTATTCTAATTCCAATTATATATAGAGTTGTAAGATCAACTCTCTACTCTCCCTCTTCCTCATATATGTATAGCTCCCCCATCAATTGTATTGACAATATACCCGACGCATTCACATTTGTGATAGCAGGGTATACAAATTACATGCCCAGGCGTAAGAGGCTGGCGGTATCTGGATTCTGAGTCCTGCTTCAGCCTGCACACAGTCAGGCTGTCTGTCATAACTCACGAGCGCGCTGCCTCCGCATCGAGAAGAACCGCTGCGCAGGCGCAGGTGAACTAGTAGACAAGAAGCTGAGTCTGAAATGCAGAAGCAGCAGCAGGAGCCGCAGGAGCAGCAGCAGTCCAAGTGGGAGCTGCAACAACTACTGTGGGAACCATACCGACCTGCAGCTCCAGCGAATTAATTTGTGACGCGCGCTGCCTCGCCGCAGTCCGCTTCCGAGAGCTCGTTCCACACTGTGGCAGCCGCCAGGCAATTTACTCGCACGCAGTGCCCGGCCACTGCCAGGGCGACCCCGAGTGCTGCAGCATGAAGCAGCTTCCACCTGGGTCTCCTCTTGGCTGCAGCTCGTGACTGCAACGTCGTTTGGCAAGTGGCGGCTGCTGTAGCTGTAGCTGTAGCTGTTGCTGTGGCTGTGGTGGAGGCAGCTCTTGGCGGCTTTGGCGCTGGTGTCAAACGCTTTGTAATCTGTCACGTCGCATCGTTTTAATATTTTCTGCGCTCATGGGCCACGGCTATACGAGGAAATGCAGACGCTTGCCTGTAAAAATAGGCGTTGCCCTTCGGTATTTATGATCGTTTGCCAGGCACTGCCCCCATCTCCGTCCCCCCGACCAACCGACCCGCTGCCCCATCTGGGATGCATCTTAGCCGCGTTTTGTTTGGTTTATCAGCAGCCGCAAGGCAGACTCTGCTCTCCTGCAGCACGTCCAGCTTCGTGGCGCTGTCTGGCTGCACTGACTGCGGCTTGGTTTTTGGGTAGCCTCGTTTTATTATCTAAATCATTATTAGTTTGACCTTCAGCCCGAGGTATTCGAGGCGGTTTGTGTGCTTGCTCGAAGTGGATTCTTTATCTTATTAATTATGCGCCTCCCGCAATATCCGACTACTGTGCGTGTGTGAGTCACTCGGCAGAGCAAACAAATTATCGTGAATGCATTTCACTAGGTTATTTCAAAGATATATGCACAGTTCAATGAAGTTGAGTTGGTTGATGTTGGCCTAGAGGGCAATGACAGCACTAGTTGGGAATCAATGCAATTAAGACAAAAAAAAGAAAAAACCAGAGGAAAGCATAGATACTCTTCTCTGATACCCAATCGGATAGGATTGAGCCCACATTCAAGTCATTCAAATATCAACTTTTTATACGGTGTACTGTACGTAAGAGGTGAGACGTCTTAGCCCTGTCGCTCTGTCTATCCCTTGAATTATTGCTAGATTGATTGATATCTAATCGGGCAGATTTCTTAGCAAATTTCCAAAAGCATCTCTTAGATCCTGCAACATTAAATATATATGTTTATGTAGGTTAACGTACCTAAGTGCTTAGTCTGTCCAGTAAACGCTGCGATTACGCTGACACACTGTTCACGCTGCCGTTTAGCATTTACCGTTGCAGTAATAAGCGCTAATTGCTACGGTTAACATACTGTTAACCCATGTCAATGCTCCAATTACTGACAGTTTAAGCAATACATTGGCAAGATCTGCGGTGCACTGACCCACTAACTGACTGCCGCTGCACTGTGCCACTGACACATAGCGGGTACAGTGACTCATCGCAGAAAATTGCATTCCCACAAGGCGAAAAGCAAAGAAGTATAAACAAAACGAAAATAAAAATTCTGCATGCCTATTAGTGGGCGATTCGCTAACCCTACTCAAGTGCACATAATCGGGCAGTCAGCAGGCATTTAACATGCGCGTAACATAACAGCAACAGCAGCAGCAGCAGCAGCAGCAACAACGATAGTAGCAGGAGATGGAACCGGGCACAAGGGCAGTTAAGCATTACGGTGCCAGTACTGACAACCGTTAATCAGGCGCCGCAAATCAGACAGCGACAGCAGCAACAGTTAATTGTTTAACGCGCAGCGCGCACAGCGATTAACAGCCCCTCCCAGCGCCCCACTGCTGCCAGCTGTTGTTTGGCTCTCTGATTGGCTGCACGGCGCGGCCTTACTGACTGCTGTCTGTTAGACAGAGACAGACAAAGAGAGAGAGAGAGGGAGAGAGAGAGAGAGAGGCAACGTTTGCCACTGATGGCATCTATTTTTAGCGGCGATCGCCGTCGCTCAGCTGAAAATGGCGCCACAGTGCCAAATGGCTGGGGGCTATAAAAAAAACAGTCTGGTAACTCTGTCTAAGTGGCGCGACGCAACACGAAGCGCTAGAATTTTGATACCATTCAAACGCCTTAGACCTTAACGTCAACAAAGGGAAGAACCGTGGCTAGGGGGACCTACTATTGTTGTTGTTGTTGTTGTTGTTGTTTTCGTTGGCATTGTACTTTGGCATGAGCATGAAAATTAAAAATCAAAATATAAATACGAGAGAGATCGATAAATACGAAACATCACCTGGGCACATGGAACAGGATGTGATGATGCGTGGGCGGGTGGGTGTTAATTGCCAGGTGTACCAGACAGCTAATCAGCTGGCATGGAATATTTATGAGAGTTGAGCAACAAATAAATATCATATCGCAAACACCCATAACGTGCTAATTAAAGCAATTGGCAACAATCACTGAGCCAACATCAATCACAACTATAATTGAGACAATCTAGAGGTCTAGACCAAGTCAAATAACAGTAATTGGTAATTAGTGAAGTCTTGCTAGGTGTACTCAACAATTAATAACTGTCATGAAATTTGGAACTGTTGACAACAATTGATAGTTCTTGCTTGATTCAGAAAAGCCTTTTATTATATTTTGAACTTCAAATATTTAAAATTAGGTAATTCAAATATAATAATAACAAAATAGATCAAGCACAGTCTTAAATGATAAACCTTTCATCTTGTTTGTAGATTCATGTGTGAATATTTTTAAATCGTATAAAATGAACTTTGAACACCCCTCAATCATGTATTAATCGTTCCCTAACTTTATATTTATTTGTATCCCTTTGATTCATCTGCTTGTAATATGAGGCACATATTTAATTTGAATTATCAAATGTTGCGTTTCGAATTCTTGGAACTGAAGTCCGAAACTTGTCAACAGAGTTTGCTGTATTGTTGTGAACAGTTGAAAAGTTTACCACGTTTATGGATATACGATATTGCGGTAAATCATAGATATAGCTCTAAACATTTTCTAGTTTTCTGAAAATAATACAATTTGGATTCGCACAAGTGTAAATAAGTGCTTCCGAACTAGTCAGGTGTAGGATTAAATAATAACTCTTTCACTTTTGTAAAATTCCCAACTATCATAGATTTTGCTAGGTTTTCTTGTATTTTATGACTGACGAAATATAATATATGACAATATACCTCATTTGAATCAAAATAAGGAGTATCTTTTCTTTGCATGACTTTCATGAAGTTTGAAGAACGCACTTTGAATAAACCTAGACAAATATCTATTGCAGATGGCGGGCTTAGTTCGTGTGTTTCTAGTTCTGTTATTGACAATTAGAGGACACAGCTCTACAGACTCTGCAGAGGGACTACCTGCTATAATAGATGAGCTGAGCACACAGATTGGCATCGAAACGAATTTTGTGTACAATCCCCAGCGGAGAGGACTAAGTTATTTACCCAAACTGAAGCCAATCGCGCAGATACTGGTTAGTTCCATAAACGATTCTGCTTTTAATGCTACGGAGCTAGTTCAATTTTTGGGTGAACGAATGCTCTTTGTGCTGCTTGTTAAGACGCCTCCAATCGATCTATTCGAGAAGCTCCACTTACAGTTCCAGACAGCGGACTTTTTGCTGGTGCTAAACGAAAGCCCACAGACAGATGTGTGGCTAGAGTTTGCCCATCAGGCATGGCAGCTGGGCTACAATGGCCTGCTATTCCTACATATATCGCAAGGTCCGGTGCTCTACAGAATGCGCTTGTTTCCGCAAATCAAGATCCTGCCCACCGATGTGAGGGAATATGTACAAAGCCGGGGCCGCATGAGAAATATGCAGGGCTTTGAGATTCGCATTGCGGTGTACTCCAACCCGCCCCGCTGCCTCCTCTACGAGGACAGACACGGCAGGCAGAAGTATGGCGGCTATTACCTGCGCTTCCTACAACACTTTCTGGAGGTCCACAATGCGACCTTTGTGCCCGTTTACACGCCCAACGATTCGCCCGGACACTGCATTAGGGCGCTGCTTGCGAGGCGAGTGGACCTGTGCGGCGACTCACTGGCTCAGGGATCGGACAAGGCTTTCGTTGTGACAAGGGCCATTCGCATGGCATATGCCAATGTCATGGTGCCCAATGCCAAGCCGTTGAGTTCGTATCGGTATCTCGTGGCTCCATTCCACCCGACTGTCTGGATCTGCCTGTTCGTCTACATAGCCTTCATTGTTTTCTTCATGAGCTGCATCCACTGGCAGCAGCGGAGGCGCTGGATCTTCAGCACCTTTCTGCTGGACGCCATCAGGTCGCTGCTCTTCACGGGCTTCTCCCTGAAGCACCTCCATGGGCGCGAGCGGTACATACTCTTTGCCGTGCTCTTCATAGCTGGCTTCATCTACTCCACGTTCTACCTGGGCTACCTGAAGAGCATATTGACCACGGAGGTATTCGAGAAGCCGATCAACAGCTTTGCGGAGCTGCTGGAGTCCAACATCAGCATCATGATAGACGAATACGACCGCAACTTGTCGAGGAGATACCATCTGCCGGATATGCTGTGGCCAATCATACAGGTGGTTCCCGACGAGACGCTGAAGAGGCATCGCAGCGGCTTTGACCAGGAGTACGCCTACATACTCTTCAGCGATCGCATGGACCTGTTCGACTATGCTCAGAAGTACCTGAGGCATCCGCGCCTGCGTCGTATACCCATCAACATATTCTTTCTGTTCTCCGGCTTCCCGATGCGCGAGAGCTACTTCTTGAGGCAGTCGCTGAGTGACGCCTGGGCCTATGCCTTTGAGAGCGGATTCCTGAAGAAGCTGGCAGTGGACGCCGACCACGACACGATGACAGCGAACGTGGGTTTCAAATTCCTCGTCACCGACTACTACGAGGCGCAATCACTGAAACTCGATTATTTCGTCATGCCGGCCATGTCGCTGGCCATTGGCTACGGCCTGGCTTTGTTCGTCTTTGTCATCGAGCTGACGGCCTGGCGCAGGCACAGGCACAGGCACAACCAGCGCTAAGCGCTTATGATGAGGATGAAGAGGAGGATGTAGTGACCACCACTTGGCGTTGATGGATTGATGTAGTGTAGTAGTTGCTTGTTCCTGAACACTTTCTAGCATCCGCATGTGTGTTTGTAGTTGTAGTTTCTTCTTCTTCCACAAATAAAGCAACAATCTAGTTACACTGAGAAAAATCTTATGCTACTGCAATTGCGGAATTGATCTGCAAGTCCTTAACGATGCTTTATATATTATATATTGCTAAGGATATGAGACTCAGCATCCTGAGCATCCTACCCAATCCGCCTTAAATCACCACTTCCTCGCACTAATTTAAGCTACATACTAGATGCACATTTTTCCTGTGACTCCTGTTTTTGCTCAACACCTAGATCCAAAATTTATGTCCTTAAGCTACGGCATCCTCACGCTAAAATGTACAGAAATAGCGAATCCCTATCGTATGCAATCGCATTCTTTTCTACCTTCTACCTTTTTCCTTCAACTCTCATCCTCTGCCAGTCTAGCCTATCCTTTTGCTTCCTCGCACTTTATTTAAATTATGCTTTAGGCCCACAAAACTAAAACGCTTTTTGCTTCCACAGCTTGCTTCACAGCGCTACAGCTCGTATCTAGTAGTCGCCCCCAATTTGAAAAATGTCAAAGCTTATATGTCTGCTCTGTCTTCTCACTAACGTAGACTCAAGCACCTATGATCTAAGCTCAAGCATAGCTGCACTCAATCGGGGGCTGCAGAGCAAAACCAACATTATCTACACGGAGTCCGCACAGCCCTTAGATATCTATGAGCGGGTCTGTGAGGCCCTCAGCCATGTCCCTAGTGTACTGTTGAAGAGAACCGATCAGAGCAGCCTGAGCAGCATCAACGACCTTCATCTGCCCAAGCCCCTTTTGGTGATACTGCCGAAGCCCAGCCCAGTCCAAGCCGAAGCCATGTTCGAGCAGCTGCCCACAGAAATGCAGCAATCGGATTTCCTGATCGTGGGCTGCGACACAGCAGCAAACTGGCATCAGTTGCTTTCAGCCCTCTGGCAGCAGGGCTTCCCGAATGTGCTGCTATTCAACAGCACAGACAGAGGAGGGCTCCGGGGTCAGTTTTATACCAGCGGCTTTTATCCGCAGAGACAGCTGCAGCGCTGCAGCATCGAGGATTATTTGTGGAGTCGCCAGCACTGGTTCGACAATCTCGGGGGCCTGGAGGTGCGCGTGGCGCTCTATAACGATCCGCCACGCAGCTTGGTCTATCCCGAAAATGATATGTACGCTGGCTATGCTCTGCTGCTGCTGCGGGAGTTTCTGGCCCACCGCGGGGCCAAGTTTGTGCCCGTACTAACGCCCAACCACAGCGTCTTCTCCCCCCACGACTGTCTCAAATACATACACAACAATCTGTCCGACGTCTGTGGGGCGCTGTTGGCTTACTCCAACGAAGTTAGCTTTACCGCCAGCTATACGTACTTGTACGTCAATATCTTGATTCCCAATGCGCAGCCCAAGTCCAAGAACTACTATATTATAGCCCCCATGCAGCTGAAGACATGGCTGTCCATGCTCCTCTATATAGCCATCACCTGTAGCTTCGTCAGCTGCGTCTGCCGGCTGCAGCGGGGGCGATGGGAATGTGGCCGATTTCTACTAGATATCATTTCCAGTCTGCTCTGTGTGGGCTTCGAGCTGCGTCATATTACGGGCTGGCAGTACTACATCTTGTATTCTAGCATTTTCCTAGTGGGCTTCATGATCGCCAACTATTACCTAGCGTATCTAGCAACCATACTCTCGACGGGTGTCTACGAGCCCGAAATACGCAGCTTCGAGGACATGGTTGATCGGAATATTAGCATCCTGATCGGGGACTACGACAAGAAGGTGTTCGAGATCTACGACTTTCCGGACATACTGTGGAATATAACCCGTCTTGTGTCGTACCCCTTCATACAGGCGCATCGGCGAGTCTTTGACGCCAAATACGCCTACTTGGCGCACAGCGATCGCCTGGTACTCTTCGCTTTCCAGCAACAGTATATGACCAAGCCCCGCATGCGTCCCCTGCCCATAGATCTGCAGCACTCGTTGCCGGGTTTCCCAATGCGTCGCCACTGGCTGCTGAAGCACAAGCTCAGCGAGGCGGTGCTCAATAGCTTCGGCAGTGGACTACTGGACAAGCTGGCCGACGACACCAATCAACAGACCATACACATTGGCTACTTGAACCTGATACCCTCGGAGCCATACGAGGCGAAGCCCCTGACATTGGACTACTTCAATGTGCCGCTAATTATGCTCGTATTCGGTCTAATCATTGCATTTGTCTGCCTCATCGTCGAGTTACTCTGGCGACGTATACACGGCGCGTATACACCCGATCGGTGCGAAAGAACTGGAGTAGCTGAATAGGAAATACCTGGGAGGTCTTAAAGTAAGTATGAATGCCTACTGATCTGAAACTTTATTCGACATTACTCACACTATTATGAGATTATAAGGGACTTCATTTATATTTCAAAAATTATATCATTACAAATTTGTAGTGATTTATATTTCCCAATTTAGTAAATCGATTTAGGGTCATCAATAATTGCTATTCATCTAATAAATTAATCGACATGACTTACACTATTATGAGATTATGAGATACATCAATTATAGCTTATGATTGATGTTTATCTTTACAGACTTATATTTCCCCAATTTCCAAAAATCCATTTGGAGTTGTCATGACTAATTTTACCCCTGCAGGAAAATAATAGCTAGTTTGGTTCAATATTGAAACGAGGTAATTTTAATAAATTCTTAGACATCGACTTCTCAAGAAATTCAACTGCATACAGCATTTCGGTTTTATGAATTCTCTGCTAAAATATTTATTGATCAATAAGCATAAAATGAAATTGTGTTCGAGGCGTTGGAGGCCAACCCTTGAAAGGCGTTCTAGAACGGAACTTAAAATAAAATCCGCATCAAATCTATGCGAAGCACCCTTTAAACGATGTGAGAAGCTGGGCATGGCTCAGCTCGAGCTCTTTGACAAGCGACCAAAATAAGTAGCACTTGAGATATGTTTCCAAAACATTTGTCAGCTGCGAACTTTGGGTCCGCTCACCCCTTCTGCTGGCCTCCTGCAAGTATGCAGCTCAAATGATAACACAAAAACATGCCAAGAGGGTGGTGCAAAGCCACCCACCGTCAGCCTCGTCCGCAGATGCTGACTTGCACAAATATTTGGCGAAAAGAAAAAGGAAAAGCCGAAGATGGAACAACATCAAAAATTACTTTAGACAGGACAGAATGGAGGGTTGTGTGGGCGTTGTCCGCTACATTTTGCCAAGAGGCGTGGCTCGACACATTTTGAAGTTCATTGACTTGTGCCTCAGTTCTTGGCGCCGCGAAGTATGCAACACAAATGTGGCGACAATAAAGTTTATGTGCGGCGCCAGCCGCAAAAGAAAAACACTCTAACTTGCAGCTGTGTGTGTGTGTGTGGGTGTTTGTGTGTGGGTGTTTGTGTGTGGGAGTAGATAATCACCAATTGCCTGGCGGCTGATGCAAATAAAAATGATACGCATTGCCTTGTGCAGGAGCGTTAACTTTTTGACAGCACTGTTCGAGGCGGGCGACACAGATTTCAAGCAGGCCTTGGTAACGCCCACCTGAAACCCAGGCGAAGGCTCGGGGTTCGAGTCACGTGCGTGCCTGGACCCAATATCGCTGCTGTCGACGCAACGAGAGATAAATAAAAATTCGAAAAAAATACACATACATATACATGTATGTACGTGTATATGCATTGCCCTTCAGCCGCTTAATTGCTGATTTCGTGTTTTCATCGCGACTTTAATCGATTTCGTGCGCAATTTAACTGCCCACGATTGTCACATGTGGCATGCCGCATGCCCCACTCATAGGGGTATCGGGCCGGCCAGTCAGTCGCAGTCCGATTACAATCGACTTTAAAGCAAACATTTGTTTTTATTTTTCCAGCAGGGCGGCTTTTAATTAAGATTGTGTATGGCGATAAGTGGCAAGTGTTGTGGCGAATCGATTCCGCAGAATGGGGCGGATCAAAACTCAATATAAATTCCGGATTCTCTGCGCTCTTGATGTACATATTTATTGTGGCTTTAGCTGCGGCTGCGACTGCGGCTGGGACTGCATCTGTGGCTGTGCCATTGTTCACGTCTGTGCACGTTTTATTAAAGCGAATTCGGCTTTCCCTTGCCCAGCAGGGCTGTAATGGTCATGAACAGTGCTTCAGTTAGCATAGGAAATTTCCACTTTTGATAATACTTTTCCAGCCATCCTCATAGATTTATCTACCCATTTGGCTTGACACTCTTTAATACACAGCAGATTTCTTTATCTCAACTGCATTGAATTAACAAGTATTGTTCATCTTTTTTTTCTGAAGTCATCGCATATGTAAAGTCAGTGTCCAATAGGTTTTCATTAAGCTTATGCATAATAATTATTATTATTTATTATTACTATCAAATATTATTATTATAAATATTAGTATTATTTATATATATTATATTATTATTATAACAATAATTATTATATATATAATTAATAATATATTATTATCATTTAGGAATCGTACTTATTAATTATTGGATATCCTTGAGTTGAATCCACATCTAAACCCATCTAACTTGATCTAGCCCTGTTCGTCCCTAAAAACGCCGACAGTCGCATTTGAAGTCTTTTATTTTCATACAACCCAGATATCTAGATAACCTTAATTCATTATGTCTTACCACTTTCATTTTTACGAAACTGGGATGATTTTACTGCCAGATATATCATATCATAATTCGTCTATCCCTCTACCCACTGTACACACAAGTGGATGCCAGAAATGCCCAACTATATATGTTCATACAAGTTTCGGTTTTGGTTACCATAAAATATTATTGGGCCTCCCATCTCCAGCAAAGCAAGGAGTGCGCCCTTAGAATAGCTTATACTTCTTTCACCGATGACCATCTCCTTATTTATACGAAGTATATGGGCATACCTTAGTCCTTATTGAGGCATTAATCTAGAATGAATTTGGGAACATTCGTGAATTTTTGCCACTGTTTGCACTGCTTAATAGCCCAGTTTATCTTAGAAGCTAACCCTCATTTCAAATTTCACATTATAAATTTGGAATTTCGTCAATTGTGTAGCTTCAGGGCATTTAAGTCAACCGAGCGTGTAAGCGAAATGACAAATTTAAACGTCAACCCCATCCAGCCCTGGGCTGTTGAAAGAGACTATACGACGACAATGGGGGGATTATCTGGTGCGCTCAGCTGTGTGCGACGTCTGACCCTTTTATCAGGCGGACATGTGAGCCGCAAATCACAGCCCGTGATGCACATATCACAGCCCCGGCTGGACACACACAGTGGGAACAGAAACAATTGAAAGGCATGCCCTAAAGGCAATTGCCTGATTCGAATGCCACATAATTGACTGCATGCTTTGTTGGTTTGCTTTTCCTTGGTTTGGCCTGGCTCGGCTCGGCGCTGTTCCTCGTCTGCGGTCCAATCGAAACTCCCAAGCTAATTGCAGTTTGGCTCTAAGGTCTCATTGTGTGCTTAGGGATTGTGGCATGGGGCATGTGGCGAGTGGTTGGGCGCTAGGTCCGGCGACCCGGTCCCGATATGCGAATGCCCCTTTAAATGCTATTATTTAAATCAATGCTGTGGCATCGCCTTAAGGCCGGCTCCGCACATATATGAGGTGGATATTTATGTGCCATGTCTAATTGTCGGCAGCGGGCTTCAAAGTGGCCTCGTTACCTCTAATTCGCCCTCCACTGCTCCGCGGAATGCATTTATCGCACTCCAACTTATGCGAAGATAAACGACCATCGCACAGCCAGTGAAAATTGGCCACACTTTCCAGACGCTCATACGCTCAGTCTCTCAGCTCCACAGCGTCTCAGTGCCTGCGCTTGAGCTCGGGTCATAAAGAAATATACCTGACAATTGGCAATTTTTGGTTGATTTTGCAATTTATGGGCACAGCGAGCAGCGGGAGCTGGCCGAGAGGCAGCAGCATGTGTCATTGGCGGCATGACCAAAAGACCCAAATATATATATAGTATACAATGTCTTGTGCTCGGGATGAGGGAAGCAGGACACAGGAGCTTCAGTGCATCTCATGAAATAGTGCGAGTAATTTGACTGAATTTATGAAACGCTTAATAAGAGACTTTGAAAATTATATAAAACTCACGTAAAATCCCTCTGGTCTTTCAGCTCGGAACTGCTGCGGAATTCTATTTTGGAAATCATCCAGTCTGAATGTCTGGAGCCATACTATATAAACCACTCGAATAATTTATGTATTTATATGGCAGCACTTCAGTTGATTATACAAAAATAAAGAAACAACTTTATAAAAAATATTTGCACACAATATGTCTGCGGGTTATTCGATTAATCAGCACACAATAAATAATATTTTCATTGTTTTTAAATTGGATTGACGCTGGAGTTTTTCAATTCATAATAGGATTAATGTCAGCTCTGACATATGAGAATTTTCTCAAAATATTTATTTAAATGTGCTTTATGAGCAAACTGCAAGGAATTAGCGAGGAACGATATCAAGGTATTCAGCGAGCTGTACGAAATGAATATATACTTTTCATTATTGTGAAATATAGTAAATAATCGTAAATGAAATCCAAGTAATTTCTACATATTCAAAGACTATTTCTATACCGGTAAGTTATGCTGACAAGTTGCTTAACTCTAGTAGTGAATGCATGAATCATTCCTCAACTCTCTCACTCAGAACACTATTGTTATTCTGGAGGTAAGTCCGCATTGTCTGCTCGTAGGCATGGCCTCCAAGCCCAAGCCCAGCTGCCTCAAGTTGCTAAATATAGCTGGGCACAGAAACCCAAACGGAGCCCAATTAAGCGCAACAAACAACTTCACGCCACATGCCACAGCCGCTTATCGGTCCCATCCGATCAGATCCGACATCAACATCAAGTCGATTGCATTGCCGCCGGTGTACGACGCTGTGCCTGCTGCTGTTCCCTACTCCATATCTCTCTCTCTCTCTACCTCGCTCTCTCCCCTCTCTTTCGCTCTGGATGTTGCCAATTGTAATGGCCAACGATTTGTCGCTGTCGCAGGACCTGCGGCCACAACAACAACAATTGGCGATCGTCGCGAGATAAGATCGCAGCGCGATAACCGAGCCGAGAAACGGCGACAGCAGCCACATTTATGCTAATAAGTTGACATTTGACCACCATGACGAAATAATGAAACGATCAGGAGGCCGCCCGTGTGACAGGTAGGACAGAGTACGGATCGCACATGCCAGGTGAGACAGTTTATATAACGATTCAAAGAAAAACATTATTCGGCATATTCCTGTTTATGTTAATATTAAAGATCTCGAAGGCCTATTAAATCGAGACATTCTTTTTATATCTTTGGACTACAGGTTGGCAATGGTTTTCTAATAGGAACGCTTTAATTTCGAATAACCTAATAGGTAAATATACCAATGTGTCAGGAATAAATATAAATATCATTTATGCCCAATTAAAAGCTTTGTAATTTATTCGTTGATAACCAGTTCAGCGGAATCTGTTAGGTACTCCATTAAAATTATTAGAAAATCAGAGCAATTATTCACATAATTCACTAAAAGCTTAAATTACACTTAACTGATTTTATTTTAATGGTTACATATTTCAAAACGATTATCGGCCAATCTAATCATAGGGCACAACAACAGCGACAACTAAAAACACAATTTGATAAGATTTGGCTTTGAAAAAACCCCTCATTGGATACGAAAAACGTTCACGAACGCCTTTGTAGAAACAACGTGGAAATAATGAACCAAATGTTTGCTATATATATTTCAACATATTCATTTCGTCCAACAACCGAATTCATAATGATAGCATAAGCCAAATAGTGGGGTGTGCGCGGCTGATGAATACCCTGTAATATATATCTACATAACAGAAGGCTCCAAATATATTTTACGTAGTGCTAAATTTTATAAGTAATAATAATTTTATAAGTAAAAATACAAAAACTAGCAAAATTGAAATTTTTCGAAAGCTGTAAAGTATATCACTTATTTTCGCCAGTGTATGCCCTCAAAAAATGTAAATTATAGAGGAGGCTTAAACAAACAAAACTAACCATTAAATTTTTAATTTCTAGCTCTAACTTTAAAAGATATCTATTGTTCGGTACGGTTCTTATGGATCTATATATATGTGCATCTATATATACATATACAGATATCGGGCATGAAAGCTCTAGAGCGAATAGTTTTAACAAATTTTCCATGACCCTAATCTGAGTAGATTTATGTAGAATATTCTTTTGGTACTGGCTTTACACGAGTATATATTCCAAATTTCGAACTTATATCACCTATAATAAACTCTTTCTGTTGTATGACAAATGTTATATCCCAAATTTATTATACTATTTCTGCCTTTATAATACAAGGCTACCAACTACTGAACATTTTACAAATTTCTATAGCACGACGGACAAACAGGCCTGGCAGAAAACCAATATACTCTCTTCACAACGTGGGCGACTATACTATATTTTGGATAGTCACCGAATCTAGCACAATATAGCTTTTTGCAATGAGGCTTCCGATAGAAGACGGCAATAACTATACAAATGGGCCTAATAAATAATTATATTCTAAATTGGTTATTTATTGGGCCAGCGATTTTATGACACCATTCTAGACTTCTATAAAATGTTCAAACGATTCCTCCGAAACAGCCAGTTTCACTTGGCAGCCCATGGAACACACAACTGCAGAAAAGTCAAACGATCAAACATGAGCGATAAGGATAGACTTGTAAAGACATTCAGAAATAATATGGATTTGGAACTCTCAATAAATTTACGGACATAATTCGCAGATATTGCAGGAGGCTGGCGAAGGATCAGCGAGCAAGAGGATCAAGTGCAATTCGAAGTTAAAACTACCGTGGTATTTCGCAAGCGGATTCCTTGTGCTGTGGTTCCTATTGTATTTTGCAGTGGTTATTCCTTTGTTTTATCGCCTGCCCACATCCCTGACCATCGAGGATGATAACAAAGGAGAGTTTATTGGGGATCGAGCCTACGACGTCCTCAACAATCTGGTCAACATTGGAACTAGGGTAGCTGGCAGCGATGCCAATGAACTGGAAGCAGTAAACTTTCTGCTAAATGAAATATCGAAGATCCAGAGGGATTTACTTGAGGATTATTTTACCTTAGAGGTGGACGTACACAAAACCTCTGGCTCCCACATCTATCACTCCCTACTTGAGGTGTACCAAGGAGTCCAGAATGTGGTAGTCAAACTGAGCCCCAGGAATTCATCAAGTGAGTCGTACCTCCTGGTGAACAGTCACTACGACACAGTCGCAACTTCTCCGGGAGCGGGTGACGATGGCTTCATGGTCGCCACTATGATGGAGGTGCTGCGCGTGATGGCCACAACTCCACAATCCTTCGAGCATCCCGTCGTCTTCCTGTTCAATGGAGACGAGGAGATGGGCATGCAAGCGTCACATGGTTTCATTACCCAGCACAAATGGGCTCCCAACTGCAAGTATGCCTCGGGATTGTTTTGATTTTGAGAGAAAATCCTATTTAGGAATTGCATTTACAGAGCTGTTGTCAATTTGGATAGTGCTGGAAGTGGCGGACGCGAGATTTTATTTCAAACTGGCCCCTCACATGCGTGGCTAGCCAATGTAAGTTCTGCAAGAGGAAACAGTTCCAAGTACCATTTCAACTTGGTCATAATCCGCAGTATTACAAGAAGAGTGCGAAGCATCCTTTTGCTACAACCTTGGCTGAGGAATTCTTTCAAATGGGACTCATACCTTCCGATACGGACTACCGCATTTTTACGCAATACGGACAGATTCCAGGTAAAACTAAAGTCAGCTAAATGTAAATCTATTGATATTCTATGGACTTTTTAATGTGCAGGCCTTGATCTTGGCCAAGCTATCAATGGTTACATATATCATACGAAGTACGATCGCATTGATGTGATTCCTCGAGGTTCTATTCAAAACACGGGCGACAATGTCTTGAGTCTAGTGCGCTCCTTGGCTAATGCACCTGAATTGCTCAATATACAGGTGGGTTATGAGCATGTGCTATTCTAAAAACAGTTTCTTAGTAATCCAACTTTAGGCGCATGAAGGAGGAAACTCTGTATACTACGACTTTTTGGGCCTCACTTTCATCACGTACTCGGAGGAAACGGGCCAAATTCTGAACTACGGCGCAGCAGGAATCACACTTATTTTGGTTTTCATATCTGCGTGGCGCATGTCCGCTGTGTCCCAGCTGCCCAGCAATCAGATTTGGCGGCGTCTAATCATTCTCGTGATTCTTCAGATCATTGCCTTTGTATTGGCCTTGGCTCTGCCCTTAGTAGTCTCATACATCCTCGACAGCTTCGGACTGTCCCTCACCTACTTCAGCACTCTTTCACTTGTGATTGGCTTGTATGTCTGCCCGGCACTGATTGGGCTATGCCTTCCGATCACAGTGTACTATCACACGCAGGACAATGTGAGTATGCCAGATTGCATTAGATCGAACAATCCACTCAATTTGGTCCGCTCTAGAGCAAATTGCCTTTCACCTACCACGTTCAACTGGCCCTGCATAGCTGGGCCATTCTACTGTCTCTTCTGGCCATTGCCGCTACTGCTTATGGACTGCGCTCCATCTACATCGTTACGATTTTGATCATCTTTTATGCTGTATCGTTGGCCTTGAGTCTGTTGAGTACCTCCCACGATCGCGGCTACTCCTGGAGTGGACTGGTCATTGTTAGTCAGGTGATTCCTTTCCTTTATAGCAGTTACCTCTTCTACACATTCATCGTGGTGCTGACGCCAATGAATGGTCGTTCTGGTAGTGCATCCAATCCGGATATGACCGTTGCTGCTCTAGCAGCGGCGGGTGCGATTTTCTCCTTTGGCTTTTTGGTAAGTTCGCTATCCGGTTTTAATTCCTCAAAAGCTTATACCCTGCCTCATCAGCTGCCCTTTACCAATGTGTTCCGACGATCGGGATCGGTGCTGCTCACCTTACTTGTGATTACAGGCGTTACGATTTACCTAGCCTGCGGCACAGAAATGGGCTTCCCTTATCGCCCAAGGACCAATAGTGCGCGGGCTCTCTATCAGGTACTTCTTAAAATACTGATTGATATGAGTTGATAATTATACTATCCGTAATATATATATATATAGCATGTCCGCAGAATCTTCTACGATTACGATGGCTCCCTTATCAGCGACGAGTCCGGCTATTTATTCAACTTACAGGATAGACGTGAAACATCAGCATTTCCTGGCGTGAATTTCACGGGTGCAATAAGCCAGTCAGAAAATTGCAAAAATCACATGATGTGCGCAGCGCCTCTATTTGATGAGCGTTGGGTTGAGAACCGTCTGCAAGGAATTTGGCTACCCCGCGAGGAGCCCGTCGTACCCAAAATACCAACCACTCTCGAGCTGCTCAGCAAAACCGTCTTGGCTGACAAGAGGACGATGCGGTTCACCTTCCGGTTAACTGGACCGCCCTATTTGAGTTTGTTTATACAAACCTACGAAGATGACTTTGTAACTGTGAGCGACTGGTCCTTCTCCAAGACCTACCTGGAGCAAAAGCCAGCTTCTCCGCTCGCCTATCACATATACATTACCTATGGCAGAAGTGAGCCCCTTGAGTTCTATTTGGATATTACAGTAAGTACTCTATGCTTACTTCGGCTACTTTCTAATATTCCTCAATTTCAGAAACCGAACGGAAACTTTGACGTGCCTCTGTTCCAACTCGGCATATCTGCATCTAACATTGGCGATAAAGGGGATGAGCACAGCGTGAAGTTCGCCTCGACGTTTCCTTCGTATGCCATAGTAGTCGATTGGCCCTCGCAATACACAAGATATATATTCTAAATCGAGCACAATAAAGCATAGCAGTTGTGTTTGGCCTTGGGTTTAGTGGGATAATGAATAAAGAATCTAAGATAATAATAAAGTTCTTAAAGATAAGAAATTCTTCATGATAGGACTCACGCGCGAGCAAGTGGACAAAGAGATAGGCTCGCTGGGGTAACCTGTTTTGGTCGAATGGTGACTGATTGGGCTACACCAGACAGACATGGCCTAATCGAGATCGGGAAGAATGCCAATCTGAAAGCTCAGATTAAATCTGATTATGGCCTATGCTTTATGGCAGCAGATTATGGCTTATCTGCATGATCTTATGGCGTGCGAGCAACAATTCACAATGACTCTGCCTGCCTTCAAAAGCGTGCTTTCTTCAATGGGGATTGTAAATCTGATTTAGCGAGGGCAGCTCAAAAAGTCGTTGTCACCTTATAGGTATCTGAAAATGCCCAGCAGAAATAAAACTCATAATAAAAGCCAAGTTTGCGAAATAGTTACTTTACATAAAATTCTCCTTTTTAATAATTTTTTTATAGATCCTTTAATAGCTTAAGAAGCTTATTTATTTGTAAACTCTATAGATAGATACGAAACTGCCCGCGTTTTATTGTTATCAAACATATTTTGAATCATTGGTGTTATAAAATTATATACTTCTGAAAAATATGGATTTATATTTCCATTCTTTATGACTTTCTATCTACGCCTATATAAGGAGGTCCGATTTTCTGGCGAAATATTAGTCGACCAACGAAAAACACTGGACTCACTACGGAAAAAAACAAAACTTTTTACGAAAATGAGCGACGAGATTACACTGGTATGAGTGTGCGCAAATGAAAAGTTATGTTTTTGCTAAGTTTACATAACAAATTCGCAGATTTCGGAGGAGGATGACGTGGATATTTCCAGCAAAATACAGAAAAATTATATCAAAAGGAATGCAAAGCCAGCTTGGTACCTCGGCACCGGCTTCCTGCTCTTCTGGGCGCTGCTATTTTTCGCAGTGGTCTTGCCATTCTTCTATCGCATGCCCACGTCGCTGACCATCGAAGATGATCACAAAGGCGAATTCATTGGAGATCGCGCATACAACACTCTGAACAATCTGGTTAACATAGGACCCAGGACGGTGGGCAGCAACGCCAATGAGGTGGAGGCTGTGCTTTTCCTGATAAATGAACTGGCAGCGATCAGAAAAGTTTTACTGCAAGACTACTTCACCATGGAAGTGGACATTCAGCGTGCCTCGGGCGCACTTAGGTATACCCATATGCTCAACATGTACCAGGGCGTAAGGAATATTATCGTTAAGCTGACCCCGAAGAGTTCGACAAGTGAGTCGTACCTCCTGGTGAACAGTCACTACGACACAGTCGCAACTTCTCCGGGAGCGGGTGACGATGGCTTCATGGTGGCCACCATGTTGGAGGTGTTGCGCGTGATGGCCACAACTCCACAATCCTTCGAGCATCCCGTCGTCTTCCTCTTCAATGGCGCTGAAGAAACCGCATTCCAGGCCTCCCATGGCTTCATTACCCAGCACAAGTGGGCACCGAACTGCAAGTATGCATAAAAAGTGTTTATATTGTGAGGGAAATTTCTATTAACCAACCGCCTCTGCAGAGCTGTAGTCAATTTGGACGCAGCCGGCAGTGGAGGGCGCGATATTCTTTTTCAAAGTGGTCCCTCCAATCCCTGGCTCGTCGACGTAAGTTCCTGAGAACGACTCTCGAGATTAATTAATAAAATCAATTTCAATCTTTAAGTACTACAAGAAACACGCCAAGCATCCGTTTGCCACATCTTTGGGCGAGGAGATATTTCAATCGGGTGTGATACCATCGGACACAGACTTCACCGCATTTGTAGAGCACGGAAAAATTCCAGGTAGGTAATTAGAAAACTTGTTGATTGCTTGGTTAAAAGTTTAATCAATTTGTTGAGTGTCCAGGCTTGGATATAGCCCAGATCATTAATGGCTACATATACCATACTAAGTATGACCGCATCGATGTAATTCCCCGAAGCTCTATCCAAAGCACGGGCGACAATGTATTGAGCCTAGTGCGAGGTTTGGCGAATGCAACTGAACTACATAATCCACAGGTAAATCTTTGTTCCACATTGCTTTAAGAAAACTCTAGATCATGTTCCCAACATTAGGCCTACGAACAAGGACACGCAGTCTTCTTTGACTTCCTGGGACTCTTTCTCATCAGCTACTCGGAGGATACTGGCATAATATTAAACAATTGCGTTGCTGTAGTGGGCCTAGTTCTGGTTTTTGTCTCCCTTTGGCGAATGTCGTCTATTTCTTCGCTAACCCTCACTCAAGTGCTGCAGCGAGTGCTAATCCAACTGATTCTTCAGATTATAGCCTTGGCACTAGGCCTAGCTCTGCCTCTTCTGATCGCTTATGTGTTCGACAGTTTCGGGTTGTCTCTGACATACTTCAGCTCTCTATCCCTTCTAATCGGTCTTTATGTGTGTCCAGCGCTCATCGGACTGAGTCTTCCAATCACAATTTACTATCAATGGAAAAAGGATGTAAGTACTTAAAAGTTATATTCATTCAAGAGCCCACTTAATATTCGAATTCCCTAGGACAAGCTATCATTCCCTTACGGCCTACAACTGGCTTTGCACATTTGGGCCATTCTGCTGTCTATGCTCGCTATAGGACTCACTGCCTATGGGCTACGCTCCGCCTACATCTTCACAATCCTGAACGGCTTCTATGCCGTATCCTTGGCGCTTAACCTCTTGACCACACTCCACGATCGGGACTATAACTGGACGGGTCTGGTAATGGCTTGCCAGGTAATACCTTTCTTGTACTGCACCTACCGCACCTATCTCCTGCTGGTGGTGGTGATACCGATGAGCGGACGTTTGGGCAGCGCCATAAATCCAGATCTTGCCATCGCTGGCGTGACTGCTTTGGGTACTACTTTCGCTTGGGGATTCTTGGTAAGCGAACCTACGCGACCGTTTGCAGTATTTTATATTAAAGGCAAAGGGTATACCTACGTAGATTCCGCTGATTAACATATTCAGGCGTCCCTATTTGATAGTCCTCAGCATCCTTACAGTGACTGTGATCACGGTGATCCTCGCAAGCAGCACTGACATCGGATTTCCCTATCGCCCTAGAGCAAGCAGTGAACGAGTATCATTTCAGGTACTTGAAAGATCTATCTGTCAGACCAGTGTCATTTAATATGTGCCGACTTTCAGCATGTGCGCAGAGTGTTCTACGAGTACGACGGCTCCATCGCTAAAGATGAGTCGGGCTATCTGATTAGTTTCCAGGACCGTCGGGAAGCTGAGCCAATGAAAATGCGATCAATAGCAAATGCGAGAAGCATAAGACCCGACTGCGAAAAGCACATGATGTGTGGTGTACCCCTATACGATGAGCGCTGGGTCGACAATCGTTTAGGAAGTGTATGGCTGCCACGAGAACAGCCGGTTCAACTTCCAGCCAAGGCAAACCTGACCCTTTTAAGTAAACAAATTCTGGAGAGCAATACAACGGCTCGATTCGAGTTCAAGTTAGAAGGCCCCGATCACATGAGTCTGTTCATTCAGACCTACGAGGATGATTTCGCAACGCTCAGCAACTGGTCCTTCGATCGCACTTACCTGGAGAACCCGCCCGCTTATCCGCTGTCCTATCACATCTATTTCACCTACGGCACAGATCGGTCGCCACTGAACTTCAGTCTTGATATTTCGGTAAGCTTCAATAATTGAAGTACTCCCAGAGTATTTGACGACCTCCTTTCGGCAGAAACCCAATGGTGACTTTGAGGTGCCGCTCTTCCAGTTGGGCATATCGGGCCATTATGTGGAGACTAAACGAGATGCACTCACCGAGCAGTTCGCAGCTTCATTTCCTTCGTACGCAGCACTTGTCGATTGGCCCTCTTCGTATGACAGATACATATTTTAGGACTCTAAAAGAAGCACTTGGAATGAGCATCCAAATGTAGTAACATCTAATATACATAGACAGCTACCCCTAAAGGCAGCTGAGTTCTAGAGAACATGCAAGAAGAGATCGAGGCCACAGTCAGCCTTTCTTTGTTTTGAATGTAGTGGCTAAAGCGGGTTTCAAGGGGATCAGTAATAAATATCCTATCTTCATCTTCAACTGCAACACAATCCTATTAACAGATATTTATGCACCTGAAGAACAAACTGCACCCAATATTCATGCTAGGCTAGAAGCCAGCCTTTACTAGAGGAACTCGTCACGCTTTTAGCCGAACTAGTTTGACGACTTGTTAGCTGCCTGACAGCTGTAAGGGGCTTTTTGAACACACACATGCAGTGTGTCACCCACAGTGCAACCTACAGTGGGCACACAGCCTCGCACATGCGTGTGTGTGAGTGCGCTGCTACTCACGCATCTCGCATAGCTTTTGACATTTGCTTGACACAGGAGCCGCTTGCCGCCGGCGACGCACTAACTTCCAGGAATTTCACGCCACTCTTCGCTCTGTGCTTATCTTCCCGGCCCGGGTCTGGTCTGCTCTGCCTTGGCGACTCAGCTCGGCTGGCCGTCATAAAAGCGTATGCAAATTTGGAGCGTATCTTCACACGATCTGCCGTGTGCGATCTGCTGCTTGTTAACTGCTTACAGATTGAACTGGCGGCACCCGCGGCTTCTGGCCATGTCGAAAATGAATTTTAATTGTCGCCGCTGCCCGCTGCCTAATGGACAATAATTTACAAACAAATTGGCCAACAGACGACTGGAATTTATTACGAAACGAAACTTTTGCAACAAGTACAGAATCAAATTGCACTAATTACATGAACGTTACGAGGTTGCGTCGCCAGGAGGCGGGCAACCGATCAGTCCGTTTCAAAGCGCCGAAAGCGATTCGAATTGCTGCGACGTTCGTCTCGCCCATAGTTTCGCTCATTGTAGTGGCTGGTGTGGTTGTTGCTCCAGCGGCTCCTGCCCCTTCTGCTGTAGTTGTCATTGTTGTCGCCTCTGCTACTGTAGTTGTTGTTCCCGCGATAGTTGTTGCTGTTGTTGCTCTTGTTGTAGCTGCTGCTGCTTCGGCTGCTGCTGTTGTAGGCGAAACTATATTCCTGTCTGGGACATTGGCCGGCAGTCTGCCTCGGCCGCCAGTTGTTTTGCTGCTGATAACGGTCGTTGTCCGAGTGGTAGTCATTGTAGCGTCTGACCTTTGGAGCTGAGTCCTCGCTGAGCGCCGCCTGGCGCCAGCGCGGAGTCTCCCGTTGCAATGGCCTACGTTGCGAGTCATCATCTTGGCTGTGATAAGTATTGGTATTCCTCCATTGACGGCTCGGCGGCTGCTGCTGCCAACCGTTGTGCTCCTGCTGGCGGACTCGCCAATTGAGAGATACGTCCTCCCGCCTGTCGCCCCGCTCCTGCCGTTGTTTCAGCCGGCGTTTGCCCTCAGTGTGGCTGGGACTGCGACTTGTTTCGCTCAGCAGCTTGCATGGTCCCTGTTCGGACGTCAAGTGCTGCAGCGACTCGGTATAGTTTTTACGTTCAATTTTGTGGCCACGCGCATCGGCAAAAGCTGCGGATCGAAAGGGATTATTATAGATGCTGATGCTTAGCTCCTCTCTTTTTGGCTGATAGTTTACGCACTCTGTATAGCCAGCTTGGGCGACATGTTCATCTTAGTGATCATAAAGTAGCAGATCAAATAACCGGTACGATTTACGCCGTGTGTGCAATGCACGCCAATGAGTTTGTCTGTAAAATGGATTTGAGAAATCACGTTTTTTTCTTTTGGAGTTACATAAATGCTTCTATGACAATAATAAAAATGACAAATCAAATACAATACATGTTAGCCTCTTGCCTAGAAGGGCATGCTAGATGTTTAGGTTCAGTTTGGTAGTGGAGAAAGCATTTACCTGACGCAAACTGCTGCAGATCTCATTTGAGAGGCAGCCACAGGAATGCGCCTCGCATCGCCCACGCCGAGCTCTGGCAAACCGGCTTGCTGCAACTGCAACTGCAACTGCAACCGAAACTGCGACTCGACTGTGTTTGCTGGGGCAATTGGCATAAAAGCAGATGCATGGGTCTGCAGCGGCGACCTGAGATACATCTAGAAAACAGCGAGCTTTGCCAATATGCACAACATTGGTAATAAATTTAATGCGAGCAAAAGAGAAAAACATGTCGGGTCGGTCGATGCGTCGCTCTGTTAGTCGGTCGGGCCGGCAGGGGCACAAAAAAGTCGTTTTGCGGTGGTGCGCTATGCGGGTGCTCAACTCAGCTCTGCTTTACTCTGCTCTGGCAGCAACTACAAGAGCAGCCGGTCGCAACCGCCAATTGTACGTCATGTATTTAGGCTGCGCTTACAAACAATATCCTTGTCGCAATGTGGGGCACAATAGTATTTAAGCATACTCTGGCCACAGCAATATACACATACATATGTATATATGCGTTCTCTAGTGAGCATTCTGTCTGGCTGCGACATAATAAGGTTAATACTCAAATTAACTGAGAGGGATAACTAAAGGCACGATTAGTGCTGCCAAATCTAATAACCAGTAATGATTATACTAGGTATTTAAGTTAACACACATTCGCAGTGATTTGCCCCACTGTCCCTTAACAGGAACCGGCCACCTCGAGGCTCGAGTTTAGGCTTTGGTTCTTGACCGCAGCTTTAACATGCGGCACAGTCAGTGGGATATTTATTATTGGGATGTTTTTTTAGTGCTTGTCTAATCTGTTAACGTAAAACAGTCACGATAGTTGGCATCTCTAAATTATTCACAATGGCTGCCATCGCAATGGTAAGCAACCAAATATATATAAGCAAAGACCTTTCTTTGCCTTTATATATTTGGTTGCTTATATACCCTTGGTTGTGTTAACCTATATCATGGAAAGGTAAAGGCTAACGGATTTACTGCCTCCTTTTTCTGCTCTGCTTGCAAATGAAAGCAGGGTATTGCACAGTCAGTCACATGGGAGTTGCATGACCAACGTTCTCTTGGCTTAAGTGAATTGTTTGTCTGGCACTTGGAACTTGCAACTAAGGCTGAGAACTATCTCTAACAGTTGGAGTGGGCGCGTCCACCGTCTCGCATGCGCCAGCTAAAGGTTAACAAGAAATTCCATGCGATCTTTTTTCATCACCATTTTCTGCTACATATTGCTATTTTAGTACAGGGTATGTTTATTGTGCGCTCGGCAGCTGATAGGCATCTGCCGCCGCCACAAGGTAATTGCATGGTACACACGGACGGCAACTGGATTTTGATATGATTTCTCTGCATATCTCAGGCTGTAATTGTGTTGACAGATCTGGATCTGCGTGGCTGCATGGCCGAGGTGCTGGGGGAAAGCGTTCCCACGGCACAAGCGGCAGCGAGCTGTGCGTGGGTGAGCGATTCGGGCACTTACCATTATCCGGATTGGCATCCAGAAAGTCAGTCACATACTCGCAGAATCTGAAAGAGGAACAATTAGAAGAGTTGATTGAAATAATAGTAGACCTGAAATACCTCTGTGCCAGCTGCTTGGTGGGAGTCTGATGGCCAGGTATCATGAGTTTCTGGTGCGCCACATTCAGATCGCGGAAAGTCTGCAAGAGTTTCCATTGACATTATCTGCGAAGTTTAAGTAGTAGACTCCATATATACATATACGCACTTACCTGTGGATTGTAGTATCGATTCGTGTTGGTCAGGTCAACGATCAGTCCTAAATTTGGCACCGACTCCAGCAACGAGTGTGGCGCCAGACGCAGTTGCTCGTCGTCCACACTCTCATTAATATTCTGCGAAGAAATACGACAGAGCAAATATGAGACACACGCAAGACATGCAGAAATTGCTCAATTTATGCAGTGCCCGTCGGCAGTACAATTAATAAGAAGGAGCAAGGGCAAGGGCAAGTGCAAGGAGCAAGGATCAGCGCCTGTACGGTGTTATTTAATTAAGCAAAAAACAATTTAATTTAATATTCATGCTGCTTGCGTGGGGTCCAGCTGCTCCTTGCACTGCTTGTACCTGGCTTGTACCAGTTGCCACTTTTATGCATAATTGCACCGAGCAGAAAAGGCAGATCACTTTTGTTATTTATTTATAGAGCTGGGCCGGTGGTCCACATTTCAGCATCAATCAAATGGCTGGGACTGCAACGGTTAACCGGTTTGCGGGGTCAGCCACACACTCACCTTACGCAACGGCACTTTAAATGCAATGAATCGCGTTCCCGCGATGCGCTCCCCAATGGGCCGATAATTCAGCCAGCTGCAAGAACAAAACAAAAACAATCATTTCCATTTGCGCAAAATTACTATCAAACCATATATACATACCGATCTGGTATCGCTTTTCTCATTTCTGCGATTATTTTTATCAATATACAACGTTCATATTCGAAAATAAAAACAATTTCACTACAAATTTTACCGCGTGCTATATACAAAATAACAATTGTACACGCAATTAGACATACATACATACGCTCAAAGCAGATGCTACGGCGTTGCCACTGCGATCGATTTTTGTGCCAGCTATTCTGTTAACAGCTAACAGCAACAGAATATACTAAATAATGCCAAACGCAAACAGCTGGCAAACCGACTTTTGGACTTTCTGCGTTTCATACTGCGGCAGGTAATTTCTAACCAATTAACATTAATTGTTTAGAATTAAACTAAATACGTCTTAAAGTTTTGATTCTTCACAATACGCAACATGTTTGTTAACAACACCCGCAATCTAGTGCGCAGCAGCTTTGTAAGTATGATATGAGAATCGGCAAAATAAAATGGCGCACGATCACTTAAGAATTTTATATGTAATTAAATAATCAATTTTTCAATTGAAGTTGCAGCGTTGCAAGAGCACCTTGGTCGTGGCGGAGCACAACAATGAGACACTCAACCCTCTCACATTGAACACCATCACGGCAGCCAAGAAGATCGGGGGTGACGTCACAGTTCTGGTAGCAGGCACGAAATGTGGACCCGTAAGCTTATGTGATTATTGTTGTTGTTGCTGATGGTTTGCATAATCATCCGATTTTGACATTGATTTCAGGCCTCTGAAGCTGTGGCCAAGGTGGAGGGCGTTACCAAAGTTCTGGTCGCTGAAAATGCCGCGTTCAAGGGTTTCACTCCCGAGTCCCTGACTCCCTTAGTCCTGGCTGCCCAATCGCAATTCAAGTTCACCCACATTTTGGCCGGTGCCTCAGCCTTTGGCAAGAACGTGCTGCCACGTATTGCCGCTAAACTGGACGTGTCGCCTATTTCAGAGATTATCGATGTCAAGTCGGAGGACACCTTTGTGCGCACCATCTATGCGGGCAACGCCATCCTCACGCTCAAGTCCAAGGATCCAGTGAAAGTCATCACAGTGCGTGGCACGAACTTCCCCCCAGCTGCCACTAGTGGCGGAAATGGTGCTGTGGAGCAGGCGCCAGCTGGCGACTATGCCAGCAGCCTATCCGAATTCGTTTCGCAGGAACTGACTAAGTCAGATCGTCCTGAGCTGACGGGCGCCAAAGTCATCATCTCTGGAGGACGTGGCCTCAAGTCTGGAGACAACTTCAAGCTGCTGTACGACCTGGCCGACAAGTTTGGCGCTGCTGTTGGCGCCTCTCGTGCGGCTGTCGACGCTGGCTATGTGCCCAACGATCTGCAGATTGGACAGACGGGCAAGATTGTGGCACCTGAGTTGTACGTAGCTGTGGGCATCTCTGGAGCCATTCAGCACTTGGCTGGCATGAAGGACTCCAAGACAATTGTGGCCATCAACAAGGACCCCGAGGCGCCCATTTTCCAGGTGGCCGACATTGGTCTGGTGGCCGATCTGTTCAAGGCTGTGCCCGAGCTTACTGGCAAATTGTAAAAAGTGCCCAATAGACTATAAAGCTAATTGATTCTATCAAATGTTGATTTTGATGTGTTGCATTTATTTGAAACTAGTTTCTTAGAAAAGTCCGCTGTCCGTCGGCTACCCATTATCATAATTGTTTGCGATTGCTTTTTCTTTTTATTGTATAATAAAAACTAAACCGAATGTCTGACTAAATATTTATTATATTTTTGCTTTTTTGCGTTTTGTTTGCTATTGTGTCTGCGGTCAAGAAATGAAAGCTCTTATCATGCGAGATTATGAAATTTTTTCTGTCGAATCAACAGGCTGTGTGCTTTTCGTGTGTCCTCATGTTATAATAACAGCAGGAATGTTTGTTGCTGAAATACTTATGTTAATGTGCAGAAATACTTATGCTGTGCAATTGAGCAACAGGTGTTTACAGTGAATGTTGTTAGTTCACAAGGAACTAACAAATATATGGGGCTGCATTTAGCATATGATTAAAAAAAAAAAAAAAAAAAAAAAAAAAAAAAAAAAAAAAAACAATTAATTAATTGAGAAAAACTATATTTTATGTATGTATGTATAATGTATTTAATTTTCACACTATTTTTAGTGATGACTGAAATACATTCATTTTTGGCATTAAATGTGTGTTTATTATGACAAATTTTACTATGAAACAGAATCTGAAGAAGTTAACCGTTTCTTAGAGTTTATAAATTGAGTTAACATGGACTGTTAATTTATGAGAAAGTTTAAGCTGCTCAATCTTTGATTGTCTTTTAACTAACAAATTGAATATTGATAGTAGTCAAAAAGCGAAAAAAAATAAACGATTCCCCCCACAGCTTATCTTAGTTCACGCTTTTCAGAGTGCACTTCAAATATCGCCAAAATAGGCCATTATTTACAATATACATAACACCACTGTTTTCTGGTCAGTGATAACACTAACCGTTATCACTAACCACAGTGCCGTTATCCAATCTAAGCATTCATAACATAGGCTGTTCATATTATTTCCGTAAGTTTTGATTTCCGTCAACAAATTTATAATGTTTTATTAATGCAAAATTATAAATTGAGTTTTACTTTACTTTCTGCATGCCCAACACACTTTGTTATTTATATGCATATGTATATATAACATAAGAGTGTGCATTTGTGTTTGTATATGTATATATTGAGTAAACAAAGATTTAATAGATTTCTCTTTATTTTACGCGTGTGTCAACTCAAGCTGATAATCAAGTGAAGTATGCTAATAAACTGAAATGACATAGTCTTTGTGCAAGTAAAATATATGTATTTTGTCCCATTTATGTATATATATGTACATATATACATACTCCTATTTATTGTTTAATTATTACAAATGGGAAAAAATCATGCTGCAAAAACGAACAAAATGGGAAAAATTTGATAACGAGTGAAAGGGAAAGATTAAGATGCATTTGCCAGAAACCGAGCCGAGACGAGCCTAGCCCCCGTCTTATCAAACCGCACAGGGCACAAGCATAGGGCACTGCATTCATTACCTTGTTGTCTGCCAGCGCTGTTATTCATGCCGAAGCAGACGCCGACGCCGACGTCGACGACAACGCTAACGCCAACGCCAGAGCCGACGCAGACGCCGGCGCACTTGCCTTTGTAAACGCCACTGTTATGTGACTGAGCTTATTTGTACAAGGCAAATATTAATGAAGTCGACTCTTCAACACACTACAAATACGAAACGGGCATGAAAATGTTATATATGAGAGTGTATAACGATTTCCTTTTGCAATTTTCTATTTTCTATACGAAGGACTTAATGAGCGGATTTATACAAAATAAATATTAGGATGTACAATTCGCGTTATATCCATACGGAAATCAAATATCGATCTAGTGGGCGACACTCTGGATTGGTGCCAAGCTAATGGAAACAGATGTCTACAATGCGTTCCCATATTATATCTCTTAAGCACTATATAAATGTATATTTCAGGGGTTTATTTTGAAGATAACAAACAAAAATAATAATAATAATGTCACAAAAATAAGCATATCAAAATATCTAATTAGCTTTAAACTCTGAAGCTGATATAATTTACGACACGCAATTTATATTAATGCGAATAAATAAATAAAAGCAAATTTATTAAGATAAAATTTGTTAAAAATAGAATTTCACTGTATACAAATTACGATGTATTTTAAGATATTTTATTATTCAATATAAAACTAAAAACATAAAAACATATTGTCAAAATGCATAGCTTAACAAGTATGCCCACATAAAGCGCTTCGCATAGGGTATTCGCCTAGCGCGAGCTGTGAACGTTGGAGCACATGCTGGAAACGCTGATCGAGTGAACTAGTAGTAGTAGTCACTTATCATTCAGCGAGCTGGAGAGACGCGTTGACGGAGGCTCCCGGAATACGAAATACGTACAACGATTTGCAGAGAACGGCGGAGAAGTTAAATAATACAACTCGTAAAGATGAACAAGACGCCAATGCACGAGCTGCGTCGCGTGTGCGTGATTGGAGGTAAATGAGAGCTACGAAGACGGTATTTAAAACAAGTTGAATTTATCGGTGAATATTTACGGATATGTCTAGCTGGCACCGCAGGCTTGAGCGCCTTGAAGAACTCACTGCAAGCGGGTCTGGAGGCTGTCGCGTACGAGCGAGGCGCAGAAATCGGAGGCACCTGGATATTCTCTGAGGAGCTGCCCAAGGACGAACACGAAGAGGTGCACAGCAGCATGTACGAGGGCTTGCGGTAGGTTATCAAGCAACTCGAAAGCAAATAGGATCAGCCTCGTAAAGTCTATAACCGATCTGCAGCACAAATCTGCCCAAGGAAGTCATGGGCTATCCGGACTACCCGTATCCCACAGACATTGAGGACTCGTTCATCACATCACGGCAGGTCCTGGAATTCCTGCACTCCTATGCCGATCACTTCAACCTGCGACCGCACATCAAGCTGCAGCACGAGGTGATCAGGGTGCGTCCAAGATTAAACGATTGGGAGGTGAGTGCTGACGTCATTAATCATTGCGTCACTTTTAATCACGTAACATTGTTGTACGATCGATCGGTCGATCTCATACAATATTTCTTGCTGACACTTCCCAAAGGTCTATGTCTGGGATCACAACAACAACACTTGCGATCCGGTTTACTACGATTTCATTTACGTCTGCAATGGCCACTACACGGAACCGGACATGCCCTCTATCGACGGCATGGATCTGTTTGAGGGTCAGCAGATCCACAGTCATGTCTATCGCAAGGCGGAGAAATTTAAAGGTGAGTCCATGTGATGTTCAGATGGGGCAGCGCATTTTGTATAGAATGAATTTTGATAAGATTGCTCCAGTTGTCATAAGCGTATGAACTGTCAGTCCCGTCAACTTTTAGCCTAGTTACAGTGCGTCTTTGCCATTTGTATACTATAATATAAAGAGTGAGCGCTTATCAAGCACTCAGCATGTTTGGCTGATGGGGTTTTAATCGTGGAATAGTTTTATAACGCCCCATGGAAGTACACTAACTGATAAAAGGGAAGCACTTCATCTAGGCTTTTCCAGAGATTTATGAGATAGATTTTCAAATATGTATAAATATAACGGGAATTACTTCAACTATTTTATAAAGTAATAATAAGCAAGGAAGAATTGCTTTGTGATTAATTAGCATGATATTTTAACTTCTGACACGTTTGTATCACATATGAATCTAATAAATCATCCTAATAAAATTCTTTACAAAAACGTGCAAGCATTATTATTGGTGCGCGCTGCCCCGCATGATGTGATAACAACAGAAAGTTTAAATGTTGCCACAATGTTAATATGTAGAAAAATCGTAAGCGATTGGCTAACAGTGATCAGGACTGTAGAACGGTCAATCTGCAATGTCGAGGTAACATAAATGTTAATATGTATCAATGTTTCCTCTATTATTATTTTTATTTTTTCATTAACTCATGTAAAACAGTTATTTAATATCTTAGTATATTGTATTTAATTTTTATTAACTCGGTAGATATGATATGATATAGGTATTAACTCGGTAAAGTGATGCTGTTCCACAGATTTTAGGGTTTAGTTAGTGCAGTCCAATATTGATAAGAATAAGCACGGAAGAACTTTTTTTTGTGAATAATCATCGTGAGATTATAAGTCTTGACACTTTTATATCACATTTAAATTTAATAAATTATCTGAAAAAGTGCACGGTAAAGCTGAGCCCCATTATTAATGAGGTATATTACTTAATTAAGTTGCTTAATTTATTTAAATAGTTATTTATCTCTGTAGATCAGACCGTGCTGATTATTGGTGCCGGTCCCAGTGGCATGGACATTACAAATCACATTCGGAAGAAGGCCAGGCATGTGTACCTGAGTCATCATCTTCCGACCACGCCCAATACCGCCTTCATGGGCAATGTAACGCAAAAGCCAGACGTGGAGCGGTTCACGAAAATGGGGGCCGTTTTTAAGGATGGCAGCGAGGAGAGCTTTGATCACGTGGTCTACTGCACCGGGTATAAGTATAGTTTTCCCTGCCTCAGCACCGATGTGGGCATTCAGGTGATCGATAACTTTGTGCAGCCACTGTGGAAGCACTGCATCAACATCAACAACCCCACTATGTCCTTCATTGGGCTGCCCTTCAATGTGATACCCACGCACATATTCGATATGCAGGTGCGCTTCACGCTTAAGTTCTACACAGGAGAGCGCCAGCTGCCCACGAAGGAGCAGATGATCGCCGACCTGGAGAAGGAGCAGGGCGAGCGCTGGGAGTGCGGCTTTGTCAATCGTAAAAAGGCCCATCAAATGGGCGAACGGCAGGTATAACTGATACTGATACTTCACATAACTTACAAACATATATGAAATGAATAATATCTCACATCTCCAACAGTTCGATTACTATAATGAATTGGCCAATATGACGGGCATTGAGAATATAAAACCCGTTATTTTAAAGCTAATGAAGGATTGTGGCAAGAAATATATATTTGAGCTGGACACGTACCGCAACAATCGGTATACGGTTATAGACGATGAGCACTTTACCAAGCGCGCTCTATGATGAACTTGTATTGTATGTTGTATGTTTGTAATGTAGTTTATTTCGCATTTAATTATAAAATAATAAATACAAAAAAATGTGAAAAATTAAAGCTTTTGAGATGTATAGCAATCAGCTTTAAGTTTCACGAGCTGAGTGGCAGCCCTATTGCTGTTAATGATTACTCAAAAGGAACTCGAAACCCACTTAAAACTGTTAAGCCATTCTGCCTATGATTTCTGTTAAATGAAAAAATTTAGCTTTAAAACACACTTGTACGTATATTTGTAATAATTTATTCATTCAATTAATTTTTTTTGCCTGCACTATGTGCCAGTACACTTCATCGTTTAATATTATTATGTTTATTTAAGTCAGCACGCATACATTTATAATATAAGCTAATATTTGATAAGGGCTACTGCTATATCTAGTACGCTTCTATACTTAGGCCTAATACACTACTTTTTTGTTTGTTTAGCACTGTCGTTGCTGTTCATATTGCACACTTCTCTCTCCTCTTCTTCTTTGCTGCTTCCATTGTGGTTATTGTTGTTGTTGTGATTGCTGCTGCTGCTGTTGCTATTGCTATTGCTGTTGTGTGCATCGACTGCCTCCAGTTCTCGCAGCGTAATCTTCTGGAAATCACAATCGATTATTCTCTTGCGCTTGCGCAGCGGCCGAGTGCTCTCCGCCGCTGCAGCAGAGCCGCTGCTGCCCACCGCTGTGGGTGAAGTGGGAGTGGCCTCCCTGGTCTCTTTGGTTTGGATGAGCGTGCGTTTGGTCTGCAGTCGCGTTATCTTCAACTTGGGCAGCTTCTGTGTCTCTGCTTCAGCAGAGCTGTTGGCATTGCACCCGCCCGCCTCTGACTCCACATTGTGCAGAACGACGCAGTGCGTCGTCTCCCCCAACATGTCTTGTGAGGAGTCTGTGACGGGCGACGTCGCTGGCGATGGTGTTGTTCTAGTTTTCGTTGTCTTTGGTATTGATTTTTGTTCCTCCTCCCGCTCCTGCTCCTGCTCCGGCACCTGCTCCTGCTCCTGATCGAGTTCCCGCTCCTGTTGCTGTTCCAGCTCCTTCGGCTGCTCCACCTGCTGCTCCTCCGTTTCCATTTCCAGCTCTGGCTTGGCCTTACTGCAGTCCAGTGGCTGTGGCTGCTCCTCAGCAGCCGTCGTCGAACGCTCCTCATCGAAGCGCTTGCGCTGCTCGGGAGTAAGGTGCGCCTTGTAGAAGTCCACGACGGGCAAGGGCACGGGTATGGGTATGGGCAGCGGTATGATAATAGGATACGGCACCATCACAGTCACTGGCGGAGCGGCGCCAAGCAGAGCACCCAGCGCTCCATGCAACTCCGGCTGCAGCTGCGGCTGCATCTGCGGCGGCGGTCCGAAGTGGGCGCCGAAGCCACGCGGCAGCATGCCCGGCGGAGGAGCGAGGAAGGGATGGGGCGGCGGTGGTGCAGGTCGGGCGCCAAACGGATGGCCCAACATTCCATTTGTCGCTGAGGCGAAGTAGCCAGCAGGCAGGCCAGCGGTGGGCCGGCATGGCATAGCCGGCGGCAGCTGCTGTGGATGCTGCTGCTGCGGTGGCTGCTGCTGCTGCGAAGGCTGCTGCTCCTGCATGGGCGACAGTGGAGGCAACGGCACACTGGAACCAGCAAAGTCTGCGCTCAGCGTGGGCGGCTGCGGCTGCTGCTGTTGTTGTTGCTGTTGCTGTTGCTTCTGCAGCAGGCTGGCAACAGTCTCCGAGCCGGCACCGACCACACGATGCGGACGCTTGCGTCGGCCCGGTTTGGAGCCGGAGTGGAGCGCGTGGTGGCGCTGCTGCGGAGCCGGCGTTTGGGGTGCCGCAGTCAGGGGGGTTGTCTTCTGCGCCAGCAGCTTGGACACGGGCGCCACTGAGATCAGAGGTTTGCTTGGATGGGTGGGAGGCGTGTGGCAGGGCGAGCTCCGCTTGGAGGCGGTCGCGGAGGCGGAGGCGTTCGCAATGCACACAGCCGCCGGCCCGGGCGACACCGAAATGGTGGATGCGGGCGAGGCCGAGCGACTGCGGCAGTTGCGCAGCCACAGATCGGGCGTAATGAGGCCCGCTCCGTCGCCAGCGGCCGCGGCCTCCAGACCCTGGTCGCGCAGGTGCGGATTCATGTCCAGGTGCGCCTGCGTCTCGTTGCAGAAGATCTGCATCTTGTACTGGTTGAGACACTTCTCCGAACAGAACTGCAGCTGCGATGCGCCGTCCTGGAAGTCCACATAGCTCACGGCGTGTCGCACGTGCTTGCACCAGTCGCACGTCTTGGCCTTCTTGAAGGACGCCCGGCGACTCTGCGCGAAGCAGGACTCGGAGCAGTAGCGCGGCCCGTCCGTGCTCGTCAGATAATCTGGCGCATTCTCTGCGATCGGGCGATGGCACCAGCAACAGTTGTTGTAGTCTGCAAAACAAGCCAAAGAGAGAGAGAGAGAGAGAGATAGAGAGAGGTTACCACAAATGAAGTATTGAGAGGCGCTTTTAATATGGGAAATTGCTTTGTGAAGATGTGTGCATCAAGCAGATGAGGACGGTGAGGTACCATTATTTTTGACCAGGGAGAGGATTTCAGTTACAACTTCTCAAAAAAGATCCCAACGTCGTATGTGTGTGTGTATGTGAGGAGGTGCTTTATGCTATGCATGTACATACGTGTAAGATAAACTACAATTATCATCAGATCACACACACACACGAGTTTATCTCTCAGTCGAGCATACTCTCCAAGAGCACTCTTCGTTGTGTCTTGTTAAGTTGAATACAATTTTTCATTTCAATGATATGCATGCGGCCTTTCCCGTGAAATATTGTAATTTTCCCCTAATTTCCCCAACCTGAGATTGTCGTACCAATGTCCGGCATTTTCGGCGCTATTGACGCTTTTGGCAGCTAATGGAATCCATACTCGCGTATTTCTCCCATTGCTGACATTTTTAATAATATATGATATTTTCTCGATCTGCCCTGCTATATTTTGGGCGTATTGATGGTAGTTTATATTTCCAACAGTCAAATTTTGATAATTGAGTTACTGCTAACCTCCTCTATCGATGACCCACAAAATTTGTTCCGTCTCTTTTTTTTAGTGTAAGCATTCAAAATTTACAGTTACGCTACTTATAGCTCGTTCTAAGAACTGGCCAAACATTATGTGTCTGCGCCCATTAGAGGTGTGGCAAATCGGGAAAAACTGCATTTTCTACAGTATTAGAGCTAGAAGCTCAAAATCTTGCTGATAGCATCCTCTATTAATTTGCACAAGAAGAATATAGGTAGACACGTACAGTGAGGAACATTAATATATGTATATCAATTGAGTGCGTGGAAAATCAAAAAATGGGGTGTTAATGAGTATTCTGCAGTTGGTAACGGCCGACTGCAGCATTCTTACTTGTTTTTTTAAGAGCTTTGTTTAAATTACTAAAACTATTATTATTTCAAGATAGTCAAATATTTTCTAATATCTCAATTATTTACGGCTTTATTTAGGGATATATATAAATCAATAGTGCGAAATAAGACTGTACAAACATCCACAAAGTTCCTCTCAACTGACGCAACTACTAGATTCCGTTACCAGAATGGGCTGCCCTTGTCCTGGTCTGTGCCTAGCTCCCAGCTCCATTTCCATTTGCTGGCAAGCACAGCCCATACAATACTCGATTTTCGAAATTTGTAAACCATCTCTGGGTCTTAATGAATCTGTTGTTTGATAATGCAGCTAGCATCGATAGCCAAAAAACAACAAAAAAGAGAAGAAGGAAAAAACAGAGAAAAAAACTGCCAAACCCAGTTGATGGCAAAGTTAGCAAAGTTTCAAACCTGTCTGCTCGCAAAATTCGCATAATGATTGACTTTCAGCTGTGAGTCGTCGAAAGAGAAAAAGAGAGGAGAGAGGAGGGAGGAGGAGAGGAGCAGACGAGAGGAACTTTTCATGCCGAGCACAAGTCGAACTTATCAGGTTGCAAGAAATACAGATAACAGCAGCAGCAACAACAGACCCAAACAATGCAGAGGGCACAGAATTTATGATTTCTTCTTTTGGGGGGGGGGGGGAAGAGGGCTGTCCAAAACAAGCTAAATAGTTGTATATTGATATATCCAGCAATTAGGAGGGCTATATTATTGATATAATCCCAGCCAGACAATCAGTCCGTCGGATTATCTGGCCGTTAATTACATTTGTTATGAGTTTCAAAATACTTTTCCAGCATTTTCATTGCCGCTGCGGAAGTGAGCGTGGAATGGTATTATGCGATGTCCAACTGTTTGTCTGTCTGGCTATTCATTGTTGAAAGAACATTTTTTCGGCAATATTAAAGCTACACCCTTGACATTTCCAATAATTACTAGATTGTCAGGTCGCCCAGGTAAGATTGAGATTACATATTTTCAAATTATTTATTTCAATACAAAAATTGTATTTTTTCGACACATCAAATTTGTAACAAATATGAATTTATATATTGACATCTGCAAAATGAAGTAATGCGATGCATTGCACAGATTTACAGGTGGTCGAATGTTTACATTTGCGTTATTTTCTAATAATACATAGGATAAAACGTGAGCATGCTATATCTTTTGATATCCCGTTGTAAATAGGTCCTCTTCAGATGGACCTATAGTTGGCTCATTGCAAATCAAATTATAATTTTCTATTTCGGACTATGAACAAGTATTATATAGTCGGTCCTGCCCGACATGACAGAACATGAGTTGTCTCCATGAGTTGTTTATGGAGCGGGTGTCTCCAAACCTGACATACATATTCTTCAGCCCTCAATATTGATTAATCTGAATTTTGTGCATATTAAAGCCCTAAACAGTAAATGACAAACTATCGTAATGAAATATATATGAACTGTTCCAGGTCTTCTTTAGGCAGTTCTTGGCAGGGTATACAGAAGTCGGACATCCACACTCACCTATTTTCTCCTCAGTATGCGATGTCGTCAGGACTGTGGCTGACGGCTTGCCAATTGAATGGGGACTCTTGGAGTCATCCTCTCGCGAGCTGCGGGTATCGTGATCCGATGGAGTTGTCGTATTGCTGTGGCAGTTCAAGTTGCTCGCCTTGCGATTGTTGCAACTGTTGTTGTTGTTATTGTTGCTATTACTATTGTTGTTGTTGTTGTTGTTGTTGTTATGGAAAGCTGCTGCCAGAGCGCTGCTGCGACTGCTGCGAAGATGACTGCGTTGCTGCTGCTGCTGCTGTTGTTGTTGTTGTTGTTGTTGCTGCTGCTGTGTGGCAACCGCTGCGGCTGCAGCGCTCTGTAGTAGACGCGACGTCTTGGCCGTCAGATCCAGGCGATCCACATCGACGCCATCGAAGCCATACCAGCCGAGCAGCTCGTTCATCGTGTGCTGCGCGAATTCCTGGAACGAAGCAGAGCCAGAGACGAGGAATGATTTACAGATTGTGTGGCATGCCAAGGGTATTCGGTGACGCAGTTCAGCCGAATGCTGACACAGTTTCGGCATTTCAATTCCTAACTGCTGAACAGAACTGAACTAGCTAACTTCAAAGCTGAGAGCGTGCCAAGCAGAGCTATCTTTTCCTTCTGGCAATTCAATACGACAGAGAGAGATAGAGAGAGAGAGAGAGAGAGAAAGGGAGTATTAGAGAGAGAGAGAAAGAGAGAAGCAGACAGCAGCGCAGGTGCAGCTCACTGAGCCGCATAATTGTGGCTACTTGGCTACTTCTGACTTCGGCAGCAACCGCAACTTGCTGCAAGTACGGTGCCAGCTAGCTGCATCTGTGATTAGTGCTGTAGTATTGGACTTTTAATCTGGTTTTAAAACCATTCTTATTTGTATAAATGATTTGACCCAAAAAGAATTTCGCACAGAATTTTATTTTATTGCTTATTGAAAAGACTCAAAATATTATATATATTATATATATATATATATATATATCTGTATATGAATATATCATTATTATCAAAGAAATACAGCTATTAGCTTTTTAAAAGTACAAAAGTTCGATAAAAAATTATCAGAATATTCATAAAGCATCAATATATCAATATAAGTATCTGTATATCAATACATATATCGTCTTTTTTTGAAGTACTAATATTCTATTGGAGATAATTCAATTTTATCATTATGCAACACCAATCAAATCGATGCTTTTGTTGAAAGACCCCTTAAGACCCGTTGCACGCGTGGGATCTTAAATTGAGGATGCAATTTTAATGCAACTCTTGAAAGCACTTCTGAAAGTGTATTTTTAATAAGTTATTCTCAATCAGGTGCGGCTGGCACTAAACCCCATTTGAAATTAATAACTTTGATGAAACTTGCAGCACACACAGACACGCATACACACACACACACACATGCACAGGCGCATACATAAGGATATCAGCTAACACACACGCACCCACAAAACAAAAGTTTATAATGGTAGCCAAGAGGTAAAAGGGGTGAGGATGGGCTGGGAAGGGGAGGGGCAAGGCCGGGTGGGTCGGAGTGACTGGCAGAGATTCCAGGTGGGTTAGAGGCGAACGGACCCCGTATAATCCTTTCTGTTGCCGTTATTGTTGTTGTTGTTTCTGTTCCTTTTGCAATGGGATCTGGCTTGCGGCAGCTGCAGTTCCCCCACCCAGATGCTGGGCATGACATCGATATGCAATGGGCCAATGAATATGAGTGTGCATCTGTGTGTGTGTGTGCGTGTGTGTGCAGCCTTTTTGCATATAATACTCTTTTAAAATGCAACAACAACCAACCGAGTGTGTGTGTGTGTGTGTGTATGTGTCTGATCGAATTGGAGAGGCAGTTCAAAAGCGCAAGGAGCTTGGCTGCGGCTTTTAAAGTTTGTTTCGGGCTTTTCGTTTCTTGTTTCTCGTTTCTTGAAATGAAACAAACCAAAATGATACAAGCATGTTTGTGGATGTATGTGTGCATGTATGTGCAGTCTCTGTGTGGATACAGAAACATTTCACACAAGGCTACGCAACTGCATTAAGACGTATCAAATTACATTGAAATTCTCATATTCAAAGTCGTCATTGTTGTTATTGTTGATTGTTGTTGTTGTTGTTGATTTCGTTCCAGTCAAAAGCAAAGTGTCAAAAAGAAGGCAGAGACGTTGCTTGAAAGGGGACAGCTAAATGTAGTTGGCAAAAGTACAGAAAGAAATTGGCGGAATGTGTTGAAACATACTTTGAATTACATATGTGAGATTCGAACTCTTGAATTTAGTTTTTATATTTTATAAGGTTTTCTGTTTTGTTATCTTTAAAATAAAGTTCAGTTGCAACTTGCAAGTGTACTCAATATTGAGAAAAACTTTTCATTTGTACTTGATTGGTGAATTAATAGATGGAATCTGAATAGAATTTTTAAATATTCACTGACTTTGCTTAAGTAACACTGAAACTATTCAAAAAGTGTTTTATAAATTTTCAATATATTTGGTATTTTTGGGTATATTTAAAAAGAGTATATCGGACGATGTTTAGGGTGTGTACCAGTTGTTACCAAAATCCGAATATGACTGAAATGAATTGACTCTCAGGAACATCACTGGTTCGCTTGCCAACAATCTTGATTGTCAATTGATAATATTTTATAATATTTAATTAATAGATCCGGGAACTTGAAAGTAAAGATTCTTTGAAAATCTAGAAGCTGCAGACAATTTCCTAGTAATATTTGAGCCCCTTTCCAGCTACGCCACTGCATTCGAAGGCAGGGCGAGAACATTTTTGGTGCTTCTGAGGAATGCTAAATTACTCATACGACATGTGGCCAGTGCTGACATGACCGCTGACAGCTCGAATGCGACAAGAACAACATGCAGCTTGTGGGCGTGGCAGCCGACTGACATTTGTATTTTTATAAGTATTTCTTTTGTTATTGTTTTCGCTTCTTTTCTTTTGCAAATCTTGCGCAAAGCGTTTATTGTGTAAATTATTAATGGCGAATCGAATGAATCACTGTGAGGTGTGAAATCTATGCCAATGTCTCTTGACGGCTAACTTCGTTCACTGGCTGCAGCTTGGCTTTTGTCATGCGACACCGAGATGCATTGGACCCACGTGGCCCACTGTACCCGCTGCACAGTGGACAGTGAGCAGTGGACATTAACTCACGCAAAAAGATGCCCAATCAGATGCCGGCAGAAGCGCTCACACGCTCGCTTGACTCAGGCAGCAGCTTTGGGCCAAGCTTGTTGTTGTTGTTGTTGCTGTCTGTAGGGTATTAACAATTCGCACGATACAAATCTTGTGACTGCGCTGCAAGGCGTATCGATTACACGCCTCAGGTGCGACCTCATCGCTCTGTGCGTGTGGAGCGGGGCTAGGGCAGGAGCTATCAGGCGACAGGGGTAGGGGTAGGGAAGAAGGGGTAGGGGCAGGCTGGGAGACGCACGCCCAGCTCAAGTTCAGCTCAGTCGCAGTCACAGTTACTCGCAAAGCCAAGTCCAACTGCGCGGTAATTGGAGGCGCATTGCTGTTAGCTCTTAGCATATTATTTCCACCTTTTGATACCTCTCTCTCTCGCTCTCGCTCTCTCTATTATAATCTCTCTCTTTCGCGTTCTCTCTGCCCCTCCTATGTCTTTTTCTGTGGGTTTTTAATATCATTTGACTGTTAATTTATGTTTGGTTTTTAATTTCTGATTTGTGCGTTCGCCTGTGCACTGTTGGCTGGGGGAGTGGGGATGCGGGTAGCGGGCGGCATTACGGCCAGAGACGAGAGAAAAGGCGTGGCACAAGCAGAGGGGGAGGGGGTGGTCTACAGGCAGCCTCCAGCTACGACGACGACGACGACATTTAAACTTGTGCTCAGTGCAAGCGCTGAAATTCTAAACCGAAATGCGAATAAAAATCAATTAATTAAAAAATGAAATTGTATGCCCTTTAGTATTGTTGCTATTGTTGCTGTTGTCGCTGTATTTGTTGCCCTGGAGCTTTATCTGTCTGTTTGCTATTCACTTGCCTCTCGCCACATTTCCCCTTTTTCTTGAATTTTCATAATTAATGCTGAAAGAATCTGCCAGATACAGTTGGCAATTGCAATGCTATCTCCCTCTCACTCTCTCCATCATTCCCGCTCCCTCTCCCACTCGCCTCCTGTCGCTGTCTCACTGTCTGTTGAATTTCGCAAAATCTCAACTTACAAAAACATATCAAATTTTCGTTTTTATTATGAATCGCGAATGAACTGGAGCTGACTTGACGAGTGTTTTTTTATTTTCTCTTCCTTTTGTTGTTGTATTTCTTCTTTTTTTTTGAATCCAGATCCAAGTAGCAATTCCCGTTGTCGAAGCTATTGTCTACACTGAGAGAAAAGGTTGATATTGAATTTGATGCTGTTACGAAAAGTGCATAGCCAGTCAAACAAAAATTTATTTGGAAGCTCTTTGAGTCAACCATAAATCAATCATCTATCAACGAAACACAAATCAATCGTTAATTTTATTAACATATACATAAAAATGGCATTAAATTATAGTCAGTCCCTCATCAATTAATAAAAAAGTTGCAGCAAGACATTATAAAATAAACCATCAATCAATCATGTAGATCAATCATGTAGAATAATTAAATTAAATAAATGTCCAGTCAATCATAATCATAATTTATAGGTCATTAATCAATCAATCATCAATCACAAATAAACTACCAATCAATCAGTAATAAATCAATAATTAATCAAAACAATCATTCATCAATCAAACTCTTGGATAAATCACAGCAGTATTGTAATCATTGAATGACTCAATCGATTGGGAACTTCGTATTTGATTTATGGTTAGTCATATATATTTTATCAATCATAAATCAATCAGTTATTCACAAATCATCAATCACGTGAAGAAGTTCTAAGTCTTATAGAAACTCCTTAAGCACTCGAATGTAAGAAATAACTCCTGCTGCATATATAGCATAGATTTAGCCACAGCCAGTGCACGGGGCTTGGGGCCTGGAGCTCGAGGCTTGGGGTCTGTGTGTCATGCGAGTCGGCCACATTAATACGTGTCTACGGTTACTCAAAAAGAAACCTAATAGAATAATGTAAAGTATACTCTGGCAATGGCTAACGACGGAGACGATGGGCAACCCAATACGCTTATAATAACTCACCCTGAACCCCGTAAACTGAACTCGGCTCAGCTTAGCTCAACTGAGCTACTGCTGCTGCTGCTGCTGCTTCTGCTGCTGTTGCTGTTGCTACTGCTGCTAGAGCGAACTAAACCAAGCTGCACTGAAGAAGAGGATGGAGACGGAGGCGTTGCTGGGGCCGCACCACCAGCAGCGCCACCAACAGCACCACCCCAAAAATAGCAGCAATAACAACAACAAATTCTAGAATTACGCTAGTTTTCTCAACGTTAAGACACATGCATGACTGTGAGTGTATACGCGTATGTGTATGTGCATGTGTATGCGCATGTGTTTGTGCATGTGTGTGTGTTATGCACAAAGTCAGTCGGTTTTTAGTTTGTTGTAATCGAATATCGATAGCTCGGGATTGAATGACGCGCGTCCTTCTTTTGAATTCTTACATGACATACTTGGGAGCTAGCTATCTCTCTTTCTCCTTCTCTATCGTTGTTGTCTTTGTTTCTGTCTCCCTCTCTTTGTATCTGTGTGAATTTTCAGTTTTCCTCATATGTTCTTGTTGTTGCTGTTTCGCAACTCAATATTTTATTTCATTTTAATGTGTGTACATCAGATATGGGTTGGCTCTATATGGATCTGAATGACACACATACATAGATACTTCCATACATACATACATGTATACTCTATTACAATGACCTTTATGCTGCAGAGAAGATTGACTGTTAGCACAGCTATTTATTTTATAACACTTTATTTCTTGGGTATTTTTCTGACATTAATAATAATAATTAATAATAAACAATAGCTAAATTAGCATTTTACTATACTTTATATACTTATAGCTGCTTTAAAAACCTTCTACGTCCTGGACTTGCCAAGTGGAGACTGATATAGGCACTGGAACTCAAACTAATTTATTATTATTATTATTTTTTTTTTTAACAATAAATATTTCTTTAGTTATTATTTTTAGTTCATTAATACAAATTTAGAATAATTTTCCTTTTCTTTTTTATTTTTTTTTTGATATATGTAGATATGTTTAATATTTATTTAGTCATAGCCGTGACAGATTTAGCTGATATTTCCCTGTTGAGAGTTCGCTCCACTCTTCGGCCTCTTCCATCTCGAATTCTACACTCTGTCTTACCCATTGCTTTGTGCATTTCTATACTCACTCAACACAAAAGAGCCACTCATTGCACTTGATGTCAGAGGAAACGGCAGCGCAGCGGCAGCTGCTGCTGTTCAACTCGAGCGCCATCTGGCGTATGGCAGAGTCAACAGAAGTCGCAGCAGGTCGCAGCGTGACCCAGCACTACTCGTCCTCCGCCTCCTGCCCGCTCCTGTACTATCCCCGCATAATGTCGCCCACTGAGTATCTCAAATTAATTTAACGTTATTTTAATTTGAGCTGCTACCATTTCGCTCTAACTAACGTGGCACAAGAGCGCCACCTGTGAAGTAGGGGCTATCTGACTGATGCTGCTGCCTCCACAGGGTGCCTCACGTTACGCTCGCCCTCCAGCACCCGCTATGCGTGTGTGTGTTGGCAACTGCATTTGCTGGTGTTTTCGTCTAGAATTTATCATATTCTATTTTGTTTGTAATACAATATGAGACGCTGTTATTAAAGTTCTGCTGCTGCCGTGTCATTTGAGCTCTGCCTGCGCCTAACCCCACCCGCACACACACGAACTCCACCCCGCCACCCCCTTGCTGCTGATGCTTATCAATAGAGGAGAGGACTTTGAGTGGCTGCTAGGCCAGCGTTGTCATTGTGCTTGTAACCTAATACCCTGCCCCACAGAAGGCTATACGTATAACTCGGATATGAATGTGCGTGGGCAAGTGTAAGTAAATAGTTGAAGAACCTTGGGGCTTACCTTAACTGGATACCTCTGCATGATATAGAAATATACTATGCTATACCTATAATCGACAGATATTTAAAAGAGCTGGAGAGCCTAAATCAAATAAACATATTTCGATATATACAATGAGAAAATTTCAATTAACTAAATCAGCTTTTAAAGTAGTTTATCATTTTATTCAAAATGAACTGGCTCACGAAGGAAGTGGTTTCCAAAATAAGAGAGACCAGCCCTTAATAGAAAAATCTGTTGGGAGCTTAAGAAATATTTAACTGGTTCATCTTATTAATAATAAACTGATTCATTAAATTAATAATTAATCTTTTTTAATTTATTCAACATTTATTAAGTGTCCAGATTTTTAATCTAATCTAAATTCTGTATGCTGTTAGGATCTGTATATCTATGTGTTACATTTAGACTTTTTCTTTGACTTTTAATTTTTTTATTTACATAGTTAGATAACTTTCTTGAATACTGATATTAGAAAACAAATTTCAAATTTAATAAATGTTCCCTAATTCCAAATCTCAAAGATTTACTCAAAGTTTAAAAAAGATCTGGATAATATTAATATTCAAAATTAGTTTGAAATATTTTACTCAAATTCCATTGAAGAAGAGAAAGGTCCCTCTCATATTCAACTCTATTTGATGGTATCTCCATAAATAACTTAAAGTACTAGTTCTTTACGTCAAGTTCGCATGAGGGTCAAATGTGTGTTCTGCGTCTAGTTGAGCAACAGTTATGGTTGTCAATACCGATTACTACGCCCATTGGCCGTTATTAATATATTACTACCTCAACATTAGCCTTTCGGCTGAAATGCGCGAAAATTGTCAATACGCGAGGGTAGTCATTGAAGTTCATATTTACATGGTGAAGAGCTCACCCAGTGTGAATTTATTTATACCATTTTATAAATTATACCATCGTATAAATAAATAAATATATCGCTTAAAGCGATGTCTTGGTTGGTCCCCATACAAACTTATATGAAAGAGCCTCCACTTAGTACGACAATAACGCTTATACCGACAATATTTTTCAATCAAATGAAGACAAAACATTTAAGCATAATAAGCCTCTGCTAGAAATGGATATATGTATGTATTTATCAGTGATCAGTACTCTTTCTGGCGTGCGTAGCAGCGACAGAAATGCTGCTAAGACAGAGAGAAGCAAACTGCATACGTCATACAAATGTGTTTCTATACTATGTTAATGAAGCAATTTATACATTTTTTTTTGTTTTGATTAAAAAATCAAATGTTTTTATGTTGAAACCCATTACGAAAATGGCAACCGTAAAAAAACGAAAAAAAAATATTTGTGTGCCCCTTCTGGTTTAGGCGTCCTTCGGGTATAGCAACGTCGTTATAACCGGACTCCACTGTATTTTATATATTTATTTATACAATGGACCCTCGGTTAAGGATCGCCTCGGATAACGAACATTTCGTATAACCAACTTGTTATTAATGCTTGGCATAACGACGAACAACAAATTTGAAAAATTCCCTTCTGTGCTAAACAACGAAATAGTGCAGATTCCCACTTTTAGAAACTGTTATTATTAAATAAGAGTTGGAATAATTAAAACTGTGATTCTGATTAAATTTATTAACTGCATTATACAATATTCACTTTTTGAAACAACGGAAAAAGATTACTAATTTTTTTTTTATTAAATCCTTTTCATGTTGTATCGAGTTGTAAATTACTTATAATTTTTATACGATCATTGTGGAACTGATCGGACTACTAATTATTTATCTACGAAGCTCCAGTATTTCTAGATTAACTCCAATTTCCTTTTTAAATTCTGTTCCACTTAGACTAGACAGTGCAGTTTATGAACTGTGTTGTAATTGGACATAGATACATAAATACATATCTGACACTGTATAGTGCCCTAAAAAGCTTTGGCTTTGTAAGTATATCTATGGAACTTTGAACAACTTTAGCAGCACCCCACGTGGGTATTTGTTAAGGGTGTTCCTTTTCGCATATCCTTTCGAGACATTGGGCTCGGCGCGAATGAGTTCGGTTCGGTTCAGTTCGGTTTGGCTTGGAGCGGCGACGAGTCGCTGTCATAAAGCGGAAACCTTGAAGCGTATCGTCTTACTACAGTCCTATCCAATTGCACCCATGAGACGCGTTAATGCTGCTCTTGTTGTTGTCATTGCTTGGTTTTAATTATGTTGTCTGTTATGTTCGCTTTTCACTCTCCATTAAATTTGTGCCGCTCTCTTTGCAGCGAATGCAGCTCATAATTATGCCACGGCCATTGAGCCCGGCTAAAAGAAAAACTCCGTTCGATTTTCACACTTAAGTTCATTTTCTATCAGATCGAAAGTGTTGCATACTTCTTGGACCGCCAATTGGTAGATGTTAAAGGGTCCATCGCAGTATGTGTCATTACTTATCTTCACTTATCTTCTCAATAATTAGTATAGCCAATTCAGCAATCAAGCAAATTATATAGTATTTTTGGTACTGTTCAAAAACCTTTCTTGGACTAGCAATGGATAGCAGCATAAAGAGTAAAATTAAGAAACAAGGATACACTTTAAATATTTGTGAATGTTTACGTAATAAGATTTGGGTATTTCGAATTTTATTTTAGCGAAGTACGTTAATTCCTTGAATCTATCGATTTCGATACCAACTGAAGCAAAGTTGCCGACTTATAAGTGATGAGATGAGCAGAGCCAATCGGGCTCCAATCGAAGCGTAGCCAGAGAGAGCCACACTAAAATATGAAAAACAAAAAGTACCCAAAATACAAAAAAAAAAAAAAAACAAGTAAAAAAGCTCTAGTCGAGACTGCTCGACTACGAGATCCCCTGAACCCTTGGAGCAATAGATATTTCAATAATTTTTCGCGTCATTCAGCTTACATAAGAAACACGACACGAACTGCGAACTGCGAACTGCGACACACATACACTCGCACATGCATACACACACAAACGCACACACAGGCACACATACACACACACGCATACAGACACACATACACACACACATACACACACACATACACAAACACATACACACACAAGCACCCACGCATAAACACGCATGGGCTGCAGTGTGCGCTTACTATGAGAACTTAATTGTTTAATAACTTTTTTTATGGACGTACGATCTTCATGAAACTTTCAGATTATGATTATAACATGAATATACATGTAATTGTTAAAGCACAAGTCTCTAGTATTTGAAATACGCTTTTTACAAAAGTGAGGGTGAGGGGGTGAATTTAGAGGTGGGGGTAAATTTTAACAAAAACCGAAATTGTATAAATTGCATATAAGCATACATTAAAAATTTGGAGACTCTAGCAATAAAGGTGTAGAAGATATAATTTTATAACTGGGTTTCGATAAGGTTTTTTATCGATAAAAAAAAGATCGGGTTGAGTTATCGATTTTTAATGATAAACTTGATATGCGCGCTGTAATTACGGACATTTGAAAACAAATTTGAAGTCTCTAGCTCTTATATCTTCTGAAATCGACGCGTTCATACATACGGACAGACGGACAGACGGACAGACGGACAGACGGACGGACGGACAGACGGACAGACGGACAGACAGACGGACAGGGCCAAATCAACTCAGCTCGTCGCCCTGATCAAGAATATATATACTTTGTGGGGTCTGCCACGCCTCCTTCTGCCTGTTACATACATTTCAACAAAACCATTATACCCTGATTTCCCATTGAAAATGGGTTCAGGGTATAAAAAAAAAAAATACAAACCTGAACTCAATCCCAACGCAGCTCCATTCATTATAATAATTTTTCTGTTTAATAATATCATTGCGCTCAACTGCAAGCCAGCGGCTACAATTTCAATTTACCGATCCGATTACACGTGCAACAACAACAGCAAAGACAACAACAGCTACAACAAGTAAGAAAGCTCCAGTCGAGACTGCTCGACTAGGAGATACCCTGAACCCTCCAAGCTGATATTCTAAACATTCTGCACTTCTTTTATGCACACATACATACACATGCATCCACACGCACGCATAAGCCTGCGCTCTGCTAACTGCGCAGTAAGCAGCGACTGCGCTTGGGCTGCGCTGCAGTGTGGGCAATATTATGAGAATTTATTTGTTAAATAATTTCTTTTGTAGACATACGATCTTAATGAAACTTTTAGAGCGTAATCATATGGTGAATATGTGTGTATATTCCAAAGCCCAAGTCTCTAGTATTTGAAATACGCTTTTTACAAAAGTGAGGGTGAGGGGGTGAATTTAAGGGTGGGGGGTAAATTTTAACAAAAACCGAAATTGTATAAATTGCATATAAGCATACATTAAAAATTTGGAGACTCTAGCAATAAGGGTGTAGAAGATATAATTTTATAACTGGTTTTCGATAAGGTTTTTTATCGATAAAAAAGATCGGGATGAGTTATCGATTTTTAATGATAAACTTGATATGCGCGCTGTAATTACGGACATTTTAAAAAAAATTTGAAGTCTCTACCTCTTATATCTTCTGAAATCGACGCGTTCATACATACGGACGGACGGACGGACGGACGGACGGACGGACGGACGGACGGACAGACAGACGGACAGGGCCAAATCAACTCAGCTCGTCGCCCTGATCAAGAATATATATACTTTGTGGGGTCTGCCACGCCTCCTTCTGCCTGTTACATACTTTTAACAAAACCATTATACCCTGATTTCCCATTTTCAATGGGTTCAGGGTATAAAAATGTTGATGCGGCCGCCGTCAACGTAGCTGCTGCTGCTGCTGCTGCTGCTGCTGTTATTGTTGTTGTTGTTGTTGGTGTTGCTGCTGTTTGTCATTCGCGCGGGTCTCTGGCATTAAATTAATTTTGCTCATTTGGCGAAAAACTTACACACACACACACACACACACACATTGAGAGTGATAGAGAATGTTGGTAGAACGAGAAGAAGGAGAAGGAGAACGAGGTAGAGGTAGAGCGAGGGGCCGGAGTAGCCCAGCGAGCTAGCACAGGCCAAAGAGGTAAGAAGAGACACTGAGACTCAATGCGAGTCGAGGCAGGCAGTCTGCGTCTATTTGCAGCCCACTCGCACACACACACACACACGCACAGACAGACTGACTGAGTGTGGCACTCGTTCACTCACTCGTTAAAATGATTATAAAAATTTATCAATATAAAATTACCAGCGCTGCCTCGGTTTACAGTTAACTCGCACAATGTTGGGGTAATCGTAATTGCAAGACGTCTACGCTTACGGCGACGGCGACGGCGACGGCGACTGCGACGTCAACGCTAGCTGTGCAGGGGATGCCAACTCCGTTTACAACTGCGCTGCGGTGTAACGCTAATTGCAGAGCCGAGGGAGGCTCTAAACGCAACAGAACAGTTATTCTGCAATTTTTGTTATCGCAATGTAAGCCGAGTCGCAAGCTCCAACTGAATGCAGTGGCGTGCAGTGCAGGGAAGGGGGGTCTTCATCTTCGTTAGAGAGAACATTTCATTGCAGTTGCATATTTGAAATTTCGAAATGCTCGCCGCATGCAAAATTGAAATTGAAACTGAACTGAGCTGAATCCGCTTCATCTTGTTGCTGTTAAGGATTCGGATTATTGGGTTTTCAGGCGCATTATTTTTGTGAAAAATTGCTCGGTCGGATCCGGCTGAAACTGTTCTCATGACTTCTCTCGTAATTGGAAACTCATGATGAACTCTTATTTGTTTGGCATCGTATTCAGGAATTGCATCGTGCAATTTCAAAGGTGGAAAATATATTTCTCTAGCCATATAAATAGATTTATGACTAATGCGCAAACGAAATACGCTTTTCCAATAACCGTTTGAATGACATGCAAAGGAAAAGCGATTCATCAGTGATGACCTTTATGTGACCGGGCTGAAGAGTCCTCAATACCCAATTGTTCCAAGCTGTAGATGGCCTAGACATCTACGACTTATTCGAAAAGAAGTCTTTAATGAAGATTTTTAAAAGGATAACTATTATGTATTTTTAAAATCGTTGGAAAAAATAAAAATAGTTAAATAATATTTCCTAAATAGCCCCCCTATTGATCGTATTGAAAAGCTGTATAAGATGGACTATAGTCTAGATAGGTGAAATAGTGGATGGAGAAACAAATATACAAACGGACGGACGGGCGAAGAGTCTAACGGACAGACGATCGAAATAAGATAGCACGAGTAAAAACAGTAATATTGGACCTGAAAGAGGTCTGGAACTGGAACTGGAACAAGGAAGTACTGGTACTGAAACTACAGCAGTTCACTAATAAACGACACTTGTAATGCATTATTAAAAAAAGATTCGCAAAGACTGCGTGCTATTCACCCCGTTGGAATGGCATCGATAAACATTCCGAAAATAGACATAACCAACCGCAATATTTCAACTGCAGTAAAAAATACTCAAAATAAAATGAACATTTGAATAAAAAACATCCTATTATTGTATGAACACCTATCATACAAGAATGTATACTTCGCAGTTTGCTCTATGTTAAGTTGTGAACATTTTCACGAAATTCTCAATTATTTTTGCGTCTTTTTAGATTTTTGTTGTTGTCTTTGCATCCTTGTTATTGAATACTATTTAAAAACAACGTGCAGACAGAAGTAATTAATTATAAATGTGTTTGTTTTGTGCCAAAAATTCAGGTGACGATTACGCGAAATTTACTCGAATAAGTATATATATATATATATATATATATACATTTATGTATGTATATATATTTATGTATGTTTATGTGTGTGTATGTGTGTGTTTGTACGTGGGCTTGTTGATTTCATTCATGAGACTCACCTTTATCTCATCACTGGGCAGCTCTTTCTTGATTTGAACAACGCCGCCTGCCCCAGTTGGGGGCACGACGCTGGTTGCAGCTGCCACATTGCCGTCACGCGAATTCGATGGTGAAGTTTTGGCCGACATTGCTAGCGGGACTCAATTCAATTCCACTTTGTTTTAGCCGATTTCAAACGGGCAACAGGCAACTGAAACGCGAAAAATTACGAGGCGAAAAGCACAATTAATTGAAATTATTTCTTGAAGATTTTTTAATTACACTGGAGTTTTCTTGAATATATATCATAAAAATCTAACTTGTTGCTTGATTCTCGAACTTGTAAGCTTGATTCTCGAACGAAATATCTGCTGAACTCTTATCGCTTGTTTTAAATAGGGAAAGATTCCAATTGATAATAAAGGATTCACAATCATTTATTTTCTGATTACAAGTTTAGGGTTTCCATTCAAACTGATTATATAACTTGTTATTGAAAATGCTACTCCATCAACCTTGAATTACCTTGAATATTGATCAATCAATTTCAAAGTTATTTAGTTCTCTAAAAGTTTACAATTTCTTCGAATTTCAATTATTTTTTTCGTTTTTCTAATGTCACGAAATTCCTGCCCCTGGTTGAGATCACACAGATATTTATTTTCTTCTCGTTTGTAAAGCTAACGATCAATCATGGCACACATTATGAGCCAAACACGCCCACTTCTATACCGCCCCATAATCCGTTTTCTTTTTCTGCTTCTGCTGCTTCTTTTTCTTCTTCTTTGTCTTCGTTTTGGGTCCATAATTAATTACAGCGTCTTCTTAATTTTCACTGAGCGCCTTCGATACGAGTCTCACTAGGTGTGTGTGTGTGTACATGTGTGTGTGAGTTTGTTTGTGTCTATGCTTTGCATATTGTTTCGCATCCATTTGATACGCACGCAAGCAGACGGCGGCAGAGTATTTATATACCCGAACATGTATCTGTAGCCGTGCACACATACACGCGTAGCTGTATTTGCGCGCGTGTATGTGTGAGTGTGCGTGTGTGTGTGTGTGAGCGTGTTTGGTTCGCGCGCACTTTGGTGTCTTGTAATTTAATACCTCATACGAAACGTTACCACCTATCGCATAACACAGCACGCATACACACACAGACTAACACACACACACAGTGTAACACACACACACACTGGTATCTTATTCAAAAATATAATTTACAATAACAAATGCCCAACAAGAGCCAAGTGGATTTTGCCACACATACATACACACATATATTAACAATAAGAGGTAAATACATTTTGAGCGCGAACTTCCTCGAGAACTTTGAATGGAAATCAAGAAGAGTTCCCAAATATATGGGAATATATGGATATTTGGCATTATCTATAGCTATAGCGGTTCTTTTTTGTGTGCCCTATATAGCTTGTAAACGATAAACTTTCAGCAGACTATAATTAATATCTGATCTATACACATCTGCCTCAGCATAATATATCATTTTGGATTAATTTCGAAATGTTCTCACTAAATGCGTTTTTTATTTGCTTTTTACACCTTTGTTTATTAATTCTCATAGGGGCTGCTGTCTTCTATATATGTATGTACGTATATGCAGATACGCTTTAATGTGCTTTTCTTTGTTGATCTTTATCTCTTCTCTCTCACTGAAACAGTTCATTTATTCGCTTTGTTAGCTTTCGCAGATAAAACAGATTTTTTGTTTCATTTTTATTTCCTATTTTTCGAAAAGTATTTCAATTTCAAGGATAATTTTGATGCATCAAAACGTACTCAAATTGATTTCGCTTAAGTATACATATATTTTGGTTATTCACTTTAGAAAATATACATATATGCATATGTATATATTTTCCAATGCAGCGCGCCTGTCCAATATATGTTCCGAAATAGCTTTATATTTTCGACATTATGTATATATTTTGTATGCGGCTGTTTCTCACTCACAATTGCCTTTCTTTTTCCTTTTCGTATTTTTTAATTTATTTATATTTCTCTTTTTTGATTTGATTTTCCGCTTTTCAACAAACACCGCAACCGAACGTCAAGGAAAACCATGCCCAATGCTCATTTTCATTTTCACTTTTCACATGCACACCGCGGCACGAATACGATTTTCCGAAGACTCTTCTGACTGCGTTGATGGCTTGTTTCAGAAACGTTTTTCAGATTCTTCACGATTCTTTCTCTCGCTCGTTTCGCCTTTTCGGTTCTTTTTCAATCATTCGCTCCGAGCGACGTCCGCATGCGGCCGCGTTTCATCAACGTTTGACGCTGGCGGCCAGTGCCATGTGGATTTTACTTAGCCGCTGTTGGCTGCGCCGCACAGTGGTGCAGCAACCACAATTACGCTGTGAAAATATTGCAATGCGATTTTATGCTATGCAGAATAAATTGAAAATAATATTAAGCTTGTAATATAATTAATTTAGTGCAATATAAATTATATTACCAGTATTAATTAATGATTTTAATAATAATAATTTATAATATATATTCGTATAAATATCTTATAAATATATGTTTCATTACATACATACAAGACAAAATTATAATATTAACATTATGATTTTAAACATTTTATATAACATAATCTATCAAATCACCGAACTTCAAATGTTCGTTTAAATTTACCATTCGGCATAAAACAAATGTAGCCGTTTAACTAAATATATAACTTAGAACGATTGAAATAAAATTTACATATGGAAATTGAATTAAAATAATTTTCGGCTTACTAATACAAATACTTTATATGTTGAATATTTATCAAATGATAAATAAATTTAAAGTATAAATTCTACAAATAATTTTGGACTATTTCAATTGAAGTTGCAGAAAATTTGTGATTGAGCAGCTGCAGAGTCATTTGGTATTTTCATACATTCATAATTGATTATTGAAAGCTTATTTTACTTTTTGTGTGTTGTTCATATAGTTTCATAGAGTTTTTCCCCGTTTGCTTTCACTGTGCAGCTGCTGCTTGCGCTCTGCTTCGTGTTGTGGCCTCTGATGCGATTGCGCGCAGCTGTGGGTCCCCCACAGGCGACGACGACTCCCCAGTTCGAGTGGCTGTTGTTGATGACGTATTGAATGTAGAGCGTCCCCAAGCGCCCAAGGGCCCTCTCCCCTCCTCTAGGCCCACACTATCATTCCACATAGCTGCTGACTCTGATGAGTCAAAGTAATGCTAGGAAGAATTTTCCGTCTCATGAAAACGAAAACGAAAACGAAATAGTCTCAGTTTATTTCACTCTTTCTCTTTCGATGCATCCGTATCTCTCGCTGCTATTCGTCTCTCTGTCTTTTGCCATCTCTCAGAGCTGTAGTGGATGCAACTTAGAGCGAGTTAAAAATAAATTGCATCGTGTGGCTGCTTACCTGCTCGATTCGGATATATCTTTATATATATATATGTACAACTGTTTAAATATTTATATATATTTTGATTTTGTTCGTTTTAGAAAATTTATTATTGTGTTATGTCTAATTTGATTTAATTTATTTGCAAATTTCTTCTAGCTGCACTGACATAAACGCACTTGAAACAGCTAATTTCAAATTCAAAATTAATGTGAAGAAATTCAAGTAATTCGAAAAATCTCTTTGAGCTAAACAGATCAAGCTGTCATAGATTATAGAAATTAGAAGATAAAAAGCCATTTCAGACTTGTGCAAAGTTCATATTTGTTTAGATGATTCATTATCAAAATTGTAGAACACTCCGAGCCTCACAGAGATGGCTCAACAGTTAAGATCTAGCTGCCAATATTGGTAACGGGACAGGTTGATGGCAATGTAAAGCATGAAAACAGCTGCCAATCGTGCCCTGCGGCGATTGTCAACAATAATGCATTAAGTAGGCAGCTCGTAACAACTACATGTCGTACACACACACATACATACATACATATATTTAGATATATAAAGTGGTGCCAGTCGTCGGCGCCCTTTAAGTTATGGTACCTGGAACTGGCGCAAGAACAGAACATAAATTGGCCAAGACAGTCCACTTGGCTGTGGCTAACTTGGCTGTCTGTCGTCTGTTCTTGGGCATGCTGCATGCATCACCATCCGCTCTATGAAAAACAAAAGAAATAACTAAATGACTTGTTCGAATGGTACATCACTATAATCAACAGCAGCAACAACAGCAGAGATCATGAGCATAAAAATAATTCAAAGCAGCTGCCGTGTCAATCATAATGGGCGCGCAATGAACAAACAATGCAACAGAAGATAAATTAAGCATTTCAACAATTTATTTGATTAAATACATGCATACATATTTACTTGCATGTATGTACGTATCCTTAAATATGACATGTACACTTTCGATCCATGTGCCAAATTGAATCCTCATTTTATGTGTTCTATGCATAAATGCTGACTAACGCATTTTGTGACAGCCGTTGAAAAATGCATTTAAGTATTTGATTGTTTTTTGTTTTTTTTTCAGTCTATGTCAATGAAATTATAAATACAAAATGTTTTTGCTGTTTCTTTTCTTTTTTGCTTTGTTTTTCGAATTCTATTTTGGTTCGGTTAATCATTTTCGCATAGAACAAGCATGCGCTGTTTAATGAGAACAGTTTATGTTGGCATTTAGTCAAGATCGATTCATGTGACTCCGTGGCGCAACGGTAGCGCGTCTGACTCCAGATCAGAAGGTTGCGTGTTCAAATCACGTCGGGGTCAACTGTGAGCCAAACTTTTTAATTTTTTTTTTTTTTTCAATTTTAAATCCATATATTTTTTTAATCCATATTATTTTGAGTGCCTTATAATAGTTAAATTAACTTAAATTAACATAATTAAAAATTAAAGCACTACAAATTAAAGCAAACGTGTGTTAATTTGTTAAAAGAATAAAATAATCACATTATTAAATTTATACATTGTGTAACTTTGCATATTTTATTAATCTGAATACGTATGTATGTATGTGCATATTGCATATTTTCTGCCAACACACATTTCGTTTCTGCTTTGTGCAGCCAAACTCTTAAATGTTGCGAGAGCGCATGCTCTTAAACTCAAAGAGAATCAGCTGTGGGTAGAACTGGAAACAGCTGTTCGCATCAGCTGTTTCAAGTGCACGCGAATAGCAGAAACGTAATCAAAAACTGAAAAGTGAGAAGGAATAAATTATAAAAGTTTTCAAATATAAAATAAGTAAACACATATAAAATGATAAAATGTCAAAACTGCCAAAAGCAGCCCTTAGCTTAAAACAGGTAAGTGACGGATGGCACCTGTATTTTAGCCTTTTCAAATTTCTCATTCACCCAGTTCATGCTGCGCCAGGAGGTGCTGAAGCTGTACAGAGAAATTTGGCGCACCACACGGCTGGTGCCGGACCAGCATAGCCGACAAGAGCTCAGAGCCTGGGCCCGCCACGACTTCCAGGCGAATCGCAACCAGAGCGACGAGGTGGCGATCAAAATGCTGATGCAGAGCGCCAGACGCAGCCTGACGGAGCTGCAGACCAGCCTCCAACTGAGCGGCACGAACGTTAAGTGAGAAAAATGCTTGCATCTTTTATTTGAGCTTCACAAACTTGACTGCTGCAATCGAATTACAGAGACATAAAACACGATAATAAATAAATAAAGCTAAAGAGAAAGACCTTTGAGGCGCTACAGCAAAGTCTGTGTCTGTTTCCGTGGCTGTGTAGAGAAAAGCAGTCTAGCAGTTTGGTAGATGTTAACTAGGATGAGTGAGGACTGAACCGAGCGATTTACAGCAGCGGGCGCAGCAGACTCAGCCAGGCGACCTTCAGCAGAGCCAGTCCGAAAAGCAGGGAGCCGACGCTGGTGATGATAAGCGAGATGAGATCCCGTTTGGCGTGCTCCTCGACTCGCCCCACCAGAAAGCTGTGTATCACGGTGCTGGTTATGTGAGCGCCGTCGAAGCCAAAGCAGGGAATGGCATTGATCAAGGCGAGTCCAATGCTGAAAACCACATTGTACCTCAGCAGCAGCGAAAGGGCATCGGGCCAAGCGGAACTGATCTGTTTATAGCGGGGCACAAAGGCCGAAACGCGCACCGACCGCAACACATCACGTGGCTGGCCCACATACATCACGGGTGGCAGTGCCTCGTGGTCCAGACTCTGCCTCTTAAACACCAGAATCCTCGTTGTATTGTGCAGCATGGGCCGCAGACAGTATCCCTGGGCACACGACCCTGCTCTGCAATAGCCGCTCGAGTCCTCCAGCGTGCGCCGCATGGGCAGGCACACGTGCTGCGGTATCTCAGCGGGCGCATCCACAGTGGCGTCCTCGATGTACTCGAAGCAGCTGACATTGGGATTGCGCTCGTCACAGCACTGCAGCCGGCCCTCCGCATTGTGATGGGCTATGTCGATGCTCTCGTCATTGAGCCGTATGAAGTCGGAGCTAATGCAGTAGCCCAGGCGCTGCTGCTGCGCCTGCTGCAGGCAACCCAGCCAGCTGTCCTCGTTGCTGACGGGGCAGTCGTTCAGCTGAGTGATCACGTTCTGCACCTGCAGGCCGCGATCGCCCCGCAGAGGCGATTTGGTCGTCAGCTCTGTGACTATCACGTGCTCGTTGTATTGGTAGAAGGGCGACATGATCATGCCCAGCGTCGAGATGAACAGATAGCAGACGCAGGCGAACACAAAGTTGTTCCAAATGCCGGCGCAAAGGATGCGCAGCTTGCGAAACCAGCGCAAGCTGTTCAGATGATCATGCGAGAGCTCCGTATAGGCCAGCGGCAGGCAAAAGTAGATCTGCGAACATGCAAATGTTATTTAACAACTTTTTGGATTCCTCCTTATCTCACCCTGAAGCCGAAGCCCGTAACTGGCACGTCCTCCAGCACGGCGGCGAACGCATGGCCCATTTCGTGAAGCAGTGTGCAGAGCACCAATGTGGCTATATAATAGCCGATCTCTTGAAGTGGCAGATTGACTCCGGGCAATAGAATTTCCAGCTGGACCGTCGCCGTGGCGACTGTTGATGTGGCTGCTACCGCACCTCCAGCAGCAGCTGGTGCTCCGCCATCACTGCCATTGAATATGGTAATGATGAGCAGTATTATGCCAATGGGCAGCAGGAGGAAGGATAGCAGGACGCCTACATTGAAGCACTTGACCAGAAAGCTTCTCGTGCAGCTCTTGCCGGCTGCGGAGCCCCAGCGAATCAGCATCCGATTGAAGGTGCTGGCATTGGAGTGCCAGTGAAGGCTCATGAAGTTGATATTCAGTCCTGTGTTGCGCAGAAAGGCGTCGTATGGATAGTGCATGCAGCTCTGCAGGAAGTTTTTAATAATTAAATTCGATGCGACAATTTATTCGTTTGATTCCATCAAGCACACCTTGAAAAAGCGATCGAAAAAGTACATGACGCCATATAAAATCGTCAGCACTGTGAAGAATATTATGGGATCCATTGTGCGCAAGTTTTTTGTGTTGACTTAGTGCTAAACCTCAAGCGACGCACATTGTTATTGTCATTTAATTTTGTTGTTGATTATTTTATGGCCTAACTGAACAATATGCCGAACAGCTGACTGTGCAGCTACCGGGCTGCCAACTCGCTTTACATTTTGCAGAGATCCACAGCGCTTCCCAGGTAACAGTAAGCGGAAGAGGTTATTCAATAGTGAAACTTCTCTTAATACCACTGTTATTATTTGCAAAGAAACCTTATGAAACTTTATTTAATGTCTTTTTGATTTATTATTGTTCGACCGCCATATAATTTTATTTAATACTGTTACCAACAGCTGAACTTGACGGCGGGTGCATGACGACACAATTTCCCCACACTGAACAACCTTTTTTCATAAATACCACTTATACCAGAGCGTTGCCATACTTTAATATGTGCGTGCAAGAAACAAGCGTCTTCCCGTTGACTTAATTCCACAATTAATAAAATTTCGCATATTATCATAAAGTAAATAATGCCGAAAGTGCGTCGTAGTCGTAAACCCCCACCAGATGGCTGGGAACTTATTGAACCCACACTGGAAGAGCTGGAGCAGAAAATGCGCGAGGCTGAAACGGAACCGCACGAGGGCAAACGCATTACGGAATCACTTTGGCCGATCTTCAAGATACATCACCAGAAGACGCGTTATATCTACGATCTCTACTATCGCCGCAAGGCTATCAGTCGTGAACTATACGATTACTGCCTGAAGGAGAAGATCGCCGATGCCAACTTGATAGCCAAGTGGAAGAAGTCGGGCTACGAAAACCTCTGCTGCCTGCGGTGCATTCAGACTCGTGATACGAATTTCGGCACGAACTGCATCTGCCGCGTGCCCAAGTCAAAGCTGGAGGAGGGACGCATAGTGGAATGCGTCCACTGCGGATGCCGCGGCTGTTCCGGCTGAGGCGCCCATTTGAAATTCTCGTAAATATAAAGACTGTAAATACGCGTGTGGTTTAGAGCCTTTCCTAGCTTATCTTCAAAAGTAGACAGAAGCAAAGCTAAATAAGATATAAAGTATATATGTATCTGAATGTATATATGTTTTCCTCATGTCTGGAAACTTTCTGAACAACGCTCGTACAGTTTAAAGTCGGAGTTGATGTGTGTGTATTGAGTAAATGAGGAATTGAGCTGCTTCCTAGACAGCAGGATGGGAATTACAGTTGATTACTTAATGAAAACTACAATAAATTGTAAATAAAATAATTGGGTAGTATAAGAACACAAAACCGCTTGTAAAAATAGAATATCGATATAAATGTAACCTTTTTACTTAAAATAAAATTAAATAAAAATTCATACTATCAATTTTGGTCTTAAGAGATTTTGTAGCTTCTAGGTTCAAATGAAATTACACATAGTTAGAATTTAACAAACTTAAACTGAATATACCAGGGATCGCAAATAAGAGTTATGCATTTAACAAAATTGAGGGTCAAAAAAAAAAAAAAAAAAAAAAAAACCCAAGAAGAGAAAGGAAAACACACATAAGGATTTCTTTTATGGCGAGTTCAAAAAAAGGATAAACATTTATTTGAAATTTTTCCTTAAAAAATTATATTTAATTATTAAAATTGATTTTTATGATAAAAATCTAAAATAATTATTACAGAACAATTTTTATATAAAAATTTAAAATAAGAGTTATGCCTTAACTTTTATTATAAAAATTGAAAATAAAAATTGAATTGAAATATCTCTTGAACTAAAGGAGCTAGATCATATATTTTTGTATATATATGATCTACGCATTAATACCTTTCATTTGATGTATAATACGTATGTAAATATGTACATGTATATATACATATATAATTTATTATATGCTTGGGCTTTTAATTTATCATAAAATAATAATAATTATTATTTTTTTTTTTTTTTTTTTTGCTATAAAAACTATAATTGTTACGGTCCCTGGAATATACTCAAGTCACGCATCATCTCGACTCACATTTGGAACAGCTTTGATAAGTCAGACATTTCGATCGTCATAACTGTAAACACGAAAATCACCAAATCTTAAATTTCTATATATTTTACGTAAATCATAAGTTCAGTTCTTGTTTTTAAGGACAGAAAACAGAAGAGATAGTCTCTATAGAAAAGAATATCTATCTAATGATCTATTATGGGTGTTATGTCTCTATAGACAATGCGTTAGCATTACCATATTTTTTATGAATTTACTGTAGTAGCCAAATAACATTGTTAGAGTTTTTCAGTGGGTGCAATGGGTGGTAGCCCTTGCCACTTCAGTATTCTATCTATAAGGTTGGGGCACTTTTTACTAGTAGTCTTAGTGCCCCTTTTGGTTTCGTTGAAAAATATGACAAGCCTACAAAATTTGAAATATATTAATATATCTTTTGGAATTATATGTCTAACGGTATGCACATTTTGCATTTATGTTGAGTTAAGGTCTTACATTGCCCATAAGGCGGAGTATGCCAACATTATACTATTTAGTTTTACGCTCGTGCACGTCGTCTCCTGCATTCTTTTAATAATTGGCGCTAAGCTGGTAAGGCAAGTAATATCGGTCTCTGCTAAATGGAATGTAATTCGAAATGTGAGTGCTCTTTGCAGATGAAAAATAATTTTCTGATACCCTGGATGACCTGTTTGCCCCTCACCATTATGAACTTCAACGTAGTGTTCCTACATGTTCTGGAAATGGTCTGGAGCATTATGACATCCATGATGATATGTATGTAAAGTTTTAAACCTAATGTACCCAAGGCAGCATCCCATATAATATCATGCTTCCAGCCATTGCAATGTGGCTATTTGTGTTGAACATGTTCCTAAAGCTCCTCAAGGAGAAGCGCAGAGCGAAAGCCGAAATGCCCACTTCGAGTATTCTGGCCTTTCAGCTTTCCGGGAGTTCCTGACCTAAGCGGCCAAAAATGCTGAGCAAAACAAAATGGAAATACAACGAATCAACTCTGTCGCACTCGCACGCAGCCCGGGCACTGCTATCCCGCTCACTCGTCACTCGTACTGCCACGTAATTCACCTCAAGCTCACCACAGACCACAGACCGCAGTCCACAGTCCGTGTTGGAGTTGAGTTCGGCGCGTGCCCTGCTTTGAGTGGAATCGATTCAAAGGCATCGAGAGGACGCACGGCGAAACAGTATTACGCCGAGCAGTGAGCCGAGCACATCGAACCCAATAGAAAAGGAACAGAGAATCGCAGAAAAGTTGTCACAGATATACCTAGTCAAGGATCAGACGGAACAATAAATGAAATTAGTTCGAAAAGCGTGCAGCCCAAATTTTACTTGAATTCCTGGCAACAGACTGATGCACTTCACTGTAACTCAATTACCGAGTGCATTCCGGGCGATCGGGTGATGTGCAACAATAGAAATGTTTTTTATCGATTTGTAGCAGAAACTCTAGTTTGTTGAGTCCACCAAGAGACACTGACACTGACAGTGTGTGTGTGTGTGAGTGTGAGTACTTTAGTGTGCTTGCGCGTGTTCGTGTGTCTGTGCAGCAGCGGAAACAGGAACAGCAACTGGCAACTGGCAACTGGCAACTGGCATTAGCACACGACAAAATGACGCAAATGCGTCTTTAAGCGGAATAAACCTTCAACTGACGCAAGTTCCTGCAAAGCCTTAAATGCAATACAAATCAAACGAAACACTGATATTGATAATAGCTAAATAAACAACTAGTCGTTGTACAGGAATCCAGTGCCAAAGCATAAGCCAGCACACCTCGTCCATCACGCATACGCCGTGTGCGCTAGCCGTTATCATTCCGAAAATTGGGCCAACCCTTGGCTTTGGCCGTGCCGCTGCCGTCGCCGTCGCCGTCGCCGTTGCCGTTGCTCCTGCTTCTGCTTCTTCTTTTGCTGCAGCTGCAGCTGTAGCTGTGCTCCTTTGTGCTGTCCGCGTGTGGCCCTATCGAGCTAAACCAATGCATTTGAGTGCACAACAACAACGCCCCAAGCAACAACAACAACAACGCGAGCAACAAGAGATACACCAGCGAAGGCGCCTCACATACCGCAAAGGACGAGCATGTCATCCCTGCAGCGCGACTGGCATTTACAGGTGAGCGAGCCCTGGGCTCTTTACTGAGCATTAGCTCACAGTCGAAACGTGTTTACATTCCAATTGGAATATCGTCACACACCTAGTGGCACCTGAGGTCAAGAAACGCGCCTAACTTATGTGGTCAGAGGCCGTGCAGTGAGCTCGGGCCAAGCGCAAACACATTGAGGTAGTTTGAGGTCGCTTGGCAGGCATTGTAGAATTTGGTGAGCATGCGCCTGGCCCCGCCCATCGAATCACTCGAGTGCGCGTAAACAATGGATAGCCAATGCGAAGGGCTGGATAGTGGGTCAAAGCCGGATCCAACACATGTCCGACAATGAAATGTATGGGCAGGAGGCGGGGGCGCAGCGGGTGCCGAAAGTGTCAAAAAGAACAGACCACAAAACAGTGAACAAAAGTAAAGGGAACGTTCTAAAATCCTTTTTGCAATCTCGAACTAGGGGAAGAAGCAATAGCAATGGCAATGCGAGGCAGCAAATTATAAAATGATCTCAGTTGAAAAACATTTTCAAAACGGTTTAATATATGTAGATATAGAGTTTTTTTTTAAGCTTTTTTTAGCTAGTGGATAAATCAAAATCGTATCGCTCGTTGTTATCAAATAAAACCGTTGGTACGTACTCATTCATAAGATTAATTTAGTGTTAGTGTTACTGTGTCAGTTCTTTACCGATCTGGATCTTGAAATATAATTTTGAGATTTCAAATTTCTCCTCAGCCTTTACCACCTACTACCAACTACATAGTCACGTTCCTACATTTTCTATCAACTAGTCAAGTTTATCTGGCTGGTTGAAGTCCCTAGGAATTCTGAAAACTTAAATAATAAATTATTAATTTAAATTTGCCTACATTATAAAAATTTGTTATGTGGATAAGTTGTACCTAAAGTTGAAGAAAAATAATATCCGAAAAAAACTTCGGCATTGTATTCATCATCTATACACATATTTATTATTCTGCAGGCAGTTTTATTAAAGTTCGATTTTCTTTATAATCTGGATATCGGGTTCAGGGAAGCTAGTCGAGCAGTCTCGACTAGAACTATCATACAATACTTGATTTTCATGATGTCTGTATGAAACTTATACAGAATATATACATGGAAATCTCAATACTATTTTCAAGTAAGTGAAACTAATAATGTGGTGATTGTTTAAGACTAAAGAAATATAAATTGTATTTTTTTTAAACTTGCCTTATCCTGAAATGTAGGTCAAATAATAAGCAACATTTCCCACGATACTTTTCACTCAAATCCTTGGTTTATATTGAGACCACCTATTTTGTACAGATTTCAATCCATATCAATGACAATTCTGTAGAAGCCCTCGACTTGCAACAAGTTAAGCCCTAGCAAATCTCTTTACACGCGCTAATTGACAAGGCAACCAACTGCTCAACGACCCAACCACCGAGCCACTCAAGCACCCAACCTGCCGCCCGTCCATCCTAGCCCAAGATTCTTTCATTTCATTAGATTGCGTCAGGTCCTTGAGTTGTTGCGAAATTGAAAATGTAACACAACATTGCCACTTGAACGGAACCCGAGCGCGTGGCGCCAGGCCCTCGTCCACTCCCACAACCACGCCTACTCGTCCCACTATCACTCCCACTGGCCATGCCCATGCACTGTGCGCTTCCTGGCAATTTAAGCCAAATTCCTGCTGACAGGCGACAGCTCAGGCTCAGCGTACAACAAAGGGGATAAAGCTTTGACATCTGGCAAGGTCAAAGGGCGTGGATGCTACCACACAATGTTGCCACACGTTGCCTGCAGGGCTTGGCTCATTAGCAGGCAGCTCGCCATCGATTGCATGTTTTCCAGCATGCAGGGCATATTCTCTAGCACCATCAACATGTGGCATGCCACCATTGGGGGGCGTTGACGCCCATTGACATGCCACTGCGATGAGTCACCCGATACGGGGCACGCGCCTTGCAGTCGACTTCAATTAGAAGCAAAGCAAAACCACATTTGATGCCTTCATTTGAGCGCGCTGTCGTATACTCAATGCGTCCCAAACCGATTGCTTATGCAACGCATTAGGCGTGAGCATCTGACTTCATTAAACGTAGGCGACAGCTGCTTAGCTATGCGAATGATTGCTAAAAGACTCTACTAAATCTTTTAATAGCATTTAATTTAGTTACTCATTATGGAGTGCAGTTGTGCCATATTGTTATTTCTATATGAAGTTAGACTCAAGCAAGACTTCTGATCAAAAAGTGAATAGAATATGGAATATCTGTTCACATTTTAAAGGTTTAGGTTTAAGGCAAAAAAACTGAAGAAACCGGCTAGAAACAGTCTAAAACTTTTGAAATAATTTTAAAAATGAAATAAAAAGTTTTTACTAAGTTGACCCCGACGTGATTTGAACACGCAACCTTCTGATCTGGAGTCAGACGCGCTACCGTTGCGCCACGGAGTCACATGTTGTGATCCGGCGCTAAATATGCATTTCAGTCTGAGACGTGTCTGACATTAGAAAGCCAATTTTATTGATTTATTGACAATCACATGTGCTGCACTTACAATAGGAATAAATTAAATTTTCAAATTGAAACATGATATTGGAAACAAAGTAATTGTTGGTTATATTAGAGGAAAACGGAAATTCCCCAATTTTGATAAATATCCCTGGCAATTTAGAGAACAACTAAATAAATGCAAAAACAAATTGCTGTCGAGAGAGAAAAGCACAAATATATGTACACACATAAATATTTCATCTACAAGTCGTGAGCTTTAAAGCTCTTATCGAAAATAATTGTTGGAGTACATCAAAACCAGTTTACATATGTACTCGCCGAAAAAGCGACCAGTTCATATATTATATTCATGCACATATAATAATATTATTATTGTATGTATTATGTACATACATATAATAATAATTGTTATTGTTTTGCCTGTCTGTAATCAATTAAGTTTGTATGTTTAATTGTATATATAGAGCTCTCCATAAGATAATAATTCATATTATAATTTTTGCCTAAAAGATGACTATAAAAATATTGTGCTATCAAAAATATTTTCTATATGCAACATGGAAGAGAAAACATTTTATAGACAAATTCCTCAACTGAGACCCAGAGTCGCCAATTTTAGTTTGTTGAATTAGTTGGGCTTATTTCTTATCAGATGTTTGCCAGAGAGACTCCCACGACTTCCCCCTAACGTGCATTTGACCCTGAAAACTTGCAACTGGCAACGGGGAATTGGGGAAAACTGTGGGGAAAACCTGAAAAGCAAATGGGAAAACGGAAAATAACTAAACGTCATGCCAGCTCATGCAGCATGCGGATGACGATATCTAAGGAGGGCTGTGGCCGTTGTGGGCGGAGCTAGTGAGTAACAACAACAGACGAGCATCGATTTAACAAAAAACTTACTTTTACAGCAGCAGCAGCAACAACAACAAATATCAAATATTTGTTGTTGCGGATAATTACAATAAAATATGTATGGCAAAGACGTAGCCAAGGGCAATGACAGGTGTGTCTGTACGTGTCTGTGTGTGTGCGGGTTGCTTCTTGTTGACGGGTTTGTTTGCCAAAGGATCAAGCCAATTAAGGGATAATTTATGGCGTGCATTTAAGTGCTGAGTCATCGTGCATTAAATACGAAACAAATTAAAGTTTAATTAGTAATCGCATTACAATTTTATTTACGGGGTTTTGAGTTAATAAAAACTAATAAAAATGATTCTATTCTTACAACAAAAATTGTTTACTTTATTTATCATTGATATTAATATTGAAATGTAATTGAATGTCGGTATTCATACAAAATCTATTATTAAATTATACATGTTATATATGGCGATACGATATGGATATACATTTTGGATCTACGTCCATTGGGTATCCAAACAACGCCCTAGAAAATCAACCAGAGCTAAGTTCGTCAAATTCATTCTAGCTCGAGACAAGCATCACTTATATACTTACATATATATCATATTCAGCATATATCCAGTAGTAATTAAAGTGGAGTTTATAACACTGCAATTAGCAATTGGCGGTAGCAGCTATTCAATGATTCTAGATAGATTTAATATAATAGATAGCTGTGACACAAGGCCTTGCGGTCATACAAATAGGCGTACAGAGACAAATTGGTATTACTTGACCATTCACCCATTGAGTGCACCAAATAGTGGATATGCATATGAGCCTTCAAATACATTTTTCATTATTTTCACGCCTTTTAATGAAATAAAATATAATTTCAATATATCATTTTAAGACGATGCCTACATATTGAGTTGAATATTATTTCTCCATTTTCTTTGGAAATTCTTTATTTATTCCGACTTGTTTGGACGTATGTATATTATATAAGTATATTTACAACATATTTTTATACCCTGAACCCATTTTCAATGGGAAATCAGGGTATAATGGTTTTGTTAAAAGTATGTAACAGGCAGAAGGAGGCGTGGCAGACCCCACAAAGTATATATATTCTTGATCAGGGCGACGAGCTGAGTCAATTTGGCCCTGTCCGTCTGTCTGTCCGTCTGTCTGTCCGTCCGTCCGTCCGTATGTATGAACGCGTCGATCTCAGAAGATATGAGAGCTAGAGAGTTTTGAAATTTTTTTTCCTAGGTCCGTGTATATCACGCGCATATCAAGTTTTTCTTTATATATCGATAACCACTCCCGATATTTTATTATCGATCAAAACCCTTATCGAAAGCTAGTTATTGAATTATATCTCCTACACCTTTAGAGCTAAAGCTTATAGTATTTCTCAAGTTGCTACGCCCCTACTGGAAATATGTTAACAGTTAAGCTCAGAGCTGAGCAGAGGCTTCAAGTCTCTACCTTTAGTGGTATCGAACGAAGAGAAGGAGGACGGTATACTTTTAAAGAAATGCCATATCTTGATTTTGTATGGCCTTGGCAATGGTTGGCAGAAACTATCGAATACTATTTATGGAGAAACAAGGTAATCGGAGAGTTAATCAAATGAAAAGCTAATATGTGGACTAACATTCGAGAGCCATGCGGCGATATCGTATGCCTGCCCGTACTCAAGCTGCAGTTTGCGTGCCGGAAGGGTATTAATTTAAGTATGATAAAGCTAAGGATCTAAGTTACGTTCTTGATTGCTTGAAATGGACTTGATTTGCACAAAATTGATTTGAGTCCCGTGTCTGTGTTGCAGGGTTCACGGGGATCGGTGTACTGCGCGAGTGAACCGGACCCAGCTGGTCGAGTCCAGTACGAGTCGGGAGGGCTCGTTCTCAACGACAGGGCGGGGCAATGCGGAGACGGCGATGCTGACTGCGGCGCTGCCGGCCAGGCCCCAAGCGGATCACTGTTCTCGGTTGTGTCCGCGCCACCTGCACCGCTGCCCACTGTGGCCCTGGCCCAGCTGGACGTCAAGCAAATGGAGGCGCTGTGCGTGCCGTCGCCCTCGCCGTGCGCCTCGCCAGCGCTGCGACCTGCCACGCTCAGCTTGGATGCGCCCTGCTGTCCGCGCACGCTGCAAGCCAGCCTGCTGGAGCACCAGATCCCCGAGCTGGAAGAGGACGACAATGAGAACCTGTTGACCGTGTCCAGCATAACGGCTCGCCCGTTGATAGCCAAATCGAACGAGTTGCGCAGCAGCCGCAAGCAGCAGTTATCCTCGGGTACGGCTCGCAGCAAATGCCTGAAGCGCGCCAAGGAGCTGGAGCGACCGTCCGCTCGTCGCAGCAGGCAGCTGGCCAAGGATCGCGACTCATCCACCAGCACTACAGAGAGCGGCGGCGGCTGCGCTGCGGAGCCACCGGACGGTGGCTACGGCTGGTTCATTGTCTTCGGCGCCTTCTCCGTGCAGTTCTGGGTCGCCGGACTGGTCAAGTCGTATGGCGTGCTCTATGTAGAGATCATGGAAACCTTTCCCAGCTCCACGGCCACTGTGGCCTCCTGGATACCAGCCATCCTCTCAGCGCTCTGCCTCGTCCTCGCACCGCTCTCGAGCGCGCTCTGCCAGCGCTTCTCCTGCCGCTCCGTTGTCTTTGTGGGCGGCATCTTTTGCTCTCTGGGCATGGTGCTCAGCTATTTCGCCACCAGCCTGCTGCACCTGCTCCTCACCTTTGGCATTCTTACAGGTAAGAGAATAAGCGAGAGAGATCTCAACTACTTGACTACAACGACTAATGAATACTCCAACGTTTAGATTCACTTAATTCGTTAGGAAATTCTTTAGATTCACTTAATTCGTTAGGAAATTCTTTAGTATTTCGAACTGTAAAACTAAATAAAAAGCATTTTGTACTGTAATTGTGCCTATATCATTTAAGCCACTCCTTAGATACAGTCTAAAATATCGAACGGAGTCTTACTCCATCCCTATATGAGATATATCAACGCTATGTATTTGAGAAAAATCGTCAGCCCGACAATATAATCGGAACTTCAAGTTAAATAAGCTGTAGTTTTCTGAGATATGGTAATTTCCAGCTACCATACATTCAATTACTTAAGTAATTAAACTCGATTGATACAATTACTTATCTAACGGAGTACTTTACATATGTAATAATTAGATCCTATTACTAGATATTCAGATACGCATATTTAGATAGGTATCAAAGTAACTCTTCCATCCAATCCAAATAGTTAACCGATTCCCATATTTGTTTTGTATTTTTCAAGTAACTTTAATGAATAATCTTCAATAATTATCTATTACAATTACCGAGGTAATTAAGAAACTTAGTATGTACTATACGTTCTAGGAATTGGCGGTGGTCTCTCCACGACCCCAGGCATTGTGATTGTCTCGCAGTACTTTGACAAGCACCGCGCCCTGGCAAACGGGATCTGTGTGTCGGGCACGGCGGCGGGCAGCTTCGTGCTACCCATATTGATAAAGCACCTGGCGGAGAGCTGCGGATTCCATGGCACGATACTCATACTGGGCGGCTGCATGCTGCACGTGTGTGTCTCGGCGACTCTGTACCGACCGCTGAGCGACTATGCCGAGCAGGCACAGGTGCAGGCGCAGGCGCAGGCGCAGGATGCGGCTGGCAAGCCCAACAGTGATGACATCAATCCCAGCACTACGGGCATGCTGACGACGTCCACGTACTTGGGCACCTGTGAGGTGGGCGCCGATGAGCTCAACGACAAGTTCATAGAGCATTTGTTCCTCGAGGAGTGCAAGAATCATCTGAACTACTACGCCAGCAAGCAGCCAGGTGAGTTACTGGGCATAGGCCAAAGCAATTCATGCTGCAGTTGTTCATTGCTCGCCAGCTCAAGACAAGTCGGCGCAGGAGAGCGATGATGAGGTGAAGGACATCATTGGCGAAACCACCTTTATAAAGCCCATGAAGAAGGTGCGCAGTTCCGGCCTACTGCACTCCGTGGAGGATCTGAGCACAGACTCCACTTGGGTCTATCGCAAGCACTCAGGCACCGACTCGAATCGCGGCAGTCGGCGACGTCGCAACGTCTTTGCCAATGACGAGACCATCAGCAAGATCCATGCCCATCTCGAGAAGCCGCTCTCCCCACCGAGCGTGGTCAGCCGCGGTCTCAGCAAAAGCATGGAGATACCCACGCCCGTGAGCAACCTCAGCGAGCTGAAGCAACAGCCATCGGATGGCAGCATTCTGGACTCCCAGCTCCTGGAGTCCGCGGCCGTCTTTGACGACGACGACGATGACAATGACGCCATCGACGAGGATGACGATGACGAGCGCCAGCTGAAGCGCAGCTGCTGCGCACGCATTGAGATGTACCTGGACATCAGTCTGCTGCAGGAGCCCCGGTTCATACTGATGTGCCTATCCGTAACACTCATGTCTGTCGGCTGTCCCTACATGCTCTACTATCTGCCCGCGCACGTCATATCTATCGGTGGGTCAATCACTCTTCAAGCTAACTTCATTCGTAAATCATATCTGGGTTGTAGTACGAGTAGAGCCGAATCGTATGTTAAAGCCAAGAATAATCTTTGCTAAATAATTATAGAATGATGAAGAAAGCAATTGCGATAGTAATGGTGATAATAAAAATGTCTCTTAAATTCGATATAGATAAATTAAGGAATAGAAAACATACATTTGTATCTGTATATAGGTATGTGATTGAGTTTGATTGAAGATATGCGAGCCTAAGCAACGTGTTCTTTGATTATACAATAATTTTTACAAAGTCAAAGTCTATCTGTAGTAGACTACAACAACTATGAAAGTATAGGGCTTCAGTAATTTACAATTACCATATAATATTTAGATATAATAGACTCTACTTCTTTTTCTAGGCTACAATAAAAGCGAAGCGGGGTATTTGGTGGCCATCAGCGCTGTGCTGGATCTGTGTGGACGCCTGGGCCTAGGCTGGCTATCAGATCTGCAGCTCTTTGACCGTAAGAAGACCTATACACTATGGTAAGTCGGTTAAAGTAAAACCATATATACCTAAATCACATATTGGATTCTGATGTTGAAGAATATGTTTTTTTATTGTATATATTCTATCTATGTATCTATTATAATATCTATCCTATTTAATTGACATACTCATTCAATTTTAAAATTAAGTTAGTTTCACATTTCTATTCTAGCATCCTGGGCGCTGGCCTGGCCGTTCTGACAATACCCTTTGCCAGGACCCTGGTGCTGGTGGGTCTATCAGCGGCAGTATATGGACTATGCCTGGGCAGCTGGTATGTGCTGATGCCCGTGCTGCTGGCAGATGTCTTTGGGACGGATCGTATTAGCTCCAGCTACGGCTTGGTGCGCATGTTCCAGAGCATAGGGGCCATATCGGTGCCGCCGTTGGCAGGTCTGCTGAGGGATCTGTCCGGGGACTATGAGATCTGTTTCTATTGCATGGGCTCCTGCATGGCCTTGGGCTGTACGCCCCTCGTGGTATGGTCTATACTGGAGGCACGCAATCATCGGCTGTTCGTGCAGAACGAGGAGGATGAGTGCGAGGAGGCCTAAGTTCAGTTTGTTGATTAGCAGAGTTATACAAAAATATTTGTTTGTTGTTCGTGTTTTTAGTAGCCGTTACAGTTACATCAGAATATATTTTCCATACCAGTACAAATACAAGCAAATAGGAAGATGAACTTAAAAGATAATGATACACAATCGGAGTTCGAATGCCTCACCGATATTGATGATACTCTTACTGATACTCCAACACGAGGAAATAAATTCAACATTTACTTTACTTAGCGCTCACACACTTTTCAAATGCATTCCTATATTTGTCGCGTCTTTATACAGATCATACTTATAGTATATCATCTGCCTGTTTATCCTATGAAATATCTGCAATTGTGCAATTGTGTATTCAATAATGTTATCCCAAAAGCATGAAAAGCACCGAAAGTTGCGCAAAGAACTGAGTTAAAAAGACATGAACACCAAAAAATGAGAAAAACAATTTAAACCTATATATGTATATATTATAATATTCGATAAATGTATTGTCTGTATTTGAATGCCCGAAATACACGATATCTAACTATATTTAGCTGTAGGTTTACACGATGAACATCGTCGACATCATCAAAGAATTTCCATTTGGTAGCTTTTGGTTTTTGTGGAACTGAGAAGCGCAGAGAGAGGCTATTAACTAATAAATGTTGTACAACTGTACCAAAAAAACACCGAACATCTCGTTCTTGGGGTATCCTACAGCATTACATTAACGTAGTTGTACAATAGTTGTTGTGAGAAATTTACGCAAAAACATGAAAACTTAACAAAAATAAATAAAGTATCAAATTTAATATTTGCATTATTCTTTTTTTATTGCTATTGAAAAAGGAGTAGGTATTTGCATTTTTCGAAAACAATATCTAGCTATTGAAATATTAATTAAAGATATCTAATTTGCACTTAAGAGAAAATTAATATAAATATGTGCTAATATTGATTATTTATGCTGATATTTGGAACTTCGATCTATTTTTATAATTACCAGAAGAACTATCCACAATGGCACGAGGAAAATAAAATATGATGGCATTATTTAAAATTCTTATCTAATAATTAATATCTCGTATACACCTGAATCTGACACATTTTCGTCTATTTACGCCAACTTCAATCTTATACAGAACTCCTTAAAATCAGTCTATAAAAGATATCGACACAGATATACATATTATGGTACATGAAAGATTACTCAAAATGTATAATATTTTATAAAGAGTTACACAACAACTAATGCGTTTGATTTGCTGCTGCCAAAAGGCGTAATATCCAAAAATACATTAATTATGCAGTCTCAAAAATGTGAAGAAGAGACGTGAATGGAATTCGATGTCGAGTCTTAACAATGACCATAATTATTCGTAGCCGTAATGTAAGTCATGGTCATAGAGACAATTTACAGTTAGACGTGCATCAATTTATAGAGCCAAAAATAAACACTGAATGATCGAAGACCTAGGTAAAGTATGATTGAATTTAATATCGAGCACTCCAGCACTTTATAAGCAAATACAAATATAAATATAGAACATTTGATGTAAACTCCATTCTATATCTGATATATCGTATTATCGCAATGTTTTATACCGACAATTGTTGCTGTTGCGTTGAGCTGAAATGCGGCTGCATTCTGATTGCAATATTCGATGTGATATTACGCGGCATAGATCGATTTCTTCTGGATCGTAAGTGAATGGACGATTGTCCTTAGCCAAATCATTCATTGGGATATACTCGTACACCCAGGTAACTCTCTGATGGGCAACATTGCATTGGTCGTCAGCGGGATATATCTTATCTCCTGCATAATTCTCCTGATTGGAGCTCTCCTAGTGGGTATCCCCTTTAATGTTACTGCCTATCTTATTATTGTTTTTAAAACTACAGGGTATACGCTACCTCCTCTTGCCTTACATATTCGTTGTCATGGTACATGTCATCATCTTGATATGGGAATGCGGTTATGTCATCATGATGGAAGACTTCTACGACTTTATAGTATTAGACATCATTCAAGCAGGTAAACAGGTGATTCACGGTATACTCTCATAGAGGAATAAATGCTTTTACTTTTTCTTTTCTTTTTTCATTTTCCCTGTAGTGCTCAGCTTGTACTTTTGCCTGGTTGTCTACTCCTATTATGATACTATATAGATCCGCATGTAGCACGTAAATACGTTGTATATTTTATAATATTTTATTTGGAATTAACGCCAAATGATAAGATATCTAATTTAATCCAATTTTTTATCTGATCTGAACAGTTCAATCTGATGTTACAATTCAATTCAATCAATTGATCTGGGCTTATATGTTTAGGCAGTTTTTTATTAAAGCAAATAACATTTGGGGCTTTCAGAATTTCGATTAAAAATTTTATTTTTGATGAGCATAAGCAAATGTAAATGGTTACTTTATAGGACCATAGATATTGCTAAGTTGAATCAGAATGCTGATAATTTTACAATAAAATAATATCCCGATTTGCAATTCTTAATCAAAGATCTAAACATATGGCAGAGCAATCCCTACAGTATACGTATATACATGTATGAAGGACTAGCATTATCAGAACTAAAAGTCTGTATCAGAATTTGAAATATTTTATATCGTTTAATATCATAAACTCAACTTGAGCGTTGCAATTACATATAAATAGTATTTACATATGTGTGTGTGTGTATGAGTCTTTGGACGGGACGTAGTCTTCAGAATCCTTAGAACTGCTCCAGTGTGCGCGGTGCTGGCGGTGCACCGTACTCATCGGCTGGCACGGCGGCAACGGCAGGCGGTCCGTATTGGGGGGCAGGCTTTGGCTGCTGTTTGTACTTGATGAAGTACACTTCGGGTTTGCTGGGCTCCGTTGGGGCGGGCGATGGCAGGATGACTGGCAGCTGCTCCTCGGGCTTCTTGACCAGCACATAGACCAAGGTTTTGTGTTCATCCTGCACCGGCGGAGGCAGCACCTGGCGCACTGGCGTGGGCGGGTTCGGCGCCTTTATAAAGATGATCTTGTAGTGCTTCTTGGGCACCGAAGTCTGGATCGGCGACGCGGCGGGATACAGCTCCGGCTCCTCGGGCGGGACATGCACATATACGTTCTTGGTGACGATCGCCTCGGCTGTGGGCGGCGCCGGCGGACCGTAGAAAGCAGCCGGCGGTCCATAGACGGGCAGCGGTTGGGCCGGCTGTGGTGGTCCGTATTCCTTTTGTGGTGCCGGCGGCGGCGGTGCACCATATCGGGGCCTAGGCGGCTCCGGCCGTGCCACCACGATGGCCACATTGGCCGCCAGGACTAAAAGTAGCGCCACTTGCGTTTTCATTGTTGGATCAGCTCGTCGTTGGCTCACACCTGAATGATTCGAATCGGTCACATTGCCGGGCCATTTTATATGAGCAGGCCGCCACAATTTTGATTTTGATCGTGTTTGCATGACCCCCTTGCAGCCCTTTGCATAATATTTCTGATTGCCTCCCAGTGCAATCGTTACGGAGGCGTTGCCGCCGTCATCGCCGTTGCTCACTTTGCATACAAATGAGCCCGAATTGTTTAGCGCGTTTTGTACACAATTTCGTTTTCGATATTTCAATACTGAAAACGAAATTGCAAGCACAAACAGTAGCTGACCGCCCCTCAGCGACCCCTCCCCCACGTGCTGTGTGTAATGCTGACTGTTGTTGAGCCGGGCACGTTCTCTGCCTTTCCTGGACTTCCCGGCCTTATTTTTATTTGTTGTTTTTTCGCCGTTATTTGCCAAAACAATTAAGAAAAAAAAAACTCGATTGCGTTACATACGACAGTTATTTATGACATAACACCTGTATGGGTAGTGCTCGAAACTACCGTTGCTAGGCCATGAACGGTCATTGGAACCGATTTTCCGACGGCTTGGCGTTATGTGGATCTTTCATATACCCTGCAGCCATTAAAAAACTAAGTCGGGTGTACTGTTTTAAGGAAGTGACTGCAACATGCATTAAGAGAGCTGTCCGATCCTTAAAGGATGCAAGTTGTTAATAGACATTAACAGCTTAGCAAAGTTACACCAATCGACTCGACACAATCCGTCTCTCTCTCTATATATAAGCATATGCATATCTCTCATTGTAAACAACTAACCCAACCCATGGATTCAATTTTCAATTTCAATTTATTTCGCTCGCTGTTATAACCTCAGATTTATTTACATACATGACATATGACATATGCGATAATATAAATATAAGCCCAACCCATTGATAAATACATTTTAAGCTAGCGTTAATTTTCTATATACAAAATACGGTACAGGTAGAATTTTCTTCTACTACTTTTTGGAGAGTATCCTGAACAATGGAAAACTTCAACTATTCCATCTATTTCTGGCCAATTTCTGATACTACGAGCAATCTGACAATTGGGAGTATATCAGATTTATACTATATATAAAGTACATATATACATGTCCGTCTTTCCTTCCGTTCGTATCAACACAGGGCTCTTGTAAAACACAAAGGCAGATATTTTAATAATCAATAATCTATATAGAAATTAACTCAAAATATCGATCGTTATCGATAGTCGATATTTTAAGTTAATTTCAAACAATAGAGAGTTAAAATTTGAAATATATAATATATACAAATTTCAATTTCAATTTCAATTTCAATTTATTTCACTCTTTGTTTTAACTACAGATTTTTGTGAATGGTATTTTACAATAATTTAAGAGTTTAGGCTTATATAGGCCTTTTCTGCTAACATATTTCTTTACATACATGACATATGGCATATGGCGTTCTCTTTCGCTTTACTAAAAACTATATAAATATATGTATATATACCAATTGGAACAAAAAGTCGGGAAATGGAGACGGCAGCGGTGACCATGCTTTTTATACCCTGAACCCATTGAAAATGAGAAATCAGGGTATAATCGTTTTGTGAAAAAGTATGTAACGGGCAGAAGGAATCATCGCAGACCCCACAAAGTATATATATTCTTGATCAGGGCGACGAGCTGAGTCGATTTTCCCCTGTCCGTCTGTCCGTCGATTTCAGAAGATATAAGAGCTATACTCTTAAATTATTTTAAATAACTGTATTTATAGCTCGGATTTCGAGTTTACCTTTAAAAGTCGATAAACCTTCCCGTTATGTTTTTATAAATTAACAAGTAAGAAGGCTCTAGTCGAGACTGCTCGACTAGCAGATGCCCTGAGCCCTCTAAGATGATATTCTACTCATTCTGCACTTTTTTATGCACACATGCATACACACGCATTCTCACGCACGTATAATCACGCATTCTGCTGACTGCGACATTAAGAATCAAGTCAGATGCCAGTAAAGCTAGTTGTGAATAATTTGGCTTTTTTTTTTTATTTTTCAATTATTCAATAGAATTCGTAGATTATATGCGGAAAGTTTCATTCAATTCCATTAAGTCTATCGTCGTTAAAATATAACAAAATGTTTGGCCAATTAGCAAACGCACGTGCAGCAACTACAACAGTTTTCCTATACGTGTGCACAAACACATTTAAACTTATTCTAGCATATTCTTAGAATCACATTGCGAATGAAGTGTTAGAATTCTCAACAGTTAGTTTAGTTTAGATTTGCTAGATGGTAGATGGTAGACTTTCGAAAAGTGAAGTGGAGTTGTGACTAGGAGCACGACACTCGATCGAGGAGTTTCGGGTTCGACTCCAGAGCGCGCAATTTACGTTTATTATAGAGTAGTATCTAGTCGAGCAGTCTCCACTACAGTTTTCTTACTTGCTATCTGTACTTCAATAAGATCTGTATCAAGTTTTATTTACTAATTCCTACTATAGACGCTGCCTTGGAACGATTGGGAATGTAAGGACCCAAGCCAAGCACTTCATATAATTAGAGATACATGCGAATAAAACAAGAAGTTCGGTTGACCTTACGAAAAACCCTGACCTTGGACACATTGAAACTCAGATAGGCAAACTGTTTCCTATTGGGCTTATCAGTTTCGTTACTTACCTTTCCCTTGGCTATATCTGCTACGGAAGTCTCCAAAAAAGAAAAAAAAAATCCCTCGTCAGCTATTCTGCACACCAAATGTTGATACAAAGCTTAGCTCTAGTTGACCAAGACAAAGCTTAACTAGTTGCATGCTAATTGCTACCGGATGTGTTGACTTATGTCAACACAGTTACTCCTACAGGGGGATACGTCACACTTGGTTTCCAGTGAACTTCTATCTTATCAGGGCTTTCTGTATCTCGAAGTGTACCAATAAACAGCTATATCAATGCCCCTGCATATCTTCACGCCTTTCAGTTCCTTCCCGAACATCGAATGTAAGGTACGCCGTGCACTCGGAGGTACGAGTTTACTTTGGTGTCCATTATTGAGTTTACCTAGATCCAATTCAAATAGACCATCTGCATAGGTGCGCCGGGCTGAAATACAAATAAGAAATCACTTAGGTTCGCCGAGGTTGTCATCTTTAACCATGAGCACTTCAACAACAACAACGAGTTCCGAGCGGGAAGCGCCAAGGATGTCGAATTGCTGCCAACGACCTTCAAGAAGCTCAAGTGTGGAGTGACGATCATTCAGGATGCAACGGTCAAGCAGATCGGGAGCACTGTGAAATTGCGTGAGTGTAACTTGAAGAGGCGTGTTCTGCATAGTACCCAGAGTAGCTTACACTACCCCCAAACTACCCTTGCTGCCACCATTCCAATTTTCAGTGGAACATATTGAGTGGTGGTCATATTGACAGCGACACGAAACAATAGCCGCCTACGATGGAACGTATAATCTGAACTCGGATATAATCCATCCCATATCGCGCAACAACACGCTGAACGGATAGCCAAAGAGCGTCAGAGAGGTGACTGGATTTAAAGGAATGGTAATTAAATTATTCTCTTTGGAGCATATATTATCACTCATTCAAAAGTTCGCCCAGATTTCAAGTTTTTCCGATCTTCCCTGTAATGTACTAAAGTGTTTCAGCAGCTATGAGGGATTTGTCTCCTATCGCTGGAAAGATGGCACGCCCTTCGTCAGGCGACTGTGCGAGACACTAGAGGAAATTCCGCATGTCGACATTGTAACCAATATGGATCGTGTTCGATTATTGGTAATGTTGCCTCTCCATCCTTGTCAATTTTATGACATTAATCTGATTCTCGTTGCAGCAATGCTCAAGTACCTTCGGTAACCCACTCACTGAGGACCAAGTACGCTTTTGGAGATTACATATAAGAGTTTATAAAATAACTTGTGTTTTATGCTTTCATATTATTTTTTTATATCAACCCTATAATATAATCCTTCTACTCGGCTGGCAATGCCCAGATATTGCTGACACTTAATTAAAATTGTTACATACATACGTATATACAGTCATGGTCAAATTAATAGGTGTGACCCAAAGATTCTAGCATATTTTAGAATAATTACGGTTTGACAACATCTATCAGCACGAAATTTTTTTTGTTAGGTATGGCCACACTATTTGAAAAGGAAATAGGTAAATCTTCCAAAAAAATTTACTCGCTAAAAAGTTTTGGCTGTTATACATTCTCTACCTCAAAATTGACCTGGACACATTAATAGGTGTGTTTAACTTAACAAAAAATTATTAAAATATTAAAGACTTTTTGAGTAAGCAAAGGTAGTATTTTTATTGAATATAATTTGATTGAAGCATCAAAATTTTCATTTGCAACATTTAAATAAAATTAGATGGGTCGTGGAGTTCACTGCAGTGCTGAAGAGAGAAATCTTGTTCTCAAGCTTCGTGAAAAGGGTAAAACTTATAAATGCATTGCCTCACTAATGGGACGATCGGAAAACTTCGTTACAAATGCTCTAAAACCAAAAAAAGATAAAAAGAAGCCGGGTGCCCGGAGGAAAACCACCGTAAGAGAGGATTCCCGGATAGTCACCTTGGCTAAAAGGGATCCTTTTAAGTCTTCGAGAGCGATTGCCATCGAAATGAGCAATGTTGTATCGGCACGAACTATTCGTCGACTTCTATTAAGCTCGAATCTACCTGGGAGAGTTGCTCGCAGGGTTTCTCTATTGCGTAAATCAAATATTCGGATGAGGCTTAATTTTGCTCAAACTCACAAGGCCTGGTGTGGTTTAGAGGGAGAGCGTAAATGGAGGAACATTCTCTGGAGTGATGAAACAAACAAAAATTTCTTTGAGAATGACTCAAATATAAATGTTCGAAGACCTAAAGGCAAAGAATTGGATCCTAGATATACAAAAAAAAGGCGGTTAAGCACGGAGGAGGTGGCATAATGGTTTGAGACTGCTTTTCATGGCATGGTTTTGAAATGCACCATCGACCATTTTCATAATAAACAGATTTCTGTAAAAGGAACTATTGAGTAGTGTTTTATGCTACCATATGCCCACGACAACATACCTCTAAAATAGAAATTCCAACAGGATAACGATTCTAAATAGGACTCTCCAGTAGTTAAGGATTGGTTTCATGAAAATATAATTGAAGTTTATGAGTGGCCAAGTCAGTCTCCAGATCTCAATCCAACTGAGAACCTTTGGGGACACTTGAAAAGGCTAATTTTCAAGACTACCTGCTTCAATTACACCCAATTATTGGAAAATACTCAGGAGGAATGGAGCACCATTCCTGTGGAAAGGTGTAGAAGGTTAATATCGTCTATGCCCCAAAGAATCAGCAAAGTCATTGCGAATAAAAGCGGATATACAGGGTATTAACCATACTTATCCAAATATATTCTAAATATTCTACAATATTTCAGAATTTTTAACTTTTTTTTTTTTAATTTGCTGGGTACACCTATTAACCTGGCCAGCAAAAATTTGAGTTTTTTGTGAAGTATGCCAAAATTATGCTAAAAATTATTATTTTTTAAACTTGTTTTTTGTTGTTGTTATTCTATAATGTGTCTATTTTTTAATATAAATTAAATTTTTTAGTTACATGAAAAAATATAGACGTTATTCTCATTTAAAAAAAAAAAAAATTTCACACCTATTAATTTGACCATGAGTGTACATAAATGTAAAATATATATTAACAAAATTTAATTTCTGGCGTTATTAACTAAATACGAAATCGTAATTATTCATGTGTTAACTATCATTCTAAGACTAGGGCTTGCCATGGGCTCATCAACTTCAGATTCAGCATTTTTGGGCGGTTGCTCGAATTTGTTGTAATTTTTTGCATGCTTAGAGCTAAACACTAATTGATACACTGGAAGTTATGGTGCTATTAAATTCTTAATGCTTCAATATATTTCCATTTATAGAGCTGCGTAAGAAGTCAGACACAGAAATAGAATTTGCCACGCCTTCCTATAACGTGAGTAGGCATACCAATTTCCAATTTTTAATCTCTCTCTGAATGAGTTTTATAAATCATAAATTGTCTACTTTCATCAAATTTAATTTTTAATTGTTGTCCAATAAATCGTTATCTTGTCCTATCTTTTCCTTTAGATATGTAAAGCAACGAAGCGTACTCTAATCACCTTTTACGGCAAATGGTCGTATGTCCCATATCAAATCCAGTAAGCAATAACAATCCAAAAATAGCTAGATTTATCACGAAATAGACGTTAACCAATTGTTGATGCCCCAATGAGCTGACCATATAGATTATAGGTCCATGTGCACAGGAAGTAAGCACTAATTTATGAGCTAAAGCGGCCAAGCCCTCATTTTGTACACAAAACTCTATTTTAGATTCAATAAAACCAAGAAGACAAAGGGAGCTTGACAGGTAATCCCCTTGTTGAGGCCGATTCATCAAGTCCGACGAACCAAAAAGAAGTTAGAGAGCTCTAATCGGAATTGCGCCCTATTAGAAGATACCTTGCAATTATTAATTTATTACACTTTTATTAAACAGTACGAGAAAGAGTTGAATTATATCTGCTGAGTAATTTGAGTCCCGAACTCTGAATGGGTACAAGTGCTGCAACACACATCAGCTTACAACTGAGGAATATATACGGGACTACATATATGCATATATACATACATATACACACAGAAATATGGTAAACAATCCAAAAAACTGTGTATGTCTCATACCATTTCCACCTACAAGTTCTGAATGCCCCTCATATGACGATATACGTCTTTCCCATTTACAATCAGCAGTTGAACAGAAATCGAAGGATCTGAGTTTCGCAAATGTTAATCAACAAACAGTCACATCAGGCAGGCTTTCTTTGTAGTGTCAAATCGGATGTTAAGTCCATGCAGTAATATTTGGGTTTGTGTCAGTATTTAATAGGTTTTTGCTTACATTATATACACACAATTATTTAAGATTTGTACAGGAACTACAGCAAAACACGAAAACCAAATTAAGCGTAGGCCCACAGAGAGGTGCCGCTCTACGAAGCTTCACGAACCGTAGCAGTACACAAGGAGTACATCAGTCTCAGATTCATTCGTTTATTAAGGAACTCTGTGAGGAGATATAGTTGAAGAAGAATTTCAGCAAAATGATCTATTTACAATATTGTTGCTTCTTCGTTGATTTGCGCATTGGCACGTTCATTATAGCGGCCAGTGAAATACTAATGGATATTTGCTTCGGAGTACTCATAGCAGTATATGGCGAGTCAGGTGAGTTGTCTGATTTGAGCTAAATGAACAGGATTCGTTAATTCGTGAACGGCGTTTATTCAGGAACACCCGATCTGTGCCATAAATTATTTCTTGCATTCATGATTTTGCATTTGATTAGCGCTGTGTGCCTCTTGTTTGGTGCCATAAAGGTTAGTAATATATACCTGGTATAGCGCTATACATACTTATATATCATATTTGTCTTAGTTGCGTCCGGGATGCATGCTATTCTATATACTGATG